>NC_045795.1:55043914-55668914 GCF_009873245.2 Balaenoptera musculus
AACTTCTCTTTTGAGCATGAGGTGCTATCTGGGCATTTTGCCCGTTGGTTCTGACGTGTGTCTGATGTTGAGGACCATTTGTGTCGGGAAGTGTTTGTTTGGGACTCCATATCCGTCCTCCTCTCAGTGCATTTGTGACAGTTCTGTCTTCTGGTGTGTGAGTATGTAGTCCATTTGTGTGATTGATATTCTTGTTGCCTTTTGTAAAATGGTAAATTCAGGTTCAATTCATTAAGAAAAATTTTGGCTATGAACCTATGGCTAAGAAAGATTTTTTTTAAACATTGTGTGGTCAACAGTATTCTTCAAACTCCAGAGAAAACTGGTTATGATGTGTATCACTGCTGGCTTTAAGTTTTCTGCTTGAAGCACATGTACAATGTTTGTGTGACAACTGGGTATAATTGATAAAATGTATAGCCTATAAAATATTTCCCTGTCAGCATACCTCTGCACTTATTTGTTATGTCTGATTAGTTTTCCCCCAACGTGAATGACTAAGCAAATATATAAACACAAAAGTAGGCCTAGCCCCGAGGGACATGAATGGACCCAGAGCAGGCAGGAATCAGCTCAGCTTTGTAGCATGAGTACTGAAGAGTTTTGAGTAAACCAAGATGGTGCTAAGTTGTTGTCCTTTCCATTGCCTTCTTTTGTTTTTTTGTTTTTGTTTTTTGTTTTTTTAACATCTTTATTGGAGTATAATTGCTTTACAATGGTGTGTTAGTTTCTGCTTTATAACAAAGTGAATCAGTTATACATATACATATGTTCCCACATCTCTTCCCTCTTTTGTCTCCCTCCCTCCCACCCTCCCTATCTCACCCCTCTAGGTGATCACAAAGCACGGAGCTGATCTCCCTGTGCTATGCGGTTGCTTCCCACTAGCTATCTATTTTACATTTGGTAGTGTATATATGTCCATGCCACTCTCTCACTTTGTCACATCTTACCCTTCCCCCTCCCCATATCCTCAAGTCCATCCTCTAGTAGGTCTGTGTCTTTATTCCCGTCTTGCCCCTAGGTTCTTCATGACCTTTTTTTTTTTTTTCTTAGATTCCATATATATGTGTTAGCATACGGTATTTCTTTTTCTCTTTCTGACTTACTCCATTGCCTTCTGATAAGGATCACGAACTGCCAGTGGCCAACGCATTACTCCTTGTCATCTAGTGTGAAGTAATCCTGGAGAATCTGTCCATCCCCCATCCAAACAATCCACATGGGCAACCACCATCGGATGACTAGGGTCCCTCATAAGTCTTGTTCAACCCCATCCCCAGCCTGGACAGGGAGGGATTGGTACTGGGGACTATGAAGACATGAATAGAAAATATGCAACACACTTCTCCCACATCTTCTGTCTTGCCTATTGTTGGCCCTTTTGAATTTTACATTTACCCAACAAGACTCCAAGAAGCATCAGATGCTGTTTAATGCTGCACAAGTCTACCACCCAGCAGGAACTTGGCCAAGGAGCCAGTTCTATTCTGCCTCCAGAGTTGTTTGGGAGAAAAGCAGTGGATGTAATAATTTACATTTGGATTTTTCTTTTATTTGTTTAGAATTTGGTGTCCCTTCCATTTCTCCTCCCTCTCTTTTCATCCCAGCTCCAATTAGAAATTTCCATTGTACAAAATTCCACTCCACAGGAACCTATATCAAATTTGGAAGCCATTGGTTTTTAAAGAACCCTCATTTCAGGAGGGTAGGACAGAGCGTGCCATGTAATCAAAGGCAATTAGAGACATTCATGCCATTGTGAATATACATCCTTTGCATACACAATTATGAAGAATTGTTCAGAGAGCTTACACACTGTGGTGCTGGATGGTTTCCAGAAGCACTTAAGGCATAAGAAGCACTTATTTGGGGCTTGCAAACATGAGTTTTGTTTGTGTTCTTATGCATGTTTGGCAAATACAATGCAGGCTCTGCTTTCAGAACATTTGGCCCTAAATAAAAAGAAATGTGTCAGCAAATCCACCAAGAAGTACACTAAACCCAAAACTTCTGTTGGATCCAGAAAGAGGCTGAGGTAGACTTTGTTTGTTTTCCAGCTAAAGGCAACATCTGGATGCAATCACCAAGTGTTCTGGCTGCTTTGGCCACATCTAGCAGAGATGCAGAAAGCCTTACCAAAAGCCCAGTGCATTCTTTGTGAAGCTGCCCAACACTTTTAGCACACCTGGGGTCAGTTAGGCAGGCAAAATGTCCACGTGAGCAGGATGAGCTCACCCCGTGCCTTTCAATGATCTCAAACATTTGCCATCTACCCCAGGACATGCAGAGTACCACCTACATGCGTATGGGATTTCTTGGATGCGGCGGGAGAAGGGGAGGAGAAGAACATGTTTCTACCATCTTTATATAGTAAATAAGTAATAAGGAAAGACTGCAGTCCATCTACTACGGTGAAGTACAACTCCACTTACTCTGTGACTAAGCAAGTTATATCATATCAGCCTCACTCTCCTTGTTGGTAAAACAAAAATAATAATAGTACCTGCCTCATGAAGCTGTTGAAGACTGGTAAGATGACAAATGTAAAATGGCCACACCAAGTAACTTCTCAAAGAATGTAGGCTAAAAGAATTAAATTATTTCATCATATTCTCTCTGTGTCTTCTCCAACTTCTATGCAGAAAAGTCTCCTCCATTAAAAAACTTAAAACTTGATCTACGATTCACCCTCACAACTGACCACATCTCCACTTCTTTCTTTATTTATTTATTTATTTGATGTGGACCATTTTTAAAGTCTTTATTGAATTTCTTACAATATTACTTCTGTTTTATGTTTTGATTTTTTTTTGGCCACGAGGCACATGGGATCTTATCTCCCCGACCAGGGATTGAACCTGCACCCCGCTGCATTGGAAGGCGAAGTCTTAACCACTGGACTCCTGGGGAAGTCCCACCATCTCCACTTCTTTAAATGTCCAGTTCCTTGAAAGAGGAGTCTGCACGTGTGGTCCTGCCCTAACTCCCATTCACGCTCACCACCTGCTCCCTCCCACACAATAAGTGACGAAGATCATTCATCAACAGCCCTTGCCACCTGAGTTGGAGTGTTTCCCAGGCTCCCCCACTGACATGCTGGACACAGGACTGCAGTGGGTCACTAGAATGTGGACAAACATGATATTTGCCACTTATGAGCAGAAACGTTGAATGTGCTCACTTCCTTTACTTTGGCCTCTTGCATTCTTGTCTTCTTCCATGAGAACAGCATGGAAAAGAAAGGCTACTGCTTTAGCCTGAGTCCTGGAATGAGAAGATGCCTTGAGCCCAGGAAAGCCCTCCAGAATCGCAGCCAATTCGCAGGCTTCATTTCATTTCAGAAGGCAATAAGTGTTTTATTCTGTTGAGAACTGGGTTCTTTGTTACTACAGCAAAAGCTGACGAATGCCTAGTATCTGCTCTCCTGCCGACCTAAGCATCCCTACTATAATGATCAGTAAGGGATGATCTGCCCCTTCTTCATCAAACTCCCCCACTTCCTCCACCCCCCACTCTGTATACATGAGTCTCCTGGGTTTGTCATGTTTGTAACTGCTGGCTCCCCTGGCCACCAATTATTGGCTCCTAGGTGGGTATCTGATCCAGTCTGCAGTGGGAGAAAAGCATGAAACGACCATACACACAGAAGCAGAATGAGAGGGAACCTCCAAGGGGACTTGAGCCAGTGGTTAAAGTTGTTGTTTCTATTGCTAAATGTCCACACCCAGGAAAGACTTCCTGGCTTAAAGGGGTGAGGCCAAGAGGACTACACACACGGACAGGAAGGAGAAAGGTCCTCTGTTCAGACAAGAGGGATTCACCATGAGCCTTGTGGAGGCAGGCGGTCAGCAGGGTCAAGAGTCAGAACAGGTTAGTGTTGAAGTGGTTTCGAGCCAAGACTTTCCATTCAGACATGGTCTTGATCAAAAACTTGAGGGGCCATCCAGATTCCTCTGTGCGGTGAAGCTAAATCTAAAGGAAGAATTCAAGGGCCTGAGTAAAGCAGATGGGGAGGAGGATCAGCGTGGGGGAACAATGATCGGGCAGACCTGGGACTTCAGAGGGGAGATCGGAACACCAGGTTTCTGACAAGGCATCCCAAGAGTGTGAATAAGAGACTTTTCCACCCCTGACAGCAGCTTCTTAGAGCCAGCCTGTGGCCCAGCCTTCAATTTTTTTCCAGCATAGCAAGTCTAATCACAATCGGATGTGCTGTGACCTCCCAGACGCCACTCTGGGAGGTCACAGGAAGAGATTCCACAACAAACAGAAGTGTTCTGGGCTTTAAGGGTAAAACAGCCCTTCACCCCACACCCCAACTATGTTTTATTTGTTTGTTTGTTTTGTTTGTTTTTGTTTTTTTAAAAGCATTTTTAAAGTTTTTTTTCTTTTTTTAAAATTTATTTTTTGGCTGCATTGGGTCTTCGTTGCTGCACATGGGCTTTCTCTAGTTGCGGTGAGTGGGGGCTACTCTTCATTGCGGTGTGTGGGCTTCTCATCGCGGTGGCTTCTCTTGTTGCAGAGCGTGGGCTCTAGGCACACGGGCTTCACTGGTTTTGGTGCACAGTCTCAGTAGTTGTGGCTCGCGGGCTCTAGAGCGCAGGCTCAGTAGTTGTGGCGCACGGGCTTAGTTGCTCCGTGGCATGTGGGATCTTCCCAGATCAGGGCTTGAACCCCTATCCCCTGCGTTGGCAAGCGGATTCTTAACCACTGCACCACCAGGGAAGTCCCCCAACTGTGTTTTAATTGTGGCAAGAAAGATCAGTCTGCACCAATGAAGAAAAGGTCTCCACAAACATACCATCTTTCTCCTTTTACAAAGAGAGAGAGGTTAAAGCGGGCAGAGCACCCACCAATGCATACCCTTCCCAGTGTATCACATCCAGAAACCTGTGGGGCTTGGGGGTTGAGGACTGGGGTGTTCTCTTGTTGGCTTGGTCCCTGCAGACTTATATGAGGCTGTGGGACACTCATGATGGCTACAACCCCCAGATCACCTCCTTAGGCTCCTAGAGACCTGGGCTCACTGGAACTTGCACAGGGCAGGCTATGTTTGTCATGTAGGGATGACCTGGTGGGAGGGTGGGGAGCCCTGACCAGCATCTGAGGAGCCAGCGAATAAAGGCAACGGGGAGTACAGCTGGTTAGGTTACAAATTATAAAGTATGGCAATAAAATAATAATAGCCAACACTGCTTGGGTGCTAAGTGCTAGGCAGTGATCTAAACATGCACACAGAAGATTTAGTTTATCCTCATGGAGAATCAAGATGGCAGAGGAACAGGACATGGAACTCAACTCCTCCCACAAATACATCAAAAATACATCTACAGGGAATTCCCTGGCGGTCCAGTGGTTAGGACTCAGCACTTTCACTGCCAGGGCCCAGGTTCAATTTCTGGTCAGGGACTAAGATCCTGCAAGCCATGCAGTGAGACCAAAAAAAAAAAAAAAAAATCTACAAGTGAAACAATTTTCACAAAACACCTGCTGAACACCAGCAGAAGACCTCAAACACCTGAAAGGACAATCAAGATCTCCAATGTAACCCGGTAGGATGAAAGAAAAAAAAAAAAAGAAGGAGGATGGGACCTGCACCCCTGGGAGGGAGCTGAAAAAGAGGAAAGGTCCCTGCACCCTGGGAAGCCCCCTCACTGGCGGGGAGATAAGCCAGGACAGAAAGGGAGCTTCAGAGGAGAGTAAAACAACTGGTCTGTGGCATGCAGAGCAGAGAGAGACCTGCACAGACAGCCGTGCCACCACCCTGTGTGCCCCAGCCTGAGACGCCTGTCCACTGGGGGGAGGGGGCTGGCGCCTGCGTGCTGGTGCCTTGGGGGCCCTGGGAGCAGATGCCAGTGGGTTGCCCACATGCAGAGGTAGGGCTGAAAACACAGCTGAGCCTGGGGCCTCGTGACTTAGGAAGCAGGGGGAAAATCTCTCCCCGCAGCTGCACAAGCTGCAGACTTACACCTCTGCTGCCTTTGGCTTTCCAAACGGACAACGAGTGCTCCCGCAGCTGGGATGGGTCTGGCCTTAGCAGCTGTGGGCTTTTGTGAGCACGTGCACACAGGGGCCGGGCCGGGCCAGGGTCTGAGCTGCCTCCATAGCCCCCACAGTGGGTCCAGGGGCAGGAGGACCACGGTCCTGGGACCTGACTTTAGTGGATCTGTGCTGGTGGCCTTGTGAAAACAATGCCTAAGGGACACCAGGGCCAATTGCCGGCCTCCCCACGGTTGAGGCAGGGCTGAGGGCAGTGCCAACAACAGTGTACTTTGTGAGCCCGCACAACGGGTGACAGGTGACCCCACAGAGCACACTCACCAGTGAACAGCTCTAGCAGAGGAATACTCAGTGGCTCCCCTCCCAGTGGGAGCGCGCCAATCCTACCTACCTCACGCCACAGCTCAGAAATGGATCTGGGGGCTTCTACTCCAACAACTAGGGAGCAGACCCAGCCCCCGAAAGGGCTGTGACAACCACAGAGCAAGGAGGAGGCCCCGTTCAACATCCAGGGCAGGCTTTGGTCACCACAACACCAGTCACACCACCTAGCAAGCGGATAACGGCCAGCACACACTGAGGAAAGAGGTGGCAGGCATCCATAGTAAAAACAGGCCTCACACCAAAAATCGTAAACCCACGCAGGCTGTGCAGGAACACTCCCACATATAAATATTCCTCCAAGACCACAGTAGATAACTGTTTCTCCTCAACTCATAGAGCAAGAGAAATATAAGTAAAAATGAAGAAGCAGAGGAACCACTTCCAACTGAAAGATCAAGAGAATTCCCCTGAGAGAACAGGCAGTGAAACAGACCTCTTCGGTCTAATTGACTCCAAGTTCAAAAAAGGAGATAATAAGAACACTGAAGAAATTAAGGACTATTGATAGAAATGCAGATTACTATAAAAAGGAACCAAGAAAAATTAGAAAGTTCATTTGCAGAGACAAAAGCTGAACTAAAGGCAATGAATAGCAGAATAAATAATGCAGAAGAACGAATAAGTGATCTGGAAGATAGAATAATGGAAATTACCCAATCAGAATAGCAGACAGAGAGCCAAATGAAAAAAAAAAAAAAAAAAAGCAACATAAGAGACCTATGGGGTAATATAAAGCGTGCCAACCTACACATAATAGGGATTCCAGAAGGGGAAGAAAGAGAAAAGGGGATTGAAAATGTATTTGAAGAAATTATGGCTGAAAATTTCCCAAACCTAAAGAAGGAAACAGATATCCAGATACAGGAAGCACAGAGGGTCCCAAACAAGATGAACCCAAGCAGACCTACACCAAGATACATTATAATAAAAATGGAAAAGTTAAAGAGAGAATTTTATAGGCAGCAAGAGAAAAACAAAGTTAATTACAAGGGAACCCCCATAATGCTATTAGCTGATTTCTCCACAAAAATGTTGCAGGCCAGAAGGGAGTGGCAAGATATATTTAAAGTCCTGAAAGGGAAAAATCTGCAACCTAGGATACTCTACCCAGTAAGATTATCATTTAGAATAGGAGGAGAGATAAAGAATTTCTCAGACAAGCAAAAACTAAAAGAATACAGCAATACTAAACCTATCCTAAAAGAAATATTGAAAGGTCTTCTCTAAATAGAAAAGAAGTAAGAATCCATAGGAAAGAGAAAATCACAATTGGAAAGTAAATCACTTAAATAAGCCAGTACAGATTTAAAAAAATAAAATTAAAAAATTTCTGTGAAAGCAACGATAATCACAATGAACAGGAAAAGGATGAACACGAAACATGATGTAAAAGAGGACACCAAAATCATAAAATGTGGGGGAGGAGGATAAGAAAATGTAGATTTTTTTCCCCTAGAATGTGTTTGAGCCTATTTGACTACCAGTCTAAGACAAGTAGATGTAGAAAGGGGTTAATATACTTGAAAAACAGGGTAAGCACAAATCAAAAACATACAATAGATTCACAAAAAACAAAAAGAGAACATAAATAATACAAAAGAAAATCATCAAACCACAAAAGGAAAAACAAAAAGAAAAAAAAAGGGATAGAAGAAATACAGAATCAATGGGAAAACAAGGTTTTAAATGGCAGTAAATACATATAATCAATAATTACCCTAGATACCAATGGACTAAATGCTCCAATCAAAAGACATAGAGTGGCAGATTGGATAAAAAAAACAAGAGCCTACAAAATGTTGCCTACAAGAGGCCCGCTTTAGGGCAGAGGACACACATAGACTGAAAGTGAGGGGATGGAAAAAGATTTTATGCAAACGGAAATGAAAAGAAAGCACAGTTTGCAATACTCGGACAAAATAGACTTTAAAACAATGGCTTATAAAGATAAAAAAGGACACTATATTTTATCCTCATAACATCCCCAAGAGATAGATGTTATTAAAAGTCCCATTTTACAGATGAGAAAACTGAAGCATGAGGCAGTTAAATTAACTTCTCTAAGATTAAGGGAGATTTGTTAAGGGAGATTTAAATTAAGGGAGACTTGTTAAGGGAGTATGTAAAGATTTAGACACAGGAATGTTCTTACAGCACTATTTTTAATAAGGGAAATGTTTGCATAGTAACACTGTAGACAAATTTAAATGTCCATCATTAAAGAATGGATTGGGACTTCCCTGGTTGTGCAGTGGTTGAGACTCCACGCTTCCAGTGCAGGGGGCCCGGGTTCGATCCCTGGTCAGAAAACTAGATCCCACATGCTGCAGCTAAGAACCCACATGCCGCAACAAAAAAGAGCCCGCGTGCCGTAATGAAGATCTCACATGTGGCAATGAAGATCCCATGTGCTGCAACTAAGACTCGGTGCAGCTACCTAGCTAGCTAAATAAATAAATAAATCGATAAATAGATAAATAAATAAATAAATAAGGAATGGATTAAATACTACATTAAAAATGATCCTCTAAGTGTGTGGTTTGGGAATGAAAATCTGTTTATTGTGTATTATTCATTGAAAAATCAGGGCACAAAATAAATTAAGGCACAATCCCATATTTTAGTAACTATAAATATATATGCATTTTTTTTAAGTTTTGAAAGAATATGCATCCAGGTCATATCATTGATCTGCAGATTGTAAGGTTGTGGATGCTTTTCGTCACTCCTTCATTTATGTAAATCTTCTAATAACAATACATTGCTTTTTTCATAAGAGAAGAGTTATATTAATTTTTTAAATAGTAAAGAAGAATGGAGGATTATCTGAATATCAAGGTCAGGTCTATGGGGGACACTTAATTCCATGTACATCGACTGCAAGGTCCCTGGCGCCAGTGGAATTAGTGTAATCCAGCATTTCCCAAAAGTGTGTTGCTTAAAAAAAGGAAAGGAGCTTCATGGTAAAATGAATTAGAAAACTCTGTCTACTTCTCTCAAAGATTCACAATGCATAAATTCTGTTAACAAAGAAAAGAAAGAAAGAAAAACCTATTTTACTTCGTGTAACCCAGCATTTCCCAGTCTTACTTCATCACAGAGCTCTTTTACACATGATTCTTATTTTTGGTTCAGGAAATCCAAAAAAGGGAATATATGTATATGTATAAGTGATTCACTTTGCTGCACAGCAGAAACTAACACAACATTGTAAAGCAACTATACTCCAATAAAAATTAATTTAGAAGAAAAAAGAAATGCTTGCACATCTTGGAGGTGGTGCTATTATTTCTCCCTCTGCCCAGTGCTAATACTCTCCCATCTTTACAGGTGTTATACCAAGAAAATCCCCCAGGAAACCTCCTACATTGAAATCACCACTTCAGAGTCTGTTCCAGACAATGACATTTGAAAGGATTAAATAAAAAGCAGAAAAGACAGGTATAGGTATAGGCAAGTTAGAAAAAATAAGAATCATGCTCATTTATTATTTTCATGTGCTTTAAAAGTCAAAATTTTTTAGCGAGATAGCTAACTTTTAAAATGCTATGAGAATAAACAACATAGACTGATTACAAAAATAGATCAGGACTATTTTCTCAGTTTTCCCATAACTGAGGCTTTAGGTGATCTTACTGGGATTCATTGTATTTCCTATATTTATCTTATTTGTGGCTTTCCAGCATCTTTTGAACACCCTTCCTATACTTTGTTGATTTTCCACATTGTGAGACCCACTAATGCAAGATGGAAACCAGGGAACTTGCTTTCCTGGCCTTCCTTGCAGTTAGGACACAGGAAGTAAAACAGACAGCCCCGCAGATTTCCATGAAGAAAACAAGACATGGAAGGATGCAGCACAGAGTCCATTTTATTGGAAAGGGAGAGGGAGCTTGGGAGAGAAATATCAATCTTTCAGAATCTGTAACATCAGGGGATTTCACAGCAGTGTCTCAGGTCACTGTGCTTTTTTTTTTTTTAAGGCTAATTTCAATTATTATTATTTTTTTAATTTTATTGAAGTATAGTTGATTTACAATGTTGGGTTAATTTCTGCTGTACAGCAAAGTAACTCAGTTATACATATATATATTCTTTTCCATTCTGGTTTATCACAGGATATTGAATATAGTTCCCTGTGCTATGCCATAGGACCTTCTTGTTTATCCTATATACACTAGTTTGCATCTGCTAATCCCAAACTCCCAATTCTTAGGGAGTCTTCCTCACCCTCGTCACCCTTGGCAACCACAAGTGTGTTCTCTTTGTCTTTGAGTCTCTTTCTGTTTCATAGAGATGTTCATTTGCGTCATATTTTAGATTTCACAAATAGGTGATATCATATGGTATTTGTCTTTCTCTTTCTGACTTCACTTAGTATGATAATCTCTAGTTGCATCCATGTTGCTGCAAATGGCATTATTTTGTTCCTTTTTATGGCTGAGTAGTATTCCATTGTATATATGCACCACATCTTCTTCATCCATTCATCTGTCGATGGACATTTAGGTTGCTTCCATGTCTTGGCTATTGTGAATAGTGCTGCTATGAACATAGGGGGTGCATGTATCTTTTTGTATGGGTATATGCCCAGGAGTGGGATTGCTGGATCATATGGCAACTCTATTTTCAGTTTTTTAAGGAACCTCCATACTATTTTCCATAGTGGCTGCATTAATTTACATTCCCACCAACAGGCAGGTCACTGTCCTTGATGAGAAGTGTGGGGTGAGTGTCCAGTCATCATGGGACTGTACATATGAGGAGTCCTAGAGAATATAAGTTTGGTTTTCTTCCTGTCTTCAGAGCCTCCACGCCTGATTCCCTGAGTATTCAATAACTTCTTTTTCTACTTAAGCTAGCTAGAATGGGTGAGCAATGCATGGTTCCAGAACCAGATGTTCAGACACACTTTAAGTCTCTAAAACCATTATGCTACCCATCCTCACAGGAGGAATGAAGGATGCTAGAGAGTAGGCAGGTTATTGTTTTCTGATATTCCAAATGTTAACTAGATGGTTGTTCACTTTATTCCATCCACTTCATGTTCAACTTTATATTTGGCTGGCCGAAGTTTATTTTGGCTAGCAAGTCTAGATTGTCTAAGTGGCTAATTTCATGCTACACCAAAACCAATGAGTGGCCTTAAGCACTTTCCTTTCTTGGATTCTATAACATATCATGTCTTAGTTTTCCTCCTACATAATCGGTTCCTTCTTTGCTTCTTTATGACTCTTCCTCCTCTATCCAAAATCTTAATGTTGGCATTCCTCAGGACTGGGTCTTTTCTTCTCTCCTTTTATCCTCATTTGATAAACTCGAGAGTCCTATCATTTTAAATAAGACCCATACATAGGTGACAACTACCTTTACCTCCACTGAGTTTTAAACCTAATATACCACCAGAGGATGATCTAGGAGCTATCTCAGACTTCACCTGTCCAAAATGGAATATCCAAATGGCATGTCGTCTGCCTGCTTGCTCACACCAAACACCTGGGAGCCACCTTTCATTCACCTCCCCTGCCCGCTACTTCATACATGACTCAGCAAACATTGAAAGGAACTGCTATAAGATACAAAAGAAATTTTTATAACGAATCTCATTTATGCTCTCACTAAAGTACAAGAACATATCAACTCTATTTTTTAAATGTACAGTAAACGAGAAAAGCAACAGGCTAAAGTGTGGACTCAGGATAACAACTCACTGGAAAAAATGAAGAAGTCATTGAGAAATCATGGCAAGGAACTAAAAACACAGGAATCAGAATTGAATTCTGTTTTTTTTTTTTTTTTTTTTTTTTTTTTTTTATAAATTTTATAGCTACTTTATTTATTTATTTGTTTATTTTTGGCTGTGCTGGGTCTTCGGTTCGTGCGAGGGCTTTCTCTAGTTGCGGCAAGTGGGGACCACTGTTCATCGCGGTGCGGGGACCGCTCTTCATCGCGGTGCGCGGGCCTTTCACTATCGCGGCCCCTCCCGTTGCGGGGCACAGGCTCCAGATGCGCATGCTCAGTAGTTGTGGCTCACGGGCCCAGCTGCTCCGTGGCATGTGGGATCTTCCCAGACCAGGGCTCGAACCCGTGTCCCCTGCATTAGCAGGCAGATTCTCAACCACTGCGCCACCAGGGAAGCCCTGAATTCTGTTTTGATGCTTATAAAAAAAAAAAAAAAACCAGAATCAAAGCTACAGATATGTAACATAAGGAAAAGTATTCAACAGTAATAATAGTCCAGATTTATAATCCCAAATTAGAGTATCAAAGATCAGGAAATGGTATGGTGAGGGGGGAAATATAATCAAATCTTAATCCCAAGAATGACATAAGAAGGACCTTTAGTCATTGAATTTAAAAATTGGAGAAAGAGATTAATGTTTGAGAAAAGTTGAACAGTAAGAGCAAAACAAAGCTTGATATACACTTAACAAGTGACTAAGAAAATAAAAAGGAAAGGAAATAGGTAGACAAGCAAGCAGAAAAGTAAGTTGTCAAAGGCTAAATATTTCTATTAGAAAACAAATGACCTGAGGTAAATTCCCCTATCAAAAGGGGAGAATTCTCAAATTTGGTCAAAATGTAAACCCAGCTGCATCCTGCATAGACAGACTCCTAACTTAAAATGGTACAGAGATTTTAAAAGTGAAACTATGGACCAGAAAAAAATATTTAATTAAGAAGAAAAAACCATGGCGGTAATATAAATATCAAATTAAACAGAATTAAAGGCATGAAAAGACTCCTTTTATAGGATACAGTCTGTAATGAAATTTTTTTAAATTGTTAAATGTTATTTGTTAATAGCCTCAAGATTTACAAAACAAAAACTTGTTTTGTTTTGTAAATTGACATACCACCATTCTGGTGGTATGGCAATCGGGGTGCTGTACCAGCCACCCACATAACTCCCACCTTCCTCAGGATCTTTCTTTGTACATCTGATTGCATCCTGCAACCCCAAGAAAACAATCCTGGAAGAATAGAGGGGCACCAATAATCTGTTAGTCCCCAAAAAGGAAATCCCTGTATGCTCTAACAGCAGTAGATAATGGGCACTAGAGATTGTCACGAACTCCATTTATTTAAGAAAGAAAAAGACAGTGGAGGGAATTCCGTGGTGGTCCAGTGGTTAGGACTCTGCACTTTCACTGCCAAAAACATGGGTTCAGTCCCTGGTTGGGGAGCTAAGATCCCACAAGCCGCGCTGCGTGGCCAAAAAAAAAAAAGACAGTGGAGATTAAAAAAAAAAATTCCATTTCCCCTGCCAAGAGACCCAAAATGAACTGGGCTAGGAATTATTCACCTCCACCTCCAAAGGCAATTCAGGCAGAAACTGCATGGATTTAGAGCAGGACCCAGGGCATCAAGTCCCACCCCTGACGAGTGGTAAAGACCAAATCAGAGACACCCCTTATTCCAACAGCAAAAAGAAAAAAAGGGAGCAGTTTTTAAAAACTGGCATAAGTGAATGCTTACCAAAAACAAAAACAAAATCCCATGATGTCCCCTGAAAAGGAAAAAGAAAGAAAAGCATGTGTCTCTGTGTGTGTTTGTTTATTTATCCTGGAAAAAATTAGGCCCTAACCTCATTCTGCCAACACTGAAGCTTATCATCTTGGTATTCTTAAGATTCTGTGGATGAAACCAAATTAAAAAGACAGCCCTGGGAACTGAAACTCAGCTGTCTTTGCTCTGATGAGCAAAAGGCAGTGGGTCAGATGATTTAAACACCATGATGCGATCCCTCCAATTTTCCCCTGGAGTGGGTGTCTCTTGGGAGCAGGACACAGGATTGGAAATGAGAGATGAAAGAGACAATAAATGAATTAATAACACAGAGACTGTACAGGGAATCAAGATAATCACGTGCTATAAACTGAGGAGTAAGTTTGTTCAGTCCAAGTCTCTATACCGAGGAGGAAAAAAATGCTTCATGGAAAACCAGGATAACATCTCTTGTCATCCTTAGGACACTCTTAGATACACACACATTATCCTTATTTTACAAGGGAGCAAGACCGGTAATCTTAAGCCAGGCACCCAGTAGAGCTCAAGTTCACTCCGTGGAGAAGAGGGATTGAAACCCACCCGTGTTTAACTCCACAGCCATATCTCAACCACGACACACTTTCTGTCTCTGACGTTTATGCTGGAATGTGTTCTGTTGATATGTCCTTGCTTTAGTTGTGCAAGACCACGGTTATGCTGTAGTAAAGGGCTTTTCTCACAGGCTGAATACATTCCTGTATCTTAGTTAAATTCCCTTCATTCTAGAAGCAGACTGAATATATGTGTCTTTGGGAGCTAGAAGGAGCCTTCCTGGTTGAGACGTTTTTGGTGGAGTCTGTGTAAACCTACAGAAAAAAATATAACTAAGACTCACATCCCTCAAAAAAAAATCTAGATAATTTAAGGGACTGTATTAAAACTTTTACATTCTACTTCATCTTGGTGTATAGAAACAGCTGCAGAAATCCTACATACAAAGCCTTTGTCAAAAATCTTTACTACGTCTTCTTTCAACTCACCGTGATTCTTCCAAGACGTTTGAAAAGTCTTTGGGAGAGCCACAATGAGCAAACCCCACCTCTCTCATAAATCACGCTATTGTTTAGTGATGCACCATCAAGACGGGCCCCATTTATCTCCCCAAAGCAAGCCTGGCAAGAATACGTTCAGAAAATATTGGTCATGTTATCTTTCCAAAAGATTAAGAGAAGGATTTGCTTGCCTATAATGATTTATGGAACTGACAAGCAGGTGCACAAGTGTGGCCAGGAAATGCAAAAGAATAGACAGAACGGCTTAGAACAAAATTATGGTGTCAGGGCAGGAAGCTGATAGCTCCATTCTCTAATGGGACGAAAGAACTGGGATTCATAAATCACGTTTGTCAAGAATAAATAAGAAGAGAACCAGATGAGGCCAGTGCCCCCTTGCTGTTTCTATCTTCACCATAATTTGTTGGCCTGCCCTGCCTTTGTCAGAGATAAGGGCTTCTACTGCTTTCTTGCTATCTCCAGATTAGGTCTAAACACCAATAAATAAGACACACTGGCTTCTGTTAGTGTGTCCTGCTCCTGTCTGACTTGCCTGGTGACTGTTAAATGATTTTCCGTGACTTGATGCTTTAAGCAGTGAACGAGAGTATCTGAGCAAGACCCCATGTCAACCCCATCCAGTGAACAAGCCTGAATTCCAGCTCCAACTCTGCCAGTACCTACCTGGGTGACTTTGGACAAGTTTTCTGTTTTCACTTCATTCATTTGCAACATAATTAAAAAACACATTACCCATTGGACTTACCTGGTGGCGCAGTGGTTAAAAATCCACCTGCCAATGCAGGGGACATGGGTTCGAGCCCTGGTCCGGGAAGATCCCACATGCCACAGAGCAAATAAGCCCGTGTGCCACAACTACTGAGCCCGCATGCCACAACTACTGATGCCCGCGTGCCTAGAGCCCATGCTCCGCAACAAGAGAAGCCACCGCGGTAAGAAGCCCTCGCACCACAGCAAAGAGTAGCCCCCACTCGCCATAACTAGAGCAAGCCTGTGCGCAGCATCGAAGACCCAACGCAGCCAAAAAAAAAAAAAAAAGATCACCCATCAGTTTGAAAAGCTGAGATAATAGTCCAGTTGAATGAAAAGAAACCATATGATGTCATCCCAGTGCCCCAGATCCCACGACTGTTTCATTGCCAAGCACGTAGGGGGCTTGGGGGGCAGAAGGCAAATGTTTATAAAATTGATTGAAAGATGTCTCATATCTCTAAATGAAGAAATGCAATAGAAGTCTACAGGATTTGTCAGTCTTCTTAATTCTGAAGTCATATCTTTGAACTTGTAAAAAAGAATAGCTAACCATCTGCTGATTTAATTGACACTTTAGCACCAACTGAACCGTTCTGGAATAAAAATACTTTTTAACTTCCTAGTTTTTGCAGAACATTCCCTCCTTGTGTTTTATTGTGGCCCTAACTATAATTCAAAGACAAACAAACTTCAGTACAATCCCCCTCCTGCCCCCAGCAGTTCCTTGTGCTATTTCAAGCTCTAACTGCACCATGGGTAGCAGTTAGCATAAGCACCTCACCAGAAAACCTTTATTTTCATTCCCTAGAGAAGACAGCTAACCTCCAGGTGTTCTGTTCAGTGGATAATGGGCATGCTGGGATTCGTATGCACTTGTTCTTATCCATTTTGAAGCCTGAGCTTGGAACAACTACATTCTTAGACTGTTTGCAAGATTAAAATACGGAAGGTATAACTAGACCAGGTTCTTATCCCCGGCTTCCCCTCCCCAGCTCTCCTCCATTCATCGCCCACACCTCAACAAGGAGGCAGTACTGGGTGCCCCACGCCTCACCCGCAAACTTCACTTGGGCCCCTGCCCCCAGCTCCACCCCTGCTCTGACCTGCTCTGGCTCCTGACTCGCTGGCTTCCTCTCTCGTGTCCAGACCTGTGCTCACCTCCTAGGCATCTGCCGTCTGAAATGGGACTGACAACACTATTCACAGGAAATAAGGTATATCTAAGTGATTTCTGTGTTTTGTCTTAATAAGACTCACAGGCTCAGTAGAAAAACCAGTCCCCCAGAAGTATGTTGACAGAATTGGAAGAAGAGAGTTTAAAGCAGTTTCCGCAAGCTCAGGATACGCATCTCCAATTTTTCATGTGGCCCTACCGGGCATGACAGCTTTGTGGCTCACACCACATGCAGCTCATCACGAAGTTCACCACCAGACTGGTCTACATTTCATTCAAAGACAAAGCCGCTGGTCAGCACTTAGACGCAGCAGCAATGCCAAACTGCCATCAAAGCTCTAAACGTGTGCTGACCATTTCCATACTCACCGTCCTCATGGACCAGGCACAAATAGTTGTCTGACTGGCACAGTCCTCAGACCGTGTGTTGAACAGCACTGGCCTGCAGGACCTGAAAACCCTGCCTGTTGGTACTCCATTCTGCAAAAACTCAAAGTAAACCAGCAGAGCCTTTTTTAAACATCAGAGTTTCACTCCAAGGCCTGTGAAACGTTGGTATGTTGGGGGCTATTCATTTAACCGCCTAATGCCTCCAAAACCATGCAGATGGTAAAAACACTGACAGATGTCTGTGTCTTCAGTTTTAAAATTATGCCATTTCCATACAACATTAACTTTACATTCATTTATAAAGGAGTATGTTTTTGTTTGAAATTCTTGTAAATAATAATCGTCATTTTACATTCATAATGACAGCAGAAAGCAGCTTCAGTCAGACAAATCCAATTAACATGAACACACTGTGCTTTCACCAACAAAGAAAAGAGAGAGAAACCACAAGGACAAACTCCTGTGGCTCAGAGAAGGAACATGCCCCAGAGGAGGAACAGAGTGAATTCTAAAGACTCGTCTCAATTCACGCCCGAACTCCTGAAGCCAGACCCACGGCTGGAAAGCTCCAGCATTGTTGTGACGACCCAGCTGACCCGTGGGTGTGTGGACTCAGTCCACACAAGCAACACAGCCTCCCACCCCGTAAGGCATCAGAGAAGCAAGAAGTGGAGGCCTTAACTTGGCCTGGGATTTGTTTGCAACCACTGACTCCTGTGAAAAAGGCTTTCATGGAAATATTTCGCTCTTGCACCTCTCTGAATGGTGCCCCACGTGTCTCTGTCTAGTTCGACTCCCATGTTAGGGCTCTACGCATCTCTCTCCCCCCACATCAGTCTATGTGTCTATGCCCATGGCTCTCAACCCCAGCACCCCAGAAAATAGTTGCTGCACAAATAGACCCCCAACTGTTGGTCATGCTTAAGATCTCCTCTTCATTCAACAGGGGTACATTCCAAGCCAGTGTCAGCTGACACTCTGCACTGCAGAGCAAGGTAGAGGGGAGCGCAGCTTGCTGGGAATAAGGTGAAGGCTCAGCAAGAAGTCAAACAGGACCCCAAGGAAGAACACGAGAATTGTGACCCCCAGGTACATTGAAGAGGGCGGTCAGAGCAGTAACTGTTTTGCTCAAACAGAAGCATCATTCTGAGGGGCAGACCAGATGCCACTGAGGTGATGGACACTTTTGAAGGCAGCGTGAGACATTGTTATACAGTCATGGGATCGCGCTGGAGAGGCTGCTGGCTTGCTAATGGCAGGTCAATTCCTATGATCCCTCGTACAGCGCTGCCCCAAATTCAAAGAGGTGCTTCAAACACAGAAAGCTGAGACCCCTGCTCCCTACGTCTCTCTTCCCACCTCCCAGAACAGTGTTTCTGAGGGTGGTAACCAGAGGTGATTGGGAGGTCATGGAGAGGCTTTAAAATGTAAATTCTCAGCTCTCACCCTAATCCCAAAGGTCAGAGTCTCCGAGAGTGACTCCCCCTCAAAAAATGGATGGTCTGGCTGGAATATGGAGGACATCTCAGGCCCGAGTGAGGCAGGCCACCCCTGCTGGCCTGGATCCCGAAGCCCAGCCTTGTAGAGCTGCTCCGCCGAGCCCCACCCCCAGCAGCGCAGGGAATGCATTACAATAAAACACAGAGCTGTTATAAGGGATCAGGACCACAGCTCATCCTCCCAGCAGCTCTGTAATGGTGCTTTATTATCACCTGCATTGTCAATTGGAAGACACAGAGTCTGAAAGGTTAAGTGACTTGTCCAAGGTCATGCAGCTAGACCAAGGGCAGTGCAGATGCAAACCCAAGTCTATCCAATCGCAGTCCCTGAGCTAGTCCCTCTACACCGCTCTAGCCTTCCCCTAATTATCACCCACGGCAGGATCTGCACATCGCTGGCTGTTTTGGCTCATTTTAACACTTAGTTTCTTGGTTGTTTTGCCATAATATAGAAATTACTGAGTGCGTTCGTAACTGCTCCCACCAGCTTCCCCTCCCATGCCCCCGAGGAGCTCAGGCCAAGTTATAGACAGGGGAGCCTCACCCACATTAGAGGGAAAGCATGCAAATCAGCATCACTCAGAAGAAAAAAAAGAAAAAGAAATTATTTATACCTTTTGCACAAGAAATTGTCAATCATTACTTGGCAAATGACTGAACTCTGTGTAGCCTTTTATTAAACCTAAAACAAAATCACATATTTCAAACTGCCATGCAAGAAATCTGCACACACACAAAAATTATTTAAACTCTGAAATTTGACCCTTTTTATTGTTACAAATCAGGGAGTTGGCAAACTGTGGAATGTGAGTCAAATCCAGCCCACAGCCTGTTTTTGTACAGCCAGCAAGCTAGGAATCATTTTTATATTTTTAAAGAGTCGTTCAGAAAGAAAGACTATGTGAGAGACCAGAGACTGTATATGGCCTGCAAAGCCTAAAATATGTACTATCCAGCTCTTCATAGGAAAAAATTGCTGAGCCCCACTCTAGATGATATAAATCATTATGCTAAGACCATGCATTGTCAACACAAGTGATATCACAATAAATTTGATTTTTAGGGGGGTGAAAAAACATTTACTCATTTATGTGTAAACAAAGATATACAAGTAGTACATAAACAGAGACACAGCATATCTGTGGTTCAAAACCTCATGGAGTAGAAGCAGTTAGGAAGAGATGCCTAAACAGGTTCCTTAAGGGACAATGATGAAGAGGAGCCTGGGAAACATTGGGCTAAACAAAAGCTAAGAGTATAGAGGGCGTGGCTTCGTGTGTGAGATGCGCAGTGTTCTCAGCCTTCATCTTCATGGCCCAGTGGAGAGGCTTTCCTCCAAGATCAGACACACCCATTAGCACATGTACCTATTCAGAACTCCAACATCACTGCCCCAACCCTGCCAGGGAAGCCCATGTGTCTCACACATGGGCCATTCCTATTATTAAAAATAAAGTCAAGGGGACTTCCCTGTTGGCACAGTAGTTAAGAATCCACCTGCCAATGCAGGGGACACGGGTTCAAGCCCTGCTCCGGGAAGATCCCACATGCCGCGGAGCAACTAAGCCCGTGTGCCACAACTACTGAGCCTGCGCTCTAGAGCCTGCAAGCCACAACTACTGAGCCCGCGTGCCACAACTACTGAAGCCCACGTGCCTAGAGCCCGTGCTCCGCAACAAGAGAAGCCACTGCAATGAGAAGCCCCTGCGTGCACCGCAACGAAGAGCAGCCCCCACTCGCTGCAACTAGAGAAAGCCCGCCTGCAGCAACGAAGACCCAACACAGCCAAAAATAAATAAATAAATTTTTAAAAAATAAAAAAATAAAGTCAAGAAATTCACTTTTTAAACTGAGAAGCTTACATGCATCATCCCCCCCACCACTTACAGGGTTAGAAATATCTCACACCAAAGGCAAGCATCCTCAGGTCCTGTTATAACAAGTCCAAGGAGATCTAATGCTAAGCCAGAGAAGTAACTGGCAGCCAGGGAAGTAAAGCCTCTGAGTCCCTGTGTAGGAGACATTCACAAAAGGTGTTTTTGTTTTCTTTCACCTCACTCCAATCCACGCCCCTCCCAGAAAGCCTCTCTTGCCGTGGCCTTGGGAGAGCTCTATGCTGACAAATCTGGTAGATCTTTTCTTCTCATATTAATCACTCTGTATCTTGTAATCCTTTGAAATAGCCTCGTATTCTCATTTAACTCCTCTCTTCTTTCAGCAACTCCAAATTTGTTGATTTTCCTCTTACCTCTCTGGACGAGTCTTTCATATTTTCTTCCTTTTTATTTATTTATTTTATTTTATTTTATTCTTTATTTTTTTACTTTTTCACCGCATAGCATGTGGGATCTTAGTTCCACAACCAGGGATCGAACCCACGTCCCATGCACTGGACTGCCAGGGAAGTCCCAAGTCTTTCATATTTTCTTTCACAGATCCTCCTCTTCCATTTGAATTTTGAGTGTCAAAATTCCCCAGGGCAATCCTAGACCCTTCCTCTTCTTTCTTGTGTTTTCTCCCTCGGTTACATAATCCAGCCCTAGCTTTAACTGTCATCTGTGTGCTGAAGAGCCTCATATTGGCATCTCTTCACCTCTCCCCTGAATTCTGGGTTCATGTCCAATCTCCTTTTTGACATACCCACTTTTTTGTGTGTGTGGAGGTTAGCTGCATTACATTTCTATAGTGTCAAGCTATAAACATGAACATATGGTTTGGGGTTTTTTTCTTTGCTATAGTATATCTCTAACTAATATAGTCAGTAAGTGCTGAAACAGGAAATGAATCTAAGTTTGTCTGGTTCCAAGACTCATGTTGGCCCTTGTATGTCCTGATGTTCCTGGACATTTCTGAGTAGAACTGCTCAATATTGTAATATGGCTTCTCCCATCAAGAAGTCACTCCTTGACATCTCCACTTTGATATCTAAAAGACACCTCAAATTCCAGGAAACTCTTTATTTTCCCTTCTCCTTCCAACCAGTGCTGTTCTAACCCAGGTGTATTAGTTAGAGTTCAATCAGGAAAACAGAGTCTCTCTAGGTCTTTCCAACAGAGAGGATTTAATACCAGGAGTTGACAACACAAGTGATGGAGACAGGAGATGGTGGAGCAGCCATAGATTAGCCACAGCAGGAAGTCACCATCACCTGATGAAGGGCTGGAAGGAAGGAGAGGTGGAGGCGTCATCAGAATCTGGAAGCCAGTGCTGTCCAGGGAGAGATGGGACTATGAAGGCTGACAGAAGCTGGAGCCACAGAAGAGACAAAACCTCAGCTAGAGGTACCTGATGCAGACAGAGAGGGAATACACCTGGTTTTTCCCTTCCTCTTGCTAATCAGTCTTCTGCCATTGCCTCCATTGGCCAAACCAAAATCCATCTGACAATGAAGCCTGGGCAATATGGAGTCTTAAGGCATAGAGCATAGCATGGGTATGATGGGGAAAGGATGTGAGGACAAACAGGAAGTGACCAATCTCTCCCTTCTCGGTTAATGGCACAATCTCCACTGAGTTACTAAAGCCAAATTATAGAAGCAAACTACCCAATAAAGAGTTCAAGGTAATGATCATAAAGATGCTCAATGTACTTGGAAGAAGAATGGATGAACACAGTGAGAATTTGAAGAATTGGGTTAGAAAATAGAGCTGAAGGGACTTCCCTGGTGGTCCAGTGGTTAAAAATTCACCTTCCAATGCAGGGGCCGCGGGTTCGATCCCTGATCAGGGAACTAAGATCCCACATGCTGCAGGGCAACTAAACCCACACGCCACAACTACTGAGCCCACGTGCTCTAGAGCCCACGCACCACAACTAGAGAGAAGCCCGTGTGCCTCAGCAAAGATCCCACATGCCACAACTAAGACCCAACACAGCCACATTAATTAATTAATTAATTAATTAATTATAAAACGAAGTAAATAGAGCTGAAGAATACAATAACTGAAATAAAAAATACTAAAACAAATCAACAAGAGATCAACATATGTTATCAAATTAAAACACCTATTGTGGTCAAGATGTCAGTCCTCCCCAAATTATATATAAACTTAATACAATCAAATTAAAATTGCAACAAAATATTTTGGAAAAATTAACCAAATAATTCCCAGTTAGTCTGGAGAATATTCAAGAACTTTTTAAAAAGTAGAATAATGAAGGATGTTAAAATATCTATAAAACTACAAGAGTAGATAGGCATAAATCACAACTCACATTTAAGTACAGCTTGACAGTTTTCCAAATGCATTTACATTTATTATCACATTTGATCCATGTAATATACTTTATAACCAAACAGGGATTATATAGAGGAAGAAACTGAAGCTCAAAAAGATTAACTCGTGCAAAGTTACTCAGCTCAGACTCACTCCTGGTGTAGTTCTCTGGTCCATCTCATCTTTAGAGGTGGCTATAATCGTTAATCAGCTATACTTTTGGAATCAGGTCACAATTTTATATATAACAGAACAGGTAAAATGGAGGTTGAAATGTGAGAAATGTCCTTGGTTTATTAAAAGATTGCTTTTCTTTGAATATAGAAATAGCAAGATGTTGACATAATGACAGTACAAGCAACAGTCTCACGCAGAGTTCTCCCTTGGGTTTCTAAAATCTAATATTAATGAACTACTTAGCACAAGCTTTAAGAGTTGGTTTTTTTCCCCATAATGCTGTAATCTTTCCTACTTGTCTTAGAATCCCTGATTTTTGGTACATCTGTTGCTACTATGATTTTTGTTTTTTTGTTTATAGTGTCAGCATATGTTTAGAAAGCATTTGAGCCGGCTCAAGCCTTGTACCTTGTACCAGTCATGTTCTGCTTGGTGTACTTGCAGACTTGCCTGACTTTCATCTTCCCTGCAGTGATGGCAGCTACTTAAAGCTGACTCGGCAGCTGTCCAATACCTAACACAGTACTACATCCATATATAAATATATAAGAATGAATATATTTATATTCATGAATCTGTCAAGTCTTTAAAATTATGATGATTGAT
Organism: Balaenoptera musculus; assembly: GCF_009873245.2. Classification (NCBI taxonomy): domain Eukaryota; kingdom Metazoa; phylum Chordata; class Mammalia; order Artiodactyla; family Balaenopteridae; genus Balaenoptera; species Balaenoptera musculus. The sequence goes on from NC_045795.1 coordinate 55,067,682, forward strand.
GATGGTGATGATGATGGTGATGATGAAGCCTCTATCCACAGCATCAGAGTATAGCAAATTATTTTACCAGCTTCCTATAGAAAGCAAACATGGGAAACTCTACAATATGGACTTCCCTGGACAGTTCAGGAAGTATGCTTCCTATTCTCCAAACTTAAGCCATCCCTGAAGAGCTGAGATGAGATGTCTGTATAGCCAGTAGACATCTCTTGCAGAGGCTAGAGGGCTGGCTCTGCTTCAGGACCATCAAATATTTCCACTCAGTAGGTCCTATAAAGGTTCCAGTGTTCATCCTGGAATTAGTTGTTAGATTTCCAATGACTGGAAAATGAGAAATAAGAAGAGAATTATTCATTTAGACATTCTCAGTGAGCATTAATAAACCTAGTTACATACAAATATTTTTCTCATGCTTGTCTCAAAAATATCCCATTTTTAACTAAATGAATCCTTTAAAAGATGTCTAGGTGTGGAATATAGTCCTTTTTATATAGTGTTATACATAATTCTTGAATATGTATTTTATACCCCCTAAAAGTTACTCGTATGGTCAGTTTTATCATGTAAGATTGACAGATGCAGTTATGTGACTTCAAAGGAGTTTCATAAAGTCTTAAGTTCCTCAGCCTATGCCCACCTATCTCATACAACCCATTTTAGTTGTCTATGTTTCATTTTTATTTTATTTATTTATTTTTTTAAGGAACATTTATTTATTTTCTGGCTGTGTTTGGTCTTCGCTGCTGCGTGTGGGCTTTCTCTAGTTGCGGTGAGTGGGAGCTACTCTTCGTTGCGGTGCGTGGGATTCTCATTGCAGTGGCTTCTCTTGTTGCAGAGCACGGGCTCTAGGCGTGCAGGCTTCAGTAGTTGTGGCACGTGGGCTCAGTAGTTGTGACTCGTGGGCTCTAGAGCGCAGGCTCAGTAATTGCGGCGCACAGGCTTAGTTGCTCCGCGGCATGTGGGATCTTCCCGGGCCAGGGATCGAACCCTTGTCCCCCTGCGTTGGCAGACGGGTTCTTAACCACTGCGCCACCAAGGAAGTCCCTATGTTTCATTTTTTAAAATAATGACAATGAGAGAAGGGAACCAGGCCTCCTGTACAAAAACAAATCCATATTTCTCTTCTCATTAAAAAAAAAAAAATGAGGAATTGTCTATCTCCTTGGGAGACCAAGACATTGTAGTGAATTATGAAGCTCTAAAAAAAATCCTGGACCTCTTTTCAACCTCAAGCTGATCATCTGTGTGTGACTCATTCACAGTAAATCTATGCCTGAACACTTTTAGTCTTAACCAAATGTTGTCTCATTATCCCCAAGCTGAAACTACACTGAAAGCTCAGCCAACCTCTCGCTTTCCTTTGACAATTCACACTGCCAGGAATATAGTCAATTCTGAGTAATCCATTTTTAATCCTTGGCTAGTGATTACACCCAAACCCCTCTGCCTTTGAGATTGTGTTCTTTTTCTAATATCTGTTCTCCTGTGCTCTTCTCCCCTTCTGCTGGCCCTCGTTGGCCCTTGCACCCAGCAACAGTCCGTGGTCTCAGTCCTAGTGTCATCCTTGATGCCTCCTCCTAAAACCAGACAGGTCCAGGGGCTGCCAGTGGAGGTGGGAGACCATCTTTTCCAGTCTTCATTGTAAAGCAGGAAGCCCCTGATTTTAGGCAGTGCTGAATGGAATCCCCTCTCCCCTCAAAAGCCAGCCTACTCATCTGTCCCCCTCCCTCCCCCGCAAGGGTCTCTAAGTGCCTGTGTTTTTTTATCTTATGTAAGTGTCAGAAACCAAGAGAGAAATTCTGCTCTGGCCCCAAGTACCTGACAGACTGAGCCCTGCTTTCCCACCTCCTCTAAGGTAGGAAAGCCCTGCTTTCCCAGCCCTCCTCTAAGACAGCCCATCTATCTAGACTGGGTCCTACTTCTCCTCATTCCAGCTGTGACTACAGCCAGAACAATGAACTGACCCTCACGTTTTATCTGCGGTACACCTGCCTCATTGCCCGGAATCAGACCCTCTTCCTATGTGCATGCCTGGCTGTAAGGAGAGTGGCCGTGTTCCTGCTGAGCCAAAGCTGCACAGGCTGATCCTCTCCAGGACCAAGGTCATCTCCATGTCCAGGTTGTTGCCGTGCTTCTCCTGAGGGCTCCCCACCACCTGCCCTCTTCATCTGCTCTTGGGTTCTCCCCTTTGCCCCTGACATGCTCCATAGCCAGCGTTACTACCTCACTAAGAGTTACAACTGGCCCAGGGGCCATCAGAGCAGATATTTCTGAGATAGAGTGTCAGAGACTATTTCTAATAAAGGCGACATTATACTCAGCTTCAGGCTTGAAACTGGGGTAACTGACCCTTGGCTCCTCAGAGCCCAGGATAAACATGGCACAGCTTCTTGGGGCATCAATTTTACTTAATAGCAATAATGTCCAACTTCCTAAATATTAATATAAAGTATGGATTATTGTAGAATAAAAAACAGAATGCATGTTAACTTTTAAAGATGAAACCCAAGACTTCTAGGGCAATTTGAAATTCAGGTAGAAATATCAGCATGATTCCCAACCCGTCACACCACCCCATCGCCCCCCTGGTGTAGCTGTTCCCTCTCCTCACTTGTTACCGAGAACATTGGAGAGACAGGGCTGTGTGATCGTTTCTCATTGTTTAAAGTGTTTCTAACAGGAGTAAATTTTTTAAATTTATTTTTTATTGAAGTGTAGTTGAAAAAATGTTTTTCTTTTTCTTTTTTTGGCCTCGCCACGCAGCTTGCGGGATCTTAGTTCCCTGACTAGGGATCGAACCCAGGTCCTCAGCAGTGAAAGCACAGAGTCCTAAGCACTGGACCGCCAGGGAATTCCCAGGAGTAAATTTTATGTTTTATAAATATGGCCCTTTCCCCTCTGGCCCTGCCACTGACCATTTTCCTGAGGCATTTCTAGATGTGTTTGAGAAGAGTTTAAAGGACTGAAGTGGCTTTAGAGGGTTTTCTTCTCAACTGACATTTGAAGTGGAATTATTTTTTGTGAAGGTTACAAACAAACTGATGTCTCAATAATTATGGATAATTAAAATTTTCTTTTTTTTTCTGCTGTTATAAACAGCTGCAATGAACATTCTTATCGACATATTTCTGCACGTATCATAAATTATTTTTCTGAAGATAATAAGGGAGGTGGCTCTTTCTAAAAATATAAGTTGGCCTAATATTTCTATTTTTATAAACCCCAGGACTAGGTCATGAATATGAGACAATTCTCTTGTGCCAAAAGGAGGTATATCTGTGAATACCGAGGTCATACTAAGGTTTGTAAAGTGTTATCTTCAGGTCACCTGGCCACATCTGACCACAGCCTAAATCACTCAAGCATCCCAAATATGTGAGAAAAAAAATGTGGGTACGAGACAGACGTAGTGGAAATCTAGACTGCATTCCAGTGCCAAGCCACTCCCCCTGTGGATTCTTGGCTACTCACAGAAAGCATTTTTAGCACATATATCTTAGCTCTAATACTAAAATCAAGCAGAATTGTATAGATAAAATGTGACTGCAGAGAGCAATGCACTTGAGAGCCTTAAGAGTAGCTGAAATTTAACAGGCAAAATTGTACCTTGCTTCTTCAAAGTGTGGGGGTTTTTTTTAACATCTTTATTGGAGTATAATTGCTTTACAATGTTGTGTTCAAAATGTGGGTTTTAAAGAATATGGAATAGCAAGGAAAAAAATGTGTATGTAACTCATGCAATGATGACATGCAGCCAATACTTAGGTTCTCTTGATGTTCACCTACAAGCTGACACTCATGGTTTGATTAGCTCTGGGCATCACGCCATCCGCATTAAAGCTAAGAGAGCATGTATTTACACCCCAGCACTCTTTCCCCGCCCTGGGAGAACCCTGCTGAATATTTAATACTAGTGGGAGCAAGGCACTCAAACTGACATTGAGCATCATTGTGCTGGTGCTTCATACCTGGGACCGTTTCATCCTCATGACCTGCGTAAACGTTAATAGTACTATCATCATCTTCCAGATGAAGACACCAAAGGTCATGGTAGGCCTGGATTTGCTGAATGTATATTAAATTTGACCTGCAGTCCCAAACCCAACACAGATACACGATTGAGGAGGTTGACATATGGGGCCTTTCTAAGGTGGTCATAAAGGAGTAAATAGCTGTGACCCATTGAAATATTGATCGGTGCAGCCAGAGTTCAGAGAGGGGTTGCATTGCACTATGGAAAATGATGAGAAACCCAAAGTCCACAGAAATCTCACAGATGCTCTGTCTGCAGCCTTATTTAGGGCCAAATTATGGCTCTCGATTTATCTGATGAACTCAAGTAATTTTTCAAGGTCAATACCAGCAGCACACTCAATGTCACAGCTCTGTTGTCCCTTGAATTGCAACAGAAAAGAATTGCACCACATCCATAGCATCTTTGGAAAATAAAAAATTTATGATCAGCAAAACTGAGAAGAATGTTACCCCCTCCGCTCCCCAAATCCCTCAGAAAATGCTAAGGATCAGAGGGACACAGTGCTGCACAGGACAGTAAAATAGCTCAAAAGCATGATTTTTATATTCAGGTTGATTAAAGACGTCACCTTTCTTCAACAAGCTTCAAGAACTGCCCAGATGGATCCTTTTTTTCTCATGACTCATAAATTACACGGTTTGCTGAATCTGTAATTCACAGAAACATATCATGGTGTCGGCCTTGTAAATGCCAATGCCAAGCCACCAGCCCCTTTCATTATATGCCATGATTATGGATTAAATGATTTCATAAACATATTGGTTGTTTCACATTTGGCATGAGGCTATCTTAGAGCTCCTACAATCTGTCATCACTGTTAATGAGATATTGACCTCCTTGTAACCCAAACAAAGAAAATTCCCCTTTGAATGTCAGCCAAGAAGAAAATCCACTAGAACTTCTGCAAACTCTGCAAACCCCTCTCAAACACCATATCTGGGATGGCCTCAGGGGCAGGGCCAGCAGCATGACCAGGTGACAAGGGCCACATCTGTACAATGTGAAGCATAGGCATTAATGATGCCTGGGGTCCTTTCTCTCCCATGGCAACAAGGACCGCCAGAAACAGGGGAAGCCCTAGAGCAGATTTCTCAAACATTCACTGAACACTCCCTAATAGCAGAAAATGCTGAACTCAACACCCAGTGGGTCCTGGAGGCACAGCTGCTGGCTCCTACCACAATTTCAAACCTTCCTGGAAGTCTTGTGTGATAGCTTTAAACTTTTATTGTGTATCTTGCATCCTATTTCACAGTAGGTTCAGGCTTAGTTTATTTATTTATTTATTTTTGAATTTTATTTTATTTATTTTTTTATATAGCAGGTTCTTATTAGTTATCCATTTTATACATATTAATATATATATGTCCATCCATTTTTTAAGTGAAACTGATATTTCAGGAAGTGGAGCCATGTCTCTCCTGGGCATTGAGTAGGCTGTGACCTTCATCCACACAAAAGCCCCAAGGATCCCCATGCCCCACTTAGTCTTAGGGAGCTTTCTTTTTTTTTTTTTAGATTCATTTATTTATTTATTTTTAATTTTTGGCTGCCTTGGGTCTTCGTTGCTGCGTGTGGGCTTTCTCTAGTTGTGGCAAGCAGGAGCTACTCTTTGTTACAGTGCGCAGGATTCTCATTGCAGTGGCTTCTCTTTTTGTGGAGCATGGGCTCTAGGTGCGCGGGCTTCAGTAGTTGTGGCACGTGGGCTTAGTAGTTGTGGTGCACGGGAGCAGTAGTTGTTGCTCCGCAGCATGTGGGATCTTTCCAGACCAGGGCTCAAACCCGTGTCCCCTGCATTGGCAGGCGGATTCTTAACCACTGCGCCACCAGGGAAGTCCCAGTCTTAGGGAGTTTTCTAAATGAGCTAGTCTCCGTTGAATATGGGGAAATTGATAAGATGGAACATAGTTTGCAGTTACAGAATATTCTAAGTGTCTCCTTTCTTAGGTGAATCAAGCCCATTCCCTTCTATTCGTGCCAGATTTCATAAGAAATGTTGCCTTTGTGTTACTGTTAGTAGATCATGAGGCAAAGATATAGATAATTGGAATATACATATACAAGTTGAGTGGGACATCATGAAGCAAGCCCAGAAAACAGATCAGATGCACTGACCCTCATATGTAGAACAATGCTTGGGCTTCCGACTTCAGGGTCTTTAAGGGTCTTTGTACTAAAGGGTCTTTAAGATATCCTCCTGTTCTATCTATCTATGGTACAGTCTTCAACCTTCTTATTCACATATACCCTAAGAGAAATTTGGAAAACAATGTACATAATCACACACTTTTCTTCATAAATTTAAAGAATTGCATAAGATATAGTATTCAGCATGTGATAAGTATTGATATTTTTGAAATCAGACCACTATATCACTCATTTAAATAGTTCTAGACCTAGAGGCAGGACGGGAATAAAGACGCAGACCTACTAGAGAATGGACTTGAGGACACAGGGAGGGGGAAGGGTAAGTTGGGACAAAGTGAGAGAGTGGCATGGACATATATACACTACCAAATGTAAAACTGATAGCTAGTGGGAAGCAGCCGCATAGCACAGGGAGATCAGCTCAGTGCTTTGTAACCACCTAGAGGGGTGGGGTAGGGAGGGTAGGAGGGAGGGAGATGCAAGAGGGAAGAGATATGGGGATATATGTATACGTATAGCTGATTCATTTCATTATAAAGCAGAAACTAACACACCATTGTAAAGCAATTATACTCCAATAAAGATGTTAAAAAATTTTTTTAATAAAAAAAATAGAAAATAGTTCTAGAGGAAATTATGTATCACGTGATTTGATAACAACTATCGTCTCATCTTTTAAAAAATTACATGAACAAGCTCTTCTTGTATTTTGATGCCTTCTTTTTTTATATAAATTTTTTTATCGAAGTATAGTCGATTTACAGTGTTGTGTTAGTTTCAGGTGTACAGCAAAGTGATTCAATTATACATACACATATATATCTATTCTTTTTCAGATTCTTTTCCCTTATAGGTTATTATAAAATGTTGAGTATAGTTTCCTGTGCTATACAGTTGGTCTGTGTTGGTTATCTATTTTATATATAGTATTGTGTATAGGTTAATCCCATACTCCTAATTTATCCTCCCCCTTTCCCCTTTGGTAACCATAGGTTTGTTTTCTATGTCTGTGGATTGATTTCTGTTTTGTAAATAAGTTCATTTGTATCATTTTTTTAGATTCCACATCTGAGAAATATCATATATTTGTCTTTCTCTGTCTGGCTTACTTCATTTAGTATGATAATCTCTAGGTCCATCCATGTTGCTGCAAATAGCATTATTTCATTCTTTTTATGGCTGAGTAATATTTCATTGTGTGTGTGTGTGTGTGTGTGTGTATGTATATATATATATATATATATATATATATATATATATATACCACTTCCGCTTTATCCATTCATCTGTCGATGGACATTTAGGTTGCTTCCATGTCTTGGCTACTGTAAATAGTGCTGCTATGAACATTGAGATTCATGTATCTTTTTGAATTAGAGTTTTCTCTGGGTATATGCCCAGGAGTGGGATTGCAGGATCATATGGCAATTCTATTTTTAATTTTTTGAGGAACTTCCATACTGTTCTCCATAGTGGCTGCACCAATTTACATTCCACAAACAATGTAGGAGGGTTCCCTTTTCTCCACACCCTCTCCAGCATTTGTTATTTGTAGACTTTTTAACGATGGCCACTCTGAGTGGTGTGAGGCGGTACCTCATTGTAATTTTGATTTGCATTTCTCTAATAATTAGTGATGTTGAGCATCTTTTCATGTGCCTGTTGGCCATCTGTATGTCTTCTTTGGAGAAATGACTATTTAGGTCTTCTGCCCATTTTTCGATTGGGTTGTTTGTTTTTTGTTATTGAGTTGTATGAGCTGTTTGTATATTTTAGAAATTAAGGGGCAAGGGGACATGAATCAGAAATACTTAGAAAAGTTTAGCTCTATTCATTCAATGTGTCATGGTATGTTTTTGCTCTTTGTATGAACCAAACTCAAACATGAAACATTGTGGTATACAGACACAGATCTCTGCTGGTAGTTTATAACTGGGTAGCTCTAGTAGAAGAAAGTTACGACCAATGAAGATTAGAATGAAGATCTTGGAAGATTCTTCAATTTCACTGATAAATATCCTCTCCTCCACCTCTTAGGCACAGCTGTGGTTGCCTACATTGCGAGCCAGCAAACTCCATATTGTTCTGTCGTTTCTGGATCTGGGAAGCTGGCACAGGGCTCCTTCTTTTTTTAAATTTATTTTATTGAAGTATGGTTGATTTACAGTGTTGTGTTCATTTCTGGTGTACAGCAAAGTGATTCACTTGCACATATATATATGTTCTTTTTCATATTCTTGTCCATTATGGTTTATCACAGGATATTGAATACAGTTTCCTATACTATACAGTAGAACCATGTTGTTTATCCATTCTATATGTAGTAGTTTGCATCTACTAACCCCATTACAAGGAAGTACAGTAGTAAATGTTTATCACAGGATATTGAATACAGTTTCCTATACTATACAGTAGAACCATGTTGTTTATCCATTCTATATGTAGTAGTTTGCATCTACTAACCCCATTACAAGGAAGTACAGTAGTAAATGTAAGAGAAATTTAATTGGATTAGACATTTAACACAGATTTTAATAATGTGACATTGCTAACTTTATCTTCAAGGGAACAGAGACGCTTACTACATCTTAACAGACACTCATTTAAACTGCCTTTTGAGAACTGCTTACTGGCAGAGTTTTGGCATGAGGTCTGATTTTGTAAAGTAGCAAAAAAAAAAACCTCTTAAACTGCCCCATTTGTCCTAGACACATCCTTAAGAGAATAGTCATTCTTTGCATTAGAATTGTGGCAAGATAACATACACATATATTAACTTGTGTTTGCTTTAGCTACTGTTGGACACCTGACACATCCAGAATGGGGGGGATCAGGAAGCTGGAATACCACAAAGGAAGTGGCTACAAATGCATCACCGACTAAACTGTGCTGGAAAGTGTGAGGTCATCCCTCCCCCTCCCCCTCACTCCAGACAAGAAAGAGTCCCATGTCCATTGCCTTCAGCTACTAATTTTAGCTTCTAGAATCGATCGATAATATGCCTTTGCTCTCATCATTCAAAATCAGTAAGAAACTTACTGATGACATCACTTCAAATTATGACTACTTTTAGGGAAATGTGTCCTGTTTAAATGAGTCACGTTAATGCAAACACCATGTAGAAGGGGTCAACATATAATAATAACTCTTACTAACCAAGTTCATTTGAATGTTAGCCCATTTGAGTGTTAGCGTCTCTCTTTTCACCTCCCAGTCCCCTGAAGGATGTGATAATTAAAAGTAAAATGGTATCAAACTGCATGGATAATCAAAAAACTAAATCATCACTTTCCAGTAAAAATATTTTTTTGTAAATATATTTTGTATCTATTTCCAATAAATACAAAGATTTGGATACAAGAAATATGGTCATCTGCTACAATCTTGTGTTCTGACACAGTGAGAGGTGAGATGGGCAGCACTATATTTCCTTGTAAATAAAAGGAAGCATTGGACTGGTGGTCTCTCTCCTGAGGAACCATGCAGATATAGAGTAAATGTGTCTATCTTATAACAAGTGTGGGGAGGAGAGGGACATAACCTCAGATCAGGAGAGAGAGAAGAAAATGGAAAGGACTGTCACGGTGGTGAGCCCTGCTCTAGCTGCCTCCAGTACCGTGCAGTCAATACATGAGACTCCAAGGGGACCTTTGCTGTCAGTGCTCCACCCAGATGCCCTGGTTGGTTACGCAGGCCCCTGCTCCAGCCTCTGCACCTTCACTCCTAGTGGTTTACACATGCAGATCTCTTCAGAGAGCTTCTCTTAGGCTACTGGAGCTGCACTGCCACACATAAGTAGACAACCAGAGGCTCCCAGGAGTTTACATCCCCCATGTGGCCCATGGCCATCACTGACAGGTGTAGGCGTATAAGAGCCTAGTTCCCTGCCCTGAGTCTGGACAAGCTCTGCCATGGGGTTAACACTCCAGAGCCCCCTTCACAATTAAGCTTAGGCAACGACTTGCCCTGAACTCACACCTTTGCTTGGCTTCCCACACTCCCTCTCCAGCTTCTCCTCGGAGAGGTTCCCTCGTAAATCACTTGCACATGAATCCTTGTCTTGAAGTGTCTGTTTCTGGACATCCAAGACTCCATTCTAAACTTTTTTGGAGAAAGAAATGTAAAGTTAAATGTTGTAAACCTCAGTGGCATTTCTGATGAAAAGCTGAACTGATTGAATTTTGTGTGCAAAATTTGGGGCCTGAGAACACAGACATAGCCAATAAGCCAGTGTAAATTGTTGAGGGTACATTTACACTATGTTTTTTTAAAAACGCAATAAAAAAATTATTATTATTTCAGTGGAAATAGGCATGGAGTGGTGAAAAGGCAGAGCTTCAAGAATTTTAGATTCATGAATTTATTTTCTGTAGATATTTTAAATGAGTTTTTCTTTATAGTTGCCATTGACTTTTTTTTTCATTGAAGTATAGTTGATTTACAATGTTGTGTTAATTCCTGCTGTACAGCAAAGTGACTCAGTTATACACATATATACATTCTCTTTTTATATTCTTTTCCATTATGGTTTATCCCAGGACATTGAATATAGTTCCCTGGGCTATACAGTAGCACCTTGTTGTTTATCCCTTCTATATATAATTGCATCTGCTAATCCCAAACTCCCCATCTATCCCCCCTACATCTCCTCCCCCTTGGCAACCACAAGTCTCTTCTCTATGTCTGTGAGTCTGTTTCTGTTTTGTAAATAGGTTTGTGTCGTATTTTAGATTCCACATAGAAGTGATATTGTATGGTATTTGTCTTTCTCTTTCTGAGTATGATAATCTCTAGTTGCATCCATGTTGCTGCAAATGGCATTTCGTTCTTTTTTATGGCTGACTAGAATTCCACTGTATATATGTACCACATCTTCTTTATCCATTCATCTGTCAATGGAGATTTAGGTGATTTCCGTGTCTTGGCTATTGTAAATAGTGTTGCTGTGAACATAGGGGTGCGTGTATCTTTCTGAATTAGAGTTTTGTCTGGCTATATGCCCAGGAGTGGGACTGCTGGATCATACGGCAATTCTATTTTTAGTTTTCTGAGGAACCTCCATACTGTTTTAGTGGCCTTTCACTCTTGAACAACACTGGTTTGAACTGCATGGGTCCACTTGTACGCGGATTCTTTTCAGTGAACACGTACTACAGTGCTATACTATCCATGGCTGATTGAGGTCGAGGGTGCAAGAACTGCAGATACAGAAGGCTGACTGTAAAATTATCCTTGGATTTCTGACTGCATGTGTGTTGGCACCCCTAACTCCCGCTTTGCTCAGGGTCAACTCTCTACCCAGTAGTTGCAAAATCAGACATCATTGAGCACATGTAGGATTTTATTTCACGTGCAACTCATGCCAGTGTTTCCCTTTCACCAGCAGTACCTTCGTTAGCCCTGATATCCTCACACATTCTTATCACCTTTATCCTGCTTATAACCCGAGTGTGCTGGGTACTCCCCCCCAACTTCTGCTCCCCTGCTCTTATCCACACTCCCCCACCCTGCCCAGGACCCCAGAAGGCTGACCTTGGTGGAATGCATCATCTGGGCTCTTTTGCCTTCTAGCTTCTGGTTAGATTTGGCAAATGGAGGTACCATCGTGCAAGGGGAGGGGAGAGAAGTTAGGTGTCCCTGGTTCCCTCCCTGCTAGACGGCACATTGACAGTGTCTGCATTATTTCACCTAAGGTCACAGCTCCTTTCAGACAGTCCCTCTCTGACACCTATAGCTGCTACCAAGTCCCCACCTCTTGCCCATCAAGGGAGGCGATGGCTTCGCACTGATTCTGGTCCTGCGGTGCCTTCCCATTCCTTGTTGGTGCTCTTCACCCTATCCACACCTTTGCAAACACCTCACTAAACTGTCCTGAGCTACGTTTGCACGTGCCATCGGTTTCCTGCACGACTCTGATCAATTCACTACCGATAAGCTAAACCAAGCACAGAGTCATTCCAACAGCGTTTTGAGTTGTGAGCAACAAATTTTTCCTATGTGCGTGGAGCAAGCACCACGTCAGAATCAATATCTGTCTCCTCACTGTAAATCAAGCTTCCTAATTAAACTACGTCATTTCCAATCCTCATTATGGAAGTTTGTGCTAAACAGAAATGTCTGTGTTGTGAAATCCTGCCACAGAGGGCTGAATCTTCATCAAGGAAGAAGTATCCCCACGTCAGAGGAGAACTAGGGGGCAGGGGTAGGGGGGCTTGCTGGAGGGAGCCAGCCTTTAGCACCTGGTGTCAGGGTGGGTCAGAACCAATCGTGAAGGGTCAGTTCGGGTTGTTCTGAATGGCCGTCCCAAGAAGACAGTTCAGGACAGGTGATGCCCAAGTGGGGCCACAGAGGATCCTCATGGTGATTAATGAAATTCTTGGCCTCTGACTTCCTTAAACTCACAGAGAAAATGAAATTTCCCACTAGATCTCTTCCCTGCCTGGGGCCAGAGAAGCCTGATGTTCATCCCCTCAGGATGCAGGAAGGGAAAAGAGTTATCTCAAGGAAATACAATTACCTGGATTTCCAGGGCGGCCTCGCGCTTCTCTTCAACTGCCAAGGCTCAGCTAACCCACACCAGAGGCAACGGGGAAGGGGGCCAACCTATGTGCAGCCCCAGCAATGTGCTGGGCACTCTGCACCCTCTGCCTCACTTACAATGACTCTCCACCTAACCCTGCAGGATGACTGTAAGAGGAGCCCTCTGGCCTTCCTGATGACACAGAACTCAAGAGGCAAAGCCACTCTAATATTCCAGGGTCGTGGAATAGTATCTTGCCTTTCCTAATCCATTTATCAAAACAGAACAAGGGGGTTTGGGGGAGAGAGTGGGAGGCATAAACAGGTGAAGCAAAGGAGATGTTTAGGCTGGTGAAATCTTTGTGTATGAAACCGTGATGGTAAATGTCTTTATGCATTTGTCACACCCCATAGAACTGTATAGCACAAAGAGGGAACCTTATTGTAAACTATGGTTGTAGGGTAAAGGCATTCCAGGGGAGGGAGCAACAGGGAAAAAATCCTCCTGAGATGAGACCCATAGGATGGAACGACAGACACTATGAGAAGACGGTTTTTCAACTCATAATGCACATTTCACTACCCATCACCTAATCAGCCCTGAGTGAACCAACAGAGGGAGCTCAGTGAGGCTGAGACTCAGGCATTGAGTCAGAAGATGGATGGATCTGAGGTACCCAGGATGGTGCGAGGACTTGAAATGAGCCAGTGACTTGCCCTGTCTCAGCCTCATCCTAACTGCAGTGTGAGAACCGAGGGGAGAGGGAGCCCTGACGGCTGCCTGAGGTGGAAGCTCCCCCCACCCCCTAGCGTTTGGAAGACTAACTTTTTTTTGCTTTTCCATTCCCAGCTCCTGACCAAAAACAATACATTTACTGAGCACATCTACTGCATGCTGGGCACCATGCAGGCTGGATGATGGAGCTTCAGAGGTGCAGTAGATCTGTGCAACCCTCCAAGATCTCCAAACCCAGATCAGCAGCCAAGAAAGGTGAGTGACGATATAAGTTCGGAGAGGCAGTCTGCCAGGGGTGGAGCTACTTGGAAGAGGCAGACCCTGAATTCCACTGTGAAACTGGGTAGGGCTTAGAGGCAAACAAAAACTAGAGAGGGCTCCCCAGGCAACAGTGGACATGATTTTTTGTTTGTTTGTTTGTTTTAAATTTTATTTATTTATTTATTTTTGGCTGCATTGGGTCTTCGTTGCTGCATGCAGGCTTTCTCCAGTTGTGGCGAGCGGGGGCTACTCTCCGTTGCGGTGCGCGGGCTTCTCATTGTGGTGGCTTCTCGTTGTGGAGCATGGGCTCTGGGCACGCGGGCTTCAGTAGTTGTGGCACACAGGCTCAGTAGTTGTGGCTCGCGGGCCCTAGAGCGCAGGCTCAGTAGTTGTGGCACACGGGCTTAGTTGCTCCGCGGCACGTGGGATCTTCCTGGAGCAGGGCTCGAACCCGTGTCCCCTGCATTGGCAGGCGGATTCTTAACCACTCTGCCACCAGGGAAGTCCCTGTGGACATGTTTAAGATGTGTTATCTGGGAGGCAGTAGGGGAGGGCTGTAAGAAGTTAGAGAGGATGGTGAAGGAAAGCGTCCCTTTAGACTTGAGTGCCAGGCTAAAGGTAACACAGAGCATCCATGTTTTCTGAGCATTTCAGAGAAGTGTTTCATACACTGTGGTAGATTACATCAGAGTGCCAACTTTTTACCCCTCACTATATCCATTTCCCTTCCCAAGTGACTTTGCAGGTCAACCATGTAAGAATGAATGAGAGTACTTCCCCTGTCCCTTGACTTCAGTATCAGCTATAAAACTTGCTTTGGCCAACGGGATCTTAGCAGATGTGACACAAAGTTGGCGTTTGCAGTGGGACCTTCCCTCTTGTACTTCTGCCACTGCCATAATAAAGACACGCCCTGGGTGGGTCGCTGGATAAGACACACTGCCCAAAAGACCCTCAGCCTTGCAGGGAGAAGTGGAGCTTCCCCAAACACTGCAGTCAAAGCAGAAGGGCTCAGACACACCCCACTTAGATCAGTCAACTCCCAGCCAACTCGGGATGCATGAACTTGTCCAGCTGAGATCGAGAGGCGTATAGCTGACCTGCACATGCAGGAACTAAATAACTGCTTTTTGTTGTATGCTATGGAAATTTTTTTGTGTGCTTGCTTGTTACACAGTAACAGCTGACTGATACACTCAGCACATTTCTCTTCCTCCAAAAAAATTCAGGGAATTTTGTCAAGGAGACTGGTTAATTCGTGGACAGTCGTGGACACTGATGAAACGAAAGTTGGGGAACATTTCTCTCTTCTCATGGAAGGAAGGGCAGGACAGTGCTGGGAACAGCTGTGGAAAAGGCAGAGCTCTGGGTAAGATAATATGCACACATTCCTCCTATGTATTTGACCTGGCCTAACTCTCCCTAACCTTCTAGAAGAAACAAAACATTTTCCTGGAAGTTAGCAGCATTCTAGAGGTTCTAAGAGGCTTTCAGCTAATCCTGGCAAGCAAACTGCTCTAGAAAAGTACACATTGAAAGAAGTCCCCAAAATTTAGACTCTCTTATACAAACACAGATACACACACACACACACACACACACACACCTTCCAAACCTAAAGATTTCTCAGGCTTTGCAATATGCAGGGATAAAAACACGTTTTCATTATATAAAGAGAATTTCTTTTATAACAAATTGACCTTCTTCAATATATGAAAACTCAAATTTCTGAAGCTATAACCAACAGTGTGTCTTGGGCACATTTAACACAATTTAACTCTCTGATTTTAAAATGTTGGCTGACCTTAACTATTTTAGTAGGGTAAAATGGTATAGGCCTCACAACTGTCAACAACTCTGTTATTAGAAAAAAAAATGTACAATTTGAACATTTCAATCTGAGACCTTATCTCCTCTTCATGACAGCTGGTTCAGGGCAAGCTTGGGCAAAGCAGCTAGAAGCATTTACTGCTTCTCTAAGTTAGGAATTTGATCTGTTAGCTGTTGAGAAAGCGAGTTAATTGTCCCCAGGACTGACATTCAAACCCTAACAAACTTCCTTTTTCTCACAGACTGAGATTTGGGCAGAAATTAACCCAGACTACTTTGCACCCTCAAGTGTGCCCACAGGCCCCCAGCTGGCTCCAGGCTCCACCCACCGTCCGTCAGAGATTCCATTCCTGCAGATGCCACTCAGCTCGCGTCCTGGTTCATCCTGGGAGAGATGTTCCCATAGGCAGAAGCCGCCCATCGGAGGAATCAGGAGGTCTCAAAGCAGCAGTCTGACAAGGTTCTTCTAATCTTTAGGACATTTGTATCCAGTCTTTTATGGCATCTATAGCAACATGCACCTGTCAAAGTGTCAAATCACCTTTTCACACTTTGCAAAGTGTGCGCATAAGGCCCTCCCACAGCCTCGCGCCATCCTTCAGCCCCGGTCCTCTGACCGCCCAACAGCCTCAGCTCGTCCCCCTCCCCAGCCCCTGTCTAAGCTCCAGCCCGTCCCTGGGCCTGGTCCATCCACACTCCCTCCACCCTGACCTCTGGGATGGGACGAAGCTGAGTCAGGGAAACTAGATGAGGATCGGGGCAGGGCTGCACACTTTAGAGCTTATCCGTGAAGCTTTTCATTGCCATGAGCAAGAACATCTTATTACAGTGACACAATTTTTATCTTTTCTGACAGAAATATCCCATTTTGAGAGACTAAACCTAGCAGGGCAGAAAATGAGAAAGATACCAAACCCAGATTGTGGAGGAAAGCATTTATCGGAAGTCAATACAACTCTAATCCCTCGGATACGGGGTCAGGAAGCAGGCGCCAGGCCCAGGCATTGCTTCATCTTGTGAAACTCAGGTCACTCCCTGATCAGAGGCAAGCTGGCTCCCCGGCCGGACCGCAGTGCCCTGGAGACAAGAACCGATTTCCCAATAATCCTGCCTCACCGGGAGAGTCTCTAACGTGAGGTTGCTGGCAGCGCCACCTGGTGGCTCCTTGGTGATGTGCCAGCCTGTGGAGCCTGAAGACACAAGCAAAATCTCACCCAAAAAGGTTCAAAAGAGTCAAAGCTTCACTCGGCCTTTAATTCTTTCTCCCACCTGCTCACTCTTGTTTAACTGTTAAGACTTTTCTCTTCCTGGTAATGAGCATGATGAGGAAAAACTCCACCAAACCTCAGTTCAATTTGAAGTAGAGCACTTTACTCCTTTCCATTGCTGGTGTGCATAAGACATCAAACCAGCCAGAACCAGTGCCGGAATGTGCCAGCTCATCATGGAAGGCAGCACTGTATGTGGTCGCCCCCACCTTTCCTCCCTCCGGTGACTTTGCAAAGGCCAGGAAATGAGGACGGGGAATGAGAGCCTTACCTGGATGCCCCTGGGACTGCAGCATTGCCTCACCCTTCGAATGTGATCTCTCAGGACTGTCCTCAGCCCAGAACAAATATCTACAGCTGCCACATTATTCCAGAGGCCCCTTCTTGCCTTTTCCAGTCCTCTTTCCAGTACATCAGAGCAAACCTCTCCTTATAATTAATGCTCATCTCAGTGTTTAAACACCATAGGGAGGCCTTCCCTGGTGGCACAGTGGTTAAGAATCCACCTGCCAATGCAGGGGACACGGGTTCGAGCCCTGGTCCGGGAAGATCCCACATGCTGCGGAGCAAGTAAGCGCATGCGCCGCAACTACTGAGCCTGGGCTCTAGAGCCCGTGAGCCACAGCTACTGAGCCTGCATGCCACAACTACTGAAGCCTGCACACCTAGAGCCCCTGCTTCACAACAAGAGAAGCCACCGTAATGAGAAGCCCACGTACTGTAACGAAGAGTAGCCCCCGCTTGCTGCAACTAGAGAAAGCCCGTGTGCAGCAACGAAGACCCACCACAGCCAAAAATAAATAAATTAAATAAATTAATTTTAAAAAAAAACACCATAGGGAGACAGTATTCCAGCTCTCCCCAAAAATCTTACTGCAAGCATGAGAATAAGGGTGGGTAACTAAGCAACAATGCCTCTGAGGACAGCTGCGCCAGATACGATAGATGGTGTTGTGAGGATGTGGTCTTCTGCTCAAACTAGCACAGAAAGTGACTATTTCCAGGTAAAAATACTCACGAAGTCCCCGCTATGATCATCCTGATCATGCCAGAGAAATCACAGCATACAAGAGGGACACAGAATGTTCTGGAAAGTGAGTGACAGAGAACTCTGAAACATCATAAGCAAAACAGGCCATTAGGGTATTGTAAACATTGGGCAGAATACTTTTTTTTTTTTGGAGATATTAACCCATGTTTTACTAGGTGCTGTTTGTATTCATCTTGGGTTTCATGCAAGTAGCCTTTGTAATTCTTTGCCTCAGGGTATTTTTTTTTGCAGAGCGGGATGCAGAAGCGACTTGAGGTCTGAAGCTTGGCCTTCTCCTGTTCCCTGCGATGGCTCCCTGATGAGGAAATACTAGGTGTCCCAGAGGTGCAGTCGAGAGAGGAGCAGCTGTGCTGGCAAGGACAGAGTGCAGGACAGAGTTGGGAAGATTGGTGAGTCCATGAGTCTTGGGGACAGCTCTCCAGGGGGTCACAAGACCTCAAGGGGACACTATGGTTGGGGGGCTAGACAAATGACCCAAAGCCCCCAGCCTCACCAAAGATTTTGGTGCTCCAAGCTGAACTTGAATAGGCCTGATGGGCCGGGACAATGGGTGGTCTCAGCATCAACCAATGTACAATAGACCCATGGCTCATGACTCGGCCTCCCCTTTGCTTTATCTCTATAAATGACCCCAGGACCTTTGCACGACCCCAGGACCTTTGCACGACCCCAGGGTAGAAAGATGCCCACAGTAACACCCAAGGGAAAATTTCCTGTCAACGCAGCAGAGTGGGACTCCAGCATCAGGAAATAAAGAAAGGTGATCCTCCCTGCCCACCCTCAAGGACAGATTCAGATTCACACCACCCTAAACATATTGGCAGAAACAGACTTTGCAGAAACCTGCCACTAGAATAAGCGGGACCCAGGAGGAAACATAAAATGGAGACTGAAGACAAAGACTCAGAAATAAGGAATTAAAGTTCAAGCATTTAAAGCCCGGAGCCACACAGAGTCCCCACAGTGGACCTAGACAGGCCTGGTGTTTGCTACGTTAGTGAAAGGTGACTCCCAGATCCTTAGTGAGGGCCCTGGGAGTACAAATCAGAGCCTGTGATTCACAGCTACAGCTCTTGCGTGTGGTCACCTTGTCTTTTGAGATCTCAGTAAAATTGGCTTACGCATTTTCTCCCACAAGCTGCGGGAGGTCCGGGAGAATTCCCAGGGAGGTACAGTCAGGGGTCCTGCCTCTCAAGAAGCCCAGGAGAACTGACAGGGGCTCTGGGATGTCAGTGTTCTCCCTTCCCAGACAGGCCTGAAGAGAGCAATTTTCTCTCCCTCAGATACAAATTGTGCTACCCCACCCCCCTTTAGACTTCATTTGTGTTCTCAGAAAGCAATTACTCGATTGTCAAAACTCATCACACTAAACACTTAAGATCAGTGCGTTTTATTGTATGTTAAATAGCCCTTGACATTAAAAAAAAAAAAAAAAAAGAAATACTTGCTATGAGTGTCCCTAAAATCTGGAAGCATAGATAAATATATATGTCAATATATATGTCATCAAAGACATCTGCAAACTGTAAAATGTAATATCCTATTGGCTATACTTCCACACTTTGGGACACCCCAGATTTGGGTTAGGTTAATGAAGACTGAATATATATAATATTCTCCTTCTAGAGTGTGGTCTCAACTGTTCTCAACACTAGAAATTACCTGGGCAGGACAGACCCAGGTGAGAAGCCCCGACACAGTGCTGGCCCAGCAGAGTGCATAGAGTTGGAGTGGCAATGGGGGAAAATATCCATTACGGATTTTTTTAAACACTGCATTGGGAGAGAAAAGACCTGAGCTCTCTACCTACACATTGTGCTCCCTTGAGCAATTTTCTTTCTCCTCCCTGGGCATTAAACGTTCCACTGAACAAGGTGATCACTTTAATTTTACGATTGATTCTGTATTTTATCTATCCTGAAGAACTGAGGGTGATTTTCCTTATATAAGTGAGGCATCCTGTAAGTGGCCATTCTTTACGAACATGCTGCTATTCCAAGTTTCCGAACGGAAAACCAAGGCTTAGAGTGGTTGAGGCCACATACAAGTTGAAGATAAAATATCTTATGATATCCACACGATTGAAGGTAATGCATGTTGCTAAGGGTAAAATTGCCATTGATGCCCTTTTAGAGGCCCCTTAGACTGATGGAAGAGCGGAGCAGAAGGGACTCACACCCCTGCAGGTGCAGGGCTCTGGAGGAGACCAGCTTGGAGAAGCCGCCTGCCTGTGTCTAAGGAGGGTAGGAACTTTCCCAGCAAGCCCGCGTTGCTAGAAAAAAAGAGAACGTAGCCCAAGGACCAAACAGCAGCCCGGTCACCAGCCTGTGCTGCATTGGGCTAAACTTGGCTGACTCAGCCCAGATAAGGTCGTGCAGAGGGGATGTTTTTAAAAGATTTTAAAACAACAAACTCACTGCAATGCAACACCAGCAAATTGTATCCGAAACAGACCGATGCCCGCCATACTGAGGCCCCCAGTGTGGTTCTAAATGTCATGAGCGCCACCTGCTGCCCAGACTGTGAAAAGTCTGGTTTGTCTCTCTCTTTCTCTTGAGCAACATCAACAGAAAGCTTTAATGCGGTGGGTCCCAAGCTGGATGAGTAGGCTGACGATCTGACATTCTCGTCAGGATTTCTGAACTCTTTGCACGTGTTTTTGTTTCTGTGATAGCCTTAAAAAGTTAATACATACATATGCCGGATCATCAGCCTGATAAAGGAAGGGAAAATCATCAAACCAAATTCCAGGCCTTTGTGTTACATTTGTTAGGATATTGCTTGGTTGTGTTCCAGTACTACTGTTTTAATTGTTGCCTGTTAGTGAAACAGAACAGAGGTGGACTGACTTCTTAAGGAAGCAGTTATACTAAGAAGTAAAAGCCAAAGGACTCAGCTGCGAGCTCCGTAGCGATTGTAGAGAAGGGCTGTGGGAATTCCATCATCGCAAGGCTCTGACACACCTGACCCAGAAGAATCTGAGACAGAACAGCAAGGAGCATATGTGCAGTGCAAAGACAATTTAGTGGAAGCATTGTCCCTCCCACTGAGTTGATGAAGGTTATTGATGTAGCTTTATTTGAAGTTAACTTGTAATTTTGTTTTGCTTTTATGGTTGTGTATGAATTATAAGAATAAGAAACGTGTGCCTAGTATTGTTTGAAATACTTAAGTTTCGTTATATAAAATGATTTACTTCTTCTAACTGGTCTTCCTGTTTCTATCCCTCCCCCCAATACACACATATATACAGTATTATTTGTTGAAGGACTTACGTAAAGCATACAGAGGGTATGCTAGAAATTTCTTTCTCTAAAGCGGATCCATATATGACTTAGTATTAGTCAGGTTTTGTCTGCAATAGTACTGTACTGTGTAACAAACAACCCCCAATTTCCAATGGCTTACAATAATCATTTGTTTTTCTCATCCACTGGTCTGCAGGTCAGTTGGAGCCACTCTGCTGTGGTCTGCAGGCCAGGCTCCGGTCTGCTCCTGTGTCTCTCATCTTTGAACCAGCTCATGCTCTTTTTGTGGCAGATGGCAGAAGCACAAGAGGCCAAGCTAAACAGGTAAGCACATTTAAAGCCTCTGCTCACATCATATTTGCTCACATCCTATTGGCCAAAGCAAGTCACATGGCCAATATCAACAGGGCAGGGATATATATACCTCCCATGAAGGGTGAGGGAAGCCAGGACAAGGGCCAGGAGGGAAGGTAGAGTTGTGGACAAATCATACAACCTATCACAGACCCAAATTTTAGAAATACTGCCTTTAAGGAAAGGGATCATTTATATTCCCATTATTCCCTTTAAAAAATTACAGAATCTCCCATCCACGGGGTAATTAAGTCTATGCATTTAATTCTCTTCTCCCATTTCTGAAGTCTCCATCAAAGTAACTAAGTGAACTTAGGGTCAAAAATTCTAAATTGCAACAGGAAACCAGAAGGGGAGCAAACACATGCCTAAAACTTAAAAACTGGAAAATTACAGACAAAGGGGACCGTAGAAGTAGTGTCAGCCTTTTCACTGTCTGCTAAACAGGCTTCTAAGAAGGTTCCAACTGGAAGTTAAGTAACGTTATCCCAGGAACCTGGCTTTCACCCAGCTTTTCACCTGTCTTTCAACTCTGAGCCAACGTGGCTAGAGATGGGGAAGGGGTACAGTCCTAGCAAAAGCAAGTCGTAGAAGAATGGCCCCTTACCCTGCTGCCAGGGCCCGATGGAATGTGGTCCTTGGCAGGGTGACCTCACTCTCCCACAGCTCACCGGTGCGCTGAACCTGTGGGGAGCAAGCCAGGTGCTCTGGCCCTGCTGAGAATGGCTCCCGCATGGGCAGCTGGGCTGGTTGCTGAGGGGACCCTGACCCTGGCAGCTTTGGTCAGCTGAAGTGGGCATGGAGGGGAAACGCCCAACACAAAGCAGGCACTCCCATGGCAAAGGGCCTCCCTCCATGGAGAGGGGAACCTGCCCCAGGGTCCAGTCTCCTCTATGAGGATGAGCAATCAGAATAATCATGGGATGTACAAAACAACTCCACGGTGTCAAAGAATCAGCCTATAGTCATTAAAACATGGTGACTCTGGCACATGGGTTAACAGGTTAATGAAGTAGAATACAGATGGTCCCTGGTTTACAATGCTTCAACATGATTTTCCGACTTTATGGTGGGGCATAGAGATATGCATTCAGTGGAAACTTATTTTTTTTTTACTTCACATTTTGAACTGTGATCTTTTTCCGGGCTAGTGATGTGTGTGATGTGTGTGATGTGTGATAGATCCTCTCTCGTGATGCTGAGCAGAGGTAGCTCCCAGTCAGCCACCTGGTCACGAGGGTAGATACACTTATAGCCATTCTGTACCCAGACAAGCAGCCCGCGTTTCACTTTCAGTACAGTACACTTTCCATAAATTCCATGAGATATTCGACACTTTATTATAAAATGGGCTTTGTGTTAGTTGAGTTTGCCCAACTGTAGGCTAATATATGTATTCTGAGCACGTATAAGCTAGGCTTGGTTAAGCTATGATGTTCAGTAGGGTAGGGGTATTAAATGCATTTTCGACTTAAGATATTTTCAACTTACAGTGGGTTTATTGGGACACAACCCCATCATAGGTTGAAGAAGATCTGTGTACTCTAGTTACAGACTTAAAGCATAAGGAAATTTAGTATGTAACTAATGAGATACTCTTTAAAAGGAAAAAAAAAATGGATAAGTCAAAAAAGTGTGTCAGGACAGCTGGCTAGCCACCTGGGGGGAAAAAAATAAATCTGAATTTCCTATCTAAATCCTTGCATGAAAATTAATTCTGGATCGACGAAATATTTACTGTTTAAGTGTTTAATAAAGGTACACATAGGAAAAATTTTTAATATTTAATCGTGGTGTGGGAAAGGTCTCTCTAAGCGATACATCAGCCTCAGAACCCAAAACAGAGAAGACCAGGGAGGTAGACCATCAGAAGAGGATCATTTTTCCTTGAAAGGGGAGCTTACCAGGGGTGTGCCCCTGAGCCGTGGACAGAAAGCAGGAAGCGGCATTTAGGGGTGGCAACAGAGAAACCCAGTATTTCCTGCCCAGCCCATACCCTCCTCTTCTTAGGAAATCCCACTGTCCTCCCAAAGGGGCAGTCCTGTACCCCGTGACCTTCCACCACCATCAGACACAGCGGCGGGGGCTGGATGTGAACCCCTGACCCACGCTGGGCCGATCTAAGGCCTTTCCCAGGAGTTTGGAAATGGACCCCTGAGAGACTGGCCCTGCTGGCTCTGAGGAGACAAGCTACAGGGTAACGGGGACCTGGGAGCCAGAGTGGGCGCCTTGACACCCACAGATGCCAGGCAGGGAGGCCCAGGAGGCTGGGGTGAAGCTAGCTGTACGCGGGAGGCTGGGGGGTGACACCCGGTTCAAGGCTGCTGGGCCTCAGAGAGACAGCGAAGCTGGAGAGTCCGTGCCGTGACCCCGGGTTTTCTCAGGAAAACCTTTTCTGTGAGCGCCCCCCACGACCTGGCAATATACCCCCTTCTACCTGCTCACCTTGCTTGCAACTTCATCACATTGGTCAAAGATGCAGCTTCTACAGATACTTGGATACTTGGGTTAAAAAAAGTACCTTGGGCTTTCCTGGTGGTGCAGTGGTTAAGAATCCACCTGCCAATGCAGGGGACACGGGTTTGAGCCCTGGTCCGGGAAGATCCCACATGCCGCGGAGCAACTAAGCCCGTGCGCCACAGCTACTGAGCCTGCGCTCTGGAGCCCGCGAGCCACAACTACTGAAGCCCACATGCCACAACTACTGAAGCCCGTGCGCCTAGAGCCCATGCTCTGCAACAAGAGAAGCCACTGCAATGAGAAGCCCACAACGCAAGAGTAGCCCCCGCTCTCCGCAACTAGAGAAAGCCCACGTGCAGGAACAAAGACCCAAGGCAGCCAAAATATAAAATAATAAATTAATTAAAAAAAAATAGAATCGAACTTCGCTGATGGCATTTTGGGGAACGGAGACTCTTCAGGAAAAAGCAGTTTTGTTTTTGTTTTTTAATGAGTGCAAAAGTGCAGAGTGGCCCAGGGCCACAACCAGAAAGTCAACAGATGAGCCTCAAAGAAAAGAGGAAAAGGAAACTAAGAGGCATCCAGCAGATCAGAGACCACTGTCATCTCTGCTGGGATGTTTCTAGCCAGCGAGCCTCTGTTGATTGGTAAAGAATCTGAGCTGAAAAGCAATTTTAATTGCTGCTGATGAGGTGGGTGAGGGAAAAGGTATCTCCCTTTCTGTGCATCTGTCTATGAGTCACCAACTGCCATCTCATCCTCTCCTCACTATTAGAGGCACCAGGCATGAGAGCTGGAAGGAGCCTTTGGGACAGAGCCCAGCCCTCTACTTCTGTGTGGCCAGATAGTATCCTGAGATACTAATTTATGATTCATCCTCCCTGCATGTCCCCTCCCTCTTTCCCTCAATTCAAACTGGTTTCAGGGTACACAGCAAGACAAAAAGAGATGCAAGCCATAGGATCTTCTGCTTTTGTTTCCAAAATCCGTGGCCAGGATTAGGGTGAGGCAGTCTCTTCAGCCACAAAATTTAAGGAGCCATCACAAAACTTAATCATCAAGATAAAATAATATTTTAATGCAATAGTTTTAAAAAATCAAAATAAATACCCCCTAAAATCACAATTTTTAAGGTTGTACTCTTAAATTTAATGGCTGAGGAGAATACCTCATTCTCCTCACCTTAATCCCAGCCCTGCCTGAGGGAGAATTTGGAGGATCTACGGAGGGTGTAGGGAGGGAGAAAGGAGTTTTCAGAGAGGGAAGGAGGAAGGAAGGGCTCCCTCAAGCCATACAAAGAGATTCTCCCTGGCTTGAGGAAACAGAATTCTATAGGCCCTGGGAGCCCCAGGCTTCCAAGTGGAGACATGGTAAAAGGTCAGGACTCCAAAGAAGAATAATCAGTTGACCATGGAGATAAGAATATGGACAGCTGTACAAAGGATTCCCAGGCCCTAGAGTGGCAAGGGGGCAGCAGAGAAGTGGGCTGGGATGGTGGATGTGTCAGCAGTGACCCCATGGGACCTGGTCACTAAAGGACGCTCCCCGGGACTTGACTTCACAAGACCCTAGAACGGTGGTCCAGTGTGGAGCAGATGGCTGAGATCACTGCCCACCAGCCAGTAGGATGGGGGTACACACTCAAAACATAATTCAACTGACAGAAAATAAAAGTATGCAATAATTGTTGCACAACTGTGGTTTCAGACAAACGTTATTAATACCTGCCAGGTCCAGACTGGGAATCCAAAGTCCAAAGGTTAATTAAGCAACTTGCATCAAGATTGGATTTTTTTTTAAAAGACCGGATGAATCTACATTTGTTGGAGAAACATCAATTTCAACATGTCAATTTAAAATGACATCCTTAGTTTTAGGAAGAATGTTTATTAAAATCATATTTTCTGTTTTCAGTTACCTCCATGATGCTCCCGCATAAATCCTCTCTCTCTGTCAAATGCCTGGCAGCCTTTGGTGACGTCTGATGAGAAATCAGAGCAATCTGAGAGCCATCTGTCTTCCCCTCCCCCCACCTCCCACCAAAAGTTCTTTTGGGAAGTTGGAACTGAGAGTTTATACAGCATGCTTCCTTCTATCAGATCAGGAGGAGAGAGCCCAAGATCTTGCAACTGAAATTTACTTTCAGGTCATGATGAAGTTATTGGCTTTCTGTTGACATGAATTACATGGGTACCACAATACACAAAGCATCATTTTCTCTGTGCTGCATGGTTTTTATAATAGCAGCTGGATTTCTCAATGTAATTTTTCTTAAGGTCAAATTTTTTCCTCCTCCAAGTATATTCAGTGATATGAAACTTGTCAGAACAAATCTAGATATATTTTTATGTTCTTGTGTTATTCAGTTCCCAGATCCTATCAGGAAGATAGACAAGGAGAAAAACAATATACCATTAACAACAAAATAAATATCTGATGCTGCTCTGTACAGTATCTGTGTAAAACAGAAAGAATACAACCCAAGGGAAAGAGAGAAATTTCCACTATTTATTCCAAGTACCACTGCTTTCTGGAAACCAATACAGAGTTTCCACTGCAATTTACTTCCAAATTCTAGGACACCATTACTGCAAGATACACCCTAGGTTTAATAAGAGCTTTCAAGAGGAAAAGGAAACTATGTTAAGTACTCATCAATTGTAAAATGCATTACAAGAAGCAAGAAGAACTACAGTCCTGCAGCCTGTGGAACAAAAACCACATTCACAGAAAGATAGACAAGATGAAAAGGCATAGGGCTATGCACCAGATGAAGGAACAAGATAAAACCCCAGAAAAACAACCAAACAAAGTGGAGATAGGCAACCTTCCAGAAAAAGAATTCAGAATAATGATAATGAAGATGATCCAGGACTTCGGAAAAAGAATGGAGGCAAAGATCGAGAAGATGCAAGAAATGTTTAACAAAGACTTAGAAGAATTAAAGAACAAACAGAGATGAACAATACAATAACTGAAATGAAAAATACACCAGAAGGAATCAATAGCAGAATAACTGAGGCAGAAGAACGGGTAAGTGACTTGGAAGACAGAATGGCAGAATTCACTGCTGTGGAACAGAATAAAGAAAAAAGAATGAAAAGAAATGAAGACAGCCTAGGAGACCTCTGGGACAACATTAAACACAAAAACATTCTCATTTTAGGGGTCCCAGAAGGAGAAGAGAGAGAGAAATGACCCAAGAAAATATTTGAAGAGATTATAGTCGAAAACTTCCCCAACATGGGAAAGGAACTAGCGACCCAAGTCCAGGAAGTGCAGAGAGTCCCATACAGGATAAACCCAAGGAGAAACACGCTGAGACACATAGTAATCAAATTGGCAAGAATTAAAGACAAAATTTATTGAAAGCAGCAAGGCAAAAATGACAAATAACATACAAGGGAACTCCCATAAGGTTAACAGCTGATTTCTCAGCAGAAACTCTACAAGCCAGAAGGGAATGGCATGATGTACTTAAAGTGATGAAAGGGAAGAACCTACAACCAAGATTACTCTACCCAGCAAGGATCTCATTCAGATTCGAAGGAGAAATCAAAAGCCTTACAGACAAGCAAAAGCTAAGAGAATTCAGCACCACCAAACCAGCTTTACAACAAATGCTAAAGGAACTTCTCTAAGTGGGAAGCACAAGAGAAGAAAAAGACCTACGAAAACAAACCCCAAACAATTAAGAAAATGGTCATAGGAACATACATATCGATAATTACCTTAAACGTGAATGGATTAAGTGCTCCAATCAAAAGACACAGGCTTGCTGAATGGATACAAAAACAAGACCCTTATATATGCTGTCTACAAGAGACCCACTTCAGACCTAGGGACACATACAGACTGAAAGTGAGGGAATGGAAAAAGATATTCCATGCAAATGGAAATCAAAAGAAAGCTGGAGTAGCAATACTCATATCAGATAAAATAGACTTTAAAATAAAGAATGTTACAAGAGACAAGGAAGGACACTACAAAATGATGAAGGGATCAATCCAAGAAGAAGATATAACAATTATAAATATATATGCACCCAACACAGGAGCACCTCAATACATAAGGCAACTGCTAACAGCTGTAAAAGAGGAAATCAACAGTAACACAAAAATAATGGGGGACTTTTAACACCTCACTTACACCAATGGACAGATCATCCAGACAGAAAATTAATAAGGAAACAGAAGCTTTAAATGGCACAATAGACCAAATAGATTTAATTTATATTTATAGGACATTCCATCCAAAAACAGCAGATTACACTTTCTTCTCAAGTGCGCACAGAACATTCTCCAGGATAGATCACATCTTGGGTCACAAATCAAGCCTCAATAAATTTAAGA
The DNA here is from genome assembly GCF_009873245.2 of Balaenoptera musculus. NCBI lineage: Eukaryota > Metazoa > Chordata > Mammalia > Artiodactyla > Balaenopteridae > Balaenoptera > Balaenoptera musculus. Next base: position 55,095,945 of record NC_045795.1, read on the forward strand.
AAATTAAAAAAAAAAAAAAAGCATTATAATTGGAGAAATGCTAAAATGTGAAAAAGTAGCCATCTTAGAATGAAGAAAAACAGCTAAGGAGATTCTATCTCATTGCAAGTCAACCATTAGTACTTGCCCTAGACGGATGGCCGTGGTGATCCCACATGGGAATCAAAGGCAAGGTCATAAAACTTGGGATCAAGATACAGAAAAGGGGGGCTTCCCTGGTGGTGCAGCAGTTGAGAATCCACCTGCCAATGCAGGGGACACGGGTTCGAGCCCTGGTCTGGGAAGATCCCACATGCCACGGAGCAGCTGGGCCCGTGAGCCACAACGACTGAGCCTACGCGTCTGGAGCCTGTGCTCCGCCACAAGAGAGGCCGCGACAGTGAGAGGCCCACGCACCGCGATGAATAGTGGTCCCCGCTCGCCGCTACTAGAGAAAGCCCTCACACAGAAACGAAGACCCAACACAACCAAAAATAAATTAATTAATTTATATAAAAAAAAAGATACAGAAAAGGGGAGGGATGTGCTTTTCCAGGTTCCCTAGGCAAAGTGACATGGAGGGAGGAGCCATGCCTTTGGTAATTATGGGGTCAGATCCCAGCTCTGCCATTCACTACCTGTGTAATATGGGTTCTTGGTCTCCTGGTCAGGGGAAATCAGGGACTTCTTCATTCATGCAACAAATATTTATTATGAGCTTAAAATGTTCCAGGCACTGTTGTAGACACTGATGATACCTAAAGGAACAAGACAGAGAAGGTCCCTGCCCTCCTGGAGCTTAGATTCTAGCAGTGGAAGCGGAGGGGGCAGGGCACACAGAGAAGTAGACAAACGAAATAAGATCACTCCACACAGTGAGACATGCACAGAAAAAGATTAAACGGGGATGGGACAGCATCTCAGAGAGGCAGCTTCTCTGAGGAGGGATGCTGGAGGGAAGTCATTCCAGAGAAAGGAAACAGCCAGTAAAGGCCCCAGAGATGCTCGGCATCACTAATTATTAGAGACATGCAAATCAAAACCACACCTTTCAGAATGGCTGTCATGAAAAAGACCACAAGTTACAAATATTGGTGAAAATGTGGAGAAAAGGGAACCCTCTTACACTGTTGGTGGGAATGTTAACTTGGTAGAGCCACTATGGAAAACAGTATGGAGGTTCCTCAAAAAACTAAAAGTAGAACTACCATAGGATCCATCAATCCCACTCCTAGGCATACATTCGAAAAAGACAAAAACTCTAATTCGAGAAGATACATGCACCCCAATGATCATAGCAGCACTATTCACAGTAGCCAAGACACAGAGGCAACCTACTGTCCATCGACAGATGAATAGATAAAGATGTGATACACATAGACAATGGAATATTCGTCATAAAAAAGAAGAATATTGCCATTTGCAGCAACATGGATGGACCTAGAGAGTATCATACTAAGTGAAGTAAATCAGACAGAGAAAGACAAATATATCATTTATATGTGGAATCTAAAAAATAATACAAATGAACTTATTTACAAAACAGAAACAGACTCACAGACAGAAAACAAAGTTATGGTTACCAAAAGGGAAAGGGGTGGGGGGATAAATTAGAAGTTTGGGATTAACAGATACGTATCACTATATATATAAAATAAATAATAAGGTCATACTGTATAGCACAGGGAACTATATTCAATATCTTGTAATAATCTATAGTGGAAAAGAATCTGATATATATATCTGAATCACTTTGCTGTATGCCTGAAACTAACACTATATTTAAATCAATCATAGTTCAATTAAAAAAAATAGTCTTTCTTGTTGTGGCTTCCAGGTAAACAGACTCTGATTTATCTCCTAACTCTCTGTCCATTCTTCTGCTGGTTTCTTGTCCTCTCCCTGACCCGCTGATATTAATGGGCCCAGATGCCTCCGCCCTTTCTCCCTGCAATCTACTCCCAATACAGCAGCCAGAGTTAGTCTTAAAATATGAGTCAGATCATGTTACTCCTTTGCTTGGGACCCTCCCATGGCTTACTATTTTACTCAGAGTAAGAGTCCTTACAGTCACCCTTGAGGCCCTTTGTGACCTGCCTCCCCTAATCTCTCTGACCCCAGCTGACTCTGCTGCAGCCACTGTCCTCTTTGCTGTTCCTCCCACACATTCAGAATGCTTCTGCCTCAGGGCCTTTGCACTGGCTCTTCTGTCTGCCTGGAATCCTCTTTGTCCAGATATCTCGGGGGTCAGTCTCTGAACTTCAAGTCTTTGCTCAAATGTCACCTTTCAGAGAGACCTTCCCTGACCACTCCTGTTTTGTTTTGTTTTGTTTTTTTACTTTTTTTTCTGCTTTTTTTCCCCAAAAGTTTTATTGGGGGAAAACTACAAAACATTTACAGTACAATGTTTACAGTTTGTACTGAACTGATTCCCCAAATATATTATAACTCAAGTTCACTTAACCTTGTTACATTTAAATACTTACTTCTCTCAAAGTAGTCCAGAATACATACATACATAGTGCTCCAACTGTACCCACATACAAACAAACTAAAGCTACTGCTCATTCATCTGCTGTCCAGGAAAGCATTCCTGCCTTTCCACACGGGAAAAAAAAAAAATAGTACAAGTTTTGGAATTTTCTGTAATTAAACAAGGCATATTCATGTACTACATACCTCTTCACTTTATTTCTATATAAAAAAATGTAGTAAAAATCTTTTCCTTTTGTGCAGTTGAACCCATCCTACATTCAAATTCTCGCAAGCACTAATAGACAAAATACTTATTTGGTTGAGAAAGATTTAAGGCAAGTTCTGGCCCTTCCAAAGACACTGTGAGATTACCCTCCCCGCCCCCCATTATTGCTACATGTTTTTATATGCAGAGTATGTCACGGTAGAACTGGTGGAATAAGCAAACAAAAAAACATTTTTTGCTAATTTATAACGTTGGAATGAGAAAAGCATGCCACGTGTAAGCCTGATTGCAAAGTATGGCTGACCACTGCATTTTAAATTGCAGCACTTCCTCCCATCCTGTTACCTTTTTTCTTTCTTTCTTTTTAGTAGCCCTTATTACCTCTTAATAATACTATATCATCTACTTATTTGTTACATTTATGCTTTACTGCTTTACTGTTTCTTTCTCCCACCAGAACATAAATTCCACAGAGATGGGGTTCTTTCTGCTTTGTTCACTGATATAATCACAGATATAATCTTTGGGTGATTCTAGATACATCCTGGGGTTTTCCCTAAGGGCTCTCCTCTAACTGAAGGGGACTGTTCCCCAGACCCTGGGTGCAGAAAGTCCCTCAGAGTCTACATACCCTGGAGATGATAAGGCTATCTAGGATATATAACCTTGGATTTGAAGCAGACAAGGTAGATGTGGGGCTGAGTGGGCACTTCCCAGCTCTGTGATCTGGAGCAAGTCACTTCACCTCACTAAGATTCAGTTTCTTCATCTGTACAGTGAGGTTATTACTTGTCCCTCCTGCCATGCGGGAGTGTGGTGGGAAGTATGGCTTTATAGTTTAAATGCTTATGCCTCAGTGACCCAGGGAAATGGCCCACACGTTAGCAGGTAATGACCAAAGGTCTATGTCCATGTGTGCCAACTGACCTTTGGGAAAAAATATCGGTTCTGGGGGAGGACACATTGTGTTTAAAACTCAGAGATCCTGGGCTTCCCTGGTGGCGCAGTGGTTAAGAATCTGCCTACCAATGCAGGGGACACGGGTTTGAGCCCTGGTCCAGGAAGATCCCACATGCCGCGGAGCAACTAAGCCTGTGTGCCACAACTGCTGAGCCTGTGCTCTAGAGCCCGCGAGCCACAACTACTGAAGCCTATGCGCCTAGAGCCCGTGCTCCGCAACAAGAGAAGCCACCGCAATGAAGAGTAGCCCTCGCTCGCCACAACTAGAGAAAGCCCGCGTGCAGCAACGAATACACAACACATCCAAAAATAATTAAATTAAAAAAACAAAACAGGGCTTCCCTGGTGGCGCAGTGGTTGAGAGTCTGCCTGCCAATGCAGGGGACACGGGTTCGAGCCCTGGTCTGGGAGGATCCCGCATGCCGCGGAGCGACTAGGCCCGTGAGCCACAGTTGCTGAGCCTGCGCGTCTGGAGCCTGTGCTCCGCAACAAGAGAGGCCACAATAATGAGAGGCCCGCGCACCGCGATGAGGAGTGGCCCCCGCTTGCCGCAACTGGAGAAAGCCCTCGCGCAGAGGCGAAGACCCAACACGGCCATAAATAAATAAAAATAAATAAAAATAAATAAAAATTGTATAACTTAAAAACAAACAAACAAACAAAAAAAGCAAAACAAAAAAACAATTCAGAGATCCTGAGAGCATCTGGATGAGGTGGAGGAGGAGTGAGATTAGGGTGTTCCAGACAGAGCGGGCCATATTCACAAGGGCGGAGGAGGGCCATGCATGCCATGGTCATGGGATACTAACATGGGAAAGCCAGGCTTTGAGAGAGTGAATCCCTTCCCGGAAGTCCTCATAGACCTTCTGGTGACTCCAGGACTTCTTACTCCCAGACCAGCACTTTCTCCATCACTCCATCTTCTTGAAGAGTGATAAATGCAATTATTTTAGTAATACAGTTACATTTTCAGGTCCAGTTCCTTGGGCTCACAGGATACATCACAGATCGTTGTGCTCCTGTTCAGCAGCATGGGCTGTATCTGTATCTAGTTTCCAAGAATCTTATCAGAACAGGAAGTAATCCCAGGTTATTGTCCCAACTCTGCCACTCACCTGGGTCCCTGTCCATCCCATAGCTCTGTGTCTCAGACCACATTTCCCTTTTAGCACAGTGGTACGCTTATGCCCATTAGATCTTTTATTTTATGATATCTTATTGGCTTTGTCTCGGGTTTATTAGTCTGTAATTTCAGGCTGGGCCCCAGGGGTATTTCTGAAATATAATTGTGTGTTTTGTGTGTGGGTGGGTGTGCAGGCATGGTCTGTGCCTTTGAATCTGAAGTTTAATTGGTAATAATAATAACTGATAATTAACAATTTGGATTAATAGAATAGCATTTTAGTGATAAAAATAATAACACTAGTCATCCTTTATTAAGTGCTTGGTTTTTGCCGGCCACTAAATTAAATTGAGGTAGGGAGTATTTAGGGGTGAAAAAATTGATCACACAATGTCAGTGACGGAGCCAGGATGCAAATGCAGGCAGACTGACTCAGGAGTCCATTCTATTCTTTACAAGCAATCACTGCATTCTCATATTCTCCCCTCCTCCATTGCTCTTACATCTCTTCAATAATGGTTCCCAGATCTTCCCTGGTGGCACAATGGTTAAGACTCCACACTCCCAATGCAGGGGGCCCAGGTTTGATTCCTGGTCCAGGAACTAGATCCCACATGCATGCAGCAACTAAGAGTTCACATGCCACAACTCAGGAGCCAGCGAGCGGCAACTAAGAAGCTGGCGAGCCACAACTAAGGAGCCCATGAGCCGCAACTAAGGAGCCCACCTGCTGCAACTAAGAAGCTGGTGAGCCGCAACTAAGGAGCCCATGAGCCACAACTAAGGAGCCCTCCTGCCGCAGCTAAGACCCGACGCAGCCAAATAAATACATAAATATTTTTTAAAAAATAAAAATAATGGTCCCCAACTCTTTGCTGCCCCAGCTCACCTGGTGGATGAGGCTTCCTAGAGAACTCACTTCCTTGGTGAATCTCCAATTTCTAATGCATCCTGCCCAGTTCTCTGCTGCTCACTGATTACGCCTCAGGAGTGACTGCAACAACATCATGGGGACCTCTGCTCTGGGAGAAAGGCCATACTCTGCAGACAAGCAAGAAAGGATTCTCCCACTCTAGCCCCTTCCCCATATCTCCCCACACCCTGATTTCTCACACTTCCTCCCTTGAAGTTTCCCCTTGAGTCAGGCCGAGAAGAGTTCATGAGAGGCTCTGCTGAGAATGTGCTCCTCACCTGGAAGAAGCTATTCTTGCTGGCTCACATCCCACATCCTCCAGGAACCCTCTTATACAAGGCAGGGTTCTCAGGTTGCCAGTAACAGAAACTGACCCTTAAAAGACCTTATTGGAATAATACGGGGAAGCTCAGAGAATTTACAGAATCTGACATGATAGGCCCCAGAAAGAAGAGGAATTAGGGTACCTAAGGAGTCCAGGTAGCAGGAGTTAATGGGCAGTTCTTTAAGGATCCTCCATCAGGGTAGGTTTTCTACCCTTATCTTCCTGTGCTCAAAGTCAAATTCCTTGAAGAAGGAGTATGAATGGCCTGGTTTGGGTCATTTGGTCACACATACCCCTTGGCCATGGCACTTTAAACTCCAAGATTCTATGCAATGTGTTGGGGCAGTTTTCCACGGATAATCAAGGTGCTCCAACCAGAAGGAGAAGGAAGGGATGCTGAGCAGATGAGACCCTAGACCACAGCCTCTCCTCCTTTCTCTCTAACTTAGATCCACGTTTCTGTCTTCCCTCACGATGGCCACTCGCCCATCGGTCTTGCTTAGGGTTGTTATTTAAACTGCATGCAGTGAAATCATGGTCATAGCCATCATTGGGCCTTACGTTGTGGCTTTCTCTCTTCTGAGAGGGAAATTTCCTCTCTTAATCTTCCTGTTTCTTACTCAGAGAGCAGAATGTTTGCTTCTAGGGTACCAAACCTAATCTTCCTTAATGGTTCTGGGGTTGGGGGGTCACAGATTCAAGTGTACACAGAAAGAAGCCAAGCAGGAAATGTCAATTGCAGCAGACATTAGGGAGTGTTGGGGACTGTGATAAACTGGAGAGCCGAGCCCTGTGTGGCCCAAATCAGACTTTTAAAAAGTACCATGTGGGCCAAACAAACCTCATCTGTGAGAGCGCTAAGACCAGTGGACCATCAGTTTATGGCCTCTACCAATCTTTAGGAACAAGCCAGAAAGACGTGTCAAATTTTCACCCTCCACCCTGCAGCATGGCTCCCCTGAGACAACATGACGGTCTGCTTAAGTGGAGGAAGGGGAGAGGAGGAGATGCCCACTGGAAAACAGAATGTAGGTTAATATCTTCAAATATTATCCACCAAAAAAAAAAATTATCCAGCTATATCCACATTTGGCTCAGGTAGAAACGTGTCTTGGGCTAGACTACATAAAATTGCTATAGAGGCACAATTACTGGCTCAAACAAAAGCTGCCTTTGACCATTGAGAGAGGAGAGTCTGGGTCAGAAGGATCAATTTTCTGATGAATCAGTGAGCAATTCTGAGTGGAACTAATCAGGTTGGTGTTGCGTCGCCCTTTCTTTATAACCCATGGTTGAGTGATTTGAAATCCAACCACCCTCCTGCGATTTCCCCACCTCCTCTTTTTGCTTTCCTAACATGTATGCAAACACACTGCATATGTATGCACACACAGAGAGAATAAGAGGATGTAGAAAAGTACATTTTAGGGATAAGAAGGCTCAGAGAAATGCTAGAGGCTTCCTGCACAGGACTGGAAACAGAGATGCAAGAGAATGACGACCAGTGGAAGGAATTTAGCTCTCTGCCTCCAGGGAATCAAGAAGGTCTCGGGGAAACATAGCCCTGGGTAACAAATTAGCTCCTCAGCAAGGCAAATTCCTGGAGGATTAAAAGATGGGGAGCATTCCTAGCAAAACTAACAGTTACTGAAGCCAAAGGAATAGGAAGGGTAATCAATTAATTTTTCCCTCAGGATTCCAACTGATGTTCTTCCACAAAGGATTGAGTCCTATCTCCAAAGCCATGTTAGGTCAGGCCTGGATTACCCATCATACTAGTTAAGGTTATATTGGTTTCAGGGAAGAGAAATGGACTTTGGCTGACTTGAACGGAAAGCTCCCAGGGTCTTTTATGAAACCAAAGGGAAGCTGAACAACCCCAGCTCAGCAAGGGGAAGACAGTGAGCTCCAGGAGTTCATGGCTGTGTTGACATTGATGGGGCTGTCTCAGTGTGCCTAGGCTCTCAGCTCTTTGGGGAAAGAGGATCTTATGGGCCCTATGACTTACCTCGGTTTCCCTAGAAGCAGAGGGATGATGGTGCAAGTGATTTATTGGGGGAGCGCTCCCAGGAGAAACCTGATAGGCAGTGAGGATGGAGCAGGAGACAGAGCTGCACGTCTAGCCTCAGCCTGATCCCACCCTGGAATCTGGAGAGTGTACAGCACTGCAGTTACCCCATCTCGAAGCATGAGCCTGCTTTCGTACCCCCATACCCATCAGTTATTGACTGTGGGCTGCCTCTGGTGGGGGAGGGTGTAGTTTCTCAAGCATTTCTGGGCAAGGCGATTCAAGAGAAAGGGCAGCTGTGAGCTGCTAGCAGCCAACATTCACAGCAGCTGGGGGATGGTGCACTGCCCAGGCAAGGGGATCGGGGCAGAGCCTCGACTGCATCCACGGCACCTGGTGTGGGTAAGGTGCCCACCCATGAGCAGTCAGCCGTTGAGAGAGAGAGAGGCGGAACCTTAAGGTCTAGACGTGGTCAGGGGCTGTTTGAATTTGTGACCCCAGGTCTAAACCCCTTAGGAAGATTTATGTTAGGTGTCTAGGTATGTACCTAGGTATGTACCCAGAAGTGGAATCTGTAGGTTATCGGGTATGAATGTGTTCAGCTTTAGTAGACATTGCCAAGGAGCTTCCCAGAATGATTGTACATTTGATACTGCTTTTAACAACGTGTGAAATTTCTATGTGCCCCAGATCCTTACCAGAACTTCGTATTGTCTGTCTCTTTCTCCTTTTTTTTTTTTTTTTTTTAATTTTTGGCTGCACCATGTGGCTTGCGGGATCTTAGTTCCCCGACCAGGGATTGAACACGGGCCCTCAACAGTGAGAGCACGGAATCTAACCACTGCACTGCCAGGGAATTCCCTGTCTCATTTTAGCTCCTCTGGTAGACATGTAGTATTCTCTCATAGTGGTTTTAATTTGCATCTCGCCGATGACTAATGAAGTCAAGCACCATTTCATATGACTTTTTCTTATTGACTTATGGGAACTCTTTATATATTCTGTATATGTGTCCTTTGTCAGATATATACCTAACAAATGGTATATGTATATATATATATAAACAGATAAGATAGGTATAGATATAAATATAGATTTATAGATATACACACATATACACACACATACAAACACACTATATATGTATAGAGTTGGAGGAGATACATGTGATTTATATACAAAAATATATTTGTTATATATTATTATAGTTTTATATTTAATATAAACATCAACATATTTATATTAAATATATTTATTTAAATATTAAATAAAATACTTAATACAAACATATAACATATATGAGTATATTTTTGTATTTATATAATTATATAAGTTTGATGTATTATATATATAAATCACATATATCTTCTCCCACTCTGTGGCTTGCTTGCATTTCATTTTCATAAAGATATTTTTTAATGAATACGAAAAATTTAATCTAGTTCAATTTATCAATTTTTTTCCTTTATATTTAGCATTTTCTGTGTCTTACTTAGGAAATCTTTATCCATATCATGGTCAAATAGATATTCTCCTATTTTTTTCCTAAAAGCTTTATTATTTTATCTTTTAAATTTAGAAACATAATTCATCTGGAATTTATTTTTTGTGTTATGAGTTAGAAATTGAGGTGTTTTTTCCCCCTATGGATAGCTGATTATTCAGCACCATTTACGGAAAAGACCATCCTTTCCCAAATGGACTACTGTTGGGCCATCTGTCAAAAGCCGATGATAAAATATGTATGAATCTATTTCTGGTCTCTCTGTTCTCTTTCATTGGTTTATATGTTTATACTTGAGCCAGTATCACACCATGTTAATAACTATAGCGCTATACTAAGTCCTAGGGTGACTGACTTGTCTTGGTTTTCCCAGTACGTTTTGGTCCCCACCCAACATTTTTATTGAGACGTAACTGACATAACATTGCATTAGTTTAAGATGTACCACATAGTGATTTGATATATTTAACTTTCTACGTTTTAAAACTGAAAGTATTGCATCTCAGAAAACTCCTCAGTCCCTGGCAAAGTAGGACAGTTGGCCATCCTAGTAGATGTGATATCTGGTGACCTAGATCCTCCAGCTTTGTTTTTCTTCTTCAAAATTGCCTCAGCTATTCTTCACCTTTTGCATTTCTTTATAAATTTGAGTCAGCTTATCAATTTCCACCAAAATAAAAAGTCTTTTGGGATTTTCATTGGGATTGCGTTAACCTATAGACAATTTGAGGAAATTGGCGCACATCTTTTGTTAAATTTAGTCCTACATATTTAATGTTTTTTGATGCTATTGTAAATAGTACCATTTTTTAAATTTCATTTTATTTTTGTTGTTATTGTGTTGCTGATACAGAAATAAGATGAAATTTATATTGACCCTCATCCAGTGACATTGCTGAATTCACTATTAATTGTAATATTTAATAGATTTTTTGAATAGTATATGTATATAATCAAACCTTCTGTAAAAAAAATGGTAACTTTTTTCTTTACAACCTTTATGCCTATTATTTCACTTTCTTATCTTACTGTGCTGGCTTAAAAGTCTAGTGCAATGTTGAATAGAAGTGGTGATAGTGGTTACACAATTATATTTTAATTTGATCCTCTAAAAGTTATTGTTCTTTAACTTAAAAAAAATTTGTCCTGAGGGTGAGAATTTCATGTACTGTGGCCAAGGAATAGTTTTATGGCAGGTGGACCTAATTATGACCCTCCTTTGTTGTTGTTTTTTTTTTAATTTTTATTTATTTATTCATGGCTGCGTTGGGTCCTCGTTTCTGCGCGAGGGCCCTCTCCAGTTGTGGCAAGCAGGAGCCACTCTTCATCGCGCTGCGCGGGCCCCCCACTATCGCGGCCTCTCTTGTTGCGGAGCACAGGCTCCAGACGCGCAGGCTCAGTAGTTGTGGCTCACGGGCCCAGCTGCTCTACAGCATGTGGGATCCTCCCAGACCAGGGCTCAAACCCGTGTCCTCTGCATTGTCAGGCAGATTCTCAACCACTGTGCCACCAGGGAAGCCCCATGCCCCTCCTTTTATACTAACATGAAATGGAAATACCCCTAACTGACCCCCAATGAGATGACTTATTCACATTTACCCATTTGGTGCTGAAGTTTGGTGCTAAAGCCTGTGTTTCCTGAGAAGCTCCCTGTGAGCACATCTGCTGGTTTTTGTTTGCCTGGCATCCCTTCCTCCTTCTTACCTCCTCTTTCTTCCTTCTTCATTCCAACCATGGAATTCCAGTGAGTTCCCACGCACATCGCTCCATTCCCTGGGCTCCAGGGCCATAAACTGGGCCCATCAATTTATCTCTCCCAAAAATTCAAATAGAAGCCTCCTGAAGTCTTGTGGAAATGCCCTGAGAGCAGACCCAGGGTCTCTTGCTGCTGGTGACCTGGAGCTTACCAGTCTGCTGTCCTTCCAAAGGTCATGATCTCTAGCTCTTCCCTCAGTTCTGGAACTGCTCAAGAATCCTCTTTCCGACGAACTTCCTCTTTCCCTTACTAAAGTCCGTTTCTATTGTATGTTAGAGAATAAATATACTACTCCCAATTCTCTTTACTTTGCTACCAACATTGAGCAAAATGAGAACATATTTTTAAGGATTTAATTGCATTCCATTTATTTATATTTTACTTATTATATAACTTTTTCGTAATTGACTCAAAACCAGTCATTGTATATTAAAACCATAACTATGGATTTCTCTTATTGCCTATACATAATTTGAGTCCATATATCCCAGGTTTATTTATCCTGAGATAAAAAAATAACAAAATTTTTTTATTTCTGTCCCTTTGAACCCTCTATTCTGGCAATAGGCAAACTTTTCTGTAAAGAGCCAGAGAGTAAATATTTTAGGCTTTGTGGACCATGTGGTCCCTGTCACAGCTGCTCAACTGCCATTGTAGCCACAGACAGTATGTAAATGAATGGGTGTGGCTGTGTTCCAATAAATAAATGGACACTGAAATTTGAATTTCATGTAATTTTCATGTGTCATAAAATATTCTTGTTTTGAATTTTTTTTTTTAATTTCAAAATGTCAAAACAGTTCTTAGTTTGCAGGCCATACAAAAATAGGTGGTGGCCAGATTTATGCCTTGGGCCATAGTTTGCCAACCCTGTTCTTGTTCCCCAGTTGATTATATATTATTGAAAAGAAGAAATATTGATTTATGAAATTGAGATTATAAAATAATAAGCATGATTTATGGAATATGTAGCAACTTACTTGTCTCCTAAATTGATGGGCATGTATTCAAGGATATAACTATAAAATATTAACTGGGCAAGATTTTCTTATTTCCAGGAATTCCTATGTAACATAGGAGAATGTAGAAAGGTCATACTATACACTAAATTTCTCTGTAGTTGTTTCTTGACTATCTAGTTTTATAATGTACTAATTAAATATTTATTACTAGCATAGAGTCAAAGAAAATAAGAGGCTTTAAGATATAAATCAGCTAGTCATTTAAGGTCAGAATGATATTTGACCTTTATATCAAATTACATATTTGAATAGCATTTGATAGTTCACAAAAATTATAGTTCCATATATTATCTCTCAAGATCCTCACAACAGCCCTGGAGGTAGAAAGGCAAGGTATTATTATCCTAATTTAAAGAAGGGCGACCTGCCCAAGATTATGCAAGAGACAAGGGAGTGGGAGGAGCACTCTGGTCACGCCCCCAAATCATGGTCAGAGTCATTTCCATGTAATACAATGATAGAATCATGCAATTCGAGAACTGGGTAATGAGTAAATCCTGCTTCACCAGCTGACAAATGCACAGTGTCTCACCACAGGGATGTCTCTGGTTTGTCAATGCAAGCCCCACACGTCTAGATCAGTTGGGAAACCCAGACCACCCCTTCTCTCCTTCTAGCTCCACCTCCTTCCCCTGTGTCTAGGAATCACAGCCATCACAACCAGGGCTGATTGCTCTGGAAGTTGTTACCCTAGTGCTGTAGCAGCTGGGAGCCTGGCATCACTGCTGACTCTGGAACATTCCATAGCTCTGCCCTTGGAAAGCAATGATCTTGTCAACATCCACTGCTGCCCACAGGATTTGAGCACGCTGTCCTTATACCTCTTACATATGCCCCAGTCTAAGATAATTACGCCACAACTCAGACCCCAGCCCCAGGTGTCAGGGAGCTACCACTTCTTTGAGCACCTGTGGATACACGGGCCGTCCAAAAGAAATGATTTGGATTGAGCTTCTTGTCCTCACTGTGGCCGTTACTGGTGCATTTCCCCTCAGGGGTTCCACAAAAAAGAAAGGAAGATGCTCCTTTCCTCAGGATTACACATTTAGACAAGTGCACCCATACTAACTGGCTCAGGGATCCCAATATTATAGTTTTTTGGATTCATTCACTCAGTCTCTTCCCCAGGTAACAAGTCAGGTGCAGAAGTAAGCTGCCCTAAAGCCTTTATATATGTATGTATGTATGCGTTGATTTAAATTTTGACTTCCTATTATGGCAAATTTAAAACACACACATAAAATAGAGAATATAGTATTATATCCCATCTCCAGCACATACCCATCACTCAGCTTTAACACCTATCAACCCTTGCCTAATCTTGTTTCATCTGTCCTGCCATTTCCCCCCTTCCCTCTAGAGTATCTTAATGGCGGTCCTGGAGATCATAGAATTTCACCCTTAAATTATTCATTATATGTCTATAATAGACAAAAGACTGTTTTCAAAAACATAACCACTGTATGCTTGTGACACAATATCATTATGACACTGACAAAATTATTAACCTTTAAATTAATAATAATTCCTTAATATCATCTAATATCCAGTCTTTGGTCAAATTTCCCCATTGTCTCAAAAACATCTGTTTATAATTGATTGGTCAAATCAGGATCCACATACTGTATTTGGTTGTTAGGTGTCTTAAATCTCTTTGAATTTATTAAGGTAATTTCTTTGTTGAAAAAATCCTCTCATTTGTCCAGTAGAACTTTCCACGTTCTGGGGTTAACTGATTGCATCTTGGTGTTGTTTGACACTTTCCTATATTGTTCATTCTCCCTTCTCTCCATAAATTGATAGTTACATTTACAGGCTTGATTGGATTCAAACTCAGAATATTCTGGGGAGTGGCAAAAATACCTCATAGGTGATTCAGTATATTTTCGATTGCACCACCTTAGGACGTGTATGATGTATGGTTGTTCAACTCTTAGTGATGTTACAATTGATCAGTGGGTCCAGGTGTCATAAGCCCAATCCATCCATATAACTCTGTCCATCAATCTTTCACTTAATGGTTTTAGCAGCCATCAATGATTGTCATTTAAATCTGATATTTTTTTTTGAGTCTCCAAAATGATGATTTTTTAAATCATTCCTTTTACATTTATTAGTTGGAAATATTTCATACAAAAGGACTTTTCCTTAACAACTCTTTGGCTACCCTAAAATACAATTTGTACAAGAAAGGCAGAATAAATGTTTTATTTACCGATTACCATTAATGTATAATTTAGCAACTTACTGTAACAACTTATAGGTAACTTGTAAGTTCTTTCTTTTCTTAATATCACTATAAACTTGTGGATGTTAACATCACTGATGTGATAAATGATTTAGAAAAGTTCTATAGGCAATGGTGAACCACCAATGGCAGTTCCCAACTTTCAAACGTAAAGCATACCTGCAAATGTATCTAACAATCAAACAATAAACTTCCTTGGTTTAGGAGAAATCCTTTCCTACAGAGCTAAAAAGTAAGATCGAAATCTCTAAACATAGCTAAACTTTTAGCTACGACATTGAAGAGTGAATATTTCCAAGATTCTGCTTGGTCTCTGATTTTCTTCTTTCCTTCACTCTGTCTACTGGCCTTCATTTCATGAATGTCTCATCGTCTGGTTGAGGCTAGACGCTCACTGCTTCTGGCACACTTAAGGATTTCATCTTTACATCGTTCACATTACACTTATAAGATCTACATTTCCTATAACTAGTATTTGTACTTTCATTTTTATAAAATAAGAACAAGTAAATACTCGAATAATTTTTTTCTTTTTTTTTATTATTATTTATTTATTTTTAGCTGTGTTGGGTTTTCGTTTCTGTGCAAGGGCCTTCTCTAGTTGCGGCAAGCGGGGGCCACTCTTCATTGCGGTGCGCGGGCCTCTCACTGTCGTGGCCTCTGTTGTTGCGGAGCACAGGCTCCAGATGCGCAGAGCTCATTAGTTGTGGCTCACAGGCCCAGTTGCTCCGTGGCATGTGGGATCTTCCCAGACCAGGGCTCGAACCCGTGTCCCCTGCATTAGCAAGCAGACTCTCAACCACTGCGCCACCAGGGAAGCCCCTCTTGTTTTTTTAATTGAAGTATACTTGATTTACTATGTTGTATTAGTTTCAGCACAGTGATTCAGTTATACATATATATATATATTCTTTTTCAGATTCTTTTCCCTTATAGCTTAATACAAAATATTGAGTATAGTTCCCTGTGCTATACACTAGGTCCTTGCTGGTTATCTAGTTTATGCATAGTAGTGTGTATATGTTAATCCCAGCCTCCTAATTTATCCCCCCTTTCCCTTTGGTAACCACAAGTTTGTTATCTATGTGTGTGAATACTCAAATAATTGAACGCTGCTCTAATAATTGAAAACTAGCATGTGGACAGCAATGGGGATGAGGCTCAGACTGAAGCGTGGGCCAGCAGTGAGTGCCACCATGGGAGAGTTCAACATGCTTGTCAGCTGATGTGCCAAGGCCAGAATTTATTCTGTAAAAGGAGGGTTGGGTATTTTGGTGGGGAGTGCATGAAACTGCTATTGAATGTGACACATTGGGTTTGCTGTCAGCTTACTCATTATATCTCCACTAGACAGTTAGTTAGTTAGTTAGTTCTAGGAGGCCAGGAGCCGCACTTGTATTGTTCATTTACTCCCAAGCATCCAGGACATGCTTTTTTGTTTTAAATGAAAGAATAAATGATGTATGCCAAGCAAGAGAAAAATCTACAACGGTTTTGAGCAGTGAGAATCATAATTAGATTTATTTTTCAGTTGTATCTGTTGCATATTTTTGACTCTGGGGTATTGGTATTATAAACTATCTTCTCTTTAAAAACTAATTTATCTGGGACTTCCCTGGCGGTCCAGTAGTTAAGACTTTACCTTCCAATGCAAGGGGTGCGGGTTTGATCCCTGGTCAGGGAGCTAAGATCCCACGTGCCTCCGGGCCAAAAAAACAAAAAAAACATAAAACAGAAGCAATATTGTAACAAACTCAATAAAGACTTTAAAAATGGTCCACATCAAGAAAAAAATCTTTAAAACTTAATTTATCTGAGACAGATGTAGTACATTTCATCTAGGAATATTTTGAAAAGTAAACAATCAAGTCAAATCACTGATAATTCCATTCCTTAAGGTTAACATTTGGGTATCTCATCCTGAAATTCTCTGTGTATAATATTAAGAATACTGGAATCATCCAGAACATATTGTTCAGTAACCTACTTTTAACATTTAAATACATGGTTAACAGTATCCTATGTTACCTTTTCCTGCAATAGAAAATTTAAAAGTAACCAGACCTGGGCTTCCCTGGTGGCGCAGTGGTTAAGAATCGCCTGCCAGTGCAGGGGATTGGCAGGGACACGGGGTCGAGCCCTGGTCCGGGAAGATCCCACATGCCACGGAGCAACTAAGCCCGTGCGCCACAACTACTGAGCCTGCGCTCTAGAGCCCGCAAACCACAACTACTGAGCCCATGTGCTACAACTACTGAAGCCCGTGCGCCTAGAGCCCGTGCTCTGCAACAAGAGAAGTCACTGCAATGAGAAGCCTGCGCACCGCAACGAATAGTAGCCCCCACTCACCACAACCAGAGAAAGCCCACACACAGAACGAAGACCCAACGCAGTCAAAAATAAATAAATAAAATAAATAAATTTAAAAGTAACCAGACCCAAATCCAATTTCTAAACATGAAATTCTGATGAACAGGACCACAGAGCAGTGATTCTGATCAGAATTGTGCTTGTTAATAAAAGCAGGCTATTCCGTGGCACACACAGCTCCAGGATGTGAGATTAACTTCAACAACCATTCATTTAGATTTGGTTTGATTTTTGGCCAGTCTTATGACCAACTTGAAGCAGGTCCTAGGACAGAGAATGTTATGTTTGGTGTTCAGGGAAGCAGCAAAGTAGAGGAGCCACCCCAAATTCCAGACTAATAGATAGAGTCAACATTCTCTTTATAGCAAAGTTATCCATTTACTGCAGCAAAATTTAAACTAAAATGTTTAAAATGCCACATAAATTAGGTCAAACATCTTGTGGGGAAAGTAACCTGTTAGTATAGAAAGGAATGGAAACGGTGAACCTGAAAAGAAGCTGAAAAGACATTATCTGTAGATACATTTTGCTTTCAAGATTCTACACTATGTAAATGTCCTTCTAGAAGATGAATTTAGGCTGATTCATTGTCACTTGCTTCTGCAGTGGTTTTCCAGGCACCTTAGCTAGCAGCCACCCTGCCTGCAGGCTGTTGAGGGCAAATAAATGTTTCAGGCAGACTGACAATAGGAAAGAACTGTAGGACAAGAAACTACCTGCAATACCTAGGTGGGAGTATCCTGGAAAGTGTTGTGCTGAAATATTGACCCTTCCAGCTGGTTAACTTTGAGGTTCATGCATTTACTTTTGGTGAGGTTCACTCAGCAATAACAAGTGAATATATGACAGCCTAATGATTCATGGGAAAATGTAGTATTGCATACAGAATCGGAAGAGATTCAACATGAGTGCATGGCATTGCTAACTTCTTTTAAAAGCTTAAGGAAGGAACAATGTTTAGGCCTTTTGGGTTACCAGGTGTAGAATGCATTGTTTTTTGACATCACTATCCAGTTCCTTATTTTGGTGACAGTGACCCATTTTTTTTCCCAGGGAACCACTCCTCTTCTATAGTCCATGCTCTTTGGGTGAACCAGAGGTGAAGCATATGACTCATATTTGGCCAATCACAGCACAGAATTTTCCTAGCTCAGTAATTTGTTAAGGGATGGGCAGTTAACCAGGTTGGTTCAGTTAGTGAATCCAGGACTACTGGGAAGGATCTCTTTCTTGCCGGACTTGTACGGGGGTGGAGGTACACTTGAAGTTGTTGGAAACTGTCTTGCTATCACATGAAGTTTGAGTATAAAGCTAATATGGAGGACAGCTGAGCCTTTTTTTTTTTTTTTTTTCCCCAAGAAGGCTCTCTCTTATTCATCCAAACTGATATGGGCGTGAGGGGCAAAAGACTGAAAATTCTAAGTCTACCCTTATTTTCGTAAGTGTAAACTTACGAAGCTACAAGTGTCCAAATTAAATATTTGTAAGAAAATTGATGCTTTATGATAACAACAAACTCTACATTCCAATAATTTATTATATGAGCATTGTAAAATGTCTTTGTGATATGGCATTTTGAAGTGTGTAAAATAAAATAGATCTTTTCTCAAGAAATGTATAATCTGTTTAGATAAGACCAACATTAAAACACAAAACCCTTTAGAATGCAAGTGAATAGCAGATAGTAATGCATATAAATATTCTGAATGGTAACATAAAGTAACCGGTAACCACAAACAAAACTAGCCTAGAACAAAAAGCATGACAGGCTTTAGGCTAAACTGAGTATTTCCATTTAATTCTCAAGGCACTGATCTTTATATTTTAGTCTTTAGGTGGATTCATACATTTGTATTTCCTACCTGGATGTTTCCTGTGAATTACTGATTTGTATATTCAATTGCCTATTTGATGTCTCCACTTAGATGGCATCTAAGACAGGCATCACAAACTCACCTTGTCCAAAAAGTCTTTTCCTCCAAACCTGTTTGAATAGACTGCCTTTCAGATTTCAGTAGATGGCAACCCCATCCTTCCAGTGGCTCAGGTCTAAACCTTAAGTGTTATCTTTTTTCTCACACCTGGAAGCCATTCTATAAGCAAAGCTTACTGGCTCTATCTTCAAAATATATTTGGAATCTAACCACGTCTTACTACCTTCACTACTATCTGAATTATTGTAATACTGGTCTTCCTGATCTCATCCTTCCCCCCCTAAAGTCTATTTACAATCCAGCAGCTGAAAGTCTTCTCATTTTATTAGGAAAAATTTAAAACGTACAGCAAAGTTGAAAGATTTTACAGTGATCCCTCTGTATACCAGTAACAGAGCAGTCCTTTTCAAGATGACAGATCGTGTAGCTCCGCTGCTCAAAACTCCTCAACAGCTTATGTCATTCAAAGAGGAAAAGCCAATTTCTTACCATGGTCTACAAGACCCAGCACGCTCTGGTCCCTGCTACCATTCCTCCCTCTTGTCCATTACTCTTCAGCCACACTGGCCTCCTCTTTGCTCCTCAAACACGGTAAGTACATTCTTGCTTTAGGGCCTTTGCGCTTGCTTTCCCTTAGCTTGGGATGCTCTCCCCATCACAGATTTGCACAGCTTGCCTCTTTCTTTGCATCACCTCATTAGGTCTTCTCTGACTCTTCCAAATATTAGGTTGAACAGTATAACACTAACGTCATCCTACCAGGCTGTACCACATAAACTTAATATCATCCTGAGGTTAAAAAGAAAAAAGATGTAAAAAGATCAGTACTTTCATATAGTTCAAACTAATAAAATAGCAACAGCACCCTACCCTCTTATTCTTACCTGGGTTCCAATATTCTTGATAGCACTTCTCACCATCTTATGTACTGTTTATGTATTGTCTGTAACATCCTCAAAGACAGGGAGTCTGTGCGTTTTGTCCACCACTGTGTACTCAGTGTGCAGACCAGTACTTGGCCTATAGTGCACACCCAGGTCATATTTATTTAAAGAATGAATTCTTTACACTGAAGCTAGAGAGATCATTTAAAACCACAAAGTCTGATCATGTCATTCCTACTAAAAACTCTTCATTTGCATTGCTTTCAAAACAAAGATAAGAATCCTTAGGAAGCCTGTAAGGCCCTGCATGGTGGGCCTTTGGTTCTCTAGACTCATCTCACATTATCTCCCTCATTTCTTTATAGTCCCTGAGACTCTCTGCTTGTGCCATCATGAGCTCTTTATGTTCTTCCTTTCTCTTCCCCAACTTCTGCACTGAGTTCACTCTGAAGCAGTTTTAAATCTTGGCTCAGAGAATCTCTTGCTAGGAGAAGTCATTTCTGATACTTCAGATTAGGTTGAGTTCCTCTTTGATGCCCTTGATTCCTGTGGTCAAAAGCTGGAAGAAGGACCTTTGTTTGTGTTTTCTTTGAAGAAAGAATTCAGCAAAGAGACCAAGATTGTGAAAAAGACAAAAGCATTTATTAGAAACAAAGTGTGTGTGGAAGGAACAAAGTATGTGTGAAAAAAAAAAATATGTGTGGAACACACAGTGAGCTCAGAGTGAGTTGCCCCCAATAGGGGCAGCTTAGATTGCTTATATAGGGGCAGTTTTCCAGATTGTCTCTGGCCAATCATCTCCATATCTTGTCCTGGTGTGGGCATGCATCTCTCAGCCAAGATGGACTCCAGCTGGCATCTTCTCCCTCCTTTTGTCCTTCCCCTAGCCTGAGGGCCTCCTCTGCACATGTGCTGGGCTGGGAAATCCACAAGAATGCACCCAATCAGGGCCCAATGCTCCTGCTGGTTTCCCATCTCAAAGCGTCATCAGGAGACCAGTTACAGCTGCTCAGCCTGGGGCCTGTCTCTCCTACCTCACCCTCATGCACCACATACCTACCCTTAGTAATACCTATTAGGATTATAAAGTTAATTTTGTGTGATCATTTATCTCCCTTACCAGACAGTAAGTTTCCTGAGAGAAGGAAACACAGCTTTCTTTTTAACTTTTCCTTGAATCCCTAGCATCTAGGAAGTATCTTGGCACATAGTAAGAGCTTAATACTCACTTAAAAAATAGATCCTGTTGTGTTCCGATGTTACTAGTGCCTAACTGGGGGCCTGGTATACAGTAGATGAGTAAGTTTGCTAAATGAGCTGTAATATGAAGAATGTTTGATTACTCATTTACAATGTATATACGATGCAGAAGAGCCATCACTTGATTATCTGTGATTAGGCATTTATACATAACTGATACCTACACGAATTTCCAAATTCTCCCTTCTCATCAAACTTTCCTCATCACTAAGTCTGAAGAAAGTAACTTACACTTCTTCTCTTTCCTTCGTTTGCTCTCTGGTGGAGTAAAGGACGAGCTGCTCTGGCTAGGACAGTCCATATGGAGCTAGAATTAGCCTAAGTGAGATCTGGCTTCCAAACCAACAGACCGCAGCATTCTCATTCAGATAGTTAGATGTTTACAAACTTTTTTTTTTCCCAGTCAAATGAGGACCTTTGCATTCTTTTACTTTAATAGCAATCTCTTTGAAAACATTTCAGTGGTCAGAGGATGTATTAAAACACACACGCAGGTTGTATAAATTTATAGGTTTATTAGGGCAGGAAGACTTGGAACAATATAAGGAGAAAAAACAAAAATCTTACAAATAAATCACTTTTAAGTGTGTTGACCCACAGAATTTTTTAGTAAACTTGTAATTCCAGATGAATACTGTGGCAAGCTTATTGATATTGTCATCTGCTAATTAAGGAAAGGGAGAAGAGCCAGATATAACAGAAATGAATTGTTGCAAAGTGGTAATTTTCTGATATGATGAAACACAAAAAGAAACTAAAAATCTAAAGATAGCAAGATGTCAATTTCTTAGTTTTAATAATGTATTATAGGTTATGTAAGATGCTGCCAACGGGGGAAACTGGGTAAAGAGTACACAGGACTTGTCTGTACTATTTTTGTAACTTCTTGTGAGTCTATAGTTATTCCCCTCCTCCACCCCCAAAAAAAGGAAAGCAAGAAAAAATAGGAAATCTAGATAAGAAATAATGTTTGGAAAGACAACTTAAAGCAAATATACATAGTCAGCAGTCACAGACTGTTGCTTTGCTAGGTTTCCATAGGTTTGTAAGGAGTTAACCAAAATTTTAAAAATTCTTCCAAAGTGTGCTACATAAATACACTTTACTAATAAAAATATTGGGCTCTGAAAAGTAGCGTCCTATTTTTAATGTTTGAACTAATGTTTTCCAGAGATGTGTGTAGAGTGAAACATAGTATTGTGTTTGCAAAAGTTAATTTTGTGAAAGCCACAAAAATGAGTGTTTGCTCTTGAGAAAGGAAAATTTGTATTTCTTGACATCATCAAAGAAAAATGTGAAGGATCTGATATGAAATGAACAAAAATGTACAAATCCTACCACCTCATTGCTCAAAACCATATAAATACTTTCAAATTTTTCCTTCATCTATTAATATGTCCCTGGAGCGGACAGCCCACACAGACCTGGGGGCATTCACATGTCAGAATATTCCATAAAGATTTGGGAGCACATATTTTTGGCAGAAAGAATGTGCAGGGAAAGACTGCTTGTGAAACAGTTCAGAGTGATGCATTTAGTCAGGATCCCCTTGCAATGACAAAACGTTAGTGTCATACTTTATAACATTCTTGGGAGCCTTCAAAAGACACATGCCATCATGAACTTTTTAAAAATATTTATTTATTTGGATGTGCCAGGTCTTAGTTGCGGCATACAGGATCTTTAGTTGCTGCATGTGGGATCTAGTTCCCTGACCAGGGATTGAACCTGGGCCCCCTGCATTGGGAGTGTGGAGTCTTAGCCACTGGACCACCAGGGAAGTCCCCATTGTGAACTTTAAAACAAGTGGAATGGTTTTTTTGGCAACAGATAGCAAATATCCTATAGTGGGAGAAGTAAAAATACAGAGAAGTTCCAAAATTGCCTCATACCACTCTACCTTAAAGTATACTCTCATAATAAAATTATAAGAGCAACATAGAAATTTGTTTGGCTGGACACTTCATTTATATTTCCTTTTTAAATATTAAAGTACAGCAATATGGCATAAAGTAAAAGGGGAATTAGGGCCAGAAAGACTAGAGTTTCAAATTCTGACTCTCAGCTACTAGTTTTGTTACCTTAGGCAAGTCATAATTGCTCTGAATCTCAATGTCTTTGTTACTAAAATGGGTATAATAATCCCCATATCTCAAGGTTGGTCCCAGTACTGAAAGGGATAATATATTTAATAGCTTAGTACAATGCTGTGCAAATAGTAGGTAGTCAATAAGTGTGAGCTTCCTCCCAGTTTTCCCAGAAGATATGGCAAAACCTTTCTTTCTCTGTTTGGTATGAGCCAAAACAAGTGGCTAAGGAGTAAAAAAAAAAAAAAGTAAGAGCATCTAATCCTAATATTACCCAATCTTTCCATTAATTATGCAGTTATATAAACTTAAACTAGTATTTAATAAACATTATTGGATTTATTGGTATTATTCAGGTACCTGAATAGGTTCTCTCTTGAAAGTCCGCTTTTTATTTTATCTTTAACTGATTTAGCAAAAATATGTCATTAATCCTTTTATTCAGATCATAACATAGTATGATCTTTCGGGAATATTAAGCCCCTCTTGATCCCAGGTGAAAACCAAAGTTTCAGTATTTGCTCACAGGTCTGAGCAAAATAGTGACATGGAAAGAGAAAGCACGAGGTTAGAGATTTTGTCTTTCAAGGCTGATGGTATGATAATTCTCCTGTGATGAAGCCACCTGTTGATGTCTCACTGCCTAGAGACCAAAGTTCCCTAGTTCATGCCTCCCTCGCTGTGCCATACTCCAGCCCTCATGAACTCTAAAGGGAGAGCAAGCCTTCTGAAATCGCAGGGGTGGGCAGCAGAGAAACAGCCCTTGGAAGGCATTAGAGCCAGGTTCTTAACATGGAATTGCGGGCTTATTCAGGGGGTTCTGGAACCTACAGTCCCTGGATGTAAAGTGGTGTCGAAGTGTATTTCGTGCCTTCTTCCCAGAAGGCTGCTCAACTACCACTTCCCTCTAGAGGTCTTCTCCAACCTGCCAGAGGTCTCGCCCACAAAATCTCTCATCACCTTTGTGTATTTCCTGCGGCGCCGCATCGCAATCTGTCATTGCCTTGTTTGCTTAAATCCGTCTACCCTACTAGAAGATGAGCTTCCCAAAGCGCAGGACCCTGGTCTTTCTCCAGGGCCTTGAACCTGGTGGATCTCGAGAGATACTTCCGGAATGAAGGACAGGTCCGTGTCCATCAGATATTTAACGGACTCTATATTCTTCCCCCCTCGCCCCCAGCATTCTTCTCCGGAAATCATTTCAAAATCATTCATTTTGGAAATAAGGCTTTCAGCATTTCGACCACACCCACCCACCTTCGTTCCTACCGTTAGAACTGCCACCCGGGCCCACTCACCCAAGCCCACTAGGCCGGACAGTTTGGAGGTGACCAGGGCAGGGGCTGCCTCGAACGGGCACGCGCATCAATTCACATTCCCGGACCCGGTCCTGGGGGCGGAGGGGTTGGGTGGGCCCCGCGGGCCCGGAGGAGCCACCTCGGGAGGCCGCCCGGGCCTCCACCTTACCCGCGGTCCCAAACCTCTTTCCCACAGGCGGTGCGCAGCCGGCCGCTGAGGGACAAGCCCGTCCCGCAGCGCGCGCCACCGCGACCACAACTGCTTCCGGGTGAGCGGGTCGTCGACACTGTGGCCCCGCCCCTCCTCCGCCTCCGCCGCTCGCCGCTCGGGCTGCGGCTCCTCCTGGGGGCCGGTTCCCGCTGTCTCAGCCGCGGCGCCGAGGGACATCGGCGTGACTGACTGACCGGCTGCTGGCGCCGGGAGCCGCCGCATCCAGCCCGGTCCGCCTGGCCGGGGACCCAGGACCGAGTCCGCCCCTCGCGCCCCTCGCCTTTCGCCCCGGCGGGCTCCCGGCCGGCGAGCTGCGCTCCGGCCCTTCCCGGGCGGCGTCGCAGCCATAGCCCGCGCCCGGAGACAGGTAAGGGCCGCTCCTCCCGCCGGCCAGGAGGGGAGTGGGGAGCGGGGCCGCCTTCCCGGCCTCTGCAGCCCGGCGAGGTCCGCGCCGCCGCGGACTCCTGCTGGGGGCCGGGCCCCCAGGCGGGCCCCGGGGTCGAGGTCGCCCCCTGCCTGCGGCGTCCTCGGGCTTCACGCCGGGTCTCGAACGCGCAGCCTCGGTCCGCGAGCGGGGACGGCGTTACTCCCATTGTGGGAGAAATGAACTCGGGCCGCTGTCTCTCCGCTTCGAGTGCTCGGGGCTCCTCCTGCTCCCCGGGCGCGGCACTCCCTCGGTTCTGTACCCGACCGGCCACTCCGGGGAAGGGTGTCAGGCTGGTGGAGGGTGTAGCGCTTTTGTGGGATTTTTTTTTTTCTTCTTCCTTGACCCGAATTGAAGCGCGGGCATAACAGGCGCTTGTTAGGAGTGTCAGGGTTAATGCTTGACTAATGCGAGGTGTTATTCACACTCAGATTGTTAAGCTATATAGCTCCAGCCAGGCCTGCTTCTCGTGCCCGTGGATATCCCGCAGGAAGCTGGAGGACCTAAGGAAACCCGTGTCTTTTTCTTCGAGGGGACGGAAAAGTGCAAGTGTTTGCTCTACTTTTTCCACCGTGGGAGATACAAATATCAGGCTGCGGAGACCTGGCCAGGGAAATATTGCATCCTACACTGTAACTCTTTGTAGCGTATTTTCTTTGAGTTTCCATTTAATGACTCAGCATTTCTGTCCTAAAAAGAAAAGCTGCAGCGTAGGTTCATTGATTAAAAGATGTGTGTAAGGGTAACAGTGCCCGTTACTTTTTTATGGCATCACAATGGGAAGAGAATGTGGATACAGTAATGGAACCACAGAGATGGAGAGCGGGGTGTGGATGGATCAATTCTTAATTAGTGTTTAAAATAACATTGTTTCAAGGTTAAAATGTTTATTTGGGGGATGCTTCTGTATGAAGAGGTGCAATTGTTGGAAAAGACAAAGTGTTGCAGGTAAGGGTTAGTTGGCAGGGACTTGACGTTTGCTGTGGTTTGAAGGTCTTGCAGAATTAACCCTGTTTAACAAACATCATGCTCTGTTTAACACATGTAGAGATGATGACCCAGTACTATACTCATGTAGAATAAGAATTTCGGAAAGTGTGATTCATTTAGGAAGTTAGGTCACTCGCTTTGTGAATCATTGATATGGATCTTAAACTTGGAATAGAGGAAAGCTAGAGGTTTGTTGCTGCCTGTTTAATTAGATGCTTTTGCTCATAGAAAGTGTTGTATTGATGCTTTGTTAGGTTTGTTGCTGCATATTTATTGTCATGAAGTATGGTAAGGAAATAAAAAGTGAACTTTTGCAGAAGCTTTGGATTTAGAATAGTTTGTTAGTTCCTAAGTGGATTGTTGTGATTTTACCCACTTTCTTCTTCTTTTTTTTTTTCCAAATGTGGGAAGATAAATGAAGGAAGATAAGTGTCCAGAAACAAAATAAATGTCGGTGAAAAGGAGAGCTACCATCTTTAAGGCAGGAAAAACTTCACTGAAAGAATCTGCGGTACACAGAAGAGTCTTGAGTGAAAGGCCTTACCCATTTGGGGGAATCTGCCCTTAAAAATGTGCAATGAGACTATGCTGAGCTCATATTTAAGTTCTGATAGAGAAGAAAGTGTGTATTGAAGTGGTGATTCATTATTGGAATGAATTCGTTTTAAACTAGAAATAACTTTTTATTGCAGAAATGTAATTTGATCATTTTTGGCTTTTAAAGTGTTGCTAAGCAAAATGACTTTGAATCACAGCGTTCTTAATACTCTTAGCCTTCTTTTCTTTTTCTTCTTTTTGGAAGTCAGCTTATTTTACCTTGATTTTGATTTATAAGGAACTTTAGTTAGTTATCAGTTATAAAGTAATGGTAAGTTTACCCTGTTGGTCTTGCTTACTAAATTCCTTTAATTGTTTGACTAAATTTCCGCGTCTTATTTCCTTGGATATCCATTCTTATATTCAGAGCGTTCCCTAATGTTGCTTTTGATTTGTGTCCAGCTAATAGTGACTTAAGAGTTTCAGTTTCCAGTGAACAGCTATTCCCTTTTGGAAAATCCCTTGTGGAAACTGCCTGAACTGACAGTCCTGATAGGTAGATATGCAAGAGAAGCCTTCTTAGGTCAGGATTTAAGCATCTCCACAATGAAGGAATAAAGTGATACGGGGAATATATTTGGCAAAGTAGAGTCTTCTCTCAAAACAAAACCAAAAACTGATCTTTACTAGAAATGAGAGAGAGGGAGCAGTTTCTTGCAGAGCTGTTTGTGAATTGTTTACCCTGCTCCTAGTTTGAAGAGGAACAGAATTGATGATAATATATTAAAAAAAACTCCCTATAGCGTGTTGGGAATGTCTGTGAGGATCATTTTAGAGGAAATACTGTTCTTCTGTCCTCACCATAGAAGTACTTTCCATTGCACCTACAAAGTAGAGACCATTTCATAGCCTTTTCCTTTTAGGTGGTTGCTTTCTCTCTGGAGAATCTGAACGGAGAGATGGTCCTTTAACAGGAAAAATGTACCACCTTATCCAGTTTGCAAATAAAGACTTTATGACCATCATTCAAAACTCAACTTTTAAAACTTCAGAAGGAAGGAATTGAGCAAAATTTACCCTGTGAGTAAAATAACTTTGGCTTTTTCTCTATTCTTTCCTTTAAGGTAATAGATAGGATACCATTAGAAATGATTTTTTTTGTGTTGCGCATTGTGCTTTCACCTTAAAAAACTTTTTGGCCTACAATAAGTGAAGCCACACTTAAAAGGAATCAAACACTGGGCTAAAAACTGGGTTTATTGTATGCTAATACTTTTTCAGTTATTCTATTATATCTTTATTTTGGTTGGGGAATGGAGAGAGAATTCTGTTTCTTGTAGAAGCTCTGAGATTTGCTCCATATATATGCTTTTGTTTTGGTCTAGTGGTGGGGAGAGCAGTAGATAAGAGTACGGGTGGTTAAGAAGAGGGAAGGGACTTCCTTGGTGGTGCAGTGCTTAAGAATCTGCCTGCCAATGCAGGGGACATGGGTTCGATCCCTGGTCCGGGAAGATCCCACATGCAGCAGAGCAACTAAGCCCTTGCGCAAACCCAGTGCAGCCATAAATAAATAAATTAATGTTAAAAAAAAGAAGAGGGAAGAAATGGCATCCATAGAAGGGGAGTGCTCACTTATGGATTCAGTAGATGTTTGTGGGACTTTTAAAAATTGCTAAACATTTAAAAAGAAAATGTTATATGGTGAAAAGGAAGTTTTCTTTCCACAATAAACTTCTAGCCTTCTTCCCCCACCCCCTACGCCGACTACATAATCCAAGCAACCACTCTTAATGGTTTCCTGTGTATCTCTCTCCAAATTTTCTCTTACATATATAATCACCTGTGTTTAGGAGAAATGTCCTATACCTTTTATTCTTACCCTTGATATGTCTTAGAGATCATTGTATATTAGCACATATGTCCAGCTAATTTTTAAAAAGACTGGATGTCCTGCCTAGTGTAGATGAACCATAGCTTGTTCATTTTCCATAATTTATTTTAACATTCCCTATTAACAGACATTTAGGTTGTTTTTAGCTTTCCACTAACACTGCTGTAAGGAACAACTCATATGTAAGTCTTTGCTCTAGTGCATAAGTGTGTATATGGAATTTATTTCTGAAAGTGTGAGTGTAAGGTTCGGACTTAAATTGTGAAATTTAAAAAATTTATTTCAAGCTTATATTGAGATTTATTTTATAATAGAAGTTACCTTTTTTTCTTAACCTTGTAGGAGAAAAGAGTGCTTAATTACTTTGTATTCTTTATCCTCACAATTTAAAAAATATACTGTAAATGTATTTTATAAGGTAATTTTAAACATTTTAGAGTGACAGCTGGGTAATTTTATTTGTACCGGTAAAGGTAAAAGTACTGTACCTTGAAGACTGTGCTATTACAGACAAACTCCTTCATTTATATTTGGTAATACTAGTTAAATGAGTGCCTTTTGTAGTAGCTTGATTGTTTTAGGATTTGATGACCAATATCAATTAAAAACATTGTATATAGTTTTACTTCTTGCCCTGCAGAAGTCTGCTGCCATATTGCTAGTCACATGGGAAATAAATGGCCTACCTTCTCTCTTCCTTTATCATCCGTAGCCTAGTCTATTCCTAATAAAATAAACCTCTGTAGGGTTTGAGATCCAAAAATCCTTTTGCAAACCAAAGTGCTATTGATGGATTAATTTCTCAAGGCAAAAGGTAGGTACAGATTTAATCTTTATTCTTCAAAGTGTTTGTGAGCAGAGTAAGGGAGGTTTACATTTTTAATTTCAATGTTACACAGCTCACTCATGACCGGGAGGAGGTTCAGGAATCTTTGCCCTTTTAAAATGAGAGAGACTAGTGGAAAAAAAAAAAGTGCTGAGGGACTAATATATGAGGATGAAGTTGGAACTTGTGAGTGGCAGTTTCCCTGGCTGGTGCCCAGGGTCTATTCTGAGGCCTTGTCAAAGCGCGTCTGACAGAACCCACCACATAACCACAATCTATCCTGGCCCCACTGCAAGTCAGGAAGGCCTGCGGTTTAGGAAAAGTGGCAACAACAGAAGAGGGAGCTTATAAAGGACATTTGCCTTCAGAAGATTAAGGCTAAGTTTTGGGGTGAAAATGTGCTTAGCATGCGTATCCTAGGATCCAGTTTTTTTTGGTCTTCCCTTTTTAGGGAATGAGCATGATTAAGGAAAACTAACAAGGCCAGCATTTTAGAAAAATGTGCACAAAGAAGAGCACAGGATCGTACCAGTATTGATGTCATGTCTGGTTCTGAGAGTGTTTGGCGGGGATCAGTCAAATGTTTTACAACAGGGGAAAAACATTACTGTTACCCACACAGGGAGGCCGTGCCCTGAGTTGAAATAGTAGTCCAATTCAGAGACCTTTACACTTGTCCCTGGGATCAAAAGGACACTGGGAATGATGGGCTGTTTTACAGGATTATTTTGAGTTTATACAGAGAAATCAGCTTCTTCCCAAATTCTCATTCTCTTCTTTCCATAGAACTGTACAGTAGCATGTGTAATATCAGGAAGTTATCTCTTTAAACTCTTGCTTATTACCAGATGCTGTGTCCCAGCATAGCTTCCTTTCTGTACCAGGTGCTTTCTCATGAAAACCTTGGTGTTTCTGTACTTAGTGAATAAAGTACTTGGGTTTGAAGTTCTTTAACTCATCTCACTTCTTAGGCTAGAAAGCTGTTAAAGAGCTTAGTGTGCCAGTCTTTTGATCAAGGTTCATGTCACCATATTTATCCACAGCCTTGGATTAGAGTGGAGGTTGTTTGAAGAATTTGGCATACAGACTTAATTTATAGATGCAAAGCCTGCAGATAGTTTCCTTTCTTTTGCCTTAGGTTAGGTTGACACTCCAGGAAATTGAGTTTTTCTTACCCTCAGAAATTTGGATTGTTAGCATTTGATGATGATGATGTATTTAGTATTTAGTGTGAGGAGAAAAAATAATCGTAATATTTTTCTCTCTTCTCTATTCCTATTATCTGGTTTATTCCTATTATCTTATTATATCCCTTCCCTTTTTCGGCCTTCCCCTCCTCCTCCTAAAAGAGTGGGATTAGAACAGCGCAGAGGGGAGAGAGCGGAAAAGAGGTTGGGAAAAGCTTGGAGTGCAACGGCTTATCAGGGTGTTTTTATTTTCTCAGAAGTAGATTATTACTTTAAAATCATAGTCATCTTTTTCCAGTGCTTTCAATTTGAACCCTCTATATCTTAGTTTTTCTTTCATTATGAACACCAAAATTTTAAACTACTTTTGAATACAAAATGTCTTTACTGCTTTAGGAAACAAATTTAACTTTTAAGTTGCTTGTTCTGATCACATTGTTATTCTTTCTACATCTCCCACTTTCCTCAATAGAAACATTTTAACAGCTAGGAGCAGTTTTTTGGCTGTCTGATTTCTATCTTAAGTAGAGTATGCTGTGTGCAGAGGATTAGGATGTTAAAATGTTTATTTCTCTGTTAAATGGTTTAATCATTTATGATAACAAACAATATAATTATTGCATTTATTGTAATATTTATTGTATAATTACAATATAATTAGTAAGCATACATGTTGTTTCTATTAAAAAAAAAAAGTATTCCAGTTAAGTGATGCATAGATTATAGGACTAAAAATAGGGGGAAAAAAATTCATTGTAGGTTTAGATGAGATGTTTTTCCCCTATCACAGTTATCACTATGTCTAAGTGGATAGTCAAGGAAATGAGAGGGTCGCTGTCCTCCTGTCTTACTATACTCATCTTTTGCTCTCTATCCAAAGTGGTTTTTTAGTTGTGGTAAAATACACATAACATAAAATTTACCATTTTCAGCATTTTAAAGTATACAATTCAGTGGCATTAAGTACATTCACATTGTTGTGCAGCCATCACCACCATCCATCCCCAGAACTTTTTCATCCTCCCAAATGAAAACTCTGTGCCCATTAAACAATAATCCTCATTCCCCCCAGCCTCTGGTAACCACTATTCTACCTTCTGTCCCTATGAATCTGACTACTCTAGGTACCTCATATAAGTGGACTGATGTGGTATTTGTCTTTTAAAAACTAGTTTATTTCCCTTAGCATAATGTCCTCAAGCTTCATCCATGTTGTAGCATGTATGAAAATTTCACTCATTTTTGAGGCTGAATAATATTTCATCATATAGATATAGATATATAGCATATTTTGTTTATCCATTCACCTGTTAATGGACATTTGGGTTGCTTCCACCTTTTGGCTCTTGTGAATAATGCTGCTACGAACACAAGTGTATATCTGTTTGAGTCCCTCCTTTCATTTCTTTTGGGTATATATCCATAAGTGGAATTGCTGGATCATATAGTAATTCTATGTTTAATTTTTTGAAGAATTGCCATACCATTTTCCACAGCAGCTGTGCCATTTTACAGTGGTACAGGGTTGTAATATCTCTGCATCCTTGACACACTTAATTATTCTCTCTCTTTCTTTCTATCTTTTTTTCTTTTTAAAAATAATAGCCATCCTAATGGGTGTGGGGTGCTATCTCATTGCATTTTGACTTGCATTTCCCTAATGATTAGTGATGTTGAGCATCTTTTCACATGCTTTTTGGCCATTTGTATATCTTCTTTGGAGAAATATCTATTCAAGTCCTTTGCCCATCTTTGAATGGGTTGTTTTTGTTGTTGTTGTTGTTGAGTTTTAGGGGTTCTTTATATATTCTGGTTATTAATTCCTTATCAGATATATGATTTGCAAATATTTTCTCCCATTCCATAGGTTGATTTTTTTTTACTCTGTTGATAGTGTACTTTGATGCAGAAAAGTTTTTTTTTTTTTAATTAATAGCTACTTTATTTATTTATTTATTTATTTTTAGCTGTGTTGGGTCTTCACTTCATGCGAGGGCTTTCTCTAGTTGCAGCAAGCGGGGGCCACTCTTCATCGCGGTGCGCGGGCCTCTCACTATCGCGGCCCCTCCCGTTGCGGGGCACAGGCTCCAGACGCGCAGGCTCAGCAGTTGTGGCTCACAGGCCCAGTTGCTCCGCGGCATGTGGGATCGTCCCAGACCAGGGCTCGAACCCGTGTCCCCTGCATTAGCAGGCAGATTCTCAACCACTACGCCACCAGGGAAGCCCCACAAAAGTTTTAATTTTGAAATCCACTTCATCTAACTTTCCTTTTGTTGACTGTGCTTTTGGTGTCCTATCTAAGAAATTATTGCTATATCCGATGTCAGGAAGCTTTTTGTGTATGGACAGTTTAAGCTCTTACATTTATTTCTTTGACCTACTAAGGGTTAATTTTTGTATATGGCATGCACTAAGGGTCTAACTTTATTCTTCTGAATATGGATATCCAGTTTTACCAGCACCATTTGTTGAAAAGACTGTCCATTCCCCATTAACTGATCTTGACACCCTTGTTGAAAATCATTTGACAACATGTGCCGGGTTTATTTTAGTGCTATCTATTATATTCTGTGGTCTATATGTCTCTCTTTATGCCAATACCACACTGTTTTGGTTACTGTAGCTTCCTAGTAAATTTTGAAATCAGGAAGTGTGATACCTCCAACTTTGTTCTTCTTTTTCAAGATTGTTTTGGCTATTCGGGGTCCCTTTAGATTCCATAGGAGTTTTAATGTTGGGATGGGTTTTTCTATTTTTGCAAAAACTGTCATTGGGATTTGATAGAGATTGCATTGAATCTGTAGATTTCTTTGGGTATTTGACATTTTAACAATATTAAGTTTTCCAATCCATGAACCTGAGGTGGCTTTCCATTTATTTATGTGCCCTTTAATTTCTTTCAGCAATGTTTTGTAGTTTTCAGTGAACAGATCTTTTGCCTTCTTGGTTAGGTTTATTCCTAGTATTTTGTTCTTTTTTCCTATTGTAAATGGTATTGTTTTCTTAATTTCTTTTTTGGTTTGTTCATTGTTAGTGTATAGAAGTGCAACTGATTTTTTTGTGTTGATTTTGTATCCCTACAACTTTGCTGAATTCATTCATCCACAGTTTTAAAAGCAGTTGTATTTGTTTTCTATGTTGTATAACGCAGTACACAAATTTAGCAACTTAAAAAAACACACATTTATTATCCTACAGTTTCTCTGGGGCAGGAGCCTGAGCGAGGTTGAACTGGGTCCTCTGCTTAGGGTCTCATGAGGCTGCAATCAGATGTTGGCTGGGCTGAATTCTCACCTGAAGACTCAACTGGGGGAAAATTTGCTTCTAAGCTCACTTAGATTTTTGGCAGAATTAATTTTCTTGTGGTTTTATGACCGAGGCTTCTTGCTTACTAGAAGTTACTTCATCATCTAGAGGCTATATTCAAGCTCCTAAAGGCTTCTCTCAGCTTTTTAAATCTTTTTTTTTTCTGGGGAGGGGACTGTGTTGCGTCTTCATTGCTGCACGTGGGCTTTCTCTAGTTGCGGCGAGTGGGGGCTACTCTTTGTTGTGGTGCGCAGGCTTCTCATTGCGGTGGCTTCTCTTGTTGCGAAGCACAGGCTCTAGGCACACAGGCTTCAGTAGTTGCAGCACATGGGCTCAGTAGTTGCGGCATGCAGGCCCTAGAGCACACGGGCTTCAGTAGTTGTGGCGTGCAGGCTCAGTAGTTGTGGCGCACAGGCTTAGTTGCTCCATGGCATGTGGGATCTTCCCAGACCAGGGATTGAACCCGTGTCCCCTGCATTGGCAGGCGGATTCTTAACCACTGTGCCACCAGGGAAGTCCCAGCTGCTCTCAGCTTATAGGGGCAACCTGAAGTTCTTGACCCTCTGGTGTTTCCCAGTCTCACCACTTCATCAGACCATCAAGGAGAGCCCAGAGCAAGTCTGCAGGCTAGACAGCCTTATGTAATATGACATAATCATGGGAATGGCATCTCATAACCTTTGTCATATTCTGTTGGTAGAAGCAAGTCATTAGTTCTGCCCACATTCTTGGAGAGGTGTTTACACAAAGATGTGAACAGCAAGAGTTGGGGGTCATGGTGGGGTGACCACCTTAGTGTCTGTCTGCCATAGCTGGTTACAAAATAGCACATTTTTTTTTTTTTTTTTTTTTTTAGCACATATTTTATAAACCCATTTTGTGTAAAAAACATATATGTGCACTTAAAGTATCTTCAAATGGTGGAAAACTTGTTTTTTATCGTTATTTTGTGGTATTTCTTCATTGTTTCCTCCTACTTCCTCTCCCTGCAACATTCCAGTTTTGCATTTTAATCTGTGTTTTCATTATAACTAAATATGTATTATTTACTACTTAAGCCAAGAATTATATCGTGATTGTTTCCTTTCTTGTTTAACTTTCTTTTTTTCCCTGGGGGTTAAGGCCTTTTTTTTTTTTTTTTTTTTTTTTTTTTTTTAGCTTAGCTTTCTATTCACCTTATTTTTCCCAAATGCTCCAACAGATTTTTCAAGTGTCTACTCTTTCTAATTTATTTTGAGCAAAATAATTAGTGGTTTATTTGTGAAATACCTGTAGAGAAATAGAAAACAAAAACACAGCTTCAGGAAGAATAATAAAATGAGCAGCTGCAGTCTTACTACATAGGCCAAGAAATTGAACATTACAGTATCCTAGAAGTTTCCTGTAAATATCTTTAAATGGCACCTTTTCCCCCTCCAGGTAATCATAATCCCATTTTACACGTTAATCACTCTTTTGGGACCATTCCCTGCCTAGCCCTGCAGTCCCATCCCTCCCTCCAAATATGTATTCCTAATCAATACATGGTTTAATTTTGAGAAACTGAATAGTTTGACCACCTTTTTGTGTCTGTTAGTCAAGTTAGGCTAACCTACTGTAACAAACAAACCCCCAGGTTTCAGTGGTTTAACACGTTAAAGCTTATTTCTCACTCACATCTCTGCTGTGAGTTGGGAAGCACTGGCAAAGGAGTAGTTGGTTCCACAGAGTCACCCAGGGACTCAAGCCCCTTTCATCTAGTGACTCTGCCATTCCCTGGGGCTCAAAGACTTTCAGTTTCACTGAGCTTCTGCATCTGGCTGGCAGATTCGAGGACAGAGAGGGAGTGTGGTAGATTCCATGGGAAGTTTGATGGGCCTGGACTAATACATACGTCACTTTTGTCCACATTCCATTGGCCCGAATTCAGTCAAATGGCTGTACTTAATGCAAGGAAGGTTGTGAAATGTAGCATAGCTGTGGGCAGAAAAGGGAAATGACCTTGGTGAACAATAGGCCAGTTTCTACCATAGTATGTATCCCTAAGCAGTGTCTTTTTTTGGACAGTTTTGAAAACCTGAATGGCAAATATAAACCTAGCTATGAACAGAAAGGTCCATATTGCCACTATTAAATGAAGGCTCACAGGAGAAGATAAGCTGAACAGAGTCTTCCTTGAGTCCTTTCTGTTAAGTCCTTGGGAAAGTTTGCTTATGAGTCCTGGGAAACCATAAGACTCATCACAATCAGGGCACCTGGCAGAGCTGAAGTTTTTACAAGGTACTAAATATCTGGAAGAAATATGGTTGGGGAAGTACACTGCTCTTTCTAAGCAGTTCCTGCTCTAGCCGTTAGGAATAGGTAAAAGCAAAATGTGTCCATGGTGTGAAATAAGGCCTCAGCCAATCTAGGCACCTGGGGGTAGGACAGCGGGAACTTCATCAACATGGGGTCAAGACAAAGTAAATTCAGATAAAAACCTGGGCCAGATCAGCTCATATTAAAAAGAAGTCTTAAAGGCTGTGGGGATTTGGGTGGTGACAGCCCTCTACTATGTCTCTTGAATCTCATTGCTTCAATCTGTAGCTTTCTTCCTGGGATGTCTCACCCTCTCTGGGGATCAATCCCCTTTGCCTGTTCTGTGTTGGATTTATTTCCTATATGCTAAATTTCCTCCCTTTTGATTTTCTCTTTTATTAGAGATGTATCTTCTAGTAACTTATTAACAAAGGGTGTAAAAGAGGTAAATTTTTGAGAACTTGCGTGTCTGAAGTGTTTTTAATAATCAAGTATGAGAATATAACAGTGTGGCTGGGCATAGGTTGTCTGTAATTTTCTTTCAGGAATTTGAAGGCATCACTCTATTGTCTTCTTGTTGCCAGAATTACTTTTGTTTCCAGAAGACTGAAACAATTCTAATTGTTAATCCTTTATATGTGACCTGGTTTTTCCACCCCTGGAAGCTTATAAAATCATCCTTGTCCCCATGTTTGAAATTAACTATAATAATTCACTATGAAATACCTGTGGACTCAGGACTTGTGTTACACATTCTGTAGGCCCTTTGAATCTGGTGACTCATGTCCTGAACTTCTGGCAAGTTATTTTATTAATGATTTCTTTCTCTTTGTTTCTTCTCGTGTGTGTGTTTCTGTGTGTGTGTGTGTGTGTGTGTGAGAGAGAGAGAGAGTGTGTGTGTGTTGTGTGTGTGTGTGTTGGGGGGATGGGGGGTAGTGGATGAACAGGTATGGGAGGGTCAGTTTCTCTTTATTTTTATAAAAAGGGGCCACCAACTGTTGGTATTGAGTCTTTCTGAGGCAGAAGTGATGTGTCTAGAGTGGACCTCATTGCCTGTGTCTTTAGGTTGGAGTAGCACTTGGATTAGCTACTGTCACAGCTGTGCTGTCAGCTCTGCTCTCTAATCATTCCATCATGAACATTGTACTTATATCGCATTGTATCTTGTTGACTTCTTCCTTTTATGAGCCTAATCGGTATCTTGCCTACCATTTCAGGGCATTATTTTGTCTTTCTAAGTAAGACAGGTTTAAGCTACACAAACCTGACCAGTGCAGCTCAAGAGAGGGAAAATACTGTCATCTTCCTTTCTGCTATAAAAGTACCTCATGTCACCACTATTTTTTTTTCCCTAGTGGGTGAGCTACATGGTGGAAGGAATCATACAGATCTTCAGGGAAACCCAAAAATTTTCAAGAATTTTGCTGTGATAATAAAAACTTGTAGACTTGAACATTGATGTTTTCCCCAAGACTTTAGAGGACATTAATGGTTGCTTCTTTGTTCTAACTTTGACCTGTTGATTTGAGTCAGAGTTTTAATTTTATTACATTTTTAAGGTTAATATAATGGTGTTCATTCTTTTTAAAATTAGCAATGTGTTTCTCATTTACTTAGAATTTGATTATGTCCATAAGTGTATTGGTTGATGTGAAATCTGTTAGAAAATTATGGTTTTACCAGAGATGACCAACATAAATTTTTATAGTCGTACTTTGCAGTTGATCTGACAGGCTAAATGAATCTTTCCCCCTTATCAGCTTATTAATATAGTGTCAAAGTTGGTTATTCTTACAAGTTTTCATACTATGAAATAGCCACAGAATTGTAGATTTTAGCTTAAATCAGTTTTTGGTAAGGTGATTATCAACAGTATATAAAGCTTAAGAAAAAAGAAAAAAAATTTTTTTTTACATTATTGCCTTTGCCATTTATTATTCATATGTACAAAATTTTACATATTTTCAGTCATACTTTGCATGCCATTTTGTCATCTTTTTATACCTTATAGGCATGATATCAAACTTGTCCCTGTCTTTGCTTGCTTCCCATGAGTTTTCCAATGCCACAGTTTATTGCATCATGTTGACTGGCCTTGACTTAAAGCTGTTGTCAGTTTGGGTCATTTTCAGCTTAGTGTTTTGTTTTACCGTAGATTAAAAAGAAATTAAAATGATTGTCTTTATTCATGTAATTTTTTTCTTTTGTTGTATTATGTTCTAAGTTTTATTTTTGTTACTATTAGAATAGAGTTATTATGAGTATCGTCAGTAGAATTCATTCCCAATCAGAAGAAGAACCTAAGTTCTAAGACTAATTCTTTTTCCCCCTTTGGGATTTAATTCTGGTCCCTTCTATTTTATTATTAGTGGCAGAGGTTAGTTACATGCTTCTATCATATTTTGATTTCATTTCTTTCATGGAAGAAGTATTTCAGTAATAATTCCACATACCTCAGAAAGAAAACACACCCTTGTACAGTTCAGTAAGAGATGTTGCTACATATCTAGTTAATTGGAGATAGCGAAAAGTGCCTTCCCACAAAGTATGTAGGTCTGGTGTTGGATTAGATTTGTGTTTGAAAATGTACAGTTTCCCACCCACCTACCCACCCACCTGTGGCTCAACTAAAATTAACTTTAGCCAGGGGATTTACTTCTGAGTTTTGCTTTGCCACCTCTTTTGCTATTTTGATTTCATATCTTTTGTGGGTTTGTTTTTTTTTTTTTGGTGTCAGTTATACCTTATATTTCTGAAGCATTTTACAGTTTATAGAAACGTTTATATCCATTTGATCTTTAAAACGACCCTTGTGATGTGAGAAGAAATTTAATAAGAGAAGTTCAAGACTTGTTCATTGAAAATCACAAAACATTGTAGAAAGAAATTAAAGAAGATCTAAATGAATGGCAAGACACCCCATGTTCATGGTTTGGAATCTTAATGTTGTTAAGATGGCAGTACTCCCCAAGTTGATCTATGATTCAATATAATCCCTATCAAAATCCCTGCTGCCCCACCCCCTTTTTTTTCCCCTGCACCAGGTTTTGGTGCAGAAATAGTCATGCCCATCTTAAAATTTGTATGGAAAGATAAGGGACCCAGAATAGGCAATACAATCTTAAAGAAGAAGAACAAAGTTGGAGCGCTCATTCTTCCTAATTTTAAAACTTACTGTATAGCTACAGTAATCCAGACAGTGTAATGCTGGCATAAAGATATACATATCAATCAATGGAATGGAATTGAGGGTCTAGAAATAAACCCTTACTTTTATGGTCAGTTGATTTTTAACAAGGGTGCCAAGACAATTCAATGAGAGAAAAAAATTGTCTTTTTAAACAAATGGTACTTGGAAAAGTAGATATCCACATGCAAAAGAATGAAGTTGGATCCCTGCATCACACCATATAAAAAGCTAACTCAGAATGGATCATATAAAACCTAAAACTGTAAAACTCTTAGAAGAAAACATAGGAGTAAATCTTTGTCACCTTGGGGTAGGCAGTGCTTTCTTAGCTATGCACCACCAAGGCCTTACAACAAAAGGAAAAAAAATTAGGTGAATTGACTTCCTCAAGGAAAAACTTTTGTGCTTCAGAGAAACACGATTAAGAAAGGATATGCAGAAATAGTATAAGTACATTCTCTCTGACCTCTTTACCATTTTAATTTTCCCATTGTAGTCTTTTGCCTACTTATAAGGCAGGTGATTAGTATGTACATAGTACCTTGCAAATTCTCAAGAGATATTTGTTGAAAAGGGAAAAATTTAAAGTATATGATTTATTTTATTAAAATTTCCTAATTTACAATCTCCATATTAATTACATTAAAAAAATCATATCCTTATTGCATGCTTTCATATTTCTCCCTCGTTTTTGGTTTTATCTTTGTTTTTGTCACCTGAGCTTCTATTAACCCTAGTACTTCTGCTGTTTTCTTGTTTTCTGCTTTATTTCACACTTTTAAGTGTGACCTATCTTCAACAATATATAATTTTCTCTTTCCCTTCCTTTCATTCTCTGAACATACGACCGTGTATTTCTGAGATACTTTAAAAGGCATAGGGAAAGGAGGCCATTTGAGTGGTACTAGAACATGAGTTACTCCGTAGGGCAACTGAGAATGCAATTGTTGGTAGAGTACATCTTCCTAATTTAGGTTCTGCACAGTTGATGAAGTAGTATTATAAATCATGTTGAACATACAGCCCATTAGAGTTCATTTATTGAATAACATTGTTGGCAAGGAAGGAAGTGCACCACTGGCATGTCATCTTATGAAAGAAGAATGGAAAGATTATCAGTTGTGTTGTGTATATGCGAATACTATGTATTCAAAATATAAACTTTAAAAACATTTTTGGTAATTCTTAGGACTTCTGAATGTGGAAGTAGGAGATTTGATTATACAAGTTCGCTTCGACCCTTTACAGCATTATATTTTATAAAAGATGAGTTTAAATTAACCGTTATAGGTTCTGATACTTTCCTGAGATTTAGTTTGTGCTTAGCATCTACTTTTTCCTTGTTCTGCCAGGCCGTCCAGTGTTTGACTTATGTATTTTTTTGCCTCATATATATATTTTTTATTTTTTACTTTGCCTCAAGTTCTAGACATTTTTTTTTGGTCGGTTTTGTAGGTTCTGGTAATGATTTATTCATTTTGTGTAATGGTCTCATCTAGATATTTGCAGAATTGATGTTTTTAACTATAATCCCTCCCTCCCTTTTCCTCCCTCCCTTCCTTCCTTTCTTTTTCCTTTTTTCCTTTTTTCCTTTCTCCCCACCCAACCCTTTGCCCTTCCCCCTCCTCCATTTTTTTCTTTCAGTCCAGGAATTCCTGTTCTCTCCTTTTCCTAATCTTTATAAGGTATACATAACTATTCGTATTCTTCTATCCTGTGGTTACCTCTGCCTTCCATTTTTGTTTCAAATCAAGAGTTTTTAATTGCAATTCCCAGTTCCCAGGCCTATTGTTCATTTAGTCATCTACCTTTCTCACCGGTTACTTTTTTTTTTATAAATTTATTTATTTATTTGTTTTTTTATTTGGCTGTGTTGGGCCTTCGTTGCTGTGCGCGGGCTTTCTCCAGTTGCGGCGAGCAGGGGCTACTCTTCGTTGCGGTGCGCGGGCTTCAGTAGTTGCGGCATGCAGGCTCAGTTGTTGTGGCTCGCGGGCTCTCTAGAGTACAGGCTCAGTAGTTGTGGCACACGGGCTTAGTTGCTCTGTGGCATGTGGGATCTTCCCGGACCCAGGCTTGATTCCGTGTCCCCTGCATTGGCAGGCAGATTCATAACCACTGCACCACCAGGGAAGCTCTCACCGGTTACTTTTTTCCTAATACTTTATTATAAAAAAATTCAAGCATACAAGGAAGTTAAGGGGACTCCCTGGCCGTCCAGTGGGTTAGGAATCTGCACTTTTACTGCAGGGGCCCAGGTTCGATCCTGGTCTGGGAACTGAGATCTTGCAAGCCTCACAGCATGGCCAAAAAAAAAAAAGGTTGACAGAGGTCTGTGAACACTCATGTACCTACCACCTAGATTCTACTATTAATATTTTATTATACTTTGTCACCTATATATTCCTTTATCCATTCTTCTATCTATCCATTATTCTGTCTTTTTTGTTTTTGTTTTTGGATGCATTTCAAAATAAGTAGCAGTTATAAGTACACTTCAACCCTAAATATTTCAACATGTGCATCGTTGACTAGAGTTCAGTATTTGTTTAGAGGACTTTTTCTTTTGAGGTGGAATTTATATAGAAAGATATGCACAGATCTTAAGTGTACCATTTAATGACCTCTATCTTTCCTTCTAAGTCAATTGTGTTCTAATAAGTTCTAATAAGAGGACTAGCACTAAGAGCATTATAAGGCCATACTACCAAAACTTGTGTATTCATTTGGATTTTCCAAAAAAGACTTTGAATACCACAGAGTACCTTAAAACTTTCTTCTTATTTTTGTTTTTATTACGTAAATGTGCTACAGTATAATGATTATAGTTAAAAGTGTTTTTATTTTTTCCATATTGTTCCACACTTCACCAAAAATTCTTAGTATGGCCAATGATATCACATGATGCATGCTGGAATAACTAACTTGAGGATACTTTTATTTAGTTAAAAATATGAAATTTTAAAGAAAGGCTACGATGGCTCTTTTTCCAGCTTCATAAGCTAAATATGTAAAAGAGCTAGTTAATTCAAGACACTGAACATTTCTGGAGTGCTTTGTGGTCTTTTAAGTGCTTGCATTTATCTTAACTCATTTGAGCCTCACATTAGCCGTGTTAGGTAGTTGGGACAGTTGTTATTTCTGCTCTCTGGATGAAGAAAGCAAGGCATAGGCAGTGGGAAGAACAAAGCAGCAGTTGGTCATACAACCAGTTGAACTCAGATCCTCTCACTTTAAATCTTGTCCAACGGCAACAACTACAATCACACTAATTCTTTAGTTCAGGTGCTATTCTGGATCCTTGGATTTGCTTATGAATAACTAACAAATGTCTTATTGTACAGACTAGGGTCAACTGTAATGACAGGGCTGACGCGAAGACTTATGCCAATATTTTGAATTCTCTATGATGAAATATTTAGATATAAGGCAACCGCAACCATCAGGATCCAGACAGAACTATCTAAGTGTGCTATATTTAGAGTATGGCACACTGATATTCTGTTCCTCACAAGAGTGAACAATATCATGATTGAAATGCCACTTAATGTGGCAAAATGCCTATTTTTCAGAAATGTATTACATGAGAAGCTTATGGAGAAGAGAAAGCGTAATTGATATACCTGTTTGGAAGGTTTATATTCCCACAACATCCTTTCTTTCCTTTAGGTAGACAAATACTTAATGACAAAACCATCTGGAGAAAATCAGCTTGACATTGGGTAAAGAACTTAACAAAAAGCAGTCAGTTTTGTCTTGTCAGTGGATTGTAAAGGTTTAGCTCTTGGTTTAGTTGATAGCACTAAGGAAAAGCTGGAAGGAATTAACATGGCTCCCGATGAAAGTGTTCTTGAGGAAAACCTCCTTGGAATAGAAACTTACTGAAAGTCCTTTAGAATCAGAAACCGGAACTAATTTATTCGAGGTCACCTTTGAGTCTGTACCTTTAATTTTGTCATTTTGTTGAAAAGTAGTTTTCTATCAACTGTGCCAGAAATCTTATTTGTTTAAGGTTTCCCCCTATCACTGGTGTAGAATGTTTCTGGAGTTGTTAGAAGATAGTTGCATAGGAGCTGAAAACTAGATTTTTCTGATATTAGTAAGTGTGTCTGCTTACAGAATACAAATAATATAATTTTTTCCAAAAGCACTAGATTGTTTTTTGAAATAGGTAATGGTCAATCTGCCCTCATGTGCAAATGAAAAAGGTGACAGGACCTGGCCAGTCATTGCATGTAAACACCTGGTACCCTTGTAGATAGCCACACGGAGGATAAGGAAGACAGATGGGGAAGTTCCCATTTCCTGCTCATTAGCCTGTGCCTCCGTCCTTTCACTGTCATCTTTCTCTCAGGGTGGGTTAGCCTGGAGCTTGTTGAAACAGTTTTGTTTTTTAGGCTGTTTTAAGAAAAGATAATTCTTTATGTAATCTGCGTGCTAGGAATATCCTGGCAGCTCTAAGGTCTAAGACAGTGTTAGTTTGAGAAAGATGGAAATTGGATTACAGGAAAGAGGAGAAAGAAATCCTACATTCAAAAGAGCACCACCAGCAGTGGCTCAGATTGCGTGTCTCAGCTGTGCAGTATATTGAGCCTAATTTGG
Organism: Balaenoptera musculus; assembly: GCF_009873245.2. Classification (NCBI taxonomy): domain Eukaryota; kingdom Metazoa; phylum Chordata; class Mammalia; order Artiodactyla; family Balaenopteridae; genus Balaenoptera; species Balaenoptera musculus. The sequence continues at coordinate 55,139,755 of NC_045795.1, forward strand.
TGTGATCCACTTTGGGGGCCAGTTATTCTTGATATGAATGTTTTATTTTTAAATGCATCCCTTTTTTCTTTAAAATGCTATTGAAATTTTAAAGAATCAAGGAAGAAAAAAATGCGTCCATAATTCTCGTCCTCGTAACAAAACTACTGTTAAGCTTTTGCTACACTTCCAGCCAAATCTTTCTTCTGTAATTATTTTTGTGTGTCTGGAATTAGAAAATGCCTGTTTTTGTGAAATGCCTGCTTCTGTGAAATGTCTTTTAGTGAGTCCTTGGAAAGTTGGCTGAAGGACAAATATTAGATGATACCACAGTGCATCAGCTAAATTGTCACTCCAGTCTGAAAAGGAACTTTGTGTTGCATGCTGCTTTTTTCTCAGTGGGTGACTAATATTTGTAGAGCATTACTATTAAATAAGTGAATGATTTTTAAAATGATGCTGAAGATGAGGATGACGGGAGACTTCTGAAAAAACTCCTCTGTGCTTTCCAGAAATTGTCTTGATTGGTGGCCAGAAGTTATCCGCTGCTGCTTTCACATATACATTCTTTTTTTTCTTCCATTTCCATTTAAATGAATCCTTTTCTTGTATCAGATATATTTTCTATGGCAGAATAATAAACTGTCTTCAGTCTTCATTCTGATTGACAAATATACAAGTCAGCTATGTGGGAATAAAAATGGTGTCAGCTAAGATGGGAATGGCCTGAATTTTCATTGGAGAGAACTTTTTGGAAGAATGGATTGATGAAGTGGTTCTGTTTTATTTTGCTTGAATCAAGTAAATTCCAATACATTAAAGTCACTTGTACTTTTCATATAGTTCATACTATTAGGATAAACTTACTTGAGATTTTCTTTGTGACTCACTGTGTAATGAAATTTCGCCAGTCTATTTTGATAAAGCTAGGGAAAAAGATTAAGTTAATGGATATTTCACTAAATGAGCAGTACTTCTCAGGAATGTGTATAGGAGAGAAGGAGGTCATATAAATTGGGATGCATTCTCAGGAGTATTTTTAATTTCGTATACCATGTGTTAGAAAGCTTAGATGGTCTTTATCATCCTTGTTATTTAATCCTGGCAGATGAATTTTTCTTCTCTCTTTTGTAAAAATACATCTATCTTATAATAATAACAATAAAAATAGACCCATAGATATATATTCTGAGTTGTTGACCTGTGTCATCGCTGTTTTGTTCATCAAAGTATCTTTGGCACCTCCCATAGTACCTACCTGGCAATAGCAGGCACTCAGAATTTGTTGCCTAGAGGGTGTTGGTTATTGCTAATTGCAGAATAATAAATCTTCATTTGTTTTTTGTTTTTTGTGTTTTTTTTTGATGTGGTAATGGTTTAAGTGGAATTGTTTCTTGAATTACACTAAAAGCCAACTTACCCTTGTAGCTTTAAGGCTCTATATTAAAATTTCTTGAGTATGTGCTCTCAAAGTTTTAGGCTGAATGACTTTTCTGAAATGTTTTTGACTTTGGAATGGAAATAGATTTTAGAAATAGCTGTAGTAACTTTAACCTGTTAAGTAGAATTACTGCTCTTTGCAGTTTTCTGAGGCTAATATGATAATGCATTCTGTGTTTAGCATGGTGAAAAGAGTTAGGAGGTTTAGTAGTTAGTATAAATTTAAATATTCTAAAATTTATTGAAATAAATTGATAGTGGAGGACAAAGTGTTTGGTGACTAATTTCTTTAATTTATACATAAATATATAAATATTATTTCTCTTTGTTAAAAGTATAAATGAGCATTAAAAGTGCATAAAGAGAAGCATCCTAAATTATTGTTTCTTTTTATTTCAAGGCTGAAAACAGTGAAGTCACTTTCCACAGTTAAAAGACTATTAAGAAGACAAGATGGGGACTCCTGGTTCTGGAAGGAAAAGAACACCTGTGAAAGACCGATTTTCTGCAGAAGATTGAAGCTTTGAGTAGCATTTGCCAGAGAGGTATGTCTGGAAGACCCCTCTCAACCATGAGTTGTACAGATGAGAATGTTATAAAAATTCCAGGTGGGGGTGGGATATATACAGACATTCATTCATTGAGCTAGTTTCAGAATGTTTACTATAAATAAGATGTTAAATATGCCCTCTAAAATACTGTATTAGAGGTAAATACAGTTACTGTCTCTTTACTTGGATATTTATTCAACTCATTTAAAATTAATTTTCATTTTATTTTTGTGGATTAGTTGACTTCCAGGTATTTGTCCTGATGTTTTGAAATTTATAATTAATCTCATTATTGAAACTTAAGGTAATTAGAATGTTGAAGATATGATAACTATATTACAAAAATGCTCATTGGGCTCTACAGTTAATATATTCAGGAAGCACTGTATAAATGTTACAGAACTAATCCTTTATTTGGTGTCTGCTCAGATCAGTGTCTTAGCTGTTTTTTTGAATAATTGCAGTGGAATTTTATTGTCTAACTTTTAGCTAGTACTAGAGCTGTCTGGAGCATTTTTTGTTTGGTTTGTTGACAACTCAGAAAAAAGGAAAGGGGTGTCACCTATCGAATCTCTGGCAGCATTTCCTGTTGCATATTGAAAATTTAAGATAACTACTCCAGCTGTGATTTTCTAGTGAGAGCCAACTTTGTTTCAGACTCTTATCTGCAGCTTGCAGACCTGACCAGATACTAACCTGGTACAAGAATTGCTTAGAGCATTTTAAATTGTATTCTTTGGGTGAGAATTATTCCCTCATCACTTCTCTTTGTTATTCTAGTAAATAACTCATTTAGGACTAGTGCTGTTTCCTTTTGACATAGTACACAGTCTTTTTTGGATCCAGCTCACTGTTATGTTTTTCCTTTTATAAGCTACTCAGCTTTTGAATTAGAAGTCAAATTTTGTAGGAGGATATTTGAAGCAGAGGAAAGTATCTAAAAACTGATGACAAAACTGAGATAATACTTTAACAAAATTACTTTTAAAAATCAGTGAGATATTTTTAGATAAAAAGGTAAAGATATTTTAAAATGAAGTAGTGGATGACACTTTACAATGGTCTTAAGTATTTAACCGAAGAAGTAATTTTGGAAGCCACATAGTTTCAGTTGAAAATTGAAACACTACCAAAATGTTTGCTTCCAAAATTGGAGGGATTTACATACCCAGATTTCTATAAAGGGGAGAAATGCCAGTATGTTTTAGGCTCTTTTTGTACTGTCACTGGGTACTTGAACTCTTTTTGGATGTAATGCTTCATTTACAAAATTGGGTAGCATTCTAGCATCCAACACTTGAGTGCTTACTATGTGACAAATACTATTTTAAGCATTTTAAATGAATTAGTTTATTTACTCTCCACAAAATTCTGAAATTGGTTCTATTATATTCTCCATTTTACAGATGAAGAAATCATTGCATAGAAAAGACAAGTAACTTCCCTAAGGTCACACAGCTAAGAAATAGCCGAGCTTGGATTCAAACACATAGGCTCACTGTGCTGCGCTGTTGTCAGTCTTCTCCATCTCCTCCATTAATATTTTGTTTTTCTGTAGCTTTTCATGATTTTAAAAGCACTTTCACATCTTGATTCTCACAATAACCTTGTGAGTTAGGTAGGATAAGCATTGGTTATTAGCCTATTTACAGATGAGGAAACAGATGAAGCCGAGAGATTAATGTCTGGAAGGTATCAGAACTGGGACTCAAATTCAGCTTTTAAAGCCATTGTTTATTTTTCTGTATCATGCTACTTCCAGAGAGCTGGACTTTGGAGAGTTATAAGTGTGGGCTTTGAATTCTGGCTGTACTAGTCGCTGGTTGAGTAATCTTGTTAAGTAACTACTCTGGACTTCAGTTTTCCTTATCTGTAAAAATGGGAATAATATGGGCCTCCTGTATTATAGGGCTGCTGTGACAAAGTAAATAGTGCACGTAAACTTTACCATAGTGTTAGGCTTCCAGTAGGCTATTTTGTTGCTTATTAATAAGTTGAAATAGAAAGTAAGAATAGAACTAAAATATTCTTCTTTTATAAGAAATATATTTATTAAGATAGGTGTTCTAAAACGTGGTTGATCATATGAATCTCCCAGGTTGCTTTTTCAATGTACAGATTCCCAGGTGTTACCCCATACTTGCTAAATCTGAATCTATGAGGTTGAGCTTATAAATCTGTATTTAAATACACACACACACACACACACCCATACACACATATACACATACTCCTTCCTAGGGGATTTTGATGGCCAATCATGGGAACCATGAACCAAAGTACCCAGAAGATCCCATCCTGGATGGTCAGTTTTGTTTTACTTACAGGTTATTTTCCTCCCTGTACATTATTATTTTGCTATGAAATAACTAAGTTTAATCCATTTATTATAATATTTAAAGTTACAATAATTATTTTTATTATTAGAAAAGGTTTTAAGAGGCCAGTATTTCTAGTTTTTATTTCTATCTTCAGAACTCTGAATATGAATATTCCAACTTTAATAACCTCATCAGAAGGCTTAGCTTAACCTGAAACATGAAAGGGCTAGTTTTTACTTTTAAGATTCAAGACTTTATTTGATAGATAGCTAGTGGGAAGCAGCCGCATAGCACAGGGAGATCAGCTCGGTGCTTTGTGACCACCTAGAGGGGTGGGATAGGAAGGGTGGGAGGGAGATGCAAGAGGGAGGGGATATGGGGATATATGTATACGTATAGCTGATTCACTTTGTTATAAATCAGAAAGTAACACACCATTGTAAAGCAATTATACTCCAATAATGATGTTAAAAAAAAAAAAAGACTTTATTTGCAGGATGAGTGCCTAATGTGTGGTGCAGTAAAACTTTAGAGGAAATAGGTTTAGCAATCTTAATAATTCTTTCATATATTCCTTGTGATTTTTTTCTCTTTCAAGTTTTCATAGCCAGTTCTTAATTGTGCATTCATACATTAGATGGTTGGCATTCACAGATAGTCCCTAATCGTTATTTTCTCTGATAGGATCATCCCTTTCTCACACACACACACACACACACACACACACACACACACAATTACCTCAAGTTAGGAATAAAAACTAACAGAACCCCCATAACAATTAAAAAGGACAAATAGCTTAATCTTTTTTTTTTTTTAAGTTAAATCTTAAGAGTTTAATTTGTCTTTTCCTCACTTCAGATTGTTTTTTGAGGTAGACAGGGTATACCATAAATAAAGAAAAATAGCCTCTTTTTCCTCTTGCTTACTATCTGCTCAAGTATCCATGCTTCTCAGTTGGCCCCAAATCAGGCAACTAGAGGGAATGAGGAGCAGAAGAAACAAAAAGCTTGAATATGTTCTGCAAACTGGATAATTTGCATGCTAAAATGTGAAACCGAGTGCACTTTAAAAATTGTTGTAAAATACTCATAAAATTTACCACTTTAGCCATTTTTAAGTGTACAGTTCTGTGGACTTAAGTACAGTCACATTGTTGTGCAACCATCATCACCATCCATCTCCAGAATTCTTCTTATCTTGTAAAACCTGTTTGCATTTTTAAAAGATGTTGAAATGTTTGAAGATTGCTCCATGAAGGCAGGAATGTGGATGGATCTAGAAGTCCCGCCATGTCTGTAATAGGCATGTTGCTGCTTTGCTGGGTGAGCATGTGTGTCACAGCTCTCTGAAGACCTCATAAGAGCAGGTGTTGGAGGAGGTCAGCAGCAGGTTCTCTAGGGTATCAGAAGGCCAATCTGGATGCTTACCTTTCTTGCTTGTTTGACTTTGATTGTCCCACAGGTTTGGGGGAAATGCAGTTGGAGAGTTGCCTTTCAGTGAAAATTACCCGAAAGCACAGAGGGTATCAAATGGAGAACCTTAGGCAGCTAGCCTCGCAAAAGGAGAAAGATAGGGATGGATGAAAGCCAGTTATGCCGCCTTACCACAGTCAGTTTGGTGAGTGTTATGAAGAGTGTTCCTATGAGAAGTAGAAGCCTCTTGGAGGGTTTGCAAGCAGTCTTACTATGGCCTCACTGAAGCCTGGAATATTCCTCCTTTCCTTGTTGTAGAGCTGAAATTATGAAGAAAACATGTTTTCTGCACATCTCTTCAAATGGAAGTCATCAGAACGTTGCTTATTTTTGAACCTGATGATCTGAAAGCCCTTCCAGTTCTAAAATTCTGTGATCTCTTTTGAGATTCAGGACCCAAAGAAAATTCATACTCATAATGCACAACTCTCTTGAATCTAAAGAATCAATGACAGGCATAGAAACCGATCATCTTTTATAGGAGTTAGAGTCTAGTAAGTGGAATGTTTGGAGACTTTTACATTGAGCAGAATTTACGTGTATACATATTTGGTGTGCAAACCTACTTGTAATAATAAGGAAGAAAAGAAACTATGGCTGTTTAACATTTGTAGCTGCTAGAACTTGGATTTCATTTTTTTAAATAACTTTATTGAGATATAATTCACATAACATATAGTTCACTCATTTGAAGCATACCATTCAATGGTTTTTACATGATTTACTTTTAATTTGTGGTTAAAATATATATAAGAAAATTTGCCATTTTAACCATTTTTAAGTCTACAATTCATTGGCATTAATTACATTAACAATGTTGTATAACCAGCACCACTGTCTATTTCAAAAATCTTTCATCACCCCAGACAGAAATTCTGTAACCATTAAGTAGTAACTCCATTGCCCCCTCTTTTAGCCCCTGGTAACCTCTAATCTACTTTATGTCCCTATGAATTTGTCTAATTCTAGATATTTCATAGAACTGGAATTATACAGTATTTGTCCTTTTTGTGTCTGGCTTTTTTCACTTAGCATAATGTCTTCAGGATTCATCCGTGTTGTAGCATGTGTCAGAACTTCATTCCTCTTTTTTTTTCCTTGTAAATAACTTAATTCCTTCTTTTATAGCTGAATGATGTACCATTGTATGTATATATTACATTTTGTTTATCCATTTATCTATTGATGGACCCTTGGTTGGATTTTATTAGTTTGCTGCTTAAAGAGGTAGATTCCAGGCATCTGGAATGATGAGTAGTGAGAACCAGAAGTTTGTGGTTTTGATTATAGATTAGCAGCCTGAGAAGGATACAAAGGGAAGAACTGTGCTTAGTTTAAAAGATACTGTCCAGTGTTATTGCTTTATGGAATAATAATCATAATAGCTTGATAGAGCTAATGATTTTCTCATAGTTATTTAGCTGTTTTATTTGAATAATTTATTCATTTTTAGGCCATGTCGAACTAAGGATAAAAAACTTTTGGCAAGGATAGCAGTTTTTTAAAATGCAAAGAATTACCATAATCAATAATAATTATGGGTAATACCATCTTTCATTTAAGAATAAAGTAGTTTTGGGGGCTTCCCTGGTGGTCCAGTGGTAAAGAATCCGCCTTCCAATGCAGGGGACGTGGGTTCGATCCCTGGTGGAGGGACTAAGATCCCACATGCCGCGGGGCAACTAAGCCCACACGCCTCAACTAGAGAGCCTACATGCCACAAACTACAGAGCCCACGTGCCCTGGAGCCCGTGTGCCACAACTAGAGAGAGGAAACCCGAACGCCACAACTAGAGAGAAGCCCGCGCACCACAGGGAAAAGATCCCGCATACCTCTATGAAGATACCACGCACCGCAACTAACACCCAACGCAGCCAAAAAAAATTAAAAACTTAAAAAGAAGATTAAAAAAAAGAATAAGAATAAAGTGGGTTTCTTTTTTAAACGTGAATTTTGAATGTCATTCATTTAGTAAATGTTTATTGAGCATTTACTCTCTGTAGGTGCTGTGTTAGGTAAGGAGGACAGGGAATGGACAGGTCTGACATGGTCATTTCCCTTTATGGAGCTTAGGTTCTAGAGGGGAAAATTGACCCTAAAAAATCATTACATAATGGACCTGTTCTTTGATTTTCAGCTTCTTTTTTTCCTTCAAATTTAATGTCTACATTTAATATTGTAATTTCTGTCTTGAAAGCGGTGATTGTCAGTGTATATCACAACCAGTGGCATTCTTAGAATTCAGCAAATGTAATAATATATTTATTTACAACTGTGCTAAGTGCTTTGAGTGAACAGTAAATGATTTCATTAAAGAGTGTGTGACGGGGGACTTGACATTTTGCGGGCTTTGGGAAGGCTTCCCTGAGGAAGCGCCCTTTCAGTTGAGTTTTGAAGGAGGAATGCAGTGATTTAGGGGAAGCAGTTGTCAGACGCGGGGAGGAGCTTTACAGTCAGAGGGAAGAATGTGTGACAAGCTTTGAGGCTGAAAGAGTGTGGAGAATTCAAGGAGTAACAACATGAACAGCTAACACTTGCTGAGCTCTTATTATGTACCAGGCACTATTCTAAGTTCTTTAAACAGATTTAATCCTCTTGATAACTCTGTGGGGTGGTCTACTATTCTCATTTTATCTGTGATGAATCCAAGGCATGGAGAAGTGCGGTAACTTGCGCAAGGCCACATAGCTAGAGAAGGGTCGGTCTGAAATGTGCACTTCGGCTCCTACACTCTTAATATTGTGCCTCCCGTGATATCACTGTTAACTCTGACACGTACAGCAAGGAGGAGAGTAGCCAGAGAGGTAGGCAGGAGCCGGGTCACACAGGCCGGTGGTTCTCAACTGAGAGTGATTTTGTCCAGCTGGGGGCAGTTGGCAGTGTATGAAGATATTTTTGCCTGTCACAACAGGGGGAGGGGTGTGCTAGTGGCATGTGTGGGAGAGGCCAGGGATGTTGCTAAAAATGCTGCAGTGCACAGGACAGTCCCCACAGCAAATGTCAGTAGGGCTGAGGGTGAGAACCCTGATATAAGATTTTGGTCTGTGTCCTAAGAGCAAAGGAAAAAACATTGAAGAGTTTTGTGTAGGGGTATGATGTGATCAGATATGTGCCTTCAGAGAATGACTTTCCTGCGGGTTGGAGATGATATCACAAAGAGACGTTAGTGGATGCGGAGAGATGAGTCATGAGACTTGCAGAAGCATTGGTGGCCTGGCCTAGAGTGATGACAGTAGGGATGGGGAGAGGTGGTTGGAATGCAGAGGTAGGAGGAGATGCTCAGTGAGTGGCAGTGGTTGGGTAGCAGAGAGGGGAGGTTTGGGGTTGTGCATCCTGGGGGATGGTAGGCAACGTTAGTAAGGGGAGGAGGTTTGGAGAGGGAAGACCATGAATTTATGTTAGGACGTGTGGTATTTAACGTGCCTCTGAGGCATCTAAGTGGAGATTTTGAAGAAGCAGTTTGGGGATTTGGATCAAGAGGTCAAAGGAGAAGTCTGGGCTATACATACATATTTGAGACTTGTGCGCATGTAGAAAGTAATTGAAATCATGAGTTGTGGATGAGGTTGTCTAGGGAGAAAGTGTAGAGTTGAGGATAATCACTCCTCTGGCTGAGCCCTAAAGAACTCTGGGATTTCAAGGTCATGTCTTAAGTCTTTCTTAATTTTGGCACTTTTTTGATCACCCTTTTGTGTTTGGTTCAGGTTGTTCTTTGCAAATTGGATTTGTCTGAAAAATTAACTCCACAGGAGGCAGAATTACTCTTATTTAAAATACCTTTCAAATGCCTTTAATACACTCAGTGGTGGTACACAAAAATTTATAAAAGATTATGAAATATGAGTTAATTTTTCAGGGTTATAAAAAATAAATGTTTTTCTTTCCATTTCTATCCAGTTAAAAGTTTTCTTTAGAAATTCTCCCCCTTCGTACTTACTGTTTTTAGTAGACAAATTCTTTGAAAGAGCAGACCTAAGTTGTCGTTTTTAGTCATTTAGGAATCTTTCCGGTGGCATTAGTACATGAATGCAGCCAATTCCTGTCAAGTGCAGACCTCTCTGTTTTTTCCCCCATTTACCCACTGGAACTAAGGCAAAGGAGGGTAGGCGATGTGGTTGGGCACTCCCTCCCCCGCCCCGCCCCCCAAATCCAGGGCTCTGTGATGGCCAGCGTTACTCTCGGTATCTCACTGTCCCTTGATTTATCCCTCTAACCAGAATTAAGGGAGGATTATTGAGCCCTATGACTTAGTTTTGTGTCAGCGTGACTGAAAAATGTTTGGTATAAGGTTCACTGTCACAATCTTCACTATTCCTGTGACTTACAGGTATTTGGAGAAAAAATTCAGATAGTGCAGTACCCTTACCCTAAATGTAAGGACGCTACTAGCAGCCCCACCGCCACCCCCAGCACACACACAGAGTATCTCTACCACAGCTGTGGGTCACATTTCCCCTTCGGTTAGATGCGTCATTGCTGAGCCAGGGTTTCAGTCTTCCAGTGCTATCTATTTACTAGGTTGTATTCAAACCTCAGTAATAAAGTCTGTAATCTTAAATTCCTTCTCTCATTTCAAAAGAATATTTTGCTGTCAGCAGTTTTCTAAATAAAAGGAAGATATAGTTGTTTGACATCAGAAGAAAATGGGTTAAAATCCCTAGATTTTATCTAATGCATATTGGTGTTTATGCTCAGAAAAATTTATATAGTTGGTTTTCAACTACCAAAAGCTTTATAAAAAAATGGTTAAACACAATTATATTGTTAAGATCTAATTAAAGGGACTTCCCTGGTGGTGCAGTGGTTAAGAATCCACCTGCCAATGCAGGGGACACAGGTTTGATCCCTGGTCCGGGAGGATTCCACATGCCACGGAGCAACTAAGCCCATGTGCCACAACTACTGAGCCTGCGCTCTAGAGCCCGCAAGCCACAACTACTGAGCCTGTGTGCCACAACTGCTGAAGCCCGTGCACCTAGAGCCTGTGCTCCGCAACAAGAGAAGCCACCGCAGTGAGAAGCCCGTGCACCACAACAAAGAGTAGCCCCTGCTCGCCACAACTAGAGAAAGCCCACGTGCAGCAACGAAGACCCAACACAGCCAAAAAAAATAAATTAAAAAATAAATTAATTAATTAAAAAAAAAAGAAATGCACCTCTTTAAAAAAAAAATCGTAAAAAAAAAATCTAATTAAGAAAAATGGTACCTAAGATTTTCTACTAAAGGGAAGTTGCTAGGGAATTGAGTAATGATTTTTATTTGTTAATTTGGAAACCATAGCAACACAATAAATATTATGTCTCTTAATTTGTCTTCCAGTGTTCTTTTGGCATGAGTGTCATGGAAGAATAACAAAATTAAACACAGTAAACTCTGAGTCTTTAGCTACCTGAATTAGTCATTTGCCTTGAATGTTTCACTTTCTAGAATTTTATATTTCAAATTTCTTGATATTAAAGTGTAGTCTGTAAAGGTCCAAATTATACCTTATTTTTCTTTCTCATGCCAGTTGCATGGATTTTATATTATGGATATACATGCAGGCTGGCAATTCCATATTTGGCTCAGTTCAGTGCATTTCTGTCAAATCATGAAATTTTAATTTGCCTCCCTTTAAAACTGTCACATGATCACAGCAGGACAAAAGTTTAAAAGCTAGAGGTTTCCCTTCTTTTAAAGGCATTTGAGTGTGTGTTATGTTCTATTCTTTTTGGAAAATGTTAAATGCAGAAAGGTTTTGATAATAATGTCAGTACCCATGAGTCTACATTTAATGATGCTAACATTTTGGGACAGTTATTGCAGACTTTTTCTTATAAAGATCAGAAGGAAGGGAGAAGACATTATAAACCAAGTTTAGGGCCCTTTATTTTACCCCCAGGCCTATTTCCCCTTCCCCCACCCCAACAGGGAACCACTATAATAAAATCATGAGGTATCCTTCCTGTTCCTGTTCTAAAGGTTCTAATACATATCACTATAAACAGTATTGTTTTATGGGTTTGTGTGTGTCACTTTCTAAGTGTTCTCAGGCACAGGGGTGTGAAACAATTAGAACACGTTGGAAGCTGCCAGAATAACAGCTCAGTTTGGCTGGAGAGAGGGTGGGGGGAATGGGAGATGATGCTGGAGAGACCAGAGGGGCCGATCAGGAAGGGATTTGTGTGCTAAGGAGTTCATGTGTGATTTCGGCAGCTGTGGGGGAGCCCTTGAAGGGTAAAACCTTCTTCAGATTTAGCCACCATGTAAAGAGTGACTGGTAAGGAGAAAACTAGTTAGGAAGCTTTGTTGTCATCTTGGTGACAGGTGATGAGAGCCTGAATTAAGGCAGTGATAGTGGGAATGGAGAGGGAAGTTTGGACTGAAGAAATAGTAGAGAGAGAGAATCTTGATGGGAACTATAGCTGAGATTTAGTGACGGTAAGGACGGAGGATGTAAACGAGGGAGGAAGGAGACTTACGGGGATCCTTCATTTCAGTTCTGGGTAATGGGACAGCTGATGGGGACATAAAGAGGAAGAGGAACTTTAAGGGAAAGATTATAAATTCCATTTGTGATATATCAAATCCGAGGTTCCGGTGGGACAGCCCCAGGGTTTAATAGCCAGTTGGACTGTGAGAGAAAAGTCTGGGTTGGACACAAAGCTTTGCAGACTCTCAGTATCACCCAGGGAGGGAACATAGAGTGAAGAGAGTAAGATGAAGCCTGGAAGCTTTGGCTATTTTAAAGTTTTAGGAGCTAACAGAGAAAAATGAGCCCATGAAGGATTCTGAGGAAGAGAGGTCAGAGAGTCAAGCGGGAAACCAGGAGAGACTAGTATTGCAGAAAGCCAAGAGAGGAGAGTTTTCAGAAGAAGTTGAGTGGCAGTGATATGGGAAGCCAGAATGGACAAGTGAGATAAGAGAAAAATTCTGTTGGGTTTGGTAGTCAGAGGTCATAAGTGACTTTGGCATGAGCAATTTCACTGAAATGATTTGGGCAGAAGCCAGAAAGTGTCATTTGAAGGGAGTGGGGAGTGAGGAGGGAGGTGCTAGAAAAGTTGGCTGTAAAGAGAAGACGAGACAGAATTGAACCAGGATGGGACTGTTTGTTTGTTTGTTTGTTTAAAGATAAGAGAGACTTTGAACCTACTTATGATGAGAAGAACAAACCAGTAGAGGAAGAGAGTGCAGACAGAGGAGATCAGATAGTTGAGGCAAGGTCCCTAGGGAGAGTGGAGTTCACATCATAGCACAGAGGGTGTGTGTCTCTATATATATAGACACGTCCATATATGTTTTATATGTATATTGTTATATAACTTTACATTTGTGTTTTATATGTATATACATATATTTTATATTTATATTGCTATGTAACTTTATAATGAACTCTCTTGCCTTTGACTCTTAGGATGATGGATTCAAACTATTTTTTTTAAAGTGGATATAACTTTGTTTCCCCCCAGAATATCCAGCCCCCCCAGAAGAGTTCCAAATGAAATTTGACATGTGGGTTATATTCCAAGGAAACAGAGGGCACTGTCCAGTGGATAGGATAGATCCTGCTTTACTTGTAGACCCACAGGACAGATAGTTATAATAGGATTGGCCTTAGTTGAGTTTCTGATTTGGAAACTGATTTGGACTGATTTGGTTTATTTTAGGCTGTTCTGTGTTTATTTGACCTAAGCAGTAACAGAATCCAAATTTAAAATTCTGAAAGTGTAAGGATGCTTTTGGGTATTGGGCATCATAAAGTATATTATGGCTAATCAACCACTTGTTCCTTGGTGCAGATTAATTTAACAGTGTGTAATGTGGAAATAGCACGGATAGGAGGAGAGTTGGAATGGAGAAAGTGAAGTTAGAATTAGGAAATAGAGTATCCTAGGTGAAAGTGTAAGGGCCTGCTTGGAAGAGGGGGAGTCTGTAGGAATGGATATTAAAGGTTGCATTTAAGGGATATTGTAAAGAAGGTTTAGTTAGGAAGTAGGAGTCCCTGAGACTGAGTTTTCAACAAGGGTTCCATTTCTGGAGATTGAAAAATAGGGAAGCAAAGCGTATTCACTGAGGGAAGATGAGGTTGCTTTTATTCACTCTTACTGTATGACAAGAGATCCACTAGAGAGTTAGAAATGTAGGCTTTGATTTTGGTCAGAGCTTGAGATGCTAGATTTGAATCATTCTCGTTGGCTGATAATTGAAAATATGGAGTAAACAGATGAGAGGAAAGGCTGTGTATAGCAAAAGGAGAAGATTAACTACATTTGGGGTAAAGTCATGGTCAAAGAAAAAAGGGAACCAGAATGGTACAGTTTCACAGAAAAGAGAGAATCTATGCTAAATTGAAAAATCACAGGTTAATTCGTCCAAAGTAAACTTATTATTTGCCTAAGGATATGTTCTTACACTTGGGGTATAAAGATATAAGTTGTGGCAACATAGTTAAGAGCGTTAACTGGAGTCAGATTCTAAGGATGTGGATCTCAGTTCGAATACTTGCTGGCCAGGAGATATTAGGCAAATTACTTAATCCTTCTGTACCTCAAGGGGTTACTTTGTGGATTAAAGGAAAATAAGCACCTAGCTTTGCTAAGTGTTCAAATGATGGTAGTAATATTAATGTGAGGTCTCATCTTTTCTGTCATCTTGAAAGTTTGGGTTTTGATTCTATGAAGATCATTCTCAAAACATTGTTTAATTTTATAAATATTAAGAACAAGGGTAAGGTCCCCCCCTAACAGAATTAGTACAGTTTGAATTGGGTCCTGATATATTGCCAGAGCTTAATCATTATTTCCCAAATGTGTTCCTTGGAGCATGATCCTTGAAGAATTACTTAGGGCTTATTTAGTAATGTGGTTAGGTAAGCCTGCGAAATGCTTTTTTATTTTACCTTTTTCTTGGCAGTTCATAATGTGTATTATTAAAGATTTTAAAAAATTTAACCTGGCATTTTCCAGACTTACTAGATCATAAGATTCCCTTTCTGCCATTTTATATACTGAGTTTTATGTGCTGGAGTTTTGCATATTTTACTATTTATTTAATTTAGCATTATATTTTTTATTCACTGTCTCATTTATTTAAAAAATTTTTAATTGAGATATAATTCACATACCATAAAATTCACCATTTTAAAGTATACAGTTTTTAGTGGTGTTTAGTGTATTCAGAAGGATGTACAACCACTGCCACTTTCTAATTACAAATTACAGACATCTCATCAGCACAGAAAGAAACCACATACCAATTAGCAGTCACTCTCCATCTCCCCCTTACTCCAGCCCCTGGCAATCAGAAATCTACATTCTGTCTTTGGATTTTCCTATTCTGGACATTTCATATAAGTGGAATTATACAATATGTGGACTTTTGTGTCTGGCTTCTTTCACTTAGCATAATGTTTTTAGGGTTCATCCATGTTGTAACCTACATCAGTACCTCATTCCTTTTTTTTTTTTTAATTTATTTTTTTAATCAGTCATCAATTTTATACACATCACTGTATACATGTCAATCCCAATCCCCCAATTCAGCACACCACCATCCCCACCCCAACGCAGTTTTCCCCCCCTTGGTGTCCATACGTTTGTTCTCTACATCTGTGTCTCAACTTCTGCCCTGCAAACCGGTTCATCTGTACCATTTTTCTAGGTTCCACATACATGCGTTAATATACGATATTTGTTTTTCTCTTTCTGACTTACTTCACTTTGTATGACAGTCTCTAGATGCATCCATGTCTCAACAAATGACTCAGTTTCGTTCCTTTTTATGGCTGAGTAATATTCCATTGTATATATGTACCACAACTTCTTTATCCATTCGTCTGTCGATGGGCATTTACATTGCTTCTATGACCTGGCTATTGTAAATAGTGCTGCAATGAACATTGGGGTGCATGTGTCTTTTTGAATTATGGTTTTCTCTGGGTATATGCCCAGTAGTGGGATTGCTGGGTCATATGGTAATTCTATTTTTAGTTTTTTAAGGAACCTCCATATTGTTCTCCATAGTGGCTGTATCAATTTACATTCCCACCAACAGTGCAAGAGGGTTCCCTTTTCTCCACACCCTCTCCAGCATTTGTTGTTTGTAGATTTTCTGATGATGGCCATTCTAACTGGTGTGAGGTGATACCTCATTGTAGTTTTGATTTGCATTTCTCTAATAATTAGTGATGTTGAGCATCTTTTCATGTGCTTCTTGGCCATCTGTATGTCTTCTTTGGAGAAATGTCTATTTAGGTCTTCTGCCCATTTTTGGATTGGGTTGTTTGTTTCTTTAATATTGAGCTGCATGAGCTGTTTATATATTTTGGAGATTAATCCTTTGTCCGTTGATTCGTTTGCAAATATTTTCTCCCATTCTGAGGGTTGTCTTTTCGTCTTATTTATGGTTTCCTTTGCTGTGCAAAAGCTTTGAAGTTTCATTAGGTCCCATTTGTTTATTTTTGTTTTTATTTCCATTACTCTAGGAAGTGGATCAAAAAAGATCTTGCTGTGATTTATGTCAAAGAGTGTTCTTCCTATGTTTTCCCCTAAGAGTTTTATAGTGTCCGGTCTTACATTTAGGTCTCTAATCCATTTTGAGTTTATTTTTGTGTATGGTGTTAGGGAGTATTCTAATTTCATTCTTTTACATGTAGCTGTCCAGTTTTCCCAGCACCACTTATTGAAGAGACTGTCTTTTCTCCATTGTATATCTTTGCCTCCTTTGTCATAGATTAGTTGACCATAGGTGCGTGGGTTTATCTCTGGGCTTTCTATCTTGTTCCATTGATCTATGCTTCTGTTTTTGTGCCAGTACCATATTGTCTTGATTACTGTTGCTTTATAGTATAGTCTGAAGTCAGGGAGTCTGATTCCTCCAGCTCCGTTTTTTTCCCTCAAGACTGCTTTGGCTATTCGGGGTCTTTTGTGTCTCCATACAAATTTTAAGATGATATGTTCTAGTTCCGTGAAAAATGCCATTGGTAATTTGATAGGGATTGCATTGAATCTGTAGATTGCTTTGGGTAGTATGGTCATTTTCACAATATTGATTCTTCCAATCCAAGAACATGGTATATCTCTCCATCTGTTGGTATCATCTTTAATTTCTTTCATCAGTGTCTTATAGTTTTCTGCATACAGGTCTTTTGTCTCCCTAGGTAGGTTTATTCCTAGGTATTTTATTCTTTTTGTTGCAATGGTAAATGGGAGTGTTTCCATAATTTCTCTTTCAGATTTTCCATCATTAGTGTATAGGAATGCAAGAGATTTCTGTGCATTAATTTTGTATCCTGCAACTTTACCAAATTCATTGATTAGCTCTAGTAGTTTTCTGGTGGCATTTTTAGGATTCTTTATGTATAGTATCATGTCATCTGCAAACAGTGACAGTTTTACTTCTTCTTTTCCAATTTGTATTCCTTTTATTTCTTTATCTTCTCTGATTGCCGTGGCTAGGACTTCCAAAACTATGTTGAATAATAGTGGTGAGAGTGGACATCCTTGTCTCGTTCCTGATCTTAGAGGAAATGCTTTCAGTTTTTCACCGTTGAGAATGATGTTTGCTGTGGGTTTGTCGTATATGGCCTTTATTATGTTGAGGTAGGTTCCCTCTATGCCCACTTTCTGGAGAGTTTTTATCATAAATGGGTGCTGAATTTTGTCAAAAGCTTTTTCTGCATCTATTGAGATGATCACATGGTGTTTATTCTTCAATTTGTTAATATGGTGTATCACGTTGATTGATTTGCGTACATTGAAGAATCCTTGCATCCCTGGGATAAATCCCACTTGATCGTGGTGTATGATCCTCTTACTGCACTGTTGGATTCTGTTTGCTAGTATTTTGTTGAGGATTTTTGCATCTATATTCATCAGTGATATTGGTCTGTAATTTTCTTTTTTTGTAGTATCTTTGTCTGGTTTTGTTACCAGGGTGAGGGTGGCCTCATAGAATGAGTTTGGGAGTGTTCCTTCCTCTGCAATTTTTTGGAGGAGTTTGAGAAGGATGGGTGTTAGCTCTTCCCTAAATGTTTGATAGAATTCACCTGTGAAGCCATCTGATCCTGGACTTTTGTTTGTTGGAAGATTTTTAATCACAGTTTCAATTTCATTACTTGTGATTGGTCTGTTCATATTTTCTGTTTCTTCCTGGTTCAGTCTTGGAAGGTTATACCTTTCTAAGAATTTGTCCATTTCTTCCAGGCTGTCCATTTTATTGGCAGAGAGTTGCTTGTAGTAGTCTCTTAGGATGCTTTGTATTTCTGCGGTGTCTGTTGTAACTTCTCCCTTTTCATTTCTAATTTTATTGATTTGAGTCCTCTCCCTCTTTTTCTTGGTGAGTCTGGCTAATGGCTTATCAATTTTGTTTATCTTCTGAAAGAACCAGCTTTTAGTTTTATTGATCTTTGCTCTTGTTTTCTTTGTTTCTATTTCATTTATTTCTGCTCTGATCTTTATGATTTCTTTCCTTCTGCTAACTTTGGGTTTTGTTTGTTCTTCTTTCTCTAGTTCCTTTAGGTGTAAGGTTAGATTGTTTACTTGAGATTTTTCTTGTTTCTTTAGATAGGCTTGTATAGCTATAACCTTCCCTCTTAGAACTGCTTTTGCTGCATCCCATAGGTTTTGGATCGTCGTGTTTTCATTGTCATTTGTCTCTAGGTATTGTTTGATTTCCTCTTTGATTTCTTCAGTGATCTCTTGGTTATTTAGTAACGTATTGTTTAACCTCCATGTGTTTGTGTTTTTTTTGTTTTTTTCCCTGTAATTGATTTTTAATCTCATAGCGTTGTGGTCACAAAAGATGCTTGATATGATTTCTATTTTCTTAAATTTACTGAGGCTTGATTTGTGACCCAAGATGTGATCTATCCTGGAGAATGTTCTGTGCGCACTTGAGAAGAACGTGTAATCTGCTGTTTTCAGATGGAATGTCCTATAAATATCAATTAAATCTATCTGGTCTATTGTGTCATTTAAAGCTTCTGTTTCCTTATTTATTTTCATTTTGGATGATCTGTCCATTGGTGTAAGTGAGGTGTTAAAGTCCCCCACTATTATTGTGTTACTGTCGATTTCCTCTTTTATAGCTGTTAGCAGTTGCCTTATGTATTGAGGTGCTCCTGTGTTGGGTGCATATATATTTATAATTGTTATATCTTCTTCTTGGATTGATCCCTGGATCATTATGTAGTGTCCTTCCTTGTCTCTTGTAACATTCTTTATTTTAAAGTCTATTTTATGTGATATGAGTGTAGCTACTCCAGCTTTCTTTTGATTTCCATTTGCATGGAATATCTTTTTCCATCCCCTCACTTTCAGTCTGTATGTGTCCGTAGGTCTCTTGTAGACAGCATATATATGGGTCTTGTTTTTGTATCCATTCAGCAAGCCTGTGTCTTTTGGTTGGAGCATTTAATCCATTCACGTTTAAGGTAATTATCGATATGTATGTTCCTATGACCCTTTTCTTAATTATTTTGAGTTTGTTTTTGTAGGTCCTTTTCTTCTCTTGTGTTTCCCACTTAGAGAAGTTCCTTTAGCATTTGTTGTAGAGCTGGTTTGGTGGTGCTGAATTCTCTTAGCTTTTGCTTGTCTGTAAAGCTTTTGATTTCTCCATCAAATCTAAATGAGATCCTTGCCAGGTAGAGTAATCTTGGTTGTAGGTTCTTCCCTTTCATCACTTTAAGTATATCATGCCACTCCCTTCTGGCTTGTAGAGTTTCTGCTGAGAAATCAGCTGTTAACCTCATGGGAGTTCCCTTGTATGTTATTTGTCATTTTTCCCTTGCTGCTTTCAATAATTTTTCTTTGTCTTTAATTTTTTCCAATTTGATTACTATGTGTCTCAGTGTGTTTCTCCTTGGTTTTATCCTGTATGGGACTCTCTGCGCTTCCTGGACTTGGGTGGCTGTTTCCTTTCCCATGTTGGGGAAGTTTTCGACTATAATCTCTTCAAATATTTTCTTGGGTCATTTCTCTCTCTCTTCTCCTTCTGGGACCCCTAAAATGCGAATGTTGTTGCGTTTAATGTTGTCCCAGAGGTCTCTTAGGCTGTCTTCATTTCTTTTCATTCTTTTTTCTTTAGTCTGTTCTGCAGCAGTGAATTCCACCATTCTGTCTTCCAGGTCACTTATCCGTTCTTCTGCCTCAGTTATTCTGCTATTGATTCCTTCTAATGTAGTTTTCATTTCAGTTATTGTATTGTTCATCTCTGTTTGTTTGTTCTTTAATTCTTCTAGGTCTTTGTTAAACATTTCTTGCATCTTCTCAATCTTTGCCTCCATTCTTATTCTGAGGTCCTGGATCATCTTCACTATCATTATTCTGAATTCTTTTTCTGGAAGGTTGCCTATCTCCACTTCATTTAGTTGTTTTTCTGGGATTTTATCTTGTTCCTTCATCTGGTATATAGCCCTCTGACTTTTCATCTTGTCTATCTTTCTGTGAATGTGGTTTTTGTTCCACAGGCTGCAGGATTGTAGTTTTTCTTGCTTCTGCTGTCTGCCCTCTGGTGGTTGAGGCTATCTAAGAGGCTTGATAGGAGGCTCTGGTGGTGGGTAGAGCTGACTTTTGCTGTGGTGGTCAGAGCTCAGTCTTCATTCCTTTTTATGGCTGAATAATATTCCATTCTATGGATGATACCACATTTTGTTTATCCATTCATCAGTTGATGAACATTTGTGTTTTTTCCATTTGGGGGGCTATTATGAATAATACTGCTATGAATACTTAATGTACAAGTTTTTGTGTGAACACGTGTTCGTTTCCCTTAGGTACATATCTAGAGGTGGATGCCGGGTCTTATGGTGTATGTTTAATGTTTTGAGGAACTGCTAAACCATTTTCAGTAGCAGCTACACCGTTTAACATATCCACCAGCAATGTGTCTGACTTCTCCACATCCTTGCCAACACTAGTTATTTTCCATTTAAAAATTTTTTTGTTATAGCCATCCTCGTGGGTGTGAAATGGTATCTCAGTGTGATTTTGATTTGCATTTCCCTAATGACCAATGATGTTGAGCATCTTTTTGTGTGCTAATTGGCTACTTGTATATCTTCTTTAGAGAAATGTCTATTAAAATCCTTTGCCCATTCTAAAATGGAGTTACAGTTGACCCTTGAACAATGAGGAGGTTAGGGGTGCCGACCCTACCTGCAGTCAAAAACCCCCCTGTAACTTATAGTTGGCCCTTCATATCTGGGGTCCCTCCGATCTGTGGATAATGTAGTTCTGTAGTATTTACTATTGAAAAAAATCCGTGTATAAGTGGACCCATACAATTCAAACCCATGTTGTTCAAGGGTCAGCCTTATTTGTCTTTTTATTGCATCTCATGTATTTTTCTTTTTTTACATCCCCAAACAACATAATACAAAATTCTGATGGTAGAGGAAAAGTCCCTAATGTAGAAGCACTCAAACCATAGTACATGTTTAGTCCTCATGTTTTCCATTGTATGGTTCCTAGTTATTAGTTGAGTGATAAAGTGAACATTCAACAAATTTAGAAGGTTTATGATTTAACACAATCTAAAGCGTTTATTCCAGGGGTGATCAAGGCCCATGATTTTTGCTGTCATTTTGTTTTTCCACTTGCCCCAAGCATTTAGTGAGAAATAGATTTAATTCTATCCAAATATATCTTTATTTTTTGTGTTTTCATTTTCACTGCTCTAGGAAGAATAAATTCCTATACCTATCCAATTACATATTATTTCCTTTAATCAGCTTTTATGTGCCTAATATTTGAAAGCATAATGATCAGAATAATGTTTAGAAACCTGGTCCAGTGCTTACTGGATTTCACAGGTAACTTCTGAACCTGAATTTCCAGTTCCTGAATTTTCCTATTAACTTTATTTAAAAGTTTGGGTCATGTCAGCCTAAAGACCATACAAATACTTAAATGATTTAGGCTCCTGAATACTTCTGATTTCATTCATGTCTTATGCTAACTTTTAAGCTAACTAACCTTTTTTTTTTGAGGTAAAATAAACGTAACATAAAATTTATCATTTTAATCATCTTTAAGTATACAGTTCAGTGGCATTAAGTACATTTAGATTGCTGTGCAGTCATCACAACTATCCATCTTCAGAACTTTTTCATCATCCTTACTGAAACTCTGTACCCATTAAATAATAACTCCCCATTCCCTTGTCCCCCCCAGCCCCTGGAAACCACTGTTCTACTTTCTATCTCCATGATATTTGACTATTTTAGATCCTTGAGATAAGCAGAATCATTTAATATTTGTCCTTTTGTGTCTGGCTTATTTCACTTCATAATGTCTTCAACAACATTGTAAAACAACTATACTCCAATAAAACTTTTTTTTTAAGACTCAACTTCCTCATATATTTTATTTATTTATTTGTTTGTTTGTTTATTTATGGCTGTGTTGGGCCTTCGTTGCTGTGCGCGGGCTTTCTCTAGTTGTGGCAAGCTGGGGCTACTCTTCGTTGTGGTGCACGGGCTTCTCATTGCGGTGGGCTTCTCTTGTGGCGGAGCATGGGCTCTAGGCATGCGGGCTTCAGTAGTTGTGGCATGCAGGCTCAGTAGTTGTGGCTCGCAAGCTCTAGAGCCCAGGCTTAGTAGTTGTGGCACACAGGCTTAGTTGCTCTGTGGCATGTGGGATCTTCATGGACCAGGGCTCGAACCTGTGTCCCCTGTATTGGCAGGCAGATTCTTAACCACTGCGCCACCAGGGAAGTCCTCCAATAAAATTTAATTTTTAAAAAATGTGTTCAGAATTCATCCATGTTGTAGCATGTGTCAAAATGTATTATTAAATTATTATTATTATGTAGCCTTTTAAAGGCTACATAATATTTCATTGTATGTACATAACACATTTTGTTTGTCCATTCATCTGCTGATGGCCGTTTGGGTTGTTTCCACCTTTTGGCTATTATGGGTAATGCTGCTATGACCATTGGTGTACAAATATCTGTTTGGGTCTCTACTTTCAATTCTTTGTTGTATGTACCCAGAAGTGGAATTATTGGATCAAGTGGTGATTCTATGTTTATTTTTTTTTAACCAACTTTGTTTTGAACTCCGTTAAATCCTTGTGGTCCTTTAGTTTTTTATCTTTTTTATTTTATATCTGTGAGGGTGGGTTAAAACGAATTTGCAGTAGCTCTTTTACACAATAGTATTCTGAGGGGAAAGTGCTAGTGTTGGTACTTAGAAGTATGCTTTGTGTACCTATTATTTGACTATTTCAAAATACGTCAGTATAAGAATAGAGTACACGTCTTGTCTTACCAGATTGGAATCACCGTTAGCTCCTTGCTACTCCTCCTGTCAGGCACGTGGAAGCAATGTACAGAAAAAAAACAGATAAAGTAATTTTAAATCTTCTTTACCTTTTTAAAGCTTGCCTTATTTAATACCAGCTCCAAGGGAGGTAATATCTGAGTTTTGCATAAAGTTGGCTAAGTAACAAAGAGAAGGATGTTTTTCTGGCTCTGAAGCCCATGTTCTTTCTGTTATACAGCAGTTAGGTCCCTTCCTTTTTTTTTTTTTTAATTTTTAAATTTAATTTTTTATTTTGCAGTATAGTTGATTTGCAGTGTTGTGTTAGTTTCAGGTGTACAGCTAAGTGATTCAGTTATACATATATTATACATATATCCATTCTTTTTCAGATTCTTTTCCCATATAGGTTATTACAGAATAATGAGTAGAGTTCCTTGTGCTATACAGTAGGTCCTTTTGTTGTGCAAGAAGTTGTATTAGAGAATAGATTTCAATTACCTATAATTTAGGTTTGGTGAGAGAAGTCCTATTTTAGAATAGATTGTGCAGAATTGGCCACAGATCTCAGGAGGATGAAATTGGCATTCTCAATAAATTTCTAAGGGAAGCTACAAGTGCAAAGCTAGTGTAAGTGTAAATGAAAATTCCTACACATTGCTGTGGCTTTCTTAAATTAAAAAAAGAGAGGTTTGAACATTTTTCCCAGAAAAATGATACTTTGTAATTTTAAAACGTATTTGTTATCTACTGAAGCATAACTTAGCCTTGAAGTCTTTTTCTATAAAATACAAACTCTGGTAAGAAAACGGTGACCATTCATAGAGGGGTAAAGAAGGTGGGGAATGTAGGTTTTTTAATGATAGAGGCCAATGTAAAATTCATGTGAGAACACTGATTGCTCTGGTGATGACAGTGTGAGAGCTTGTGGTTGGCAGATTGCAGTTCACTTTGCAGGGTTTTTTGCTACTTAAAGGTCAGTTAAACAGACTAGGAAATTGCCAAAATTGGGATAGTTGAATAAGTAGTAACCATTAAACTGTCTCCTCTTCTTAGAAGCCTGATGTGACCTTGCCAGGCAAAATTAATTGCTCCTCCCTGCATGCTTCCTTCCCTTTAAGCTTGTTTCATGTGGTGCATCAAGCTGTTTCGTTGGCTCATTTCCTTGATACTTTGGCCCATGACCTGAAAATCTCTTGTTTATTTAGCAGGCACTGAGACATGAAAGTTGTGGGGTGATAGAAGTATGTAATTTTAATACCATATAATACCATGTAGTACGTTTAATACAGTGTAATAAGCCACAGTAGGCACATGTCCATAGGGTATTACTCTGTGAAAGAGGGACTGGGGGAACCCTTCATAGAAGGTAGCACGGTAGCTGAAGAAGAGAGAAGGGAGAATACCTCCTGCCAGCAGTCTGTGAAGAGAGGCTTAACCTCCCAGCACAGTAGAGAGAGTCCAGGAGTGGAGGGAGGTGGATGCAACTGGCGCAGGTGGGGCACGTAATGGGAAATAAGGTGGAGAGATGACTGGGAGAAACCTTAATCTCTGCTTTTGCTTTTCCTCTCCTGTCTTCTCTTTGTGCTAGTCTATGGAATTTTTGCTTTAACCATGAGTAATGGGGAGCCACTGGAGTATTTTACACAGCAGAATGATTGACATGATCAGAAACAAAGGCAGACTGGCAATCATGTAACCACATAGAGGATGAATTGAAGGGCAGAATCTGGAGTTAGGTAGATGGATTTGGAGACTGTTGCAGTATCCAAGCAAGAGATAAAGAGTTCCTATTGTATGATTTCATTTATATGCTCTGTCCAGAAGAGGCAGATTCATAGAGACAGAAAGTGGATTAGTGGTTGCTAGGGTCTGGGGTTGGGTAACGGGGAGTGACGACTAATGGGTACAGGTTTTCCTTTTGGGGTGATGAAAGTATCCTGGAATTAGATAGTAGTGATAATTGTGCAACTTTGTGAATGTACTTGAAAACCCACTGAATTGTATGTTTTTAAGTGGTGGATTTGATGGTGTGTGAATTATATCTCAATGGAAAGAGAGAGAGAGAGGAAGAGTTCCTGAAACAAGCAGGAACAGTGAGCATAAAGAAACCTGAGATGCGTTGGAGAGAAACTCAGTGGTCGAGAATTGACAGGACTTGGAGAGCGAATACTGGCAAGGTCCAAAGTGAAGCAGAGGCTGGCCCTGCAGTTTCTAATCTGTATGATTGAATTGCTGGGGAAGAAAATTCTGGAAAAACCAAGTGTGGAGAAACATATAATGAATTGTGTGAAATGTTTTGAATGTGTAATCAAGGCAAGCAGTTGACGGTAAAGGCCCAGATTTCAGGAGAGACTCTGGGACTAGAAAAAGAAGTGAGTACGGGCGAGATGTTGATGGAAGAAGTCAGGCTGCTGGTGGACCACATCTTGTCCCCCACCCTCTTTGGGAAGTAATGTCCCATTGGCTCCTTGTCCTCCAAGCTGACTTACAGGTGTGGTGCTGGTAGTGGTGGTTTTTAAATAAAGCTGAATCTTTATATTACTTTTCAGGCAGAGGCAAGACTGGCAGCAAAACGGGCTGCCCGAGCAGAAGCAAGAGATATCCGCATGAGAGAACTGGAACGGCAACAAAAAGAGGTAATTTGGGTGGATAACCCTGATTTAGTGTCGGTCTCAAAAATATCAATACTTCGGGCTTCCCTGGTGGCGCAGTGGTTAAGAATCCGCCTGCCAATGCAGGGGACACGGGTTCGAGCCCTGGTCTGGGAAGATCCCACATGCCACGGAGCAACTAAGCCCGTGAGCCACAACTACTGAGCCTGCGCGTCTGGAGCCTGTGCTCCGCAACAAGAGAGGCCGCGACAGTGAGAGGCCCGCGCACCGCAATGAAGAGTGGCCCCCACTTGCCACAACAAGAGAAAGCCCTCGCACAGAAACGAAGACCCAACACAGCCATAAATAAATAAATAAATAAATAAATTTAAAAAAAATAAAAAAAAAAATCAATACTTGGCTAGTTTCCGTCTGAAGTAAATCTGGTTCCTTCTGAAACACTGGGAATAGAATAACCTGATGTATATATTTTAACAAGACATTTATGTCAGCAAGTTAAATGCAATATTTGTTTTAAATCATAACAGCAAACACATACATAGCTCTTACTCGTTATAAGTTATTATTGTGTAATAAGTGTTTGTAATAGCTAAAGTAGGCTTAGTGATGACAAAGTTATTTACTATGGTCCTAAATGTCCTAGAATTTTGATTAATTATGTTACGATATCTACATAGTAAAACTCTGTGAAATCATACAACCTTACAGTTTGTAAGCATATTTAATAATAGAGGAAAATATTCATCTAAGAAAATGAAAAAAAAAAGCACAACTGTAGACGGGTGGGACTCCAGTTTTGTGTTACAAAAACTAGTATCTGTATATAGGTCAAAAACTACTGGAAAGAAGTGATTACTACCAATACTTTGGTTTATCTATGATGGAATTATGATTGGTTTTATGTTCTTATGCTTTTCTATAGTTAATACATTTCAATATGTTTTAATTATTGGAAAGAAAAGCAAAAAAAAATTTTTTTCTAAGTAGGCATATAGAAATTGGGTTGCTTTAAAATGAAACAAATACTCTTTTTTACTCTTTCCTTCTGACATTGACCTAGCTCCAAAAATTCCCATAAAAAATATTTCTGATGTTGTATTAGTACGAAGGGGGGCGGAAAACCTGCAGGGCAGTATTAAACACTTTATTTTGAAGTTGGTGGTGGATCTTCTGTTAATGTGTTAAAGAGATGTGTATAGAGTACATATTGTCACAGCTCAAAAACAAAACCAAAAGCAGTTAATATATTGCTAAATTTTTTAACCTCATAGCTTCAAATATGAATGCAATTCTTGGCTTGAAATGAAAATGTGACAATGTATTGTCTTTTATACTCCTAAAATTATAAGGATACAGTTATTAAGTATAAGTTTTATTTATAGTTCTCTAAACTACAGAGGACCGTATATCTCTATTATTGAGCATATTTTTCTTAGTATGTTCTGTATTTTGAATGTGTAACAACTTTAAATTAACAATCATTGCTGTTCAGGGCAAATGTATGTGATTAATTTAAGACTTTTCATAGAATGCAGTATGTTGGATGCTTTAGTTTATGAAACTTTTGCATTTGTAGCACTCTTATCATTCCTTTGATCGGAAATGGGGACAGATTCAGAAGTGGCTGGTAGGCCAGGATTGCCTGCCCTGCATGGTGTGATCAGTTGCTGAAATATGCAGTCTCAAAGTAAAACATTGACTAATCGTTTGCCAAGTAGGAGTGTTTGGCATGTTTGAACCTAAAGGTCAGAGAGTGTCTCTTCTGCCTATAGTGGACCAAGTGTGTGCTTGGAGTCCAGCCATTTCTGTTGTAGTTACAGCCTCACACTCATCTCATGAATGCTCCTGACCAAGAAAGATTGAGTAGATGAATGTGTTTTCTTTCTATGGGTTTGTTCTTCTGTCCCTCAGATTTGTCGCTCTACCCCTCTCATTCCTTCCACCGCCCTGCACCCTGCCTCTCCTTCCCTGTTCCCTTCTTCCTTTCTCTCTTTTTTTAAAAAAACTAAGTCAGCAGGGTTTTCATTGAGGGATGACCCAAGTCATTCTTTCATCTCCTCTGAAAATTACTTTTATTTTTTGTTTTACCATCACTCCCAAATTTGTTAGCTACAAGAGCAAATTGCAACCAGTAGAGTATTAGTTACTGTGAGTCATTCCTAAATTTGAACTTTTTTCAGTGTTGGTAAGTCTCCCAGCTGCCTCCTATTGCAGGGGTTCTTAGCTTGGTATGTGAATAGACGTGGGGGATGGGACATTAAGCCTTAAAATCTCAGGCAAGGATTTGAGTATATGTATGTTTTCATGTGAAATGCCCACAGGCATTTTTATCATCAGATTCTCAAAGGAGTCTGTGATCCTCAGAGGTTAAGAACCGCTATCTAATTGTTGCTGAACAAGCAACTTTCATAAACAAATCCCTTCTAGAATAGCATTCTGAGGTATAACCAGAATGAAAATATTTATGACTGTATTGACCTACACATTTAAAACTTTATCATACTTCTCATTGTGATATTTTAGAAAAGAGAGAAAAAAGATGTTTGGTTGCTTAAAATTAAGCGACTCCTCATGTATGTGTCTGTTATTTTGGAGTGGAACCTGTCCTTTCTTGTTACTAAAGCTAGCTTAGTTATTTTTATTTAAAGTGTCTTCTGCATGTAACTGGCTTAATATTACTGATGATGTCTTAAAAATGTTTGGTGTGAATATAAGAAATCGGTTTTACTTACAAAAATGGAAATATTAATTTCTTCTTTTAATTATGTATAATAGTTCTCAAATTAAATTGCCTAAGATTTTAATGTCTTAGGGCAGACCAAAACATTAAATAAGAAGAAAAGCCTAAGTTAAAAGTTTAATATTTGATTCCTATGTTTAAAGGCCATGAAGATAAACATATTTTTTATCTCTGTGAAAGGTGTGCAGGTCAGGCAGTGAACGTGCTAGATTTTCATGGAAGGGGGTTAGAGGCTTAAAATGCAGGTGGCAACTAACCCAAGTCTTCAGTAATAGGTAGGATTTGGACATGCAGGGAAGGTGGGGTTTAGTTTCAGATGGGAATAACACTCTAACCCCTTCTGACACTTGCTTTTACTGCTTTAAAACTGATTTTTCCTCTCACTTCTTATCTTATCCTTGTCTCTGTGGCTGCTTTCTGTCTATGAGCTTATAGTAGAAGTTGGCATGTGATAGTCACAATATAAAATATAAATTACTAATAAATTTATAATGAAATTAATGTATATACAAACAATTGGATTGTCAGTTATTAGAAGGAAGAATCTTCCTATATTAAAAATTTCTCCTAATTTTATTACTTTTTTGTCTGGGGGTAGGCTGTTGGGATGAGAATAGGGAACCCAAGGGCGTGAGGCTCAGGAATGAAGCTGTCGTTGAGTGCATATCTGTGTGCCAACACTGTGCTCATGCTTTTTATGTGTTCATTCCCCATTATAAGATAGGTACACTATCTCCATTTTATAGATAGGTGATAAAGGATTGGTGAAGTAAACAACTTGCTTCGTTGTGACAGACCCAGAATTCGAAGGGATGAGAGGGTGCCCCATGTGCTAATCATGGAGTGGGAGGTAGAAGGACCAAGAAGAAAAGGGCCTATGTCTTTCCGGGCTTCCAATTGGTCTTAGGTTAGCCAGTGCTTCTGTTTATAAACTGGATGTCTGAAGCAGTGGCATGTTGGTGACCTGAAAGAGTAAATGCAGTTTCTGAAGTTTCCTAATTTAAAACTGAGGGAATGGCTGCAGGTTTGAATTAAGTATTTGTTGTCAGAGAAGATGGCCAGGTGTATTCACAGGGCTGTGGGCTTTTTTTTTTTTTTTTTTTTTTTTTTAAATAAAACCACTTCATCCTCACTCCAAGTGAACTTTTAAAAACAGAATATGTTTTATTTCCATTAATTTAACTTAAATGTATCAAAACATAATTTTCCAGAAAGCTTTAACAGATAAACATCTGTCTTTTAAGGCATTGTCTTGTTCATTCAGCTTTGGATCCTTTAAACTCATAAGGAGACTCCCAGGACAATGAAAATGTTTTGTTTTCTTGACGTGGAAGAGAGGGATACTCTGCCTTGTAATTGGTACCTGAGAACACAGTTTGCTGAAATTTTTTCTATTAGCTTTCTGATGCTAGTAATTCAAGAAAAGCCAATTGGCAGTTTTAATACTACTCCAGAAATACCTGGGAAAGGAAGCTTTTTTTTTTTTTCTTTTTTTGTATTCCAGAGGAGGAGAAAGCTCTGAGTAAAAACCGGGATACCTTGCCATTTTCTTCATGTTCTTTCTATGTAATCAGTCTGGATTTAGCCGCTGTAGTTTCAATGGTCTGGTGAGTCAGAAGATGTGAATGCTGATCCCAGCTTTCTGACTTTGTTGATTCCTAATCTTTTTGTGCTGCAGGGTTTTTTGTACTGTAAAATGAAGGGATCAGACTAGATGATCTTTAAGAATCCTCTAGCGCTTAAAAATAATTCTAGAGTTGGTGCTAGGGTTTTTTCTTTTATACAAGGGTTTCCTTCTGTTTCTTCCTGTTTGCCACCTTGCAAAAGTATTCCAGGTAGAGGGAGTAATTTAAGACTACCTGAATACCTGCCTTTCTGTAGAAGAGTGGTGCTCCATGGCAAACTCTTAGTAAAATAGGTGCTTTGAGTCTTTTTTGGTATAATAAAAATTTGCTTTGAGCTTCCCTTACTGTTTGTATGGTTGCCACTAGCCATGTGTGGATAATTAGGTTTGGACTTAAATTGATTAAAATAAAAAGTTTCTTTCCTCAGTTGCACTTCTAGCAGTTCAAGTGCTCAGTAGCCACATGTGGCTAGTGGCTACCATACTAGACAGCACAAACATAGAACATTTCCATTGTCACAGAAAGTTCTGTTGGATAGTGGTTGTTTAAGGGGTCGTTTATGACTATGGAATAAACTGTATTCTCTCAGTTTAAATTAACCAGCCTGTATGGGTTTACATTTTATTCTGTAGTTCTTCTGAACTCTTTTTAGGCCATTTTTTTCAAATGGGGCTAAAAAGAAAGCTGTGTAAATCTAGGGGTATATCAATACTTAATAAGGTATTGTTATTTAGGATTATTTTTATAATAGGTATAATTAAGAATAAATATGAATTCATCTGTCTGCTGCATCTTTAATGGGCTGTGTTCTTTAGAGGTAGGTTTTAAATTTCTTTTTAATTAATTAATTAATTTTTTATTGGAGTAAAATTGCTTTACAATGTTGTGTTAGTTTCTGCTGTACAATGAAGTGAATCAGTTATATGTATACCTATATCCCCTCCCTCTTGGACCTCCCTCTCCCCCTTCCCCCACCCATCCTATCCCATCCATCTAGGTTGTCGCAGAGCACCAAGCTGAGCTCCCTGAGCTATACAGCAGCTTCCCACTAACTATCTATTTTACACATGGTAGTTTATTTATGTCAAACCTAATCTCCCAATTCATCCCACCCTCCCCTTCCCCGACTGTGTCCACATGTCCGTTCTCTACGTCTGCGTCTCTATTCCTGCCCTGCAAATAGGTTCATCTGTACGATTTTTCTAGATTGCATATATATGCATTAATGTACGATATTTGTTTTTCTCTTTCTGGCTTACTTCACTCTGCATGACAGACTCTAGGTCCATCCACATCTCTACAAATGACCCAGTTTCTTTCCTTTTTATGGCTGAGTAATATTCCATTGTATATATGTACCACATCTTTATCCATTCATCTGTCAATGGACATTTAGGTTGCTTCCATGTCCTGGCTATTGTAAATAGTGTTGCAATGAACATTGTGGTACATGTGTCCTTTTGAATTATGGTTTTCTCAGGGTATATGCCCAGTAGTGGGATTGCTGGGTCATGTGGTAGTTCTATTTTTAGTTTTTTAAGGAACTTCCATACTGTTCTCCATAGTGGCTGTATCAGTTTACATTGGCACCAATAGTGCAAAAGGGTTCCCTTTTCTCCGCACCCTCTCCATCATTTATTGTTTGTAGATTTTTTGATGATGGCCATTCTGACTGACGTGAGGTGATACCTCATTGTAGTTTTGATTTGCATTTCTCTAATAATTAAGGACGTTGAGTATCTTTTCATGTGTAGAGGCGGGTTTTTTAAAAGTGCTCTTGTGTAGTAGGTGGAATGAAAAGAAAGGATGGAATAAAGATTGAGCATTAAACCATGTATGTCACCCTAGTATGCCAAATAATACTGGGAGGGGGCATGTAGAATTAACTTGCCTGTGTAGCACAAGGCTTTTTATACTAACCAAGCTAACTAGCCTAGAACTGGTTACCACTTAATAAGCTGTACCTACTCTGCTGGGCTAACACACATGCCCCCCAAACTTTTGTGGTATACCACCTGATAGTCAAAGAAAGGGAAGAAACTTGCTTGGCTCCTTACAGACTACATGTGTCTATTACATAACAAAAATGTGAATCGGTGATGAATTCCTAAAGATCAGAACACCATATTGGATATTGAATCATTGAATCGTACTGGTGCTTATAAACAGACTTCTGAACAGATTTGATCAAATGCATCAATGTGCACAGCACATGACAACCAAGAGTTTTTTGGACTTGTATTCAAAGATCATGACCAAAATAAAACATTAAATTGTGGTGTTTCAGTTGAATTACTGTTTCTGGATTTGAGATGAATGGTCAGGCATAGCCGTCTGCTCTGCCTGCATGATGATCGTGCTGTATCGTCATGGGGTGTTGAAGTATTGATGCATTTTGGAAAAAGTGGTGTTGATTAGCTATGAACTCAGTTGGACAGTTTTGTGTAGATTCTTAGTCAATGCAAATTACTTTAACACTTGGGACTTTGAAATTCTGATCAGAAGTTTCTTAACACGTGATTAGGTTCTAGGGACTAGTCATTTAATTTCACGACTCTGTACTTAATGCTCCAGTGCTAATAGCTGAATATGGAAAAGTTTAGAATTACATTTAATTAGTCAACTGTTTGGAGGTTGGTTTTTTTTGGTCAATTTTTTTTTTAACAATCTTCATAAGGCATAACTTTTGAGGTAACTTTATCAATTCTGAAATATTTATTTGATTTCTTCTAATTTTAAGTAGTTTTTCATATTAACAACACACAGTCAGGGGCTATTTCATTTAGTTGTTCTTTTCTTGTCCAGTTAGAGTGGTAAAAGAAAAAGAAAAAAATTTTTTTGCGATGAGCACAAAATTATAACCCAAATCTTTTTAAAGCAACACATTGCCACCTTAAACCACATCTGTAATAAAATAAACATTTCTTCCTGCCTTGGGTAAACATCATAATGAAAAAATAGATCAAAGTCTGTTTTTAATGCTGACCTCAATTTCTGTTTAAGTATACTTGCTTATTTTTATCTTGGTATATTGAACTCCCTTGGTCATATATAGAGTACATTCTACAAGTGGTCAGATATATCTATCTATCCATAGATAGATAGATAGATAGATAGATAGATAGATAGATAGATAGATAGATACACACACACACACTTGTTCAAATAAGAACATTGTCAAGATTATTTCTACTTTCTTTCCAACTGAGGGACATGGCTGCCCCAAACTCAGCTTTTGAGGCTGAGCTGTCCGTTCCGCCTGCTGTGGGGAAGGTGCTGCTGTGCCCAGCTGTTCTGACAGACAGCCCTCCGCTGAGTGATTAACTCTCCATGTACTTTCTCCTTTCCCAGGATGAGTCGGAAAGGGCCAGGTATTCCCGCCGGTCCGGTTATCATCGTCCTTCTCTGGTTTGTAATAACCTACAAACTTGCCTCTAATACTTTTCCTCATCAACTTGCCATAGTCACTCACACACCTTTACTATGTTTGTTTTTATTTTTATCAGGGAGTTGAGGATGCCTTGTCCATTCGAAGTCTTGGCAGTCACAGGGTTGGTATTTTAAGTTGTTTACACCCCCATAGCAAAGCTATCCCTTTGCCTTTTTTTAAAACACAGAAATATTGGCAAAGCTATTTCATTGGAAAATGATGCTTTCAAATTATTGCTATAAGTAAATCAGTTCTAAAATCATGAATATTTTCATCTATTAACATATATATTCACTTTTTCTATAAAAGGACCTTTGATTTTGGAAAACCATCACAAAATAATAAGGTTAATTTTATAGAATAACATCGGCATGCTTCTAACTTTCAGATTTTTCCTACTTTCATTTTTTTTTAAATGACAATTTATTAAATAAAATTTATTATTTTGGGGCTTGGGTGACTAATTATAGTTTTATTCAGTGGGAAAATTGAGCTTCTGATTTTAAAAATGCCTGTCTTATCATACTTATAGAAATTATCATGCTTCAACATTTTGATTAACATTTTGTAGTTTGTCTCAAGTTTTTAGCGTACATCATTGTAAATCAAGATAAATGAGA
Organism: Balaenoptera musculus; assembly: GCF_009873245.2. Classification (NCBI taxonomy): domain Eukaryota; kingdom Metazoa; phylum Chordata; class Mammalia; order Artiodactyla; family Balaenopteridae; genus Balaenoptera; species Balaenoptera musculus. The sequence continues at coordinate 55,173,794 of NC_045795.1, forward strand.
AATCGCTCATCAAAGGCTTGCATATTGTGCCAGGAAACTGACTCTCTTCTTAAAGAATTGTGCTTTAAACCTTAGAGCAATGCTTTTTTAATTTACACATTGATAATATTGTATATGTACTTACATCTAGATTTTTCATCAGTAAAATTATCTTTCTTTCTAAGGTCTATATTTGTTAATTCTCCCCAGGTCTAGTTTTCTTCCTATCTTGTATAATGTATAAAAATACACTATATTAAACTGAGTGTGTTCTGGTATACTAATTATTGATGTGTTTGTATTCTTTTTTTTTTTTTTTTTTAAAGGTACAAAATTCTTTTATTAAAATTTTATGGTTTTTAGTGAATTTTGTAATGTGGTAATTGGCTACTTTTAAAATTTAGTGACTTAGTTTTCTTTTTTTTTTTTTTTTTTTTTTTAAACATCTTTATTGAAGTATAATTGCCTTACAATGGTGTGTTAGCTTCTGCTTTATAACAAAGTGAATCAGTATGTGTTTGTATTCTTAAATAGTCTTTTGCTCTGGTTATATTTCTTATTGGTGAATGTAACCTACTGTCTTTTTAGAATAAGTTAGTAAACTAATTCTTGAATCATAAGTATTTTGGTTAATTATAAAAATTTAGATTTATAAGAATATTAAAAAGCCTTTATAGAAATCTAATCAGTAGTTTAAGAATGATTTTGCAGGGGAAATACTTTTGTTTTTGTTTTTGTTTTGTTTTTTAACATCTTTATTGGAGTATAATTGCTTTACAATGGTGTGTTAGTTTCTGCTTTATAACAAAGTGAATCAGCTATACATATACATATGTCCCCATATCTCCTCCCTCTTGCATCTGCCTCCCACCTCCCTCTCCCACCCCTCTAGGTGGTTACGAAGCACCAAGCTGATCTTGCCGAGAAATACTTTAAGAAAAACTTGTCATGCTTCTCCCTGGAGATATTGTTTTTTTTCTCACAGGGAGTTAGTCAACAGAAGCTTAAAAGTTGAGCCTTAAGGGCTTTGAAAATAATCCCATCTTTCCTCTTTTTAAAAAAACTTATGAGTTTTCCCTTTACTTTTCATTGTAATGTTCATAGTGTGAAGTTTCACACAGTTTTTTTTTTTTTTTTTCACACAGTTTTTATCAAGCTGGTTATTTGTAAATTTGTATGGAAAACTTGATTATATATTAGTTTAACCTAATGCTAAAACCTTCCAAGTTCAACCTAATTTAGGGGCCTTTAAAACATCTGCAAACAAACAAAAAAAGAAATCTGCAATTAAATAAATAAGGAATTGTTTATCCAGGGTGTCTATAAAGTAATGAGGTTTATTTTCATTTCATGGTCATTAAATAAATTTAAGATATAACTGAACTCTCACAGTATTTTATTTCATTATGGTAATTATGAAAATTTGCTGTTATGGGAAAACGAGTTAAGCTCCTAATTAAAAAAATCAGTATGCAAACTTAAAGATTAATAAAAAATTTTACACTGTAGAGGAGACTTTGGAACTTTACTGTGTGTGAGTGTACATTTAGCACATTTAAAATATTTAGACTTTCCTGGAAATGTCTGATTTGAAATGAAAGCTCACTAATAACATAGTTTAAAAGAAATGTAATTGAGATAAGATTTTTTTTCTTTTTTCTCTTAGCTAGATAATATTGGGAGTTCTAAGTTTTCGTCAGATTATTTGCTTTTTAAAGTAACTTTACCATCTACATTAAACTGAATATTTAGACAACTTTTGTTCTCTGTAAAAATAATTGTGATGGTTTAAAACACTGACCTAAATTTTATCGGGATTTGCTGTATTATTTGGGGGGTTTTGGTATTTCTCTGCCAGTTTTCTTTTTAAACTTATGAGCTGTGTATTAAAAAGTCTAAGGCTTTTGGACCTTGTATTTGATATATGAACATTAGATATATGTACCTGGATATGAGGCAGATGTATTTATGGTTTTATGCCACATTCTTAGGACTTTGATCTTTCCTTTTGTCCAGTTAACTTTCAGGTACTGCTTTCTTGAAAGGTGTCCTGCCAGAAGCTATTTGGGCTGGAGATGGTAACAGTGTTATAGACATTCTCCATAAAAATAGAAAGAGCAAAGATAGTTCAAGACTGAATGGTAGGTTTGGGGAAGGAAGATTAAATCAACGCCCTGAGTCTAGAATTGAAACAATCTGTTTCTTTAAAAAACATCTACCTTAAAAAAAAAAAATCTTACAAAGTGCTTGGTCACTGCTTTATACAGTGAAATACAAGAAGACTCTAAGGAGGAGATCCAAAATTAGAAAATGAGGTGATCTTGAATCAGAGTGGTAGAGATACATTGCAGTTTTAATTGGTGGAAATTTTTACTGTTGTTTTTATCAGTTCCTATTTATATATCAATTGCCTTAGTATAATTTTAATGAAGTTAATTTTAATATGCTTGCAATTTGTGTTTTGTCATTTACTCCTACACTGTTTAATTCCATGGAAGAACCCATCGAAGGACGTAATGGGGACACATTGGAGCAGAGCCAGTACACCCAAAAGGAAAGACATCATGGTGTGTAGCCCAGAGAAATGTGCCGTGTTAGTATTGTGCGTTCACTGTTGACTCACAGAGTCCTGGGGGCTTGAGTAATAGGTCCATTCTAACAGAAATGAACACTTGCTGAACTTTGTTTCTACAACCTGTTTTCTGTACTTTTTAAAAATTTTATTTCCAAATGAAAACTTAGAGGTAACTTTTTCTGAGTGTTAAAAAAAGAACATTTTTGGATAGATTATAATAGCAAGTTTGGAAACATTTTATTTAGCTAGAGCCCTTAATATTTTCAGTTCTCCCTCTTTTGATGAATCATTTGTTTTTAAATAACATAAATACCAACTGGCACGTATTGGAGGATTCTTTTTGTTTACTCAGTTGTTCTAGTGGCAATTGGGGTGTCCAAGTTATGGATTTTCCTACCAGATTCAGCAATTTTTAAAACTATCTGAGGGAATTCCCTGGCGGTCCAGTGGTTAGGACTCTGCTCTTCCAATGCCAGGACCTGGGTTCAATCCCTGGTTGGGGAACTAAGATCCCACAAGCGGTGCAGCATGGCCAAATAAATAAATAAATAAAATAAAACTATATGAGCTCTGCATTGTATTTTGGAAAAGGAAAATCAAAATAGGTCAATTTCATTCAACTTGTTAAATCTTAAGCTTTTGCAAAAGGCCATTGGTGTTAACAGAGAGGATGAGAAGAACTAAGACATGACTGATCCCTTCAATGAGCTTACCTGGTTGGGAGAATGGAATAGTTTATATGCAAGAATGTGTGACTTGAGTAATACATGTTTTGGTCATGGGATTTTTTTTTTAAACAAAAAAGATATTTTGTTAACTGAGAAAAGATGTTAAGTGAAACTTCCATAGAGAAGGAACTTTATTTTCAGTGAAATGTTATTCACCACAGCGACATTTTACCATTACACATCATTTACCACCAAATGCACACCCTTAGGCATTTTAGAAAATTCTGGATAAACAAGATTTTTTTTTTACACATGTAATAACACTCTTTATATTCTATTTTCAAGATAATATAAGAAAAGCGTGCAAATGCAGATATTTTGCTCCAGCACTTTCTAGTATTTATTGCAGTATCATTTTCACTGAATTTACACTGGTGGTAAAATTATACCACTTAGCCTTATACTTATGAAGTATATTTTGGGGGGTTTCTGCAGTATCTTTTGTAAATGACCATCTCATTGGGCATGAAGGGAGGGCCTTTGTTCTGTCTGAACTATTATTTTAATGCTTTATTAGAACTACACTATATAATTTGATCTTCTAGTGTATTTTAAGCTTTTTAAAATTGCGACCTCTGTAAAAGGAATACATTTTACACCATAATCCAGTATACATATACAGACATATGCCTGTGTGTTTGTATGTATATAAGTATATAAAAAATATTATAGAAACAGAAGTTTCACAAAATAATATTTACTCTTACTGTACATGATACACTCTAGTATTTTCTCTTCTATTTTATTTTTTTTAAATGCTGGTTGAACCCATAAATTGATTTTATGAACTACTAATGAGTTGCAGTCCACACTTAGGAAAACATTACTTTAGATCAGGTTTTTGAATAGTGTTCCCTAGAATCCTAAATGGGTATAAAAGTTGCAAAAGAAAGATATTTTAGATGTTAAAAAAAAAAAAAAGATATTTTTACCAAACTACCTGAGGAACTTGTTTATTGCTTTTGTTTTATGCATTGTTTTATTGTTTTATACATTGCCCTTCTGGGTCAGATTGCTTAAAAAAATCTGAGCTAGAATGCTTAAAAAATAAAGTTAGGAAACCACAAATCTGAGTAGTTAGTTACTATTTAATTCAGTTTCTTGGATTTGAAATGTGGTGTTACACATATTATTTTTGTAAAGACCCTACGTGAAATGTGATTTTTCTGGTCTTGTCATAAATGTATGTAATCCACACTTTACTCCGGCCAAGTTTCTAGTTTTGTTCACTGTTTTCCATAGGGAAAGTTCTTGAGGAAGGAAGTTTTTCAGGTGTGTGCGCAAGCAGATACAAGGGAACTCTCCCCCTTTTGATGCTGCAATTGTTTTTTTGTTTGCTTTTTGTTTTTGTTTTTTTTGTAAGCTTTGTTATACTAGTTATGTGATCATGCTTCATTGCCTCTCCATGCCTTGCTTTTGCCATGTTTCAAATGATGGAAAACGATGGTGACAGACACAATAAGAAAAAGTAAAACATCTTTTGACTTCAGAATGCTTACTTCCTGCGTTTAAAGGCTCCCTTGGGTGTTTTGTGCTCTAGTATACTGGGATGAATCATCTCACCATTACTGATTATAAATTCTGTTTTTGAAAGAGAACATGCAGTTTTTCCTGTACGTATAGTTTAGCAATAACCTATACTAGGAAAGAATGAGGGGGAAGAATATTCTTTAACTCAAATGTCACAGCCTTTGTGTTTAATAATTTTAGGCTTTTAAAATAGTGCTGGATTTTTAATAACTTTATGAATGTTACTTTTTCCCCTCTTTATATTTCTGATTTTGGAAATACAACCAACTTTCACCTTTTCCTGAAATCCAGTATGATGCTTTCAAGGATAGATCGTCAAGACTTTCATCATTAGTATGTAGTGCATAACTTTATGTTAAATGTAGAGTTTTACTTTATAAACACCTGATGGTGCTAATCATAGATTATGACTTTTTCATAGGTTTGTTATGATGTTTGGGGGAAATGTATGACTAACAAAGCAAAATCTAGTGTTGTGCAATTGTGGCATAATTTAGCACTTGAATAACTTTGTCTTTTAGAATATCAGGATCAGATAAAAATTATTTGCTTCCCTATTCAGGACTAAGATTGGTAGTAGTATCTTTTGTTAAAATAATGAGCCACCCAGCTGACACATACTCATTGCCCTGGAAGACATGTTTCCAGCAGTGTTTTGATACGTACTGAACTACAGTAGCACAGGCCCTACTGTGTTTCATGTTCTGTGCCACAAGCCAGCAGGTGTGAAAGTATCCAGCAGTGACAGATGCCACCTGAAGCATCAGTTATATCCACTCATTTTTTGCTTGATTTGGTTTTTTTATGGTATGTCATTTTGGCCAAGGAAGTTTAGTTATCGCATGTTTTTCTTGGGTTAATATGTCAATAGATTGCCTGAGTTGCTAGACTATATCAGCAGCTCTTAAATGTTCAGGGTAATGTATAAAAGGAAAGATATGCATATTCTAAAAAGAAAAATGAGTGTATAATTACTGATTCAGGATCTAGCTGTGCATGTCTCAGATGATTTGCATAGAGCAGACTGTTAGCTAGGACCCTTCTAGCTGCACCTCCTCATTACAGGCCAACGGTGCATACCTAGATTGGACTTCCTGTCTACCAATTGACCTGTTTAGTAGTATTGCTGTCCTCTATCCCCTCACGTACACTTGGCTCTGTACTCCTAGGAGAAGTTATGTGTTGAGACAGAGCTATCTTCAAAGCACTCAGATGTCGGATTATTGTCTAATGCTGCTGCTGCTACTCGAGACAATCCATACCATGTTGGCTGCGTTCCTCTGAGCAGCACAAGCTGTGGGACCACTAACGGGTTAAGAGGACCGTCTTGGGCAGTACAATGTTATGTTTTCTGTTCTCAATCTTGTTTTGATTGATGCACAGGATTGCTTTTTGGCCTTTAGGTAAGGAGGACTGTGGAAGGAAGTGGACTCTCTTGTCACTCATACCTTTTTAAAGAAGATAGTCCCATGGGCAGGGACTCAAATGAGGTGTGGGGTGAGGGTCCCCACAAATATCCTGCCTGGCTCTGAGTCCTAATTAAGTTTTTAGTTGACTAGACACTGAACTGGATGGCACAGGGGAGGTGAGGGGGAATGCAGGTGTGTAGAGAGGCTGTATGTCTTAGCCAGTCAAGGGCAGTGAATCATTTACTAACAGGTGGGAAATAGAGTGCATGTAGACTACTCTGTCTCAGGTGGATCTTTCTGTGTATGATTTTAAGATGAATTTTATTAAATTATTTTTAAACTTTACTATATGATCCTTGTATTCAATATTTACTTCCAGAATCATTCTTACAGTCACTCTGATGGAATGAAGAAGAGATCTTCTGGTTCTCATAAAGACCCACTGGTTAGTTCTGTTGTGTCTCATATCACAGTATTTTGTGTGGCTGTAAAATTCACTGATTACTTTTACGGAAGTTAAGAATTATGACAGCATTGGTGTGCTCTTAAGGCATTATTGAAACTTGATAATATAACTGAAACATGACTTATCAGAACTTATTTAAAAATAATTTTTTCATTTACAAGATTTAATATCAAGTTAATATATCTAACCCTAGTGGCTAGCGTTAGGAAAGTGTCCCACGAAGTTCATTAACAATGTATTTTCATTTATGAACTGTCCTTTGGAGGACTATACCTTAAGAATAGGCTTAGTGAGATTCTTATACCTATTTTAGAAATTTGAATTGATTTAGTTGTGGTATTATAAGTAGTACCAAAGTCACATATAGGTTTCATTCTGAATGATTGTTTTTATAGATTTTATAATTTTGGGAACTTGAAATTGATTTTCTGGTAGAAACAATAAAGTACGCAATGGCAGAGTTCCCATGCTGTCTTGCAGAAGACTCTTCAACCAATAATGTAATTAAACTATGGAACTAATAGTGCTCTCCATTCCAGCCGACCTTGCTAAACATTTCTGTGGAGGAAAAAATGTCTAGAATGCCCATTTGGGGTGCTAGGAACACCTCTTTCCTGTCAGGTTGCTTATAGCAGTGTCAGAGGAAGTACAGTCCTAAGCTCCCTGCTAACTCAGGGTTCCCATGGGCAGGGCTCTGACCATTGGTGGGGTGGAGAGAGGGTTGGGAGGCTTTGGCTGGTAGAAATGAGGAAGGGGGAGAGAATGAAATGGAGAGGACAATAGTGAGACGCCCTGGTGGGGGCAGCGTTGGGAGCTCTGGGGAGAGGTGAGTCCTGGTGCCTCGGGCAGGGCCAGGAGTTTTGAAAAAAATAACCTTAATGATTCCTGTGGCATTGCCAAATAGATTATAAAAGTGGTAATTATTCATTCATCCTGGGTTTTTCAAGGACATTCCTAAGTATGACATGAGAATAAATCATTTATTATTTCCATTCCATTTTGTCTGAGGGTTTATACTCTTGTTTTTAAAGTAAAAAAAGAAAAAAAAATTAGCAATGACTTGGTTTGAAAATAGTTAACCTTTAATATTAATCTTTTTTGAGAGACCTGAAATAGTTGTTATTTTTACTTTTACCTAATATGATTCAATGCTTTAAAATCATTGTTTTGGAGGAGAAGGGGTTTAGCAGTATCCGATTTTGCCTCTGTGTTTTTAGGTTAACAGCATTTAACCTAAGAAAAATGTGTTTAATTTTGCTTTTTGCAGAGTGGCCTCTACTTTGACCAGAGAAACTATAGCAGTCTTAGACATAGCAAACCCACCTCTGCCTACTATACTAGGGTTTGTCACAAGTTTTTTGGCTTCTTGTGTTTTATCCAACTTTAACAAACATTTCTAATCCCCTGTTTTGCACTTTGACTAGTTAGAACTAATCTGTGAATGGCTGTGTATATACTAGTTTGTGGTAACTGAATTCACATAGTCTGTGTGAGTGTATCTTTAAATAATGGGAACTATTGAATCACCATGTTTAAAATGAGTACCATTTTTTTCCAGTTTTTTTAATGAAAAATATTTAACATACAAAAAAAGTTTTAAGAATTGTATAGTAACCACCTGCGTACCTACCACTCAGATTCTACAATTGATATTTTACTATATTTCCTTTATCATGTAATTATCTGTCCAGCTGTCCCTCTATCCATCCATCAGTCCATCTTTTTGGGGGGGATGCATTTCAAAATAAGTTGTAGGCATCAGTACATATCACAGTGTATGCCCTTTTATTAAAAACATACATGTGAAAATTTAAACTGTACGTGGGATGAGAAGAATGTAATTATATTTAATGTTAGAATCTCTTGTTTTTTCAAGGCATTTGGCACATCATACATTTAAAACACATATTTAAATATATGGCACATAGTACATTTGAAATAATTCACTTGTCAAAACGTAACTTAGATATTTATGTATCTTATTTTCCATGTCTGATTGAGCTTGGTGAAAAAAACCTGAAAATTGTGTCTTGCGATGACATCAGGAAAAAGATTTAATTCCTTTTTTAAAAATGCTGTGCTTTGTTAGTGTGTGGATTCATTGTGACCAGTACAATTTATCTAATTAAACTAAGGCACTTGGTCCATGGCTTGTTGTGAAATACACGTTTTCTAATCTATTTGGGAGAGTGTTTATAGCAATAACTCAGAGCTCATTTACCTGGTTCCCCAATAATCAGGATAAGCCCATTAGATGTCGCAGGAGCTGCTGGGGCCTGGGATGTGGACACTGTTTGCCACGCTCCCTGTGCCATGGCCCTCTTTTCCTGAGTATTTTCTTAGGTGCCCATCCCATCTCCTAACACTAATGTTCAAAGACCAATAGGACTTACCCATTTATAGAAAACTATTCCAAGTGTTTTTCTTTCTTATCCCTTAAAATTGGTATTCAAAGAGATTTCTAATGATTAAGTTTTTCTCACATTGTGTGTCACTTAACTGCCTTAAACACTCAAGAATTACTAATGAATTATGGAGTATAAAATAAATATGTCTTCTACTCGCATGATGGTGAGGCTGATTCTCCCTTTCTTTTTTCCTTTTTTTTTTTTTTTTTTTGCTTGTTTTGTTTTGTTTCTTAGCAGTCTTCTTCCCTATACAGTGACCCTCTGGCAACATCTAAGAGCTACAGGGTTAGTACTTCTTGAGGAGTATGGCGCCTTCATAGCTACCAGTTGCTTTTCTTTGGGTTAAATCATGTGCTTTCTCCATAGGCCTCCCCTACTGCAAATTCTGGTCTTCTGAGAAGTGCCAGTCTGGTGTGTATTTTCCTCTTCCAACGTGTGTACTCCTGGTGGGGCCATTGCCATGGTCCTGACTCTGGCTTGCCATCTTTCCTCCAGAATAGTCAAGGACACATGGCTTTAATGCTGTGTGTACTGCAGACTGTGCTGCCTGTGCTTAAAATACAAAACTTTTGGCGAGCAAAAATGAGCATATCATAGCGGTAGATACTGCTGGCTGTTGGTAGGCCCTTGCTTAGAATTGGCTTCCTGTAGAGGAGGTAGACTTGCATGGGTTGCACTACACTTGCATACTTTTGTGAGATGGCTGCCCATGCATGGGGTGTCATATTTTGGGGGGGAACAGCTGTGGCCTTGGCCATGTTAGTACTAGGCTCTAATGGAGCCAGCTGACTAGAAACACAAAACAGTAGCTCTGTGTAATGTGCGAGTTGGAATTGGTTGCTTTCAAGCTGTTGTTTGTTGTCTTGTGGCCTGTTCTAGTGGACTGGGAACCTGAGGCTTTGTACTTAATTTTATCGTAACAGTGGGCAAAATGCTTTCTGTACCTCACTTTCTTTTCTGTTCTATTTCCTCTTTTGAGAGAACAAAGTCGTAAATGTTCTCCTAATTTCATAACATGATGATGAAAGGCAGTGCTGTAACCAGTGGTGCTTTTTAAATGAAGTGTGAGTTTGAAGTTTTAACGAGGCTGACGCGGGAATTTATGCATACGTAAATGAGTGTTACCACCTCGGGAGGCTATACACGTTAACACCATTCTTCAAAACTTTTTTGGAACTAGGTACTGCAAAGAAGTTATGTCATTTTCAAAATAACTTTGATGCTAAATGGATAAATGGCATTTCCTTTGTTCTTTAGGCGTCATTGTATGATGGTGGATTATATAACCCTTATGGTTCTCGAACTGTAAGTCTAACCAGGCGGAGGTGGTGAGGAGGGTGGTGTGTAGGTGGGCACAGTTTACTTACAGAGTCATTTAATCTGACCTATAATGACTCTACAAGCTGTGATCCATCAGCTTGCCAATGGTGGCTCTCACCCAAGCTGTGAGAAGACACCTGCTGGCAACTGTGGCTTAAAGTATAAAGGCAATACAAGTAGAGAAGCCTCTTTTCTGGCTCAATTAGTTCCTCAGGAAGAGGCTGGGAACAGCGCTTCTCAGGGCCTTTCTTCTCCCTCCTGCCGTGGGCTGCTGGTTGGTGAGGGTGGGAGTGAAGTGGAGTTCCAGGCTGGGGAGGAACAGTTATCTTCACCTGGGAGCCAGGGGCGAGTTAGGTCCAGGGGCACTGATGTATTCCCAGCAGGAAAAGGAGCTGATCGTTATTGTAAAACCTTTCTTCTTGGAAACTTTATAGCCATCTGAATACAGTTTTCACTCATCAAGAACGAGTTCAGCCCGAAGCAGTCCTGTGGTGAGCTGTCTAGTCTCTTTGCATGCTTTATAGACACTTTTGATTGTTTCATTAATCTGTACTCACCATTCAGAATATTGAGGATGTGGTGTGTTTCACTCTATTGTGCATGTATTATCGTTTTCCTTCAGTACACAAACTCAAGAACTAATTTGTCCTAACCGGTGGTTTCTGTATGAATGTGACTTTAGCACGTAATTTCTTAAATGAGTCTGGAACCAGTGCCATTAGAATTTTTAAAAAATTTATATGTAACTGTCATTTGTGTGGAAATTCTTCTCTTTTCAGTGGTGATAATTCAGACTATGAGTTGGTTGCCCTATCCTTTTCCTTTCTCCTTTTCATCTCTACTTCCTACATTGAACCATTTCACTTACTTACCAGCCTGTCAATCAGTGGAGTGAGAGAAGAAATCAAATAAGTCAGCTTTTAAAAATTGCTACATAAAACAGAAAACTGGGACAATTCTAATCACCCAGTCTTTCTGGAGTATTAAAACTTTTTTTTTAATTTATAAATGTAATATTAGCTTAAGGAAAGTACAAAGTAAAAGTTCTCTGACCCTTTCCTGCTATATCCATTCCCCAAATGCAACCTCTGTTCTTGTATATCCTTTCAGAGATATTTTATGTATATATGAGTGTCCTTTATTTGAACAGTATGTAAATGATTTGTATACATACTGCGCTTCAACTTGTTTTCTTTACTCAAAGTATCTTTTCAAATCAGTATATAAAGATTTATTTCATTTTTTTGGTCAGTCTTTTTTTTTTCATTCTTTTTTTGATATTTAAAAGATTTTAAAAAGTAAACCATGTCCGTTACTGTTTCCACTGAGTGCCTCTTGGAGATAGTTTTACGTCAGCACATTTTTTTTTAATGGCAATGGATCATTCCATTAGTGCCTGGGCTGTAAATTTGAAAAATTGCTCCCGTTTTGATGGACATTTAGGTTGTCAGAATTTTGCTACTACAGACGCTTGTACAATGAACATGCTTATGCAAGTATATTTTTGTGGGCTTGTATGAGTAGATCTGCTTGGTAAACTGCTAATCATGAAATGATGGGAATCAGAGTATTTACATTTAAATTATGCTATATATTGCCATATTACCCACCAAAAATCTCTAGTAATTAACATTTTCAATAACAAATGATGACTTTAGGAACCACCTTGTTATTCTTGACAGTGTCAAAATTGGAGAAATTATTAAGCAGTTTCTTAATAGTCAACATAGGTTACTCTGTGGAGTGGAACAGGTGAGATATATGGACTTCCTTCTACATATATGTTTGGCTCATTTCTTCTGCCATTTCCAAGTGGCACTTATCAAGAATTCTACTCTAACAGCTAACAAAAAGTTATTACAGGGATGTTTTTCACATAAGGAGGAAGTTTACTTTTAACCCACGGGGTAATAAAATTCCACTTGGCAATTCTTGGGCCTGGTAGCATTTTTAGTGTCCCAACTGTGAAGGTCCCTTGCAAACAAAATTATGGTAGTATTTTCAGTCAAGTGTAGAATCTTGTCCTTGTGTGCTGGCTAAATGCTCTTTCATTTGCAAGTTGGGCTCAGAGGTATTATCCCAGTGATGCCAGAATGGTTTCTTAGTGATGTCAGAATGGAGGCAACCTACATATATTGAAGGTGAGTCTTCCACTGCTGGTGAAAGAGGAAGTAAACTGTGTGGTGATATTAGAAATATCTCCACCTGCTGCATAGGAATGAATAAAGGACAATAAGAATCATCATTTCAGTGTCCTTGCCGGTAGGAAATTCTGTCTTTGACTTATATTATTTCACTTAAGAAGATTCTTTTATTTTCTCTCCCAAACTGAAACATTAAGTGTATTTATTGACCCCCTGATAGGACCCCAAAGGGCCTAGAGGTTTAAAAAGCATGGAGTCCCTGGCTGGTTTTGGCCAGTTGAGTCATGCCCCGCCCCCTTTTCTTTCATTTAACGTAAATAAAAGATGAAGTACTATTTTATTCTTTGTGCTTTTTGGAAATATCTTTTATCGTTCATTATGCCTTGAAACAGCTTTTTGGTTTAATGGTGTACGATAGATGGTGCTAATTATTATGCTCATGGAGAGTGTTTGTGTGCTTCCCAAAGCCTTACCTCATGTGCCTTCAGTCAGGGAAGACCTGTAGTGAAATTGCATCTTTTTCATTATCTGCTTTTAACATCTATAGTTTATCGACGATGACACTGCAAGCATTGCTTCTTCTGGTCGTGCCAGCCGTGGGCGAAGGGAGAGTGTGGTGAGCGTGATTTGCATGCAAACACATACGATGAGTTTTAAAATTGCAACACTGTGTGATCACGTGAAATCTGTTGGAAAATGAAATTTGCACTTGACAAAATGAGCGTTTTCTTCAAATTTAGTTTATATGAATAATTTGCCTTCAGAAATGTATTCCTGAGACTACGTTTTCTTAGTGGGCTATGTAAGCTTTCCTAGTGACACCTCTTATGTGCTAGTCATTGTGTACTTGACAGATTTTCACTTTTAGTTTTTTGTTGCTATTTTATGCGCGTGCATGTATGTGCACAATTCACCAAAACCAAAAAATTTCTCAAGCAAAATTAATGCCTCCACATTGTTTAAAACTCATTACTATGGATTAGAAATCATGCTGCCATTAATTAGTTGTTTTCTTCGCTATGTATTTAAATTTAACCATAGTTTATACATCTTTTAAGGCCCACGAATACTTTGAGTTGCTGTGGGCAAAATTTTAAAATTTTGGTCTTAGAATTCAACTAGAGTTACAATTATAGAGGTAACAAATAGCTATGTTAGAATACAAATTATATAATTTCAGGTTATTCTTTTGATGAAGCAAGAAATTTTAGAGAGCTGATGACATTTTTGCTATACTTAAAAATTGATTCGAAAATTACATTGGTGAGGATGGTGTGTCAGCTTAGAGCTAAAACAAAAGAGCCCAATAACTAAGAGGCTATAATTCCTTTAAGAAAATAGAAGGCCATTTAATACAAGTCATGTTTTATGAAAGATTGTAAACCCAAAGTTTACATAGAAAAGGGGAACAGCAAGAGTTTGTGAGCTTTGTTGCCAGAAATCCAGTGATCTAATTAAGACAGTTGTGGTCCCTTGGCAAGCCAGTTAATGCTCATACTCAGAGCTGCAGGAGAAAGAACAGTCCATGACACCGAAAGCACCCCAGAAAGTGATGGAGTGGAAAGGGCAGGGGCTCTGAAATAATGATGCCCGGGCTTGAACCATTTCTCCAACCTGTTAGTTGTGTTAATAGCGATTTCTTTATTTGTACGATGGGCATGTAATGACTATCTTTGTAGGTAGGCTTAATATATGGATTAAATGAATTACTATCTAGAAAATAACTATCAAAATTCTGAGATAGTGGGTACCGTTATATTATTCTATGTAAATCTAAGTTGTATTACTGTGAACAAGAATACTATTGCTTGATTATCTCAGCTCTTAGCAAAACTTCATATCTGTAAGCCTTAAGGAAGGCATCTCTGTGGATGGGCTTGCAGATTCCTTTCTAGAAGAGCAGAGTTTTTGAGTAAGGTAATCAGACAGAGCTGAGGTAAAGGACAGCTGATGAGTGAGGTAAAAGATATTCATTATTTATTAATTCAACAAATGTGTATGGAGGGAGTACCTGTTATATGTGAGGGACCATGTTAAGTGCTGGGAATAATGTGGTAAGCCACATAGACCAGATTTCTGACTTCATGGAGCTTATATCCTGGTGAAAGAAATAGAAAATAAACTGATAAAGATAGGAACAAAAAAGAGAAAGTAAACCCGGGGACTGTGAAGAGAAAAAGCAGGTGATATTATAGAAGACATTGAGTGGTGTGTGTGTGTGTGTGTGTGTGTGTGTGTGTGTGAGAGAGAGAGAGAGAGAGACAGAGACAGAGAGACAGAGAGAGAGAGAGAGAGAGATCCCTTGGATGGAGTGATCAGAGAAGGCTTCTCCAAGGGAGTTGACCTTTGAGCTGAGAGTTGAACTGCTTGAAGAGCTGGGAGGAGAGCTTCCTAGGCCAGTGCCAACGGCTAAGGTGGGAAGAGACTGGGTATGTTTGGGGAACCAGAAAGAGGCCAGTGTAGTTCTTTCATTATTTTGTTCTACAGTTCTCGGTCCTGAGGAATATGAAAAAGAGGGAACTGTGGAAATTGGTAAAAGGCACAGTAAATACTCTGCAGATAGTTCTGCATTCAGGATATATGTGCGTAACAGAGCTGATAGCTATAATGCATTATACATTTGTGAAATATAGTAGAGGCGTTAGGTAAATGCTATCCTGGAATCCCTGATGGTGAGGGTGATGCTGGTTCTCAGGCAGTACATGGATGATCTCTATAGCAGAGAACTCTAGCTACGATGAATAATAAGAGCTTATTTTAGGGAGCTGTGATGTCATTTAGGAACCCTTTACATTTCTTTCTCACCTTCTTGAGTAGGTAAATCACAGCAGTTTCCTCATTTCATTTCATGATACTTTATCACACACCAAAAAAAAAAAAAATTTCCCCCTATATGCCAATGTTCTTATCTTTTTCTTGTCTCTCTTCTTAACTTTTAAAGCATCTCATTTTTTTCCTGACTGAAAGGTTTCTGCAGCTGATTATTTTAGTCGCTCCAATCGTAGGGGGAGCGTGGTCTCCGACGTGGATGATGTCAGCATCCCAGATCTGACCAGCGTGAGTGCAGCGCATGGGGATTCACGGTCTCAGACTTGTGACTAACAGCTAACAAAATAGCTATTTTAAAATTAGGAACTTAATTTACTGCCTAGGAAATATTTATTTCAGCACACTAGCATAAAATACAGTTATTTGTTTTGTTTTGAAATGTATATATTGATACGTTCTGATTTTTTAAAACATTTTTCCTGTGGAAATTTTCCCCCATAGAACCCATCAGCAGCTCCAACAATTATCAATATTTTGCCAATTTTGTTTCATCTATTTCTTCCCCTTTCCCTCCTTTTTTTTCTGAAGTAGTTTAAAGCAAATCCCATACATCATGCCATTTCCCAATAAATAGTTCAGTATGCGTCTCTAGTTGAGAACTTTTTTCTTTATTTACTGTGCCATTATCATACCTAATGAAATGAAAAATAACTCCTTAAAACCATCTGATACCTAGCCCATATTTAGATATTCCTGATCAGTCTTAAAATTTTTCTTCCCTTTTCATTTTGGAGAATCTATAAATTTTTAGGTAAACTTTGAAGGTTGGACAATAAAATATACTACTTAGCAAAGAGTCACTAATTTATAGTAACTGGGAAGAATCTGAATAGATTTTGAACATTTGGATTATGGCATTGTTTTGAAGAAATGCCTATCCATTGCTTTCACATTCATTGGGAACTGAATTTAGGAAAGACTGTCCAGTAGAAATGCCTTGAGGCATTTACCTTAATGAAGGAACCCAGACCTGCAGATGTCTACCTGCCTGATGTATGTAACAGCCTGATTTTCTGTCTGTGGCGTCTCTCCGTAACTGGCATTAGTGTTGTTTGCCCTTGGACCAACACTGTCCTAATTATCAAGCGCTTTGAAGCAGTTAAGGCAGGGCTTCTTAACAAAAAATTAGACAGTTTTTTAATGAAGAGAGAATTATTTATATTTAGCACATCACTGATTGTATTTAAATAGCTATTTCTGAATGACTAATCCTAGAAAACAATTCTGAGTGTTGTCCTTAAGTATTCCAGATTGTTGGCGCTCAAAGCTGGCTGGCTGAGCAACAGTCCCATCTTGACCTTGGTCACATCAACAGTCTCTCTGCACACAAAGTTAGAAGACTGGCTCCCAAGTCCTTCCCTTGAAATATTGCCCATTTTATTAATTTGCTTAGTAACCTGTTTTTTCATAGATGTAAACAATTTAATTTATTGTGTACACCTTTTCTCTTAAAAACTTTGAATTCTTTTAGCATCTAATGTGATGTCTGAATTACTGGCTATGTCCTCCTTACGTTTATTTCTTGGCAATTTATTTTAGTAACTACACAGGAGTGAAAAGGTTGACGGTTATTTTTAGTCTTCCACTGCCTCTACTAATTAAATAAAACTCTTCTCTTTTGCCAGGTAGTTATTTTGATTTATCTACATATTTTAATAAGAAGTATACATATTTAAGGTATATAGCATAATGATTTGATATACATGTATATAGGCTGTGTATATGTATATCGAATCATGCTGTATACCTTATAACATAAGCACAAGCTTCTCTAGAGCAGTGGTTGGCAAATCTGCCCAGCCCCCTGTTATTTTATAGACTACCAGCCAAAGTTTTCTTTGTTTTTTGTTTTTTAATGGTTATCTAAGTACCTATATAATATCCTTAATTTTACCTCTTGGCAAAGCCTAAAATATATGTTGGGCCCCTCTCTAGAGCAAAAAAATTTGGAATAAAATACATCTTTATTTCTAAACAACTCTTTCAAATGATGGTATTAAAATGTGTTCACGGGGCTTCCCTGGTGGCGCAGTGGTTAAGAGTCTGCCTGCCAATGCAGGGGACACGGGTTTGAGCCCTGGTCCGGGAAAGATCCCACATGCCACGGAGCAACTAAGCCCGTGCGCCACAACTACTGAGCCTGCGCTCTAGAGCCCGCGAGCCACAGCTACGGAAGCCCGTGCACCTAGAGCCCGTGCTCTGCATCAAGAGAAGCCACCGCAATGAGAAGCCCGCGCACCGCAGCAAAGAGGAGCCCCCGCTCACCGCAACTAGAGAAAGCCCGTGAGTAGCAACGAAGACCCAACACAGCCAAAAAAAACGTGTTCACAACTAAAATTCTGTTTCCACTCAAAAAGGTTCAAATTGTATTTTACCATTTTAGTTGGATAAAATTATCTGTCAAAATAGCCATTTGCTGAAACGGAGGTCAAAGGGCCTCTTAATCAGAGAATAAGAAATACCTTTCTTTTAAGAAGAAACCAAGAGCTTCAAAGATTTGACAAGATATGTATTCTAAGAAATATTTCTCATGTACTAATTTCAACAAATAATCAAGGAATGTAGATTTAAAGAGAAACAATCTATACTCTAATGTCAAGAGCAAAGCATTTTCAGATTTCCCAGACATAAATAAGGCAAAGGCATTTATCACTGAAATATGGAAAAGATGATATTTAAGACTTTGTTTGCGAGTCGATAATTTGAAATTCTTAAAAGAAGCAATAAAGTTTACCATCATGTGCTCTTCTTTGTGCATTAATACGAATATGAAATATTATTGATACGAGCCTGTCAGCAAACTTTCCATTTCCAGCTATCAAGGGAACCCTTTTCTTGATTGGAAAATTACCTATTTAATTATTTAGGAGTGTAATGGCATAATATTTACTTGAAAGTTTTTGAGAATAGTAGGCTGTAGTCAGTATTCATGAGCAAGTCCTGAGGGCTTTACTAAGGAAAAAAGCCTTGCTTTCTGTTTTGTTGTTGTTGTTTTATATTGTAGTCTACCATTTTGTTTAGCCACTTTTTTTTAAAGCAGTTTGATGACTTATTTTCCGTATTTTTCTCTATCTCAGTTTAATTTGCTTGTTTTACAAAAATATGACTATATAGTACATATAGCCTTTGTTTTCTGATTTTTCATATTATTGCGTATTTATTTTTTCCATGTTATTCATACATAACAATTTTTAAAAATCAACTGTAGTCACCATGTTTTACATTACATCCTCAGACCTTATTGATCTTCTAGCTGAAAGTTTGTACCCTTTTACCAACATTTCCCTCTTTTATACCTTAGTATATTAAACATGATTATATCTTATTCCACTTAAGAGCCTTTTGAGGATCTGGCAGACTCTTTTGGTCATCATTTTGAACACTAGCTTATCGTTGCAATGCAGCTATGTAGACCTCCCAGTGCTTTTAGAATACCAGGTTTCAACTAGCTTTTCGTCTAAACGGAAGGCTGCACATAACGCAGCACGAGCCTGAGAAGTGAGCACTGAAGAGTCCCTGGCCAAGTCCCTGCAGCGGGGCTGCTCTAGGCATTTTTGCTACCTCCACAATCCCTGAAGTTTGGCACATGATCAACTTGGGCAGGTGCGGGAGTTAGGATCTGTCAGGAGATAGCGAAAGCAACAGAATCAATCCTGCAGTGGACTGGGTCAGCGATGCAGCCTCTGAAATGTACGATTATTCTCAGGTGACTGTCTATTAAAAAATGGGTGGGTTTGGGGGTCATTTGTGTGAGAGTGGGATAAGAGACAGGATTTCAAATGGACCTGGAAGAATGTTTCTGAATGCTGCTTGTTTTTCTCTTTAACTCATTAGTAGAAGAGAGTTGGAAGATACTCTAAGGAAAATAAGTCAGTTTATTTAGATATGGTATTTCTTTCACTCTGAGGAATAACACATTAAATATTAGGCAATATATTTTACTAGTATAGATGTGAGGAAGATAATTCCTTTTTATGGCAATAACTGCCAATATTAAAAACTATTGTCATCGCCTGTTTTAAAACATTTCATATGTGGTTTAAAGAAGTCAAAATGAACTAAAATCAGTTCTTTTTTTTAAAAGTATTACAGTAGGAAGTAGCAAAAAAATTTGAAGTCTGAGATAGTATTTATATTCTGATTTGGTACTTATAATAAAAGGTGTTTACTGAGACAGAAAATGAACACAAATAAATGTGGGTATTGAAAAAAAACAGAAAAAACTGTCAAATATGAGGAAGCTAGAGTGAAGTGATCTGAACTGAGCCAGAAATAATGACATTTTGTGTTTTAATAATTAACTAAGGAAGGTTTTCAAATCTCTTCTCTAGATTGGGCTGGGAGGGTTGGTCTGGGAGTTGGAGTCTGGGTATATTTTCATTTAGTTAAATTTTTCTGTGACTTTTTTCCCCCAGTGGTAATTGGGACAGTATATACAGGTAAAAAATACGAAAAATTCACAAAACTGAGGTCTGGATTCAGCTCTGACGTTTAGTAGTTACACATGCTTCAGCAAGATCTTTCACCTCTGAATTTCTCTTTCCTCAGCTATAAAGTCAGGGTTTTAGACTAAACCTTTTAGGTACTTCCCTTCTCGAAACACCAACTAAAACAACCGTAAGGCCTATCGGCAGAAGATAGGATAACTCAATTATGGTATGTCCAGATAATAGGTTACTATGCAGCTGTTAAAATAAATGAGGTAAGTCTATAAGTACATATGGGATATAATTCATTTATTCATTCATCCAACAAATTTTGAGTCCTGTATGCCAGGTGCTATTCTTTTTTTAAAATTTATTTATTTATTTTTGGCTGTGTTGGGTCTTTATTGCTGCGCGCGGGCTTTATTTGCGGTGAGCAAGGGCTACTCTTCGTTGCGGTGCACGTGCTTTCTCATTGCGGTGGCTTCTCTTGTTGTGGAGCACAGGCTCTAGGCACACAGGCTTCAGTAGTTTTGGCTCGCAGGCTCTAGAGTGCAGACTCAGTAGTTGTGGCACGTGGGGTTAGTTGCTCCGCGCCATGTGGGATCTTCCCGGACCAGGGCTCGAACCCGTGTCCCCTGCATTGGCAGGCAGATTCTTAACCACTGCACCACCAGGGAAGCCCCAGGTGCTATTCTTGGTGTTAGGAATACAGAAAAGAACATACAGACATAGAGCTTACATTAAAGAGAGAGAGATCAGACAATAAGTAAGTTTGTTTATTAATAAATAAGTTAATAAATATCATGGGGTCAGGGAGTGATAAATGCCATGAAGAAAAATAAAGTACTTTCTCTGATCTCTGAAACATGGTAAGGGGAAAAAGAAGATATGGAATGTATTTGGGCCACTACTGTTAGAATTTTTTAAAGACTGGGTGTAGGTTGCCCTTGAAGATCCGGGTATGGTGTACCTCTAGAGAGAGGCTTACTTTGCATACCCTTTGTGCTGTTTTTTTCTTTTTTTTAGATACGTGAGCATGTATTACTTAAAAAGCAAAAACAAAAACCAGACAACCAATTCCTTAGTGCTGTGGGGAAATTTTTTTGATGATATATTTTACATGCTCTAGTCCAATCTGAACTTTTTTGGCTAAGTGTGCTACTCTTAATCTGTGTGTCCTGTGTCAGTAATGCTAAGATAATAAAGTTTTTTGGCTTTTGATTTTATCAGAATTTTCTTTTTGATGTATACACTTTTGTGTGTGTGTGTGTTAACTTTCACAATGATAAAATTTAAGTTTATATATAGTTTTCTTTAATATGTTTCAAATACCATGAAAAGAAAATCTGTGTAAAAGTTCTAAATTTTTTCATAAGGACAGCTTGCTTTCTCCATGTCTTCCTTAGATAAGAATTAAAGTTCTTAACGTCTTGTTTTATGTGTCCCAACTTTTATTTCAGTTTTAGTATGTTTGCTTTTAGGTTCCAAATATCGATTGAACTTGGAGAACTCAAATGAGGTCACTTCTTTTTTTTCCCCATAAAAAAATCAAAATGCTAAGCATCTTTTCTGATTTTTATCTCTGTTCTTTTCTAGTTGGATGAAAAATCTGACAAACAATATGCTGAAAATTACACAAGGGTGAGTATCTAAATTCCTAAGGAAATTAAGTTCTCAAGGTCAATAACTTACTGTCTACTATTTTATTCTTGATTTTACAACAGTTTGACTGATGGAGCTACTCTTCCTCTCTTCATCTACTTCCTGTCCTTGACCCCCAAATTCCTCTGTGGTTGAATCATGTGAAGCACTGGGAAGAGAAAAGACACTGCATTTTATTTCCTTGAATGTCACCTCTTAAACTTTTGGCTGCTCTTTTGATTTTCATTCCTCTAGAATTTAATCCTTAGAAGAAGCCATTAAACACTAAAAATGAAGAAGTGTCTTTAGGAATGGTGGTGACAAACTCTGAGAGTTTTGTTTTTTTCCTATTATAGATAAATAATTCTTCAAAGTACAATAAAATAACTCCTTTCTAAGAGTTGCTTTGTGTTTAAAAAGTCTCTAAAAATATTTCTTCTAGAAATATTTTTAGAAAGTCATCTTAGGGAAATTATCAGGATTAATTTTGTGCTGTGCCCCCAAAAGGTGTACCAGTTCTATCCAGCAGAAATACAGTGCAAGCCACAAATGTAAACCACATATGTAAGTTTAAATTTTCTAGCAGCCACACTAAAATAGTAAAAAGAAACAGATAAAATTAATACAAATAATATATTTTATTTAACCCAAATGTCCAAAATATTTAAACATAATCAATATGAAAACTTATTAATGAAATATTTTACATTCTTTTTTCCACACTAAGCCTTCGAAATCTGGTGTGTATTTTACACCTAAAAAAAAATTCTCAATTTGGACTAACCACATTCCAAGTGCTCAGTCACTGCATGTGGCTAGTTGGCTGCTGTATTGAATAGCACAAATCCCTGCCATTTATTAATTCAGTAGCATGATGTCGCATTTAAATTCACTGTGGGAAGAGCAGTCTAAATTCATAGTGATACACGGTATTGTTGCTGTCAGCTGCAAATAGTTATCTCCAACTTTATCAGCAAAGTATTAGGAAAAGAAAAGATTCTAAAGAAGCAGCTTCAGGAACTAAATAGGAGGACTGCTAATTAGCATACCAACTATAACATTCTAAAACTGTTTAAAATCAACCTGATGTACTCACCCCAGTGCTGTTTACAATACAACAAAGATAAACTTAGAAAACAGACAACTCTCACACGAACCATTTCCTTCTTAGTTATTATGAATTCTAGATTCCAATAAAGCAAGCGCACACAGTTGTGCTTAGTATGCCTGGGCCTGTCTCTGGGTACCCTCTCCCCAAAGCCAGTCTAAATTGCCTGTAGATTGCATTCGGTAACTTCTTGTCCACACTGTGTTAGATCTCTCCCCACCACCCTGGCCCACTTTTAGTTTCCACAGCAAATATAGTTTTAAAGAAACAAGACTTAAAAGTGCCATATTTCTTTTTCTCTAGCCTTCATCTCGAAATTCTGCCTCAGCAACAACCCCTCTAAGTGGAAACTCATCCAGACGAGGAAGCGGGGACACCAGCAGCTTAATAGATCCAGACACCTCATTAAGTGAATTGCGGGTAAACCGCGATTTTTGGTTTGCTTTTTATAAACAATTTTTTGGCTTCTTTGTAGTCTACTGGAACTATTTAACATTTAATGTGTCTTGGTAGGAAGAAAAAAGTATGGTATGAGTTCTTTAAAAAAAATTGGTAGTGCAGTTCAAGAATGTGACTAGGGTCTGAAGGGAAGGAGATTAGTTAATTCTTCCATTCTCTTTCCTGAACATTTGATGATATTGGAATGAGTTCTGCTAATTTACAAATGCCAAAAAAACTTTCTAATGTATATAAAAGTAATTATCTCAAATAATTGGCCATATTTTAAATGGAAAATATGTGGATGTACAAGGAACCAGATTTGGGGAATTATTAGTCTTTTGAGCTGTTATGGTGTTATTTGGCTGCCTGAATACAGTTATCTCTCAGTGTTTCATGATAAGACAAGTATAATAATATTTGGGATGACAGAAATACCTGAGTAATGTAAGCTCATTTAACCCATTAGTTGAGTCTCCATTCTTACTAATAACCCTTTCAAAATGTATTTGAATGTCTATTTGCTGAACATGCTCTTTTTGAGGAACGAGGGAAGGGCAGTAATAAAAATTGCATTTATTCATTCGTTCAGCATTGTTGAGCACTTGGCCCCACAGAGTCAGGCAGTAAAGCACACTTTGGACTTAAGGAGTTCGCTGTTTCATAGGGAAGACAAATGGATATAAACCAGTAAAACCAGGTGGTGTGATGCCATGGTAGTAGCAAGAATAGGGCTGTTAAGGGAATTCAGAGAAGCATCATCTAAATTAGACTAGAAGAAGACATTAAAAAAAAAAAAGGCAAAATAAAAAAATAAAAAAAAAAGGCTTTTCGGAGGAGACAAGGGGTGAAGGAAGAATAAAAATTAACCAGGCAAAGAAGCTGAAGGGTGAAGGCTTTCTCAGATAGTTAAATTCAGAGAACCACAAGATTATCTGTATAGCAAAGTTGCCAGAGGGTAGGATGAGAAGTGAGGATTCGTAGTGGGTGAGAGAGAAGGCTGGAGAAGTAGTGATGGGCCATATCACAAAGCACCTTGTGTGGCAGGAATTCAGGTTTACCCTGACAACTATGGGGTATTAAATAGCAGAGCAGTGCTATCTGACTTGCATTCCTAAAGATTGACCACAGACTGGAAGAAGCATTGGAGGCAAGGAGAAGAGTTACCCTGTGGTTGAACAATGGGGATGAGATGAGCAAGTCAAA
Source organism: Balaenoptera musculus (assembly GCF_009873245.2). Taxonomy (NCBI): domain Eukaryota; kingdom Metazoa; phylum Chordata; class Mammalia; order Artiodactyla; family Balaenopteridae; genus Balaenoptera; species Balaenoptera musculus. The sequence continues at coordinate 55,198,002 of NC_045795.1, forward strand.
ACTGTGATGGGAGAAAACGTAGGCAGCGTGCTCTGAAGAGAGTATTGGAGAATGGAAGTTGTTTGGTCAGTAGAGAGGGGGAGGAAGTTAAGAGGTTTTTGTGTTCTTCTAAAGGCAGCATTAGTTGTTGTTTTCATTGGTTGGATTGAGCCAGTAGAGAGAGACTATGAAGGTTAAGGAAGGAGAAGGGGTAGCTGACTGAGAAAGTGCCCGAGTGGGTGCGAGGAATGTCCAGGGATCAGAGGGATGGAAGGTGGCCGCCCCTTCCCACTGACGCAGTAGAGGAGGAGGGAGGGACCAGTGGTGACTGAGTAAGATCGTGGGCGGGGTAGGAGCAGGAGTCTGGCTTGTGAAATGGGCAGCTCGTAAAAGTGGGCTGAGGGTTAGGAGAGGGCGAGGAGGTTTGGAACAGCGGCAGTGGCACTGCAGAAGGAGGCCCAGGTCAGCCTGGCTCTGACTTTGAAGGGGTCAGTGTTATTGAACTCTTCCTAAGTACCAGGCGTAAGCACAAGGGTGCAAAGTTGAATAAGCTTAACTCTTGCCTTTAGGTGCTATTTTCTAGTGGGACAAAAGGATGGGGCATTCCAGCCTCAGACTTAGCTTGCGCTCACTGTTTACTTGTATTTCTTCTTTGAGAGAACAACCTACTTGAAGGAAATGAGATTTTTGTATCCTAGCATTTGGCTCCTAATAGGCACTTGATAAATGTCTGTCGAATGAACCAATGAGTAAAAGGCAAACCTACCAAGGAGGGAATTAAGGGGGCAGGGGAAATGTAATACAGAAACTCTGTGTAATGGGCCTTTGATAATTGATCCTGCCTGTAATTGTACAGTTATGTTCAGGGCCCTGTAGCAATTATTTCCCCCCTAAATCAACCATCCAGAATAGACCTCAGGTAGCAAGGTCAGGTACAAGGGAAACAATATTTTCCATTTAAAATTTGACCTGCTTCACTTTTCTTATAAGGATTATGGTAACATTCGGAGCAAAGGTTTTTCTCATCATTTAAATAATGTCCTCAGGATAGACTCTCTCATTTGACATTGTGTTTAAAATATTTGTTTAATACCCCTCCCTTTACTTATCTTTCTCCCAAATTAATTGTGGTCAGTAACCAAGTCATTGAAAGACAACTTTGTTCATATCTAGTTTTACATTTTTAAAAACTTCTGCATGACTCAGTAAAATCTTCAGCTTATAATTAATTTGCTACATACTTTACTAGTTCTCGGTGGAGTGTTATGCTAAAAATTATTTGAATGATTGATACAGTTTTTTAAATTGTATGTTAAAAAATGTTATAACTTATATAGCTTTTGTACACAGCCCCAGCCCCATTTGCTAATGTTTTTTCCGCAAGAGTTAATGTCAAGGAAGTATTTGATATGTTAGATTGATTACTCCAGGCCTTCCCCAGCCCCACCATCACCTGCCTGTTTGCCCCTTTTAGCAGTTTGCAGTGGCAGTTACGTTTGTGTACCTCAGTTTCTCTGCTTTTAGTCTGGAATATGCAAAAGTAATTCACATTTTCATCTGAATGCTTTGAGACTTTGTGTGTGGTTTTATGCAATGGTTCATTCCTATGTCCCGCAGGATATCTATGACCTTAAGGACCAGATACAGGATGTAGAAGGGAGATACATGCAGGGGCTTAAGGAACTAAAGGTATCAGGGCCCATTCTGCAGCCCAAGCATGTTCTCTGTACGCAGAAGTGTTGGTAATGGTGGTTTCACAAATTCTATTAACCCCACTGCACATAGCTTTACTAACAGTGTTTGTCTTTCAAGCATGTGCTTAACCTGCAATGCATAGGAAAGACGAACTTCCAATCTCTGCTTATGTTTAAATGTGTACTGTAGTTTTTGGAATATTCAGGAAAAGCTATTATGCCTTACAGTTTTTAAACCTTATAAAATACTTACGTATCCCTTGTGTCTTAGCCTTACAGAATTGAGTTGGGCAAAAACCTAAAAAGTGTTCTAAGAATATTTTTTATTGAGAATTAGACCTTAAAATTCTTCCAAGCTAAATGAAAGAGCATTGCCTGTTTCTGTCACCAAATTCAGTTAGTATTAGGAGTAGAAGGAAGAAGCATCTAAGAGAAAGAGCATTATTATAAATATTCCTTCTGGAGGAAGGACCCTGAAGCGTGAGGACTGTGTTTTCTTTTTGTTTTGATTTTTTTACACACAGATCAAAAAGGGCTACACAGATTCGGTGCCTTAAAGAACTTGGAGGTAAATTTAAATGGGCCTTATTTTTTCCAATTGAGGATGGCTACCAGTTTTCACTAGAAGTGTCCGTGTGAGGCAGACATTTTAGTTGTAAATGGCACTTGATGATCATGCTCTTCCCTATGTTTTCTTATGAAGTTCAAACCTAATATTATGAATTACTGTAAGTTTCTCTGAATACATGTGGGTCCCTATTTGAAATAGAAATACACACCAGGCCTCTAAAAATGCGTAAGCAAGGCATTCAGAAAGGTGACTCAGGATATGCGCAAAGGACGCAGTGTAGACCTAATGGTCAAGGCTTTGCTCAGCCATCCAGCATAATTGAACTTAGCCCAGCTACCAGCCAGAAACTTCATGCAGGTGATTATGGTCCAGAAGGCACAGGACCAGAAAGGGTGGGAAGGCGTATGGAGGGCGCCCCCAGGAAGCCTGGACGCTGTTGACAGCAGTGTGTGGTTGTCGGTAAACATCAGGAGGATCCCAGAGTTAGTGAGCTGATGTGCTCAGTTCGTCTTACTGCTCTCATCTTCAGGATTTAATCCCCCTTTTAAGGCTTTAGAGATATGACTTGGAAATATCTTAGATCAATGGAACAAATCCAGTACATTCAATAAATACATTCATTTTAAAGTCTCATACGTAACATAATGTATCAGGAAAGCAAGTGATTCAAAGGCATTCTTACTCGTTTTTTATTTTATTTTAAACATTTTCCCCTTACCTTTTAGATCTACCATTTATTTCATTTTTTGAAGGATACAAAAAACAGATTAACCTTATTTGAGACCCTGAACAGATAAGTCCCCTTTTCTTAATTCATGGTTAGTGTATAATTGAACTTGACTTAAAATTATGTTAATCCTTGAAATGACTCTTTTAAATGGAAGAAAAAATCTTTTAAAAAATTATCTGGTTGGTGGTCAAAGCATGGTGGTGTGATGTATCTATATTCTATTTAAAAAGGATGCTCGGTCATTGCTTATGACATTATTCTTAAGTATGTCTGCCTTTGAGGTGCTTTTTCCCCCCTCTACCCTCCCTCCGCAGTCACCTGGATCTTGTTAACACAGGTTGCTGGGCTCTGCTCCCAGATTTTCTCATTCAGTAGGTCTAGGATGGGGTGGTTGGAAATTTGCGTTTTTAGCCCCAGGTCCCAGATGACGCTGCTGCTTCTAGCCAGCACCTACGCTGAACGTCGCTGCCCTGGACACGTTTAAGTAGAACTCATTTCTTATGGGTGTCACTGTGTGAGCTAGATTCAAATCATTCAAACCACCTTGAGGGAGTTTGCTGGCGGTCCAGTGGTAGGACTCCGAGCTTTCACTGCTGAGGGTTCAGTCCCTGGTTGGGGAACTAAGACCCTGAAAGCTGTGTGGCCAAAACAACAACAACAAACTACCTTGACACTTAAGTTTAAAATAGTCTTCTGTGGTCTTTGGTTTAAAGGAAAAAGTACACTCCATACATTTTATGTCAATTTTATTGTGTTATATATTGTGTCCTTGCAGCTACTGCTTGAACTGTCTTAGATTCTGGTGTTCATGCAGTCATGCCCCATTTTGTATGGGACTGAGTTGTGAGGAGGACTCTTTTTTTTTGCTATTAGTCTCTGAGATGGATCAGAATCATTCTAAATTCTGCATTGTGTTAAGTTACCTACTGTATTTGAACCATTATACAGTTAACTGGGCTTATGTTCTTTATTTTGGGTGTATTTGTTCTCAATCATAATGTAAATCTTGCCTGTTAATACAGTCCTGGGTTGTGAAGAATTATTAAGTGTATGCATATGTGTTTGTGTGTATCTTTATTGAGATATAAATCACATACCATAAAATTTACCCATTTAAAGTGTACAATTCAGTGGGGTTTTTTGCATAGTCACAGAATTGTGCAACCATCACCAATTTTAGAACATTTTCACTACCCCAAAAAGAAACCCCATACTAATCAGCAGATGTTTCCCACTCCTCCACTCCCACTCCTGCACCTAGCCCTGGGTAACCACTAGTCTGTGTTGTCTTTCGTGATTGGCTTTTTACTTAACATAATGTTTTCAAGATTCATCCGTGTTATAACACGCATCAGTATGTGTGTGTGTATATACGTGTACACACACATATGTACATATATATACATACGTGTGTGTGTGTGTGTGTGTGTGTGTGTGTATAAAATGGCTGAGTAGTGTTCCACTATATGGATTTACTACATTTTGTTTATCCATTTGTGAGTTGATAGGCATTTGGATTGTTTCCAGTTTGGGGCTATTATGAATAATGCTGCTGTAAACATTTGTGTACAGCTTTTTGTATAGACATATCTTTTCATTTCTCTTGGGTAGATTACCTAGCAGTAGAATTGTTGGGTCATATGGTAACTCGATGTTTAACATTTTGAAGTACTGCCAACCTGTTTTCCAAAGCAGCTGCAGTATTTTACCTTCTTCCCAGCAATGTATGAGGAGTCTAGTTTTTTCATATCCTCACCAGCACTTACCTTGTTTCTCGTTTTTTGATTATAGCCATCCTAGTAGATCTGAAGTAGTATCTCATTATGGTTTTGATGTGCATTTCCCTAATCACTAATTATATTAAGAAAGTTTTTGTATTCTTATTGTCCATTTGTACACCATCTTTGGAGGAATATCTGGTCATATCCTTGCCCATTTTAAAATCGAATGATGTGTCTTTTAATTATTGATTTCTAAGTGTTCTTTATATATTCTGGATACAAGTTTCTTATCAGATGTAAGATTTACAAATATTTTCTCCCATTTTGTGGGTCATCTTTTTACCTTCTTGGTATTGTTTGTAGCATAAAATTTTTGATTTTGATAAAGTCTACTTTTTCTTTCATTGATACTTTGGTATCGTATCTGAGAAACCATTGCCCACTCCAAAGTCATGAAGATTTACTCCTGTGTTTTTTGGGAAGGGTTTTATAGTTTTAGCTTTTAATTTAGGTCTCTGATCCATTTTGAGTTAATTTTTGTGTTTGGTGTGAAGTAAGAGTCCAACTTTATTTGCTTGCATGTGGATCTCAGTTGTCCCAACACCATTTATTGAAAAAACTACTCTTTTCCCACTGAGTTGTCTGGGCACCCTTGTCAAATATCAGTTGATCATAAATGTAAGGATTCTGGACTCTCAGTTCTATATCACTGATCTTTTGTTTGTTAAACATTTGCATTAATATTTTAAAAATTTATTTCCAGGGATTTCCCTGGCGGTCCAGTGGTTAAGACTCTGCACTTCCACTGCAGGGGTGTGGGTTCAATTCCTGGTTGGGGAACCAAGATCCCGCATGCCGCATGGCCAAAAATTTTTTAAAGTAAAATAAAATAAAAATTTACTTCCAGAAGTGATGACTTTTTCTATGTGAAATGTTTTTCTTTTTAGTTTTAAAAATACTGCGAGGTAGTAGTAATCTACCAAATAGATGTAGTTATTAAGAAACAGGCTGTAAGCTATTTTAGGCAGAAAACTTTGAAGTATATAAAAATTTAGGCATTGAGTGGTAGCTCTTTTTTCTTAAATAATAGTTTTTATATTGCTTACTTATTTAAAAATGGCTAATATTTGAAGTTGCTAGACAAAATGTTTATACATTTACATTAATGTTATGCAGACCAAGAAAGTACTGAAAACACAGGTCCAGGAAGTGGTGCAATTCAAATAAGTATGAAATTTACTTGAGTAAAGAGAGGCTGTCTTCTGTTGTATCTGTATTCTGTTGCAAATAGCTGTTGTTAAAATCTACAGGAGTAACATTTCTGAAACCATTAATGATGCTGTATTTTATGATTTTTACACTATGACTCTCATATGTTGTCTGCACCCCTTTTCATCTTTCAGAGGCTACACTGCTGCTTGAATTTGTTTTCTTGGATAGCAGAGAGCCCATAAAGTGCTTATAATGATGCGCTCTTGGCTTATTGTCATCCTCCTGTTTTATGTGCATGTTACTAAACAAAGAGTTCCCCAAACTGCTTTTATTTTGCAAAAATGCATCTTCATGTGTTTGTGCCAGTGCTATAGTTTCCTGTTATATGGCATATAGGCAATGAACATATTTTAGATATTAGGCTGATGACTTTGACTTTCATTTAGGAGTCTTTGTCTGAAGTGGAAGAAAAATACAAGAAAGCCATGGTTTCCAATGCACAGTTAGACAATGAGAAGAACAATTTGATATACCAAGTAGATACCCTCAAGGATGTTATTGAAGAGCAGGAGGAACAGATGGCAGAATTTTATAGAGAAAATGAAGAAAAATCAAAGGTAATTGCTCATCTTACATCATGCCTTTCTCTGGGGTCAGAAAATTAAAACCTGCCGTTTAAGAAGTACTGGGTTTGATGGAAGAGCACAGCATCCCCGGGAATGATATTTCCATCACAACTGATTGGTGCAAGGAAATTGACAGAACGTAAGATTGCAGGTCCTGAAATATTTTCCTTTCTTAATTTTTATAAGATTTAACTTATTTTCATAAGGGGAAGCTTATGACCTCCTTTAGTTTCTGAAAATAGAATACAGCTCAAATTTTATCTTTATTTTCTATCTCTTAATTGGGACAATTGCAGTGAATTACTTCTTCCTGCTATAACTGGCTGGAATTCCACAAAGCTCCAAAGGCTTTCATTGAGGTGGTTCATTTTATTCCCTTTTCTTTTCTTTTCTTCTCTTTTCTCTTCTCTCATTTTTCAAGAGAATGTGTTTTCTAAATGGTTGGAGAGACGTCTTTAACCAGTTATTTAAAAACTGCAGTGTGGAGACGTGGGTCAAAAATCGACAGATGTTTTCTTTAGAGGTTTGTAAGCTATATTGTTAAAATGTGCAGATGGAAAATAAAAGCCACTGCCCAAGGCCTGGATTTGCCTTTTGACAACTGCAGAAAACAAGTTGGGTTCTCTTAAAAGCTTATTGGGTTTTTTAGAAGCGTTTTAGTCAGTCCAAGCAGAGGACAAGTGGATATTACTGTCAAGAAATGAGTTGCCAGTACATTGCAAAAGTTTTAAAAATAATAATAATAATAATTTAGGAGATGAGCTTTGGTGAATTGTTAGAAACAACAACAATCTGTATTTGTACATAATAAAGGGAGAAAAGCTGTTAATATAACCTCTAAGGGACCAGCATTATCACTGTAGACTCTGTAGGGATTTCTTTCCTTGAGGACCAAAAATGCTCATTCCAGCCTGTTTTGGTCACTTTTAAAAAGTGTTAGGAAGTATTTGTAGTGGGTTTGGGGAAAGGAGGGATGAAGAGGCAGAGGCAGGAGATTTTTAGGGCAGCAGTACTATTCTGTATCATAGTATAATGGTAGATACATTATACATTTATCAAAACTCATAGAATGTACAGCACTGAGAGCGAACCCTAATGTAAACTATGGGCTTTGGGTGACAATGATGTGTCAATGTAGGTTCAGTGATTGTAACAAATGTACCACTCTGGTTTGGGATGTTAATAGTGGGGGAAGGCTGTTCCTGAGGGGTGGGGAGAGGAGTGGGAGTATATGGAAACACTGTACTTTCTGCTCCATTTTGCCGTAAACCTAAAACTCCTCGGAAAAAAATAGTGTCTATTAACAAAAAAGTTAGAGTAAGAAAACTTGTGTCTAGATAAAGTGACAAAGAGGCCTCTGGGTATTTTCATATTGATGACAGTGGCTCATTGAAGATTTGGTGACAATAGATGTTTCCTCTTTGATTCTTCCTGTATCTCATAGGCTAATTGTGGAGTGTCTGAGCTGTCATACTTTTCTTAGTCCTTGGACTCCTTTTCTGCCTTCCCACACATTTTTCATAGCTATTTCTGGCTCTTTGCTTCTAACAGATTAGAAGAAAATCTCATGTTAAGTATTTAATGATCAGTCCTAAAACGAGTTCTTATCTTTCCATCTTCTCAAATGTCCTTGAGCATTTTTAAAATAAAAAAAAGTCCCTGTGATAAGCTATTTTAACCAACTTCATTTTTCCCTCCTATAATTTTCTAAGATGCGGAGATGTCTTAGTATACAGAGTTGTGGTTTTTCAATTTGTTTTTGTTTTTAAACCTTGTGCTTTTTGAATTTGAAAAATCTGTATGCTTTTTTTAATACCCTGGGGATCTGCTTCAGGTACTGCGATGCAGAAGACTTTGTGGTCGTGTCTCTCTCTGCTGTACCTTCACCCTGAGCTCTCTTCTCCTAAACAGATATTGCCTCGTGCAGTAGATGTTCCTGTTCAGAGACATACAAAGAGGTCAGGCACTCTGGTATGTTTCATTATAGCAGCAGATGGTGAGGTTAGAGAATAATATTCATACCATTTTTCAAAATGTCTTTAGTGTTTTCTGCTGGAATTATGGTAACTGCATCTTAAATATTGTCTCTGTACCTACTTCAGGGACAGAATGCCTGATGAGGAATGTCTCAGGTGTATTATTCTTTTCTTAATAGCTATTCATTATAGTAGGGAATTTTTTTCCTTTTTTTTTTTTTTTTTTAAGCTTATCTGAGATTTAATAAAATCTTTTATGGCAGATTTTAAACATACAAAAAAAATAAAAAAGAAGAAGAGTATAACAAGCTCTCCTGAACCCATTACCTACCCCTAACAAACCATCAATGTATGGCCAATTTTGCCCTGTCTACTTCCCCCACTCACATTATTTGAAGCAAGTCCTAAATACCCCACATTTTAATATGAGTTTAATATGAACTTAAATGACATGGACTCTCTTTTTTTAAAATATAACCACAAGACCATTTCACATCTGAAAAATTAATAATAATTCTTTCATACTACATATCCTGTCATTGTTAAAATTTCAGTTGTCTCAATGTCATAAATGATTGTTCTTTTTCACACTTAAAAAAACAATCAGGATCTAGATAAGTTCCACACATTGGAATTAGTTGTCATGTCTTATAAGTCTGTTTTTATTTATAGGTTTCCTATCACCTCCTTTTTTCCCTTGAAATTTATGTGCTGAAGAAACTGGATTGCTTTTCTTTTAACAGTTTCTGACAGTCTTGGGGATTTTGCTGTTTCATTACTGTCGTTCTTTACCATGCTCCTTTTTCCTCTGTATTTCCTGTAAATAGTTAGTTAGGTTTAGAGGTTTAATCAAATACGGGTTTAGTCTACTTCATAGAGAAGTAGACTAAACCCTTCAGGAGGGCCAGATGTATGGCACCTCTCTCTGTGATGCTGTAGCTGGATACTTATATCCATTAGTGGATTAGGGGTTGCAAAATGAGATATTCTAATTTTATCATTACTGTTTTCTTTCATTTTCTTTTATTGTTTTGAAACAGCTTTATTGAGATATAATTCACATACCATACACTTCATCCATCTTAAGTGTACAATTCAGTGGTTTTTTTGTATCTTCACAGACAAATTCAACCATCACCACAATTTTAGAATATTTCATCACGTCAGAAAGCAATCCTGTACCCTTTAGCTATCTCTCACTCCCCTGAGCCCTAAGTAACCACTATTCTACTTTCTGTCTCTATAGATTTCCCTTTTCTAGACTTTCATATTAATGGAATCATATAATTTGTAGTCTTTTATAATTGGCTTCTTTCACTTTGGTTAATATTTTCAAGTTCACCTGTATGGTGCATGCATCAGTACTTCATTCCTATTTATGACCTAACAATAGTCCATTGTATAGGTACACCACGTTTTGTTTATCCATTCATGTGTTGATGGACATCTGGTGTTTTTTCACTTTTTGTCTATGATGAATAACGCTGCTATAAACATTTGTGTACAAGTTCTTGTGTGGACATAAGTCTTTCTTTCTCTTACATATACACCTAGGAGTGGAATTGCTGGGTCATATGGCAACTCTATGTTTAACCATTTGAGGAATAACCAGACCCTTTTCCAAAGCGACTGCACCATTCCCTCCAGCAAGTGTATGCAAGTGTAAGCAGGTTCTGATTTCTCCACATCCTCACCAACACTTGTTTTTATCTGAGTTTTTTCCTAGCCATTCTAGCAGTGCGGTTTTGCTTTGCATCTCCCTGATGACCAATGATTTCAAGTATATTTTGATATGCTTACTGACTCTTTGTACATCTTTGTTGGAGAAATGTCTGTTCAGATCCTTTGCCCATTTTTAAATTGGATTATCTTTGTGTTACTGCATTGTTAGAGTTTGTATATTCTAGATACAAGTTCCTTATCAGATACATGGTTGGCAAATATTTTCTGCCATTCCATGGGCTGTCTTTTCACTTTCCTATGCTTTATTTATTAGTGTAAGTCCGTCTTTAAAGAGAAATTTCCCCTCATCTCTTATTACTCAATGAGACAGTTTACATAGGAAAGGCAAGATAAAAACTTGATTCTTTTCCTTTGTTTATAAGTTTTCAAATTAAGGAACTGGTTGTTTGGCATCTTCTCATAGTGCCCAATTATTTTTTAAAAAATAATTATGAAGGCAAGAATTCAAGCATTCGATGATTTCAATCCATTGTAGCTTTTATTCTTATTGATTTTCAGGTTGTCCCACCTTTAACTAATGTGAACATCTTCAGGTTGATTCCCAACTAATTTTGATGTGAGTCTAATTGGTTGTGATAGCTTCTTTGCTTTCTAGCACAAGTAAGTGTTCTGGACTCGTCTGGTACACTTCCTGCTCCAGACCTGAAATCAGCTGTTATTACAAGGAGCCCTGGTTCTCTTTTAGTGGAGTAGTGTGGGTGCTAGGGGTGTACTTGCCACCAAGATGGTAACTGTTTATAGACCTTTTTAGTGGTTATATCAGGGAAATATGTATATGGGGTATTTTTTTTGTTTTTAAAGTCAAAATATGTTATGCTTATAGTTCTAGTTTATATTCAGGATGTAGGGCTTTTACTTGACCTCTTCTGTCTTATATATGTATATCTCCTTCTTCCCACACTACCACTCCCAGTTCTCAGAGTCACTAGGGACGCTAGTAATTATGTTATAGTCTATTTTCGTTGCTTTGTCCCACAATACCTAGAATAGCAATGCCAACATTACCACCAACAGTATAATTACTGAAAATAGTTAAAAGTTTTTTTGTTTTTTTTTCTGTTTGGTTGTTATTTTGCTTCTAGGTTATGTATAGTACAACCGTTGTTTTTGAAAGTTACTTGAAATAGTTTCTCTGTGCTTATACTACTAACTGGACGTATATAGCTAGGTTCACTACATTTTATTTTCAATACTTAGGAATTGCTTTTTAAATTTTTATTATGAAATTACCTTTAATTCTGGTAAAAGCATATGACAAAATCTACCATCTTAACCATTTTAAAGTGCACATTTCAGTAATGTTTATTCACATCGTTGTGTAACAGATCTCTAGAACTTTTCATCTTGCAAAACTGAAACTCTGTACCCATTAAACAACTCCCCAATTCCTCCTCCTCCAGCTCCTCACAACCACCATTCTACTCTCTGTCTCTGTGAGTTTGACTTTTCTAGGTACCTGATATAAGTGGAATCATATAATATTTGTCTTTTTGTTACTGGTTTATGTAACTTAGCATAATGTCCTCAGCATTCATTCATGTCGTAGCATGTGTCAGAATTTCCTTCCTGAATACTATTCCACTGTATTTATGTACCACATTTTGTTTATCCATTCATCTGTTGATGGAAACTTGGGTTGCTTCCACAATGAATTGCTTTTAAATTTACTTTTGTTTTATAATTTTGTGAATTATTTACACAGATCTGAATCAAATCAATAAAGAAAATATATTCAAAGAAGTCAGTCTTTTGTCTCTTTCTCTTCATCCTGATTTCTTCCTTCCTTAAGGAAATTTTTTTAACATATTTATTGGAGTATAATTGCTTTACAATGGTGTATTAGTTTCTGCTTTATGACAAAGTAAATCAGCTATATATACACATATATCCCCATATCTCCTCCCTCTTGCGTCTCCCTCCCACCCTTCCTACCCCACCCCGCTAGGTGGTCACAAAGCACCGAGCTGATCTCCCTGTGCTATGTGGCTGCTTCCCACTAGCTAATAATAATAATTCTTTCATACTACATATCCTGTTTTACATTTGGTAGTATATATATGTCCATGCCACTCTCTCACTTCATCCCAGCTTACCCTTCCCCTTCCCCGTGTCCTCAAGTCCATGCTCTACATCTGCATCTTTATTCCTGTCCTGCCCCTATGTTCTTCAGAACCGATTTTTTTTGTTTTTTTTTTTTAGATTCCATATATATGTGTTAGCATACAGTATTTGTTTCTCTCTTTCTAACTTACTTCACTCTGTATGACAGTCTCTAAGTCCATGCACCTCACTACAAATAACTCAGTTTCATTTCTTTGGTGGCTGAGTAATATTCCATTGTATATATGTGCCACATCTTCTTTATCCATTCCTCTGTTGATGGACACTTAGGTTGCTTCCATGACCTGGCTATTGTAAATAGTGCTGCATTGAACATTGGGGTGCATGTGTCTTTTTGAATTGTGGTTTTCTCTGGGTATATGCCCAGTAGTGGGATTGCTAGATCATATGGTAATTTTATTTTTAGTTTTTTAAGGAACCTCCATGCTGTTCTCCATAGTGGCTGTATCAATTTACATTCCCACCAACAGTGCAAGAGGGTTCCCTTTTCTCCACACCCTCTCCAACATTTGTTGTTTGTAGATTTTCTGATGACGCCCATTCTAACTGGTGTGAGGTGGCACCTCATTGTACTTTTGATTTGCATTTCACTAATAATTAGTGATGTTGAGCATCTTTTCATGTGCTTCTTGGCCATCTGTATGTCTTCTTTGGAGAAATGTCTATTTAGGTCTTCTGCCCATTTTTGGATTGGGTTGTTTGTTTTTTTAATATTGAGCTGCATGAGCTGTTTATATATTTTGGAGATTAATCCTTTGTCCATTGATTCGTTTGTAAATATTTTCTCCCATTCTGAGGGTTGTCATTTCGTCTTGTTTATGGTTTCCTTTGCTGTGCAAAAGCTTTTAAGTTTCATTAGGCCCCATTTGTTTATTTTTGTTTTTATTTCCATTATTCTAGGAGGTGGATCAAAAAAGATCTTGCTGTGATTTATGTCAAAGAGTGTTCTTCCTATGTTTTCCTCTAAGAGTTTTATAGCGTCTGATCTTACATTTAGGTCTCTAATCCATTTTGAGTTTATTTTTGTGTATGGTGTTAGGGAGTGTTCTAATTTCATTCTTTTACATGTACCTGTCCAGTTTTCCCAGTACCACTTATTGAAGAGGCTGTCTTTTCTCCACTGTATATCCTTGACTCCTTTGTCATAGATTAGTCGACCATAGGTGTGTGGGTTTATCTATGGGCTTTCTATCTTGTTCCATTGATCTATATTTCTGTTTTTGTGCCAGTACCATATTGTCTTGATTACTGTTGCTTTATAGTATAGTCTGAAGTCAGGGAGTCTGATTCCTCCAGCTCCGTTTTTTTCCCTCAAGGCTGCTTTGGCTATTCGGGGTCTTTTGTGTCTCCATACAAATTTTAAGATTTTTTTGTTCTAGTTCCGTAAAAAATGCCATTGGTAATTTGATAGGGATTGCATTGAATCTGTACATTGCTTTGGGTAGTATAGTCATTTTCACAATACTGATTCTTCCAATCCAAGAACATGGTATATCTCTCCATCTGTTGGTATCATCTTTAATTTCTTTCATCAGTGTCTTATAGTTTTCTGCATACAGGTCTTTTGTCTCCCTAGGTAGGTTTATTCCTAGGTATTTTATTCTTTTTGTTGCAATGGTAAATGGGAGTGTTTCCTTAATTTCTCTTTCAGATTTTTCATCATTAGTGTATAGGAATGCAAGAGATTTCTGTGCATTAATTTTGTATCCTTCAACTTTACCAAATTCATTGATTAGCTCTAGTAGTTTTCTGGTGGCAACTTTAGGATTCTCTGTGTATATAGTATCATGTCATCTGCAGACAGTGACAGTTTTACTTCTTTTCCAATTTGTATTCCTTTTATTTCTTTATCTTCTCTGATTGCCGTGGCTAGGACTTCCAAAACTATGTTGAATAATAGTGGTGAGAGTGGACATCCTTCTCTTGTTCCTGATCTTAGAGGAAATGCTTTCAGTTTTTCACCATTGAGAATGATGTTTGCTGTGGGTTTGTTATATATGGCCTTTATTATGTTGAGGTAGGTTCCCTCTATGCCCACTTTCTGGAGAGTTTTTATCATAAATGGGTGCTGAATTTTGTCAAAAGCTTTTTCTGCATCTATTGAGATGATCATATGGTGTTTCTTCTTCAGTTTGTTAATATGGTGTATCACATTGATTGATTTGCGTATATTGAAGAATCCTTGCATCCCTGGGATAAATCCCACTTGATCATGGTGTATGATCCTTTTAATGTGTTGTTGAATTCTGTTTGCTAGTATTTTGTTGAGGATTTTTGCATCTATATTCATCAGTGATATTGGTCTGTAATTTTCTTTTTTTGTTGTATCTTTGTCTGGTTTTGGTATCAGGGTGATGGTGGCCTCATAGAATGAGTTTGGGAGTGTTCCTTCCTCTGCAATTTTTTGGAGGAGTTTGAGAAGGATGGGTGTTAGCTCTTCTCTAAATGTTTGATAGAATTCACCTGTGAAGCCATCTGGCCCTGGACTTTTGTTTGTTGGAAGATTTTTAATCACAGTTTCAATTTCATTACTTGTGATTGGTCTGTTCATATTTTCTATTTCTTCCTGGTTCAGTCTTGGAAGGTTATACCTTTCTAAGAATTTGTCCATTTCTTCCAGGTTATTCATTTTATTGGCATAGAGTTGCTTGTAACAGTCTCTTAGGATGCTTTGTATTTCTGTGGTGTCATTACTTCTCCTTTTTCATTTCTAATTTTATCGATTTGAGTCCTCTCCCTGTTTTTCTTGATGAGTCTGGCTAATGGTTTATCAATTTTGTTTATCTTCTCAAAGAACCAGCTTTTAGTTTTATTGATCTTTGCTATTGTTTTCTTTGTTTCTATTTCATTTATTTCTGCTCTGATCTTTATGATTTTTTTCCTTTTGCTAACTTTGGGGTTTTTTTGTTCTTCTTTCTCTAATTGCTTTACGTGTAAGATTAGGTCGTTTATTTGAGATGTTTCTTGTTTCTTGAGGTAGGATTGTATTGCTATAAACTTCCCTCTTAGAACTGCTTTTGCTGCATCCCATAGGTTTTGGGTCATTGTGTTTTCATTGTCATTTGTTTGTAGGTATTTTTTGATTTCCTATTTGATTTCTTCAGCGATCTCTTGGTTATTTAGTAATGTATTGTTTAACCTCCATGTGTTTGTATTTTTTACAGATTTTTTTCCTGTAATTGATACCTAGTCTCATAGCGTTGTGGTCGGAAAAGATACTTGATATGATTTCAATTTTCTTAAATTTACCTAGGCTTGATTTATGACCCAAGATATGGTCTATCCTGGAGAATGTTCCATGAGCACTTGAGAAGAAAGTGTATTCTGTTGTTTTTGGATGGAATGTCTATAAATATCAATTAAGTCCATCTTGTCTAATGTATCATTTAAAGCTTGTGTTTCCTTATTTATTTTCATTTTGGATGATCTGTCCAATGGTGAAAGTGGGGTGTTAAAGTCCCGTACTATGATTGTGTTACTCTCGATTTCCCCTTTTATGGCTGTTAGCATTTGCCTTATGTATTGAGGTGCTCCTATGTTGGGTGCATAAATATTTACAATTATTGTATCTTCTTCTTGGATTGATCCCTTGATCATTATGTAGTGTCCTTCTTTGTCTCTTGTAATAGTCTATTTTAAAGTCTATTTTGTCTGCTATGAGAATTGCTACTCCAGCTTTCTTTTGATTTCCATTTGCATGGAATATCTTTTTCCATCCCCTCACTTTCAGTCTGTATGTGTTCCTAGGTCTGAAGTGGGTCTCTTGTAGACAGCATATATACAGGTCTTGTTTTTGTATCCATTCAGCCAGCCTATGTCTTTTGGTTGGAGCATTTAATCCATTTACATTTAAGGTAGTTATCGATATGTATGTTCCTATTACCATTTTCTTAATTGTTTTGGGTTTGTTTTTGTAGGTCTTTTACTCCTCCTGTGTTTCCTGCCTAGAGAAGTTCCTTTAGCATTTGTCGTAAAGCTGGTTTGGTGGTGCTGAATTCTCTTAGCTTTTGCTTGTCTGTAAAGGTTTTCATTTCTCTGTCGAATCTGAATGAGATCCTTGCTGGGTAGAGTAATCTTGGTTGTAGGTTTTTGCCTTTCATCACTTTAAATATGTCCTGCCACTCCCTTCTGGCTTGCAGAGTTTCTGCTGAAAGATCAGCTGTTAAACTTATGGGGGTTCCCTTCTATGTTATTTGTTGCTTTTCCCTTAATGCTTTTAATATTTTTTCTTTGTATTTAATTTTTGATAGTTTGATTAATATGTGTCTTGCCATGTTTCTCCTTGGATTTATCCTGTATGGGACTCTCTATGCTTTCTGGACTTGACTATTTCCTTTCCCATATTAGGGAAGTTTTCAACTGTAATCTCTTCAAATATTTTCTCAGTCCCTTTCTTTTTCTCTTCTTCTTCTGGGACCCCTATAATTCAAATGTTGGTGCGTTTAATGTTGTCCCAGAGGTCTCTGAGACGGTCTCAATTCTTTTCATTCTTTTTTCTTTATTCTACTCTGCAATAGTTATTTCCACTGTTTTATCTTCCAGGTCACTTATCCGTTCTTCTGCCTCAGTTATTCTGCTATTGATTCCTTCTAGAGAATTTTTAATTTCATTTATTGTGTTGTTCATCATTGTTTGTTTGCTCTTTAGTTCTTCTAGGTCCTTGTGAAACGTTTCTTGTATTTTCTCCATTCTGTTTCCAAGATTTTGGATCATCTTTACTATCATTACACTGAATACTTTTTCAGGTAGACTGCCTAAGGAAATTTTTTTAATTAAATGGTTTATCCTTCCATTTTTTTTAATCTTAAGAAGACATTTTTTGGCCATTCAAAAATATGTATGTGTGTGTTTGTGTGTTTATATGCGCATATACACACACACACACACATATTTGTATCCCTCCATTCTTAGAAAATGGAAGCATACTATATTGTTCTGCATCTGGATTTCATCACCTGATGATTGTAGTATAGAGAGCGCTTCCTTGTTCTTTTCTTATCACTGTACACTTATTCCATTGTACTATAGTTTATTCCACCAGTTCCCTATTAATGGACGTTTGAGTTGTTTGCAGTCTCTTGCTGTTAAAAACAGTCCTACAAAGATGAATGTACTGCATAGGTCTTTCTGTATTTTTGCTGGTATCTATGGGAGTCAGAAAAGTGAGTTTGCCAGGTCAAAAGGTGTGGTAATCCTGCTAGATATAACAAATTCTCCTTTATAGGGGTTATACAATTTTGCATTCCCACAAATGAGAGGGTCTGTTTCCTTCTCCACACTACTTTTCCCTGAGTATATTGTCAGGTTTTTGGACTCTTACTGGTGTTTCAGTGAGAAATACAGTTTTAATTTACATTTCCCTTAGCATGGGCATCTTTTCATATTCAAAGCAATTTGTTTCTTTCTCTGTGAACTGTCCATTTTTTTAGCCTATTGTTCTATATAATAGTGGGTTTTTTCCTCTATTTCTAATTTTAGAGGCTCTCTATATGGAAAGGTAGTAAATATAAATTGTAAAAATTTTTTATTGTCATTTGTCTTTTTGCTTTGCTTGTAGTGTTTTTTGCCATTCAAAAGTTTTAATTTTTATGTAGTCTTATTTGTTACCCCTTTCCCCTTCTTGCTTGTGGATTTTTGAGTCATTTTTTGGTAATTCTTACCCACTCCTTGGTTATAGCAGTTCACTCATCTTTTCTCTAGTAACTATATGTTCTTACTTCCTTTCTTCTTTCTCTCTCTCTCTCTCTCTCTCTGCCTGTCTTTCTCTCTCTCTTTTCTTTCTGTGCATTTGTTCTGGTGTATGGTACGAAGTTTGGTTCCAATTTTCTTTTTCCATGTGTATATCCAGTTATACCAACATTACTCATTTAAGAGTCTATCTTTTCTCATTGATTTGAGCTGCTCTCTTTGTTTTGTTGTTGTTTAATGTACTTGTATATGTAATTGGGTCTATTTCTGGATTTTCTATTCTACTCCATTGGTCTGTATTCATGAGCCATTACAACATTGTTTTAATTGTATAATCCTTATAATATGTTTTAATATCTAGTAAGGTTAGCTTTCTTCATTTTCATTTTGTGTTTTCCTAGCTTTTTTTTTCTTGTTTTTCTTCCAAATAAACTTTATAATCAACTTGTCTTACTCTGATGAGAAAAACCTGATGGTATTTTTATTTGGACTGCATTAAATGTATAGATTAATTTAGGGCGAAACAGGTATTTTTGTGATGCTGAGTCTTTTCATCCAAGAAGATGCCTTTCCATTTGTTCAGTCCTACTTCTCTGTTTTCCAGGAATGTTTTATATAATTTTCCTCATATCTATTTTGGGTATATCTTGTAATTTTACATGTATGTATTTATTTTATTTTTTGATATTGTGTTTATTATATCTTCTCTCTAGGTTTCATTTTGATCTGTGATGATTATTGAATTTTATATGTTAATTTTATAACCTGTTACTTTACCAAGTCATTTCATTGTTCATTGTAATTTTGCCATTGATTAGTTTGGGTTGTCTAGATATATAATCGTATGAGATGAAAATTGAGAATTTTCAGAGCCTTTCCAAAGAATACAGAATTTTTCTAAGTTAACAATACATGGGCAGTGCAGGTGTGTTTCTGGAGATCACACTTAGCTGCTTAATGGTATATTGTAGATGTTCCAGTCTGTCATGTGCCATGATCTGTGTTAACCGTATCATTTGTTTAATAACAGGAGTTAGAAAGGCAGAAACATACGTGTAGTGTGCTACAGCATAAGATGGATGAACTTAAAGAAGGCCTCCGACAAAGAGATGAGCTTATTGAGGTATGTACATGAACTGTGGAAATACTTAATTTTGGAAAAAATGCACTGAATTGGATGAGGGCATGTGTGTTGGGAGGGAAGGGAGTTAAAATGCCACAAACAAACTTGTCTCTTCACATTTGGCTGTACCCTAAAATCTTACAAACGTGAAACATGAAGGCAGGCTTAAAAAATTAATACTGTGAACCCTGTAACTATTTCGCCTTTTAATAGCAGAAGCTTTTATAATTGTCTTTTATTCCTAAGCATATTGTTTCCTAAAGATATCTTAGGAAATGGGCAAAAGGAAACATTACAGAGTACCGTGATTCTTTGGAATGTAGTGAATGTTATATTTGGGAACATGATTCTTGGGGAATAAGAAGTTTGATCGTCGCTCAGGTAGGTGCATTTCTGAGATGGCTAAGTGAAAAGAAGAAATTGTGTCAAGACGCCTGATAGC
This sequence comes from Balaenoptera musculus, assembly GCF_009873245.2. Taxonomy (NCBI): domain Eukaryota; kingdom Metazoa; phylum Chordata; class Mammalia; order Artiodactyla; family Balaenopteridae; genus Balaenoptera; species Balaenoptera musculus. The sequence continues at coordinate 55,217,628 of NC_045795.1, forward strand.
AGACAAAAGGTGAAGGTTGCCCGGGGCTGTGACTCAGGTTCCTGAGGTGGAGGAGCTCTGAGGGCCACAGCAACATCCTAGGAGGGAAGGAGGAGTGTGGGACTCCAAGAAATCTTTGAAAGCATGTATCATCCTTTTGTGCCTGCCAGCTTGCATGCATCTCTGTTTTTCTTTAAATGTGGTTTTCCTCTTGAGATTGTCATTTTTTATAAATATGGGGTGAGGTTTGTTGGGAAGGGGTCATGCTCACTTTCTTGGTGAGGTTATCAAGCATGTCTAATGTTAACTTAGTGTTGATGCCATGGTGATATCAGGAAGGCAGCTTTTTTTTTTTAAAATAATCTATTTCTGATTCATTTTTTAAATTATTTTTTATTTTTTGGCTGCGTCAGGTCTTCACTGCGGCACACAGGCTCTTCTTTGTGGCGCATGGGCTTCTCTCTAGTTGTGGCACGTGGGTTTTCTCTCTCTAGTTGTGGCACGTGGGCTCCGGGGTGCGTGGGCTCAGTAGTTGTGGCACGTGGGCTTAGTTGCCTCAGGCATGTGGGATCTTAGTATCCCGACCAGGGATCGAACCTGTGTCCCCTGCATTGGAAGGCGGATTCTTTACCACTGCACCACCAGGGAAGTCCCAGGAAGGCCAGCTCGTGACAACCCCGGAGATGCCACATGCATCACGCTCAACTCAGCCCTGTCCCTCGTCCTTCAGAACCACCCCCCCTTCCCTCCTTCTTTTCCTCTTCCCCCATGGGCCTGCCTCACTTAATCTCTCCCCCTATAAATGACTTTAAAAACCATTTAATAGAAGAAAAGAAGTGACTCTTTTTGTGGATTTGTGTTACTCTTTTTGTCATTCTTGAGAATAATTGAATTGAACATAGCCTGCTGAAAGCAGATAGAATTTTTGAATTCTAAATGCAAACACAGATAACCCTTTGAAAATATCAGATTACATGTGAAGTTAGTTGTCTTAGTTTCTCCATATATGGCAAGAAGAATATTATCCAAACTCTGTATGCTGCTGGCAGTTAAAAATCACGTGAATTCTTCTCCCTTTTTGTCCTCTTTTGTGTGTGTCAATATGCCAGCCACTTGTTATTTCTTTTTCTAATTAAAATATGTACTTTTCCCCATATGATTTCCAAAGAATAATAAAACTACTTTGGGAGCTGCTTCTCAAGTTCAGTAACTTATGTTAGAATTGGTTAAGTGTTCTAGTTTTTAGTTTGATGATTGCATTTAAGAGCTATTTTAATGCTTGATTTTTACAATTTGTCAGTATGGTTTCCAATTTAAAAGCCCAGGGTGCTGGGTGTACAAACTTTTAAAACCTTAGTTTTAAGTATTCTTTATGTTTAGAGTTAACATCCTTCAGATGTTAATATGCACATTTACTTATAACTGAAGAATCCTGACTATGCCAAAATAATGTTTTTTTGGTCTTTAGAATGGAGAACCACGTGGTAAAGTAGATGAGAAATGTATGAGTAGGGAAAGTGGAAGATGATAATTTACCAATAATGCATAAAAGAACCTGCTAAATATAAGAGAGTATAAATTGAACATCAGTGCCTAGTCAGAAGAGTTAAGAATTGCTAAATGCTAAAAATCTAGTTTTTCTCAAAACTGATGTGAAATGTGTAATTTATGATGTTCTTGCTATCATAGATTCTGCTAACAGGAATTCAAAATGATTGAGCTATGTCCCTCTTGTAGTTTTTTAGTTCTTCTTAAAAAAATAGGGTTCAAAACTACTGCTTGTTGTCTGTGATAAGGATCATTTGTTCATAAGAAAATCTGAATTTCCCTCTCTAAAAGTGTAAGTTGGCCAGTGTTTGGGGGAAAGGCACTTATGAGAGGAAGAGTACATGTGTGGAGCTGGGTGTACACAGAAGCCCCAGCTGGCTTGCTGCCTCATAGCTGTGGTTGGAGCAGCTGCCCCCAGTCCCCTCGCTTGCTGTCATAGCGACACGGCGCCAAGACGCTGGATGTCATCTTTCCTTCTAAGACACTGGATGTCATCCTTCCTGTTGGTCACAGACTTTCTGCTTTTGTTAAGTTTCTTTATCAGCTTTATTTTTGTTCTGTTTTCCTCCCTCTAACCCTGTCCTCCTTTTCTTTCTGCTCTTTTATTACTTCTCTTCCCCTTTCCTCTGCAGGAGAATCAGCGTATGCAGCAGAGAATAGACACCATCACAAAAGAGGTGTTTGAACTCCAGGAGACACTGCTTTGGAAAGATAAAAACATTAGGGTATGAGATGAAATTGGGCTTCGGCCCAAAGCTCATTGATGAGGAATAGACCAATGTAAATTTAACTTAGAGATTCCTAAAATTCTGTCCTTTGACTATTTTTAGAGCATTTATACAGAGTGAAATATGAATAAGCAGAAGACAGAAACTTCCATGGGAAAACCTGATCCTATGCCTGGAAAGAACTCTTCTCTCCAGCTGACTCTGGGCTTGTAAAACCTACAAGTAGGAACTTTCTAAGGAAGTTGTTCTTTATTTCCCCAGGATTTTTATGCAGAAACAGCCACAGGCATTTAATTCAAACTCTGTGGCTAATTTGATATCCTTACATTGTAAGAATTTAGATAAGAAGCAAGAGGATAGGGGGTGGGGGAAAAGTTATTAGCATCCCATAAATCTTTGGTGAATAAAATAGGAAGAGATTAAAATCATTTTAATTACGGAAGTGGATAGGAATGTAAGATTTGCTGGAGCTGCCAAACTATGATGTCACCTCTAATCATATCCTTGCAACTCCCCAAAGCAGGGGCCCAGATAAGGAAAAAGTCTTCAGTGCCTTTTTGCTAAGCCCTTCAGGTAGATTCCAAGGACACTGGAGCTGAAAAAATCCCTGCCAGTTCATCCCCTGTGGCCTTTGACTGGCAAGCCACCTACACCTCATGACATATGAGCTCTCTGTTCCACAGAGGCTTAACTTGTCAGGGAAGGGCAGCGTGGAGGGAAAAGAGAGAAGGAAACCCTTGGCCTGAAGACATAGTTAGGAAGCCTCCTTTCTACCTGAGGTTAGGTGGGGTAGGGAGAAGCTGGCCAAAATCCCTGAGAGCACCTGTGGTGGACAGGCGTGGATGTGAAGCCCTCTGGATCACACCCTCCATAGTTAGGGGCATTCTGGTATCCAGGTCATTTCACACCTCCAAGGACCCTATCCTCTCAATAGACACTTGGGAAACAAAATTACTTGTTAAAGTGTGGTAGACCAAGAAGTTTTAAAGAAAGAAAGCTACCTTTTAGAGTTTCTGATGCTAAAATACCAAGTTCCTGAAATTCCATCTAAAGCTGGAAAAACCTTCTGAGGTATTAATTAACAACTCTGTTAAGAGTTTTGAACTGTGACTGTGAACTACTGATTCTATTTGAATTTTTTACTTGGGCAATTTAAAATGAGATGTGAACAAGTGTATAGCACAAAGCAGGTAATTTGTAAAGTTAAGTTGAAATCTGGTCACGATTTAGAATGGGCTTCTTTTAGGGTTTTACATAATTTTCTTTAGCACAGATCTGCAGGTCCATGATTTCTATTTTGTATACTTATTTTAGCATATTAAACTGATTATTTTGGACCAGCCATAGAAAACTCCCAAATCTTTCAGTCCAATAGCTATTCAAAATAAAACAAAAATTTTTTTCTACCCAAAAGATGTACTGATGGTTACAGTATAAATTATTTGACTTTTAAATTTTCTTGGTATTATTGAATGAATAAGTGGGTATCTTCTTTATATGTAGTATATAATAATGTGTTCATTTGGCTTTTTTTTTTTTGGCGCCATTTTTCCAACAGCATTTGCTTACTTAGTGTCTGTGTCACTTTTTTTTTTTAATTTTTGAATTTTATTTTATTTTTTTTTTATACAGCAGGTTCTTATTACTCATCAATTTTATACACATCAGTGTATACATGTCAGTTCCAATCGCCCAATTCATCACACCACCACCCCCACCCCTCCACTGCTTTCCCCCCTTGGTGTCCATACGTTTGTTCTCTACATCTGTGTCTCAATTTCTGCCCTGCAAACTGGTTCATTTGTACCATTTTTCTAGGTTCCACATATATGCGTTATTATACGATATTTGTTTTTCTCTTTCTGACTTACTTCACTCTGTATGACAGTCTCTAGATCCATCCACGGCTCAACAAATGACCCAATTTCGTTCCTTTTTATGGCTGAGTAGTATTCCATTGTATATATGTGCCACATCTTCTTTATCCATTCGTCTGTCGATGGGCACTTACGTTGCTTCCATGACCTGGCTATTGTAGTTAGTGCTGCATTGAACATTGGGGTGCATGTGTCTTTTTGAATTATGGTTTTCTCTGGGTATATGCCCAGTAGTGGGATTGCTAGATCATATGGTAATTTTATTTTTAGTTTTTTAAGGAACCTCCATGCTGTTCTCCATAGTGGCTGTATCAATTTACATTCCCACCAACAGTGCAAGAGGGTTCCCTTTTCTCCACACCCTCTCCAGCATTTGTTGTTTGTAGATTTTCTGATGACGCCCGTTCTAACTGGTGTGAGGTGGCACCTCATTGTAGTTTTGATTTGCATTTCTCTAATAATTAGTGATGTTAAGCATCTTTTCATGTGCTTCTTGGCCATCTGTATGTCTTCTTTGGAGAAATGTCTATTTAGGTCTTCTGCCCATTTTTGGATTGGGTTGTTTGTTTCTTTAATATTGAGCTGCATGAGCTGTTTATATATTTTGGAGATTAATCCTTTGTCCGTTGATTCGTTGCAAATATTTTCTCCCATTCTGAGGGTTGTCATTTCGTCTTGTTTATGGTTTCCTTTGCTGTGCAAAAGCTTTGAAGTTTCATTAGGTCCCATTTGTTTATTTCTGTTTTTATTTCCATTACTCTAGGAGGTGGATCAAAAAAGATCTTGCTGTGCTTTATGTCAAAGAGTGTTCTTCCTATGTTTTCCTCTAAGAGTTTTATAGCGTCTGATCTTACATTTAGGTCTCTAATCCATTTTGAGTTTATTTTTGTGTATGGTGTTAGGGAGTGTTCTAATTTCATTCTTTTACATGTAGCTGTCCAGTTTTCCCGGCACCACTTATTGAAGAGGCTGTCTTTTCTCCACTGTATATCCTTGACTCCTTTGTCATAGATTAGTCGACCATAGGTGCGTGGGTTTATCTTTGGGCTTTTTATCTTGTTCCGTTGATCTATGTTTCTGTTTTTGTGCCAGTACCATATTTTCTTGATTACTGTAGCTTTATAGTGTAGTCTGAAGTCAGGGAGTCTGATTTCTCCAGCTCCGTTTTTTTCCCTCAAGACTGCTTTGGCTATTCGGGGTCTATTGTGTCTCCATACAAATTTTAAGATTTTTTGTTCTAGTTCCGTAAAAAATGCCATTGGTAATTTGATAGGGATTGCATTGAATCTGTACATTGCTTTGGGTAGCTTAGTCATTTTCACAATATTGATTCTTCCAATCCAAGAACATGGTATATCTCTCCATCTGTTGGTATCATCTTTAATTTCTTTCATCAGTGTCTTATAGTTTTCTGCATACAGGTCTTTTGTCTCCCTAGGTAGGTTTATTCCTAGGTATTTTATTCTTTTTGTTGCAATGGTAAATGGGAGTGTTTCCTTAATTTCCCTTTCAGATTTTTCATCATTAGTGTATAGGAATTCAAGAGATTTCTGTGCATTAATTTTGTATCCTGCAACTTTACCAAATTCATTGATTAGCTCTAATAGTTTTCTGGTGGCATCTTTAGGATTCTCTATTTATAGTATCATGTCATCTGCAAACAGTGACAGTTTTACTTCTTCTTTTCCAGTTTGGATTCCTTTTATTTCTTTATCTTCTCTGATTGCCGTGGCTAGGACTTCCAAAACTATGTTGAATAATGGTGGCGAGAGTGGACATCCTTGTCTTGTTCCTGATCTTAGAGGAAATGGTTTCAGTTTTTCACCGTTGAGAATGATGTTTGCTGTGGGTTTGTCGTATATGGCCTTTATCATGTTGAGGTAGCTTCCCTCTATGCCCACTTTCTGGAGAATTTTTATCATAAATGGGTGTTGAATTATGTCAAAAGCTTTTTCTGCATCTATTGAGATGATCGTATGGTTTTTATTCTTCATTTTGTTAATATGGTGTATCACATTGATTGATTTGCGTATATTGAAGAATCCTTGCATCCCTGGGATAAATCCCACTTGATCATGGTGTATGATCCTTTTAATGTGTTGTTAGATTCTGTTTGCTAGTATTTTGTTGAGGATTTTTGCATCTATATTCATCAGTGATATTGGTCTGTAATTTTCTTTCTTTGTAGTATCTTTGTCTGGTTTCGGTATCAGGGTGAGGGTGGCCTCATAGAATGAGTTTGGGAGTGTTCCTTCCTCTGCAATTGTTTGGAAGAGTTTGAGAAGGGTGGGTGTTAGCTCTTCTCTAAATGTTTGATAGAATTCACCTGTGAAGCCTTCTGGTCCTGGACTTTTGTTTGTTGGAAGATTTTTAATCACAGTTTCAATTTCATTACTTGTGATTGGTCTGTTCATATTTTCTATTTCTTCCTGGTTCAGTCTTGGAAGGTTATACCTTTCTAAGAATTTGTCCATTTCTTCCAGGCTGTCCATTTTATTGGCATAGAGTTGCTTGCAGTAGTCTCTTAGGATGCTTTGTATTTCTGTGGTGTCGTAACTTCTCCTTTTTCATTTCTAATTTTATTGATTTGAGTCCTCTCCCTCTTTTTCTTGATGAGTCTGGCTAATGGTTTATCAATTTTGTTTATCTTCTCAAAGAACCAGCTTTTAGTTTTATTGATCTTTGCTATTGTTTTCTTTGTTTCTATTTCATTTATTTCTGCTCTGATCTTTATGATTTCTTTCCTTCTGCTAACTTTGGGGTTTTTTTCTTCTTCTTTCTCTAATTGCTTTAGGTGTAAGGTTAGGTCGTTTGAGATTTTTCTTGTTTCTTGAGGTAGGATTGTATAGCTATAAACTTCCCTCTTAGAACTGCTTTTGCTGCATCCCATAGGTTTTGGGTCATCGTGTTTTCATTGTCATTTGTCTCTAGGTATTTTTGGATTTCCTCTTTGATTTCTTCAGTGATCTCTTGGTTATTTAGTAACGTATTGTTTAGCCTCCATGTGTTTGTGTTTTTTACGTTTTTTTCCCTGTAATTCATTTCTAATCTCATAGCGTTGTGGTCAGAAAAGATGCTTGATATGATTTCAATTTTCTTAAATTTACTGAGGCTTGCTTTGTAACCCAAGATGTGATCTATCCTGGAGAATGTTCCGTGTGCACTTGAGTAGAAAGTGTAATCTGCTGTTTTTGGATGGAATATCTTATAAATATCAGTTAAATCTATCTGGTCTATTGTGTCATTTAAAGCTTCTGTTTCCTTATTTATTTTCATTTTGGATGATCTGTCCATTGGTGTGAGGTGTTAAAGTCCCCCACTATTATTGTGTTACTGTCGATTTCCTCTTTTATAGCTGTTAGCAGTTGCCTTATGTATTGAGGTGCTCCTATGTTGGGTGCATATATATTTATAATTGTTAGATCTTCTAACAAGGGATCATAATGATCCCTTGATCATTATGTAGTGTCCTTCCTTGTCTCTTGTAACATTCTTTATTTTAAAGTCTATTTTATCTGATATGAGTATTGCTACTCCAGCTTTCTTTTGATTTCTATTTGCATGGAATATCTTTTTCCATCCCCTCAGTTTCAGTCTGTATGTATCCCTAGGTCTGAAGTAGGTCTCTTGTAGACAGCATATATATGGGTCTTGTTTTTGTATCCATTCAGCAAGCCTGTGTCTTTTGGTTGGAGCATTTTAATCCATTCACGTTTAAGGTAATTATCAATATGTATGTTTCTGTGACCATTTTCTTAATTGTTTTGGGTTTGTTTTTGTAGGTCCTTTTCTTCTCTTGTGTTTCCCACTTAGAGAAGTTCCTTTAGCATTTGTTGTAGAGCTGGTTTGGTGTTGCTGAATTCTCTTAGCTTTTGCTTGTCTGTAAAGCTTTTGAGTTCTCTATCGAATCTGAATGAGATCCTTGCCGGGTAGAGTAATCTTGGTTGTAGGTTCTTCCCTTTCATCACCTTATCATGCTACTCCCTTCTGGCTTGTAGAGTTTCTGCTGAGAAATCAGCTCTTAACCTTATGGGAGTTCCCTTGTATGTTATTTGTCATTTTTCCCTTGCTGATTTTAATAATTTTTCTTTGTCTTTAATTCTTGCCAATTTGATTACTATGTGTCTCAGCATGTTTCTCCTTGGTTTTATCCTGCTTGGGACTCTCTGCGCTTCCTGGACTTGGGTGGCTGTTTCCTTTCCCATGTTAGGGAAGTTTTCGACTATAATCTCTTCAAATATTTTCTCGGGTCCTTTCTGTCTCTCTTCTCCTTCTGGGACCCCTATAATGAGAATGTTGTTGCATTTAATGTTGTCCCAGAGGTCTCTTAGGCTGTCTTCATTTCTTTTCATTCTTTTTTCTTTATTCTGTTCTGCAGCAGTGAATTCCACCATTCTGTCTTCCAGGTCACTTATCCGTTCTTCTGCCTCAGTTATTCTGCTATTGATGCCTTCTAGTGTAGTTTTCATTTCAGTTATTGTATTGCTTATCTCTGTTTGTTTGTCCTTTAATCCTTCTAGGTCTTTGTTAAACATTTCTTGCATCTTCTCGATCTTTGCCTCCACTCTTTTTCCGAGGTCCTGGATCATCTTCACTATCATTATTCTGAATTCTTTTTCTGGAAAGTTGCCTATCTCCACTTCATTTAGTTGTTTTTCTGGGGTTTTATCTTGTTCCTTCATCTGGTACATAGCCCTCTGCCTTTCCATCTTGTCTCTCTTTCTGTGAATGTGGTTTTTGTTCCATAGGCTGCAGTATTGTAGTTCTTCTTGCTTCTGCTCTCTGCCCTCTGGTGGATGAGGCTATCTACTTGGCTTTTTTTAATTAAACTTTTTTAAAATGTTTGAGATCATTGTAGATTCATATGCAATTGTAAGAAATAATACAGACATTTTGTATGCCCTTTATCCAGTTTTCCCAAAATGTAACATCTTGTAAAACTATAGTACAACCAGTGTATTGACCTTGATATAATCAAGATGCAGAACCTTTTTGTCACCATAAGGGGTCCCTCCTGTTGCCCTTTTATAGCCATATCTACTGCCTCCCCTTCACCATCCCACGTGCTGGCAACTGCTAATCTGTTCTCCATTGCTATAATTTTGTCATCTTAAGAATGTTATATAAATGGGATTGTACAGTATGCAGCCCTTTGGAATTACATTTTTTCACTCAGAATAATTCCCCTTAGGATTCATCCAAGTTGTTTCATGCATCAGTAGTTTGTCCCTCCTTTGACTTAAAAATATTTTTTTTAATTGTGGTAAAGTACAAAAAAATAACAGAAAATTGACCATTTAAATTTAAGTGTAGAGTTTGGTGGTATTAAGTCCATTGACATCGTTGTGCTACGTCACCATCATCCAGCCATAGAACCCTTTGCATCTTGCAGAACTGAAACTGCCCATTAAATAGCAACTCCCCAGTTCCTCCTCCTCCAGCCCCTGGCAGCCACCCTTCCACTTTCTGTTTCTATGAATTTGACTACTCTTGGTACCTCATAAAGTGGAATCCTATAGTATTTGTCTTTTTGTGACTAGCTTATTTCACTTAGCATATATCCTCAGGGTTCAGACCTGTTGTAGCATGTGTCAGAAGTCCTTCCTTTTTAAGAATGAATAATATTCCAATGTATGCTTGTACCACATTTTTTTTATCCGTTCATCTGGACACTTGGTTGCTTCCACCTTTTTGCTATTGTGAGTAATGCTGCTGTGAACATGAGTTTGCAAAACTCTCTTGGTGATTTCTTTTGAGTATGTACCCAGGAGGGGAATTGCTACATTATATGGTAATTCTATGTTTAATTTTTTGAAGAACAGCCATACCGTGTTCCATAGCAGCTGCACCATTTTATCTTTCCACCAGCACTGTACAAGGGTTCAAGTTTCTCTACATCCTTGACAACATTTGTTTTCTCTTTTTTTCTTTCTTTTTTTTTTTTTTTGATAGTAGCCATCAAATATGTGTGAGGTGGTCCTCCCTTGACTTTTAAAAGACACATTTTTAAATATGATCTGTGACTACCTATCATTTGTCTGTAGCTTCATTGTCAAGATTTAAATTTAGTAACTCCATGAAGGAACATGGCCATTATTCTCATATTAAAGTTCAGTTTTCTTTAGTTCTTTCATTGATCCTAGTGGTCGTACCTCTAGCACCAGTGTAGTTCTGAGCACCCAGTGGTCATGTGTATAATCAGTACATATGAAGGGCTTGTGTATCCCTATAGCCCAGCATAAGGCTCACTCCCATTCTGACTAAAGATATTTGTGCCTGTATGGAATTATAACCTGTTGTGCAAAAGTTCAGCCTTTCAGGCTTCTTGACACTAGAATTTGAGGTTAGGTCAGGGGTAAAGAATTATTTAGGTCTCCACAAGCATGTACTTTTTACCCTAAAAAAAAATCTGTAGGAACAATTATGGAATACAAACACAAGGGTAGTGATTATATGGTCAGGTAATACAGAGGATTTCAGATCCAGTGTGAATACATTTGGTCCAATTATAAGGTACTTTAGTAGTCTTCAAACTTTGTGGTGAAATGGAAGGATTTGCAGGATGTATTTTATTTTCCCATCCATAATTATGGGAAGATGAAATTTAAAAGTCCAAAAGTAAAGATAAAATCTGCTATAAGATTGGGAAGAGGAACAAATGGCATGTACTAGCATTTGGTAGAATTCTGAGTTTCAAATTGGTCTGTTCCTAACGGGTCTTTTATCTCCAGTGGTGCTTCTACAGAGCATGTTGTGACAGTGGTTGCTGACCCAGTTACGTGTGGTGACGCATGGCACGACTATGCACACAGATACCATAACCCAAAATAGCCAACGCAGCAGAGATGAGAGTGGCTGTCAGTAGATGGGAGGGTATTGCTTGGGCTTTGTTGTCCTAATGTTACACTTGCTAGTAATGTAATGGAGTGTTAATATTAGCTTGGAGTGGTAGAGCAAATGCCTTATGGTGCTAGAAACGCAGATTGTTAACTTACACACAGACTGTAGACACATAGTATGAATGTAAATTGTTGAAAGGAAGTTAGATGTTCATGTTGCAGTTTGGGCAGGTAAGGAATAGGACTTGCCCTGTGAACTACTTTTCCAGTACTATCTGGGATGATAGTAAGGGAACATAATTGTGGCCTTCATGGGGCGACGATAGATAAAGAGTACGCAAAGGCTTTGGAACCAAAAAGAACTGGATTCATTTGCTGGCTTTACCAGTTACTGTGACTTTGGGTAAAAACGTAGCCTCTCTGAACCTCAGTTTTCTGATCTGTGAAATGGGCATAAGGAAAGTACAGGGTATATAAGGGAGAAATTAAATTAAAAATATATGAGAGAAATTATATGTATATTTAACACCTGGAGCTACACAAATGGCAGTTGCTATCATCCAGTATTTACTTATTGGTTGGAAAATAGGATTATAATGATTTAAAAAGTTGTCCAGCTATTCAGCAGTCAGTAACTAAGCAGTTAGCCCACTTCTAAACTCTGTAAACCAAGAGGAAAGTTACCCGTTCGTTGTAGTTTAACTTCTGGGATTAATGGGAATGCTGGTAGAAAACATTAAATATAGGAACAAATGTGCAGAGAAAGGCTTTTTCAAATAGCCCAGCTGTCAGATACCTGCACAGACTGCTTATCCTGGGTGGGTTCTGAAGTATGGGGTATTTTATTACATAGAGTAACAATATGTCATTGTTGACCAAACATGTGTTCCTGCTTCTGCACTGCTGTCCTGAGCTCTCACAGTGTGAGATTTAGGCAATGGTGGGAAAAATGGAACCCAGTCTGGCTTTTCCTAAGCCTTGCTTGCATCTTACACACTGCAGGCAGGGTGCTTGACACTGAGTACTCCTTTCAGCCTGTGCCCATAGGATGCTGCTGTTATTATCCCCTTTTCCAGTGAGGAAACTGAGGCATAGGTCAGTTAATAGGTGCCAGGACTCAACATCCTGATTCCAAACCCATATTCTGCTACCTGCCATAGGTGGGCTGTATTTATTTTGTCAGTATTTTATTTTGGTTTTTCACATTTTGAAGGTATATCAGAAAACCAAATAACCCTTAGTTATTATTTTGTTAATTAAGTTAACAAAAAACAGACCCTTGAGAATTTTGTGGGGGAGATTAGCTATTTTTAATTAAGCGGTATCTGAGGAATATTTTACCATACTACTTGGAGAACAATTACTATGGCCAGTATTTAATTAAAATACCTTGTATATATACTGGTTGTTTTCCTCCAGAACTAATTTTTATTTTTTAAAAAATCAAGTATATTCTTGAATATACTTTAACATGAAACGCGGGTTTTTTGGTCTACCAAACAAACATGTACTTAGGAGGTTTGTAAGGAAGACTTTATTTTAGTATTACTACTGTCTTCACTTCCTTTTCTTGACTGAAAAAGAAAGATTTGTTTTCTTGCCTGATGTGATAAGCATGTTTTGCCAAATTTATGCACGATTAACCACTTACTATTAAAACTTTCTTCTGGAGATAGATACCCGTATAACTGTATATTTCCTCCCATATCTAACTGCTTGTTTCCAAAGCTTTTAATGCTTCCTTGTCTCCTATGCCTTTATCTTTTTTTAATTTGAATTAGGTACTTCTCTGCTACCTTTCACTTGCTCTTTTTCTGTGCCGTTCTTTCTCTTGCTACCCTGTCTAAACCAGGCCCTAGAGAAACAGAAAGAATACATTGGCTGCCTTAGGAGTGAGCGGGACTCGCTCAGAGAGGAGCTGGCCGAGCTGAAGGCAGCAGTGGAGACGGGAGAGGTACGTGAGCTCCCCCGCGCGCCAGGCCCTCACTGCTTTGTTCCTCCTTCCTTCCGTCCTGTCCTCTTTCCAGCCTGAATACAAAGCACAGTGTTCACTCCTCAGCCCAGATTTGGTAGGTGTGAGTCCTGTCTCTGCAGAGCTAGATTCCGTGTAGCTAGTGCTGACCAGGTGTTCCCGTGGCAGGCATGTGTTGTCGCAGGGTCAGTCGCCTCACTGCCGTGTCCTCCTTCCCTGGGGGCCATTTTTTGTGATGATGGGTTTCTTCCTCTCCGCAGAAACACGGCTTAGTCATCATCCCCGACGGCACTCCCAACGGCGACGTCCATCAGGAGCCAGTGGTCGGAGCCATCACTGTTGTGTCTCAGGAAGCCGCTCAGGTCTTGGAGTCGGCAGGAGAAGGGCCACTGGGTAAGACACCAGCCACTGAATTGCCTTGGATTAATGCTGTCCTTTTGGACTTCCAGCTTGTTTACACCCTCTCTTGGAAAACAAAAACACACCAGGGCTGTCTGAGCCTTATCTAGATCCCTAACAGGAAGAAATCTGGGCACACTGTCTTCAGACATCCTTGACCTTGGGAAACCAGCATTGGGGTCATTGACAGGCAGTAAGTGTAACTGTAAGGCCCCTGGTTGGAAGCACTGTGGGTGTATACATGTTGCTTTTTCACTTAAATATAACCTTCTGCAAAGAGATAATCCAGCACATCCGTCCGGGGGAACCAGTGGGCTGGTCGACAGCTTCCAGAGTATGTGTAAGTTTCTTCTTCCTGGAGCATCTGGTTTTCTGTTCTGCTACTCATGCCAGGATTCTGTAGCTCTTTGCCACTGCATTTCTTAAGGCAACAAACAGACGACCAAGAAGATATCAGAGGAGTGTTATTCCAGAGCAGGGCTTCTGAGCCTCTTAAGGGCTAAGCCTCTTAAATTTGACCCCTTGAGAACCTAATGACACCTGTCTCAGGAAACCACTCAGATGCCCATCTATTGCCTCCACTAAGATTCCTATTCTAGAGAAGAAGAATGGCACAAGTAGATACTGTATCACCAGCTCACTTTTATATTAAAAAATGATCTTTTTTTCTTCTTTGTCTTATTTTCATATATATGTAGGTTTCCTAGAAGAATAGATATACTATAATATAAAGGGGGGCGGGCAGCCACAAAACGTTTTAAGGGCACATTCTCTAACGTACAGAATTCTGGAAGTGTAACTGTCGAGAACTTTGATAAAGCAGAGGATGCCGGCGAGATGAGTGAGAGCTGCCGTGGGGAATAGACTGAGTGTACAGCCACGGGCAGCTCAGATGGTTTTCTCTGCCTGATGGGAGGTGCCGAAACATTTGGTCATGACTTTGGTGGATTGTGGGGAGTGCTGGCTGGGTGTCAGGTGCTTTTGTAAAAAACTCATCTGTAGGTGTCCCCTCAGTCCAAGGGGCCTATTTTAATGCATGTTGGGAAGAAGCAGCCCTCCCCTCAGGCCAGGAGCGAGCCCTAGCAATCCTGCTACCAAGCCTCAGATGGCTCTTGACGGCCCACATCTTAGAGTTGGTCCCCTTCCCTCCCCCAACTAGCTTTGTGGGCCTCTGCTTCTTCCATCATTGTGTTCCTCTGTTTTCTTTGCTCCAGCACCCCTCTCAGGCCCATTCTTAGCCCCTGCCTTCTCTCCCATAGTTTGTTTTCTCCTGCTAAGGGCTTAAGAGCCTGTGGGAGTACCCTTGGCTTCGAGTTGTCTATCTACTGGTAAAACTTGCAAATTTTTGAAACAAGGAAATGATCTTTGTACTTCGTTTTGTCTTCAGATGGAAAATCACTGCTCTTGGGAGCAAATGTTGTATTTAGTGCCCTGATAAATATCAGTTGTGTGGAAATACGTGTTGAATAATTAAGTACTTTTCCTTTCACCATTAAAGCCTTCATGTCTTGATATTCAGAGCTATGAACTGTTTATCAGATAACGTTTGCTGTTTGTGAATTTGAAGAATTATTTTAAATTGTTTATATATTACAACATTACAAATTTTTCATTTGTTTTAGATGTAAGGCTACGAAAACTTGCTGGAGAAAAGGAAGAGCTACTATCACAGGTAAAGGTATTCTTCTCATTGGAAGGGGATGTTAATTGTAACTGACTAAATCATATGGTAAAATGTTAGCAAACTAAAATGTACACTAGAAAGAAATGTGCTTGTTTCAAACATCACTGCTCAAGTAAGAGTTGAAGGATAAAAAGATAATTCATCTTTGTTGTCTCCTGTTCTTTAAAAAAAAAAATTACAGGACACGAAGTTTAAGGAGTCAGATAGTTCTAAAAGCCTGTTCTGAAGACAGAAGTGCCCTGCCCTGCCCTCTCCCCGCCTCCAGCCCCAACCATCCCGTTTGGTTCCTTTAGCTGATTCTTGGGGTGTGTACCGCCCTTGTATGCTTCTATGTAACATGCTTATGTTGCTTCTTGATTGTTCTGTTTAAGGCTGCTCTGTTGACATCCCTCTGTGGGACATAAGGATTTATCTTTCCTTCATCCCCTCTCCCTACCACTCGCATGTATACTTTCCACCCCCACATCCTCCTAATAAAGGAGCAGTGAGATTCCAGTCTGTTTACATTATCAGGACTCTGTAAACACTGCTCACAGTGGAGCCATGGAGCATTCTAGGATTCATCTCCTTCACAACTCCTTAGTTAGCCTGAAGTTAGTATTGTGGTTTTTCTTGTCATTTGCTTGGTTTCCTATGTATTTGTTACTAATCTAGCTGCAGACTCTCCAATAGTCGTTTCAGTCCACTCTTGGTGTTTTCAGATGCATCAAGTATTCCCTCAGTTCCGTCTCTTTTGGTTCTTGGTGCATCTGACTCACCCCTTGTGAA
The DNA here is from genome assembly GCF_009873245.2 of Balaenoptera musculus. Taxonomy (NCBI): domain Eukaryota; kingdom Metazoa; phylum Chordata; class Mammalia; order Artiodactyla; family Balaenopteridae; genus Balaenoptera; species Balaenoptera musculus. The sequence goes on from NC_045795.1 coordinate 55,233,422, forward strand.
CTTAGAGGCTCGCTCCCCCCGGACAGAGACATGACCACCTTTCACCATCATCTAGAGTTTCCTTTGCCTGTGCTCCAGGCAGGAGCAGCATCTTATGCCTCCCTCCTTCTGTGTCCATTCTCTTATTCTGGTACATCCCCCAGTAGCTTCCTGAGGAAAGAGTTTTGGGGCTGTAAATTTTTCTTAACTTTGCAGGACTGAAATGTCTTCATTTTCTCCTCTTACTTGATTAACAGTTTGATGGGATTATAGAATTCCTCGTTGTAATCATTTTCATTCTTTTTTTTTTTTTAACTTTATTGGAGTACAATTGCTTTACAATGGTGTGTTAGTTTCTGCTTTATAACAAAGTGAATCAGCTATACATATACATATATCCCCGTATCCCCTCCCTCTTGTGTCTCCCTCCCACCCTCCCTATCCCACCCCTCTAGGTGGTCACACAGCACCGAGCTGATCTCCCTGTGCTATGCGGCTGCTTCCCACTAGTTATTTTACATTTGGTAGTGTATATATGTCCATGCCACTCTTTCACTTCGTCCCAGCTTACCCTTCCCCCTCCCAGTGTCCTCAAGTCCATTCTCTACATCTGCATCTTTATTCCTGTCCTGCCCCTAGGTTCTTCAGAACTTTTTTTTTTTTTTAAATAAATTGCTGTCATTGTCTTCTGGCTTCCTGCACGGCTACTGAGAATTTCAAGGACATTTGATTTTTGATCTTTTGTATGACCCCCGTTTTTTCCCTCTCTGGCAGCTTGTACCATACTCTCCTTTCTTCTCCTAGGGTTCTGAAGATTTCAGGTGATTTGGTTTGGAGTTTTGCATGAATGCATTTATTGTGTGTGTTTCTGCAGGCACATGTAGCTGCATAGATAATAGGCATGGAGTGGGTAGAGAGATTTTACAGGTGAGCATAATAGGGCAGAGGAGGTGAGGGCTTTGTCGAGAGAGTGACGATGATGGACCTGGAGATTAAACTGGGTAAGGAGGTTTGAGGGAAAATCCAGGAAGACATCAAGGCACAGCAGAGAGAAGATGGAAAAGTGGACTATAGGTGCCAGTGGGTTGAAGGATTTTTGGAGTTTGGGTCCAGAGAGAATGAGCTGGAAAGATCAAGAGTAGTGGTTAGAGAGAAGATACATGGAACTGAATTCGGTAGGGACTGCTGTTGTCTAGTGGTGAGATCTGGTATATGACGGTGGGAGCGAGAGGCTGAGGGCAAGGTAGGATAGGTGGCAAGATCCTTGCTCCAGAAACTAGAGATCCGTTGTAGGAGAGATCCTACTTAGACGTATTTTGAATTTGCCAACAATTAAGGCAGGAGTAGCCTGGAGAGCATGTGAGTTAGCAGCTAAAATGGTGACGAAAGAGTAGGGAGATGGCAGTGATGAGGGGGGTTAGTACTTATAATCTGAAGCGATGTGATTAGGAACTGCATTAGGAATTCAGGGAGGCTAGAGGGAGAAGAGTTTGTAACAGCAAGGAACGCAAGAAGACACCTGATCCATTCTCAGGCTCAGTGAGAGGAGGGCTGAAAGGACTGCCAGGCTGCAGAGGAAGCAGGCCCCTCAGGGGAGGGCAGGTCTCTATTAGAGCACGGACGGGACGGGGTAACGGGGATGCACAGAGAGGATGGAGGATAGTCCAGAGGGTGCAGTGCAAGAGTGTCAGGCTTTGGGAAAGGTTAGGAGATGAAGACAGAGTAGGGCTTATACCGGGCCTTTTGGGAAGGAGTGCAGGAAAAGGGAGGACAAGCCTTTTCGAGATGGACATTGAACAGGAATGATTGAACAGGAATGATGGGGATGATGAGATTAGTCCCGGTTGACCCGAGGCAGACAGTGATGTCGTGGTTGAAAGGGCAGTTGTCTGGGAAGCGCAGATTTAGTCCCAGTGCCGAGCTCGCTCTTTCTCCATCAGGGGAGGGGCAGACCTGGTCCCAGTGCTGAGCTTTCCCTTTGACCCCTGTGGATGGAGCCGAGGACAGCTGGGGAAGCCACCTGGAACTCTGAGCACGCACTCACCTTTGACCCCTGATGATGAAGGACGCAGGAGGCGTGGGGACGCTTGGTCTTGGTCCGGAGGTGGCCCCCTGTAGAAGAGGACAGACTTGCTCTGATTTGTGCTCCTTCCTGCATCTCTGATGATAAAGAGTTGTAGGCATTTGGAGAAACACGACTTTGATTTCTGATTTGGGGGGTGGCGAGGGGGATTTAGACCTCGGGACAGATATTCTTATTGTTTCTCTCCTGTTTTCTCCATCCCTTTCATCTCATTTGTTCGGCTTTCTGAAAGATAGCCTCAACTTATCTTTCGCATTTTTATTGAGTTTCTATTTCTGCAGTCATTTCAAGGATGCAGATGTTTTCACTTATCTCAGAGGGTATTGATAGGCTGGTTGGTTTGCTTCCTGGTTCTTTTTTTCTATCTGCATAGTTTGTTTCCTTCCAGATGTTCTTTTATGTACATTTAGTTGGTCTTCAGTTTAAAAGTAGAGGACTAAAAAAGCTGGTGGGCAGCTCTGAGCTTGTGGGTAGGGCTCGTCCAAGCTTCTGTGAAGCTTGATGTGGCTGGGTGTCTTACTGGGAACCTTAGATGTGGTTATGTTGGTCTTTTATTTTAGGCTAGTCAGAGTTATAAAGAGAGAGATCCCGTCCTGTGCCTGAGCTACAGTCCTAGCTGTGTGCAGTTTGGGAACTGAGGGTGGACCAGAGGCCTCAGCATGCAGTTCATTTCTGTCCGTCTAATCTTATTTTCCACATGTGAGGCCCTTGTCTCCAACTGGGCCTTCTTTTTTCCCAACCCAAAGTCCCTCCTGATTTTATTTTTTAGTTTATTTTGTAAATTAAAAAAAGAAAACCTTTATTAGGTTATAACTGGCATAAAGTAAGCTGCACATACTTAAAAGTGTACAGATGTACATACCTATATTAGTTTCCAAGGGCCGCCATAACAAAGCACCACAAACAGGGTGGCGTAGAAGAACAGACTGTCCTCTCACCTCACAGTCTGGAGGTCAGAAGCCCTGTGTCAGCAGTGTGGGTTCCTTCTGAGGCCTGTGATGGGAAGTCAGTTCCAGGCCTCTCTTCTAGCTTCTGGCATTTTGCTGGCCATCTTTGGGGTCCCTTGGCTTGTAGATGACATTCTCTGTCTTAGCACATCTTCCCTCTGTGCCTGTCTCTTCATGTGGCATTCTTCTTATAAGGACACCAGTCATATTGGACTAGGGGCCCACCCTATTCCAGTGTAACTTCATCTCAACTAAGTGCCTCTGCAGTGACTGTTTCCAAATAAGGTCACATTCTGAGGTACTGGGGCTTAGGACTGCAAAATACGAATTTTGGGGGGACAGTTTAACCCACAGCAATACCTGTGAAACCATCACCACAATCAAGATGGTGAAAATATCCATAACTTCGCCAAAGTTCCTGTGTCCCTTTGTAAACCTTCCTTCCCTTCCCACCTCCCTCCCTCTCTCCAGGCAACCGACGATCTGCTTTTTGTCCCTTCAGTTTGCATTTTCTGGAGTTTTTCACGCAGCATATACTCATTTTGAGATTCACCTTGTTGCTGCACATATTAGTAGTACGTTCCCTTCTTTGGCTGAGTAGTAATTCCATTGTATAAATCGACCACAATTTACTTATCCTTCTCTTGATGGACATTTCAGTTGTTTCTTGTTTTGGGCTATTAATGAATAAGCTGCTATGAATGGCCTTTATTTTGGGTAAAATAAGGTAGATTATGTAGCCGAACTCAAAAATATATTTCCAATTATTTCTGTATACAGTTTTTCTAAATAAGACTATTTAACCTAACTCTAAACAAGAAACCTCTGCCTATGAATTTTCCATTTTTAATAAAAAATAACAAAAAGAAACCCCTAAGATGTACTTTTCCACAGACCTACACAAATAATAAAATACAGCTGTTTTAACTGGGACACCTGGTCCTGGAGCTTGCTCCTTTTGATAATTAGTTCGTAGCTGATCTCCAGCACCTGAGCACAGCGTGCCCCATGGCAGGCACTCCAGGAAACAGTTTCTGAATGAATGATTTGTGGCCTTATTCTAAGATGTGGCCACCAGGCCAAATACCTGTTTCATTTGAGAGACTGGATCTCACTGATAAGCCTTTACTTCCTCTTCAGATTAGAAAACTGAAGCTGCAGTTGGAGGAGGAACGGCAGAAGTGCTCCAGGAGCGATGGCACAGCAGGTGACCTGGCGGGACTATGCAGAAATGGCTCGGACCTGCAGCTCATCGAAATGCAGAGTAAGGCTGGGGCCGGGCCGCCGCTGACCCGCGTGGGGCTGTGTCCGGGGCGTGGTTGTGAGCAGGCTGTTAGAGCCTGTGGTTCTGAAGACTGGTTAGTTCTCAGCTGGACTAGAAAAGCCATCCTCGTCAGTCATGGAACTGAAGAGGTTTCTACTAGGCTGTGTGCTTCCTGGGGTGACAAGGCCTGAGAGGTAATGCTCTCCCCACTTCTTGGCAAAGTGATTTCTAGAACATTTTGCAAATAGTGACATCATGACACTATCCTTTTCCACATCCCCGGGTCATCTGTAAGCACCCTTCCTAATGACATGTTTTTCTATGGAATTTATCTTAGATAACTGGAGGGATATATTTGGAACTAACTCAAACTACTCTGGAGTAGTTTCAGAATTTTCCCGGAAGTAGTCTTGTTAACCCAAATTAATCTTTATTAGATGGGATTTAAACCAAGGCCACAAAGTAAGCCTACTCAGTTTACCCAAATTATTTCAGTTTTTCTGCCTTTCTACTTTTGACCCCATATTATTTTAAAGTGCCTACAGTATTCACAGTAATCCCCACAGCGGGGAGATTTTAGCAGCCATTCGTATACAGTTAGATAATGTATAATCACACAGGGGAGACTCTATTTTTCCAATTTGAATAAGGCTTTTCTGATAACTTATTTTAAAATATTGGTTATTCCATGGCCCTTTCATCTAAATATTTTGAGTTAGGCGAAATAGACAAGCCTTTTTGGACCAGGCTTATTAAAACTAACTTATTACTATTAACTTTTGAGATTAGTATCATTTCCTCTATTGGATATCAGTTGGAACCCTTGTGATAGTTCCTGATAAATATTTTGTTCTAGAAATACCGATTTGGCGTGGAGGGTAGATGAAAAGAGGGGCATAACAAAAGGTAGGCTGACTAGTTAGGAGGTTGTAATAGTAACCAAAACAGTCCAGTGGCCGCCAACAGTCTTAGAGAGAGGGCAGTGCACAGATTTGGAAGAGTTTGGCCTAAAACAGCAAAGTCAAAAGGAATCATATTGAGGAGGAATGGGTGTACACTGATGTGTGACATCTTCCCAGAGCAGGCACCACGACAGAGCTGGTGTCTGTGGCAGGCAGGGCAAGTGACCGGGGTGGGGCTGTGACCCAGGTGAGCAGAGCAGGGCCGGGCAGGGCTGGGCTGGGCTGGGCCTGGCATGTAGCGACAGAAGCAGGCAGCTCCCCTGCGCCAGAGGCCGGGACAGGAACCTGGTGACTCTCAGTTCTGGACAGCTGCCTTGGCTTGTAGGCATGGTGTTTGGGGATGGAATTTCAGAACATGCATGAAATAAATGGCTGAGACCAGGGATTTATACTTTTGAAAACAGGAAGGAATGAGTGGTTTGGTGAGAAGGAAGCAGCACATTTTGATAGTAAGTTGCTAGAGTTAAGAATTAAAAAATATCCTAAAGCTTCAGTTTTAGGCCCAGAAATGGGAGTAGTTCTTTTTCGCTACCAGAGATGGCTTTTGGGGAGAGGCTTTTATAACCACATTACTTTTAGGGTGACAGTAATTATCCAACTAGAAAAACCTTTTGCATTAAAGATTATGTAGGTAGTTTTAACCTTAGTTTTATGGAAAAGTAGAAAAGTTCTTAAGTAGGGTAGATTTGGTTTATCTCCTGCAAGCCTTATGATATGATTCCTATTACAATGTAATTAGTTCAGAGTGATTTTTGTTAAATTTGGATTGCTGGAATTTTTCTCCCCCGGCCATTTCTAAGCTTCTCATTTTAAATGGTTTGCTTCTTAGGTCAGATATACAGCTAATGATTTATAGCTCTATCCTTAACACATTATCACAACATATTACTGAAAAGCATTTATTTCAGTAAATATTAAGCGTACATTACGTGCAAAGCACTTGGCTAGAAACAGAGGTAGATTCAAGAAGCTAAAACAGGGCCCCTGTCCTTACATACCTATATCATGTTAGGAAAGCATGATGTCATAAAAGAGAGTCCAAAAAAATGCAACAAAGGAAGGAGAAGCTAGAGTTAACTAAGGAGAGTCATGAAGGAGGTGAAAATTTAGCAGGACCTTGAGCAGGACCTTAAAGGTTGGTTAGACTTAGATCAGAGGTGGGGAGAAAAGGGCACTTGGTGTGTGAGGGGAGCAGGATACCTGGGGAGATGAGAAGGTGCAGGGCTGGGGGCAGGGAAACTGGAGGGGGGGGGGGCCCGTCCCGTGGGCACAGAGGCTCCCTGGGCCATGGGGCTGCAGGTAAGGTTGGCAGGGGCCCTGCTGTGCTGACAGGGCTCCTTGCTTAAACCTCTACCTGCACACATCATGGCGTGAAGAGAGAATTTTCTTCTAAAATGCTGTTGCAACACAAGTGCTAGAGCTTCTCATAGCATAGATGCGCCAGAACCTGCGCTGCAGTAGATACAGCAGTTGCCTGTGTGCGTTTGTGCTTTGTCTTCTTCCTCTGCACGGTCCTCTCCTGTGCTGCAGGGGGCCTCACTGCCTCATGTTCACACCTTCACCTCTGTGAGATGGTTTATTATTCTCTTCTGTTCTAGGAGATGCCAACAGACAAATTAGTGAATACAAGTTTAAGCTTTCAAAAGCAGAACAGGATATAACCACCTTGGAGCAAAGTGTAAGTCCTTCTTGTGTATGGTACCAAGTGATTTATGTCCCTTTTACAACACATCTGCTTCCTGCATCTCAGTGGTTAACCCCATGAATGCCTAGGTTTTTTGAGCTGCCTTTGCAGTTGGATCTCTATAAAAGCTCTAAAGTGGAAAGGCAAGCAGAGAACACCTGACAGGGCATTTCAGCCTTTTCTATGAATGAATGAGACTGAAGCTATAATTCTGTTTCTTGTAGCTATTTCAAGAGCCTTCAAGAAGACTGTGGTTTATAACATAATCCCTTATTGTACATTTCAGAAAGTCTATCGGGGAGTCTCCTCCTGCGATGTTACTGGGGCTTTTAAACAATATGGTTGTCGTAAAACTGAACATGGGAAATTGGCCCTATAATGACTCTACAGCTGTCATCCTCTCTAGGGACAGTTCTAGATGTATAAATAGCAGTTGAGTTCTGAGAGGACCTCTGACTCACCCTGAGGGGACTTGTTAGTGTTAGATTACTTGAAATCTGTCATGACATTGTATTTCCATCTTGGCTGCAAAAAAGTGGTGGTTCCTAGTGCCAGCACCAGAGGCCTGTGTTCTCATATTTACAGATCAGCCGCCTGGAGGGGCAGGTGCTGAGATATAAAACCGCTGCTGAGAATGCGGAGAAAGTCGAGGATGAACTGAAAGCAGAAAAGAGGAAGCTACAACGAGAGGTACTTGCTTTTATTATGCTTCTTGGAATATGTTCCTAAAAAAAAAAAATCCTTTGGAGATAAATTCTTTGCTGCACAAGGAATTTAATCCCGGCTCCAATCTTAGTGAAACAGCAGTGGAGTCACTGTTCTGTGTTGGTTTCTGACCTACACGGTGACTGCCATTTACTTTTATGTTTTGGTCAGTTAGATAATAAGAAAAAGAGTTCTTATTTTTGTTTTAGATGAGGTCTGTTTCTCCAGCTTCTCTGTGTCCTCTCTGTGATTAATGTTCAGCACCGTTGGTTAACACCTCTGGCTGCCTGAAAAACAGTGCAACTGCAGGATCACGGGCAGTGCTTCCACTTCCCAGAAACTGGAGAGGAAAGTAGCGCTGGGTTTCGTTTTTGACCATGTGAAGTGACCGAGCTCTTCCTGTCTCCAGTTACGAACAGCACTGGACAAGATCGAGGAGATGGAGATGACCAACAGCCACCTGGCCAAGCGGCTGGAGAAGATGAAGGCCAACAGGACAGCACTGCTGGCCCAGCAATAGGGAGGCTGCCCTGCCGCCCGGGCCCCGCCCGGAAGGACTGATCTTTCGTCCACTCAAACCCCTTTCAGGACTGTTTGAGCTTTGTCATTAAAATAGCCACCTTTGTATTTTATAATTTATGAGAGAATGAAACAGGTTTGAATCTTCATGAATGAACACTTTGGATTTTGTTGGTAGTTTGATTCTAGACTAAGAACTGGTCCATGCCGTTATTATTTTTTATTTCCATAATTTTAGAATCAAGTTTACTCACCATTTTTCCCCAGCTGCCTCAGTGACTGGGCACTCGGAGGCTTTGGCACGGGTTCTGGAGGACAGCGATTCAGCGCTCACCGAGGTTACTTCCTGGAGACCTCAGAAAACACAAGTGCCTTCTCCACAGTGCAATTCAGACGTCAGTGATCTCCAGTGGTCAAAAGACATTTACCCTTAATATCAGGTAGCATTTGTATTTTAGTGAAGAAACAAGTTCACAGGTGGGGAATATATGTTTCACTCAAATTTATATGTTTGGAGGAAAAAGCCTTTTTTTTGTAAGATATTTAAATTTATATAAGAAACTGTTAGAAAAAGATACGGGGAGTGTATATAAAACTTGCTTTATTGCATGGGGCAGGGGAAGTCCAAGGCCTGTACTCTTAAAGTAAGAGTAGGGTCCTTGGTCTTCACATCAACTGTGCTGTATCTTGTAAAGTATTTCATCTGCTGCTCATCTGTGGAATGAAACCTCAGACCAGCCCGATGAGGGAGGGAGGGCAGGCCAGGCCAGGCAGGTGGGAAGTCGGCCTGAAGATTCTATTAAATACACCCTTTTGCTGACTACAGTTGGCTACTGACACATTCATTTTCTTAGAGGAGCCTTTAAAACTAGTCATTGGCAATCATGCCCTCCTAGCTCGCCCCTCTTTTCTCTCCTTAAAATAATCTCCTTAAAGAAAAATAATCTGGAATATAGAATTTCTTTTAAGAACTTCAGTTTCATGTTTAAAGGCACCCAGTTTAAGAGGATTTTATCATCGAGTCGTAGCCATGTTACAGTATTTGTGATTCTCTTTTGCTCTCAGAATTGAGGTGGTTTTATGGAAATGATTATTGTATCTTCAGTGTGTTTACACAGAAAAAATATGGGGGAAAGTCTAATGAATTAAGGCCACATAAGATAAAATTAGACTTGAAACTAGGTAATAAAGTTAACTTAAATATGAATAAAATCTCTAATAATTATTCCCTTTAGAATAATTAGCTCTTTGTGTTTAAAACATGGAAACCAGGGGCTTCCCTGGTGGCGCAGTGGTTAAGAATCCGCCTGCCAATGCAGGGGACACGGGTTTGAGCCCTGGTCTGGGAAAATCCCACATACCGCAGAGCACCTAAGCCCGTGCACCAGAACTACTGAGCCTGTGCTCTAGAGCCCGCGTGCCACAACTACTGAAGCCCACGCACCTAGAGCCCATGCTCTGCAACAAGAGAAGCCACCGCAAGGAGAAGCCCACGCACCTCAACGAAGAGTAGCCCCCGCTCGCTGCAACTAGCGAAAGCCTACACGCAGCAACGAAGACCCAACACAGCCAAAAATAAATGTTTATTTTAAAAAATAAAATAATTCAGGAAATTGGTTTCCATATTTTGAGATGATTTCCTATAAGTTTTCTTTCAGTTGATGTGTGGGAGTGGGCAGTGAGGAGGCATGTTCTGAAATGCAGATTTATCCTACAATCCCATACATACCTGGAACCGAAACATCGTGTAGTCCACCTCTTGAGGCCTTGGAAATCCCTCTTCCTCTCCACCCACGGTCACTCAGCCTGTGCTCCTCCTGGAGCTGTTTTGTTGTCCCAGTCTTTTCCAAATGGAATGGTTCCACTTCTCATAAAATAGACTCTTCTGTTCTTTTCCACAGAACTTTCTTCACTGAGCCTTGTAATCTGGACTTTTTACCTCAAAACTATAGGCATTCTTCCTCCCTGTGCTGACTGCACATTTCTATTAATGCAGGCTAATATTAAGGTAGCTTATTTTAATGGTACTTACAGTTTCAGTTTGTATTTTTACAATACCCTTCAAACAAGAATACCTAGAAATTCCTTTATCATAAGCTGGTAGTATTGATAGCCATTAACAAAGTGAGCTAACTTAAAAACTCATGCCTGTTTTGGACTGGATAAGAACTATTTTCTTCAAGTTTTTAAATTAAGAATAAATTAATTAGCTTCGGTTACTGAAGGTACTAATAGAGTGACTCTGTAGAAAGCTGAATTGACAATGTCATCAGCACCTCCTATAGGTTCAGGACCTCTTTTAAAAAGGCACCTGAACCAACATTATATTTATCACCTGATATTAGAAATTCACCAGAACACAGAAAGAATCAAATCAACGCATGATCTATAAAGTCTTTAAGGCCCTTTTAGAATTCTTATCAGACATCCAGGAGGCTTTCAAACTACTTTTGGGATTCTTCAACACAATCAGTATACACTAGGTGAAGATGGATCTAGGAAAATTTCAAGTGTAATGAAATTAAATAAAAAAGCATGTTAGGACAAATTTGACTATTTATTTAGTCAATCCACCATGCATGAAGGAGTGCTACTAGTTAGAATGCAAGTGTGAGTTCAACCTACCAATGTCAGGATACAGAGGAAGAACGACCCATCCCAGAGGCCACAGATGGCCATAGTTAACACCTCTCGAAGACTTTATATAGATCGGGCAGATTAGCAAGCTGCAGGATGTTTCCGTCTTCTGTGAAATGTTTCGGAGGCAGAAGGTGTGAACGGAAGGCTTTATAGACGACATGCTCCACAGTCCACTTCCAGGGGTTTGGAGTAGAGCTGGGCACTTCACTCTGAAAGAGACATGTTAGATGTTCACATCCCAGTCTACACTGGTTTCCTGGCTGATGTGCACTGGGCCTGGAGAGTCTTGGTGGCTTATAATGGGCTGTGTGACCTAATGCTTGTGAAGTATCTTTTCTAGGCCAGCCTCTCAGGGATCCTACAGGCCTGAGCAGAGAGATGAGATGGAGGAAAAGAATCAGTCATGGCTCTCGTGATGCTTCCTCCCGTGGAAGCTGTTTCCATTCAGGGAGAGTGTGTTTACTGTAGCAGGATCTAACATAAAGTTTGGATGGCAGTAGTAGGAAGTACATTCCGTAATTACCACTAAATTTGGAGTCTCAATGTAGTTCTGTTTCCCAAAAAGCTCCACAGGTAAGAAAAGAAAAAAATAAATGAGGATTATTTTACTCCACCCTTCCCCTCCTACATCTAAGCCTTAGCTGCCTCACGTACAAGAAAATGTTCTTTCCCATCCATCCTTCCTCACCTTGAAGTCAGTGTTTCCAGTCAAACGGGATGCTCTCAGCACAGTTTGGTAAGTGTGCTATCTTGCCGCCTCCACTGGAATGAGATGGTTCCAGGGGCTTTGGCCAACACGACGTGGGACTGGATCTCCGCTCCACCACCCACAGGCTCTGGGAACCCTTGAGCACCCGCTGAAACTGTCCCTTAGTTTCCTCACCCATGAAGCTGGAGCAACAGCATGTCATCTCGGAGGAGGACCAAGAGCAATCACCGAGACAGTTATGTGTATAACGTGCCTACCCTTCCATTCTTACACTATAGGCAGGCCTCATTTTACTGCACTTTGCAGACTGTTGCGGTTTTTCTTTTTTTCTTTTCTTTTTAAACACAAATTGAATGTTTGTGGCAACCCTGCATTGAGCAAGCCTATTGGCTCCATTTTTCTAACAGCATTTTTTAATTTGGGTATATACACTGGCTTTTTAGAGACAGTGCTATACTGTACGCTTAACAGACTACAGTATATAGTATAAACATAACTTTTATATGCACTGGGAAACAAAAAAATTTGAGCAACTAGTTTTACTGCAGTGGTCTGAAACGGAACCAATAAAATCTCTGAGGTACTCCTGTATTTCAGTCCCCTCTCCCCCACCCAGCCAAACCCTCCGAAATAGTTGTGGATTGAAAGAGCACTGTCATCTGACACAGAAACATGAGGAACCCAGGCTGACTTTCCGTAAGAAGAGCTGGGGCCCTGACCCAAGTACAGCCGTGTCCCCCTGGCACAGCAGTGGTCAGAGGCAGAGTGAGGCACAAGCCAAAAGAGACTGGGGAGACTGGCCCAGAACCTGAAGGCTGGGGCTACACACTTCCAGGCTCACAATGGGAGATAACAGTCCACCCACTAGCCCTGAAACTTCCCATTTCTCACTGCGATGGCTTGTGTTTGTACATCTGACAGTGAGATCACTCTGGAGGTACCTTCTATATTTCAGAAGGAAATAAAACTCGTAAGAGCTGACCATTGTGTTTGAAGCTTATACGCAGCGGATCCTAGGAATTTAGAGAGGGCAAGATTGTGCGCCCAGTCCCGGGCACCAGTGCGCACCCTCATACCTGCTGGCCCGAGAGGGTCGACTCCTCAGACACATACTGCTTCCGGATGGAGTAAAACATCGCACATTCTTTACCGAGGCTTTCAAAACATTCCTTTTCGTCATCCCAGTTCACCTGCTCCAAAGAGAGAATTCAATACCTTAACATAGGTACGTGCTTTAAACACATTTCATTTCTAAATGGAGATAACAGACGACTTAAAAACTAAACGTGACTTTTTAGGCATTAAAGCTGTAAGTTGGAACTGCTGAGTATTGCTGGGGTGGGCAGGGATGAGAGGGGCCTTAGCCGTGCTACCCTTTTCCTCTTCATCATTACAGACGACAGCAGGGCCATGCGCCCTCCCCGCCCCCACCACACACACTCACACACCCACAGGACTGTCATCAGGACTGGCTCCATCACTTGCCTCAGTGGCCAGTCGGAGAATGAAGATAGGCAGACCCTCCAAGGGGGGCACGTAGTTGTCGATCAGAAGGGGTAATCCAACCAGGTTTCCTTCCTGCTTGTGGAAAAAGGCCAGGACAGGGGACAAGAAATCATGCCGTTACAGTTTAGTTTAAACAAATTCTCCCTGGTGTTTCCTACAGGTCTTGTCCTCAGACCTTCCGTTCTGGGCAACCAGGTGCTTGACCAGGCTGGGCACTGGGAGCAGCAGAACTAAGCACTTAGAGCTTTCTGTCCTGACATGTAGCAGAGCCACCTTCTCTTTGGATCTGCTCACCAACCAAAGAACACATCAAGGAAGGCCCCAGAAATCAAGGGGTAAGAGGAAGAAACCTCTTAGGAGAGCGAGTGGCAAAGCATCATCTCCTTCACTGGGGCCTGCAGGGACCGTGGGATTCAGCTCTCCCTCCTGCCTGGGTCCTGCACCCTGGGGACAGGAATGTGCACGAATGGATGATAAAAGTTGTGGAACCTAGAAATGCAAATAGGGAGTGAAGATGTCACAGAGGTCACAGGCTGCTTCTGAGAGGGGGCCCAGCCTTCTTGTCCTGATCCTGGACCAACTACAGAACTTGACTCTTATCTGAATAATACAATGGAGGTATAAAAATGACCGTCACCCACCTCATCAATCTCCAAAGAGAAGTAGTCTGCAAGCATCTCAGCCTTCTTTTTCAGAAACTCAACAATGTACTCGGCAAGTCCTTCTTTGGGACCATCTTCCTCTGTCCAGCCACTCTCAGGACTATCTAAGGCAAGCATGGCGAGGTCAAAGAGCGGTGCTGGCTCCTAGGAAGGATCAAAAACGTTAGGGGTGAGCATAACAGGGCATCCAAACGCAGCCTGAATTCCCACAAAACCATCTTCACAACAATAGCAGGTGAGAAGTGACAAATCTAACACTCATTCCGCAGTTCCCCCAAAGAAAACACCTGAAAATCCACAACAGAAGCTCATCCTCCTCCTCACCAATGGCCATTTCAACAGAGAAGGTGTGACCAACAAAAAGACCTGCTGAACAGGTGGGAAAGGTGAGGCCGTGAGGTGGCACTTTCCTTCTGTGTAGCTTTAAGGACCCCAATTTCATATTTCTAGAAAATCACAAGGCAGACACTAAGCAGATCATTCATTTCTTCCTACTGCCTTACCCATAACTAAAGCAAGGGGGAGGGAGAGTAAGTTAAATCGAATGGCATTTCAGGTAAATCATCTGATTAGATAGAAGACTGTAATCTATTGTGAAAAATAAGATGCCTAAATTTTCTTCCATTTCTCTCCTTCAGACATTGTAACTGTTGTCATACATTTTACATATTATAAACCCACAGTACACTGTTCTTAGTTTTTCATAACAACAGAGGAGTCAATTAACAAAAAGACCTAACAATCCTAAATGTTTATGCACTCAATAACAGAGCTTCAAAATATATGAAGGATAAAACAGAACTGTAAAGAGAAATAGACACGATTACATGGAGGCTTCAATATCCTTTCCCCAATAATTGACAGAACAAGTAGACAGAAAATCAGGATACAGAAGATTTGAGCATCACTATCAACTTGATACACCTGCCATTTATAGAATATTCTACTCAACAAGCCCATTTTCAAGTGCACATAAAGTATTTACCAATATAGACTATATTCTGGGCCATAAAACAAGTCTCAGTAAGTGTAAAAGGATTCCAATATGTTCTCTGCAAAAATGGAATTAAGGGGTTCCCTGGTGGTGCAGTGGTTGAGAATCTGCCTACCAACGCAGGGGACACGGGTTCGAGTCCTGGTCCGGGAAGATCCCACATGCCAAGGAGCAACTAAGCCCGTGCACCACAACTACTGAGGCTGCGCTCTAGAGCCCACAAGCCACAACTACTGAAGCCTGCGCACCTAGAGCCCGTGCTCCACAACAAGAAAAGCAACCGCAATGAGAAGCCCACGCACCACAACGAAGAGTAGCCCCTGCCTGCAGCAACTACAGAAAGCCCACATTCAGCAACGAAGACTCAATGCAGCCAAAAAATAAAATAAAATAAATAATTTTTTTAATGGAATTAAATTAGAAATCAATACCAGATCTCTGGAAAATCCCCAAGTCATTAGAAACTAAGTAATATACTTCTAAATAATGCGAGGGTCAAAGAAAAAATCAAAAGGGAATTTAGAAAGTATTCTGAACTGAATGAAAATGAAAACAACTTATCAAAATGTGTGGGAAGCTGCTAAAGCAGCACTTGGGAGAAATTTATAGTACTTAACACCTACACTAGAAAAGAAAGATCTCAAATCAGTGACCTCAGCTTCTGAAACAGAAAAACAAATTAAAATAAGTAGAGGAAAGGAAATATAAAGATCAGAGCAGGTAGCAATGAAATAGAAATCAGAAAATTAACAGAAAAATCAATGAAACAAAAAATCAGTTGAGATCAAACCCCCAGCCAGACTGATCAAGTTAAAAAGATATAAATTACCAATTTTAGGAATGACAGAGTACAGTACATCAGTACAGATCTACAGACATTAAAAGAATAAAAAATATTCTAAACAACTTTATGGCAATAAATTTGAAAACTTAGACAAATTCCTTGAAAGAAACCAAATACCAAGGCTCACTCAAGAAAAAGCTAACATGAATAGCTCTATATCTATGAAAGAAATTGAATTTTTAGTTAAAAATCTTCCTGTGAGGAAACCTCCAGGCCCAGATGGCTTCACTGATGAATTTTACCAAACATTTAAGGAATAAAACAATTCTACACAAACTCTTTTGGAATATGGAAAAGGAAAAAGTATTTCCCAACTCATTCTATGAGGCCAGCATTACCCCACACCAAAACCAGACAAAGACAATACAAGAAAACTACAAACCAATGTCATTCGTGAATGCAAATGTTAAGAGTTGTAAACAAGGGACTTCCCTGGTGGTCCAGTGGTTAGGACTCCGTGCTTTCACTGCCAGGGCCCGGGTTCAATCCCTGATTGGGGAACTAAGATCCCACAAGCCACGCAGCCCAGCCAAAAAAAAAAGTTGTAAGCGAAATTTTGACAAATCAATTCCAGTAATATATAAAAAGGATAATACATCATGTACAAGCAGGGTTCACCCCAGGAATGCAAGACCGGTTTAAAATATGAAAATCAATCAATGTAATTCACTATCTTAACAAACTGAAAAAAGGAAAACCATACAATTATCTGAACAGATACAGAGGAAGCATCTGAAAAAATTCAGCATCCATTCCTGAATAAAAACTCTAAGCAAACAAGGAATAGAAGGGAACTTCCTCAACCACCTAAGGGTCATCTACAAAAAACCTACCGACGGCAGAAAGCATACTTCATAGTCAAAAACTGAATGCTTCCCCCAAGATCAGGAATAAGAGAAGGATTTCCATTCTCACCACTACTGTTCAACCTTGTACTAAGCTTCTTGCCAGTGTAATCAAGCAAGAGAAAGTAAGAAAAGGCATCTAGATTGGAAAGGAAGGAATAAAACTGTCTTTACTCACAGATGCTATGATCATCTACATAGAAAATCTGCTGGAGTCAATAAAAAAGCTACTAGAACTACTAAGTGAGTTTAACTAGGTCGCAAGATATAAGATTAATGTACCAAAACACTTGTATTTCTAGATACTAGCAACAAACAATTGGCAATTTATAAAAATGTCACTTACAATAGTATCCAAAAAATATGAAATATTAAGGGATAAATTAACAAAAGATTTTCTCCCCAAATTGATCCATAGATTCAACACAATCCCAGTAAAAATTCCAGAGGGCTTTTTTGTAAAGTATGTCAAACGTAAAAAGAAAACATGAAACTACATAGATAGTATGATCTTTAACTCTAAATCAAAATTCGGCAATGACAAGGTCTTGAAAGAAATGGACTAAACTTGTTAGTTGGAATTGTGTTTGGGTCATGGGCTTTAAAGAATGTTTACTTCTATTTTTATCTCTTTCCAAGTTTTCTCAAGTAGATATGTATTAATTTCTATAATAATAATAATAAACATTTAAGTTGGCTACCAAATGACTGTTCTGCTTTGTATAAAACTATATGAAGATACCTCCATATGCAAATCATACAATAAACTATTCTAAGCATATTTAGAAAAATTTAATATACTACAAATAAGATAATAAGGCAGAGCTATTTTCAGAAATGACCAGTTGTTGAAGTTTCAGAAATGAGAACCAGGAAATAAACTTACCGATAACCTCAGAACACCAAAATTGGCAAAATCATAAATGAGAATCTGGTAGAACAGTTCTTCACTGAAAATAAAAATGAAGTGACTTTAAGGAAAAGCTGAATCCATGCTTCAGAGCCAAGCAGTAGGGACAAAATGGGAGACATAACCCGAGACGGGTAGGACAGAGATGTGCTGCCTCGTGGTGGCCTTTCTAACAGTCCTGGGATCTCCTGCTCCACCAGGGCTTTGGTGGCCGGCCTCTGCACACAGGTCAGCCCGCTAAGACCATCTGCCTTGTCATCACCCGTGCTCTATCCCCACCCCTCTGGTGCTGTAAAAGGTTCTAACACTCAGTAGTGATAAAGTTAAGAAGGAGTTTTTGTTTGCTCACCTTTTCCCCACTTGCAAAGAATCCTATAAATCACTTCTTTTACAACTCCCCATTTAAAAAAATATGGGCTGTATAGGGAGGGCAGGGATGTGACCCCAGTTTTAAATCCAATCAGTTGGATTTAAAGGGCTGAGAGTGGGCGATGCAGCGGACGTCCGCCAGAGCATCTCCCACAGCACCCTGCTGTACACAGCACACGCTGCAATGCTTCACCAGCACTAAGCCCTTAGCACCCAGTTCACAGCAGCCAACTTTTATTGAGCACCGGGCATCTACCAAACCCAGGCATCTCATGTAATTTTACCTTCACAAAACCCTGCAAGTTAAGTAGTAATAACCTAAATTTCTCATCTTACAGATGAGAAATCCGAGACGCAGATTAGGAAAGTGACTTGTCCATGGTCACATAAATGGTAAATGGTTGAGCCCAGATGTGAAACGACATGTGACTCTAAAGCCAGGGCCCTTTCCAACTATGTCATCCTGCGCTCCCCGGCTTTTCCTGCCTCTGCCTCCAGGACTACTCTTCTAGCAGCTCTGCTTTTTTCACGTTCACACCAATTTACCTAAGTTTGGTGGTGTTGAGAAGGTATAACTTGGTCTGATGCTGTGCCAAGGCCCACTGAGGATTCACACAGCCCACAAACGAGTGGTTACGCAGCACCTCCCGGAGAGCTGGAAAACAAGACACAGGTCAGTAACTGCACCCCACCAACACCTCTCTGCAGCCCAAAGCACCAGAACTAGAGACAACAAACAGGTACCTGAACGGAACCTCTTGCTGAAAGTACACACAAAGAAGGAATAAGATAGAACTAATCTTTCAAAATGCAACAAGGAATTGCCAAAAGATTTAGGAATACTCAAAGATCACAATCCAAGACAAAGCAGGAAGCCAGAGAAGTAACAAGAGCTCTGAAACCAGCTTTATCCAAAGACACTGGAGGAACTGCAGGTATCAAGAACGTCAGTTTTTGCAGGCTCTGAGGTGTAGAGAAAGAAAAGCAGAAGCCTAGGAATGGTGCAAAACGTGGACTGTAACAGGAGGCCGCTTCCCCTCTTTTGCAGCCAGGATTCACACTAAGCAGGCTGCTTGACAACTTAAAGTGGAGATTTTAGTTTAAGCTGATTCCAGGGCTGACTGTTCCTCCAGGTTCCTGATAGAATCAAATGCAAATTCTCTCTGGAGAAATTCATCTTCAACCCAGACTTCAAATAATTCCTCACAGATAAAGTACCAGGACTTAGTGGTCAAAAAGTTACAAAGTACACAAAGAAACTACACACCAAGAATTAGAATCCAGAAGAAATCAGAGTCACATCTGCCAAGTTTTAGAGACTGGAAATATCGGCAAAGAGGATAAAATAATAAGCATGTTCAGTATGCTTAAGAGATATTAAAACATTGAATAAGTGGCAGGAGACTATCAAAAGTGATCAAGGAAAGACAAATATGTGATATCATTTACATGTGGAATCTAAAAAATAATACAAATAAATTTATTTACAAAACAGAAACAGACTCACAGACATAGAAAACAAATTTATGGTTACCAAAGAGGAAAGCACTAAGGGGATTAATTAGGATTATGGGATTAACAGATATACACTACTATATATAAAATAAACAACAAGGACCTACTGCATACCACAGCAAACTATATTCAATATCTTGTAATAACCTAGAATGGAAAAGAATCTGAAAGAGAATATATGTGTGTGTGTGTGTGTGTGTGTGTGTGTGTGTGTGTGTGTGTGTAACTGAATGACTGCTGTACACCTGAAACTAACAATATTGTAAATCAACTATAGTGCAATTTAAAAAATAAATAGAAAAAGAAAACAGAAATAACACCAACCTTACATAAACTCTTTCAAAAAATAAAGGAAGAATAATTCCTACCTCACAAGGTTAGCATAACCCTAACACCAAACCTGAGAAGACATTGAAAAAAGGAAAACTTTAGACCAATATCCTTTACAGTCATAGATGCAAAAATCCTAAACAAAACATCAGCAAATTAAATCCAGCAATATATTAAAAAAAAAAAAAAGAAGAATACAATCAAGAAGAGATTAGCCCAGGAAAGCAAGGTGATTTAGCGTTTGGAAAATCTCACCATATTAACAGAATAAATGAGAAATACATGATCATTTTAGATATAGAAAGAGTATTAGACAACAACAATTTATAATTAAAAACTCTCAGCAAACTAGGAACAGAAAATAACTTCCTTAATCTGAAAAGGGCATCTATGAAAAACCTCCAGCTAACATCATGTTTAATGGTGAAATACTGAATGTGTTCTTTCCACAATGGAAAACAAGATAATTAACACCCATATGCTCACTCATCCTATTTGATGTTGTACTGGGGGTCCTAACCATTGTAGTGAGGCAAGGAAACAGCATAAAAATATGAAAGGAAGAAAGTAGAACTGTTGCTATCTGCACCTTTGGCAAGGTCATGTGATACAACGTCTTTTGTATTTTAATATGCTAACAGGTGGGGGTCAAAATACCATGGTAAACAATGGGGAAAATGATTTTATCCTGACTCAATCTTAATAATTAAAACCAAAGTTAATAAAAATAAGTTTATATTACAAATGATCAAGGAGATTTCAAAAAAAAACCAAATAAAATTTCAAAAAATTAGAAAATATAATAACTGAAATTAAAAATCAAGATAGACTGAACAGAGTGGACAAAGTTGGCAAGGTAATTAATGGTAAGGTAGATCTAAAAAAATTATCCAAAGTGCAGCACAGAGAGACAAAGAAATGGAAAATATGAAAGATAGATAGCTTATGCAATATGGAGAAGAACAAATATGTAAGTAAATCCCGGAAGGGGCGGGGGACAGGGAGAGACAGTAACTGGAGACTCTCAAGACAAAAGATCAGAGAATATCCCAGAAGTGATGAAAGACACCAAACCTCAGCTCCAGGAAGCCCAACAAAATCCACACCTGAGATAAGCAGGACACTAAAGAGATCTTAAAAGCTCTCAGAGAGAAAAGAGAGATTACCCACAAAGTAGTAAAATATAAGACTGACAGCTGAATTTTCAACAGCAACAACAGAAGCCAACGACTGATAAAATAACACCTTCAATGCACTGAGAAAAAAATAATTGCCAATCTGGAATTTTAAACCCAGCAAAGAAACTTACCAAAATAAAGATGGATTAGACGAAGCAAAACTCAGCTTGCCATCTCAGGCCCCACAGAAGGAGGTGCTTAGGGCAGACCATGAAAGGTCTGAGGAAAAGAATTATGAGCATAAAATATTGGCTAAACCCAAACAAACTGACAGTAACAACGTAAGATGGAACAATGAGATAGTCACATGGAAACTGTGACGATAACACCATATACCAAAAATTAATTCCAGGTGAACTAGAGATTTAAGTATAAGCATTTTAGGAGATAATATAAGAATATAGATTTAATTATCCCAGAGATAGAAAGAATTTCCTAAATAAGATTAAAAGGCCAATGTGTGGTAGAGGAGTGATCAAGATGGCGGAGTACTAGGACGTGAAGCTCACCTCCTCCCACAAATACATCAAAAATACATCTACATGTGAACAATTCTCACAGAATATCTACTGAACACTGGCCGAAGACCTCAGACCTCTGAGAGGGCAAGAAAATCTCCACGTAACCAAGTGGGGCAATAAATAAACAAACAAATAAATAAATAAATAAATAAGAAAGTGAGAAAGGAATCGGGACAGGACCTGCACCCCTGGGAGGGAGCTGTAAAAGAGGAAAGGTTCCTGTACCCTGGGAAGTCCTGTCACTGGTGGGGAGATCAACCAGGACAGAGGGGGAGCTTCAGAGCCTCAGAGAAGAACACAGCAACCAGTTTGCAGCAGTTAGAACAGAGAAAGACATGCACAGACAGTCAGTACCACAGCTCTGCACTTCCGAGCCTGAGACACCTGTCTGCCAATACAAGCGAGGGCTGGGTACGGAAGCTTGGGCTTCAGAGATCAGACCCAGAGAGAGGACTGGGATGGGCTGCACGGAAACAGCCTGAAGGGGCTGGAGCCTGGTACAACCACACCTGATGGTGTATGCAGAGGAACTCTGGGATGCCTTAGAGGCCAGGTGCCATTGTGTCAGTAGTGCGTGAGGGGAGGGGACGGGCGGGAACCACCATTACAGCCTTTCTACCCACACGAGCTCTAAGGCAGCAAGACACTGCCTACACGAGCTCCAGGAGCAGTCACGAGTCGCTGCTGCCCCCTGGACTTCAGGAGCAGTCTCGAGCTGCCCACTTTGCCCTCCCAGACTCCAGGAGCAGTCCCGAGCCACCTCCATTCTAATCATGTGCTCTGGGGGCACACGTGAGCTGCCACTGCCACTGAGAACTCCACGACCAGGCACCAGCCACAGCATCTGCACATCCACTATCAAGAGGTAACGGTCAGCACACACTAAGGAAAGAGGTGGCAGGCATCCAGACTAAAAACAGGCCTCACACCAAAAATCTTAAACCCACACAAGCTACACAGGGACACTTCCACATATAAATAGCCCTCCAAGACCACAGCAGATAATTGTTTCTCCTAAACTCATAGAGCAAGAGAACTATAAGTAAAATGAAGAAGCAGAGGAACCACTCCCAATTAAAAGACCAAGAGAATTCCCCTGAAATAACAAACAATGAAACAGACCTCTTCAGTCTAATAGACACTGAGTTCAAAAAGGAGATAATGAAAATACTGAAGGAATTTAGAAAGGCTATTGACAGAAATGCAGAGTACTGTAAAAAGGAACTAGAAGCTATAAAGAGGGACCAAGAAAAATCAGAAAACTCATTTGCTGAGATGAAAACTGAACCAAAGACAATGAATAGCAGAATAAATAATGCAGAAGAATGAATAAGTAACCAGGAAGATAGAATAATGGAAATGACCCAATCAGAACAGCAGACAGAAAGCCAAATGAAAAAAAAAAAAAAAAAATGAAAACAACATAAGAGACCTATGGGATAATATAAATTGTGCCAATGTATGCATAATAAGGATTCCAGAAGGGGAAGAAAGAGAAAAGGGGATCAAAACTGTATTTGAAGAAATTATGGCTGAAAACTTCCCAAACCTAAAGAAGGAAACAGATATCCAGGTACAGGAAGCACAGAGGATCCCAAACAAGGTAAACCCAAACAGACCTACACCAAGACATATTATAATAAAAATGGCAAAAGTTAAAGAGAGGATTCTAAAGGCAGCAAGAGAAAAACAAAGGAGGCAAGAGAACCCCCATAAGGCTATCAGCTGATTTCTCTACAGAAACACTGCAGGACAGAAGGGAGTGGCAAGGGATGGCAAGATACATCCAAAGTCCTAAAAGGGAAACATCTGCAACCTAGGATACTCTACCCAGCAAGATTATCATTTAGAATAGAAGAAGGGATAAAGAATTTCTCAGACAAGCAAAAACTAAAAGAATACAGCAATACTAAACCTATCCTAAAGGAAATATTGAAAGATTTTCTCTAAATAGAAAAGAATCCATAGGAAAGAAAAAATCACAATCACAAAGCAAATCACCTAAATAAGCCAGTACACAGATTTAAAAAAAAAAAAAAAATTCTATGAAACTAATAATAACCACAATGAAACAGCAAAAGAATGAACATGAAGATGTAAATAAGGACATCAAAATCATAAAATGTGGGGGAGAAAAGAAAATGCAGATTTTTTTTTCATTCCCTAGAATGTGTTTGAGCCTATATGACTACCAGTCTAAGACAAGTAGATATAGGAAGGGGTTAATATACTTGAAAAACGGTAACCACAAATCAAAAACATACAATAGATTCACAAAAACCAAAAAGAAGAGAACATAAGCATAATACAAAAGAAAATCATCAAACCACAAAAGGAAAAACAAAAAAGAAAGGGACAAAGAAGAAATATAAAATCAAAGGGAAAACAAAGTTTAAAATGGCAATAAATACATATCTATCAATAATTACCTTAAATGTCAATGGACTAAACACGTCAATCAAAAAACAGAGTGGCAGACTGGATAAAAAAGCAAGAGCCTACAATATGCTGCCTACAAAAGACCCACTTTAGAGGAAAGGACACACACAGATTGAAAGTGAGGAGATGGAAATAGGTATTTCATGCAAACAGAAATGAAAAGAAAGCAGGGGTTGTAATATTCATATCAGACAAGATAGACTTTAAAACAAAAGCCATGAAGAAAGATAAAGGAGGACACTATGTAATAATAAAAGAATTAATACAAGAAGAGGATTATTACATTCATATATGCACCTAATACAGGTCAACATATATGCAACTAATACAGGAGTACCCAAATACATAAGACAAATACTAAAAGACATAAAGGGAGAAATTGACAAGAATACAATAACAGTAGGAAACTTTAACATCCCACTCATATCAATGGACAGATATTCTGGACAGAAAATCAGTGAGGCAACAGAGATCCTAAATAATACAACAGAACAGTTAATTAGACTTAACTGATATTTTCAGGACATTACATCCAAGAAAAAAAAAAAAGAAATTCTTTCCAAGTGCATATGGAACATTCTCTAGGGCTGACCACATACTAGGGCACAAAACAAGCCTCAACAAATTTAAGGGTATAGAAATTGTCTCAAGCATCTTTTCTGACCACAACAGCATGAAACTAGAAATCAACCACAGAAATATGTGAAAAAAAACAATTACATGGAGACTAAACAACATGCTACTAAAAAAAACCCAGCAGGTCAATAATGAAATCAAAGAAAATTTAAAAATACCTTGAGACGAATGACAATATAAAAACACAACCATACAAAATCTATGGGATGCAGCAAAACCATTTCTCAGAGGGAAGTTCACAGCCATATAGACCTTCCTCAAAAAACAAGAAAAATCTCAAATAAACAATATAATATACCACTTAAAAGAATTAGAAAAAGAAGAACAAAACCTAGTCAGCAGAAGGAAGGAAATACTCAAGATCAGAGAGGAAATAAATAAAATAGAGATTAAAAAAACAATAGAAAAAATCAATAAAACCAAGAGCTGGTTCTTTAAAAGGTTAAACAGTATCGACAAACCTCTGGCCAGGCTCACCAAGAAGAAAAGAGAGAGAACCCAAATAAACAAGATAAGAAATGAAAAAGGAGACATAACAACCAACACCACAGAAGTACAAAAAACCATAAGGGAATACTATGAACATGCCAACAAATTCAACAACTTAGAAGAAATAGACAAGTTTCTAGAAACATACAGCCCACCAAAACTGAATCAAGAAGAAACAGATAATTTGAACAGACCAATCACTACTAACGAAAGTCCATGACCAGATGGCTTCACAGGCAAATTCTACCAAACCTACAAAGAAGAACTTATACTGATCCTTCTCAAACTCTTCCAAAAAATTGATGAGAACACTCCCAAAGACATTCTATGAAGCCACCATCACCCATGATACTAAAGCTAAAGACACCACCAAAAAAGAAAGTTAGAGGCCAATATCTTTGATGAATATAGATGTAAAAATTCTCAACAAAATATTAGCAAACCAAATCCAACAACACATAAAAAAGATCATACACCACAGTCAAGTGGGATTCATCCCAAGTTCACAAGAATGGTTCAACATTCACAAATCAATCAATGTGATACACCACAGAAACAAACGAAAAGACAAAAACCACATGATCATCTCAATAGATGCAGAGAAAGCATTTGACAAAATTCTACATCCATTCATGATAAAAAAACTCTTACGAAAGTGGGTATAGAGGAAACATATCTCAACATAATAAAAGCTATTTATGACAAATCCACAGCCCATACAATACTAAACAGTAAAAAGCTGAAAGACTTCTGGCTAAAATCTGGAAAAAGACAAGGATGCCCACTCTCGCCTCTTCTATTCAACATACTATTGCAAGACCTAGTCACTGCAATCAAATGAGAAAAAGAAATAAAAGATATCCAAATTGGAAGGGAAGAGGTAAAATTGTCATTACATGCAGATAACATGATTCTATATACAGAAAACCCTAAAGACTCCACACAAAAACTACTAAAACTGATAATTCAACAAGGTAGCAGGATACAAGATTAACACACAGAAATTGGTTGCATTTCTTTACACTAACAATGAAATATCAGAAAAAGAATGTAAAAAAACAATACCTTTCAAAATCACACCCCCAAAAATAAAATATTTAGGAATAAACCTGACCAAGGAGGTGAAAAACCTATACACTGAGAACTATAAAACATTAATAAAGGAAACTGAAGAAGATTCAAAGAAGTGGAAACATATCCCATGCTCTTGGATTGAAAGAATTAATATTGTTAAAATAGCCATACTTCCCACAACAATCTACAGATTTAATGCAATCCCTATCAAATTACCCATGATATTTTTCACAGAACTAAAAAAATAATCATAAAATTCATATGGAACCATAAAAGACCCAGAATTGCCAAAGCAATCCTGAAGAAAAAGAACAAAGCAGGAGGCATAACACTCCCAGACTTTAGACATACTACAAAGCAACAGTAATCAAAACAGCGTGGTATGGGACTTCCCTGGTGGTCCAGTGGTTAAGACTCTGCACTTCCAATGCAGGGGGCCCAGGTTTGATCCCTGGTCAGGGAATTAGATCCTGCTTGCCGCAACCAAGAGCCCACATGCCACAACTAAAGATCCCACATGTCGCAATGAAGATCCCACGTGCTGCAACAAACACCCAGTGCAGCCAAATAAATAAATAAATAAAAACAGAACAACAAAAAAACAGCATGGTATTGGGACAAAAACAGACATATGGATCAATGGATCAGAATAGAGAGCCCAGAAATAAACCCATACACCTACGGTCAATTAATCTTTGACAAAAAAAGCAAGCATATACTACAGGGAAAAGACAGTCTCTTCAGCAAGTGGTGCTGGGAAAATTGGACAGCTGCATGTAAATCAATGAAGTTAGAACACTCCCTCTCACCATACACAAAAATAAACTCAAAATGGCTTACAGGCTTAAACATTAAGACATGACACCATAAAACTCCTAGAAGAGCTCATAGGCAAAACACTCTGACATAAATCGTACCAATGTTTTCTTAGGTCAGTCTCCCAAGGCAATAGAGATAAAAACAAAAATAAACAAATGGGACCTAATCAAACTTACAAGTTTTTGCACAGCAAAGGAAACCATAAACAGAAGAAAGGTAAGCTACAAACAGGGAGAAAATATTTGCAAACAATGCAACCAAGACGCCTAATATCCAAAATATACAAACAGCTCATACAGTTCAATAACAAAAAAACTAAACAGAATTACTGTTGGAGATTAACCAAGATGGCGGAGTAGAAGGACGTGCTCTCACTCCCTCTTGCGAGAGCACCAGAATCACCACTGGCTGCTGGACAATCATTGACAGGAAGACCCTGGACTTCACCAAGGAGGATACCCCGCGTCCAAGGACAGAGGAGAAACCACAGTGAGACGGTAGGAGGGGCGCAATCAGAGTAAAATCAAATCCCATAACTGCTGGGTGGGTGACTCACAGACTGGCGAACACTTATACCACAGAATTCCACCCACTGGAGTGAAGGTTCTGAGCCCCACGTCAGGCTTCCCAACCTGGGGGTCCGGCAACGGGAGGAGGAATTCCTAGAGAATCAGACTTTGAAGCCTAGAGGGAATTGATTGCAGGACTTTGACAGGACTGGGGGAAACAGAGACCCCACTCTTGGAGGGCACACACAAAGTAATGTGTGCATCGGGACCCAGGGGAAGGAGCAGTGACCCTGGGGGGACTGAACCGGACCTACCTGCTGGTGTTGGGGGGTCTCCTGCAGAGGCGAGTGGTGGCTCTGTTTCACCGTGGGGATAAGGACACTGGCAGCAGAGGCTCTGGGAAGTTCTCCTTGGCGTGAGCCCTCCCAGAGTCTGCCATTGACCCCACCAAAGAGCACCGGTAGGCTCCAGTGTTGGGTTGCCTCAGGCAAAACAACCAACAGGGAGGGAACCCAGCCCCACCCATCAACAGTCAAGTGGATTAAGGTTTTACTGAGCTCTGACCGCCACAGCAACAGGGAGGGAACCCAGCCCCACCCATCAACAGTCAAGTGGATTAAGGTTTTACTGAGCTCTGACCGCCACAGCAACAGTCAGCTCTACCCACCACCAGAGCCTCCCATCAAGCCTCTTAGATAGCCTCAACCACCAGAGGGCAGACAACAGAAGCAAGAAAAACTACGATCCTGCAGCCTGTGGACCAAAAACCACAGTTACAGAAAGATAGAGAAGATGAAAAGGCAGAGGGCTATGCACCAGATGAAGGAACAAGAA
Organism: Balaenoptera musculus; assembly: GCF_009873245.2. NCBI lineage: Eukaryota > Metazoa > Chordata > Mammalia > Artiodactyla > Balaenopteridae > Balaenoptera > Balaenoptera musculus. The sequence continues at coordinate 55,261,388 of NC_045795.1, forward strand.
AAAACCCCAGAAAAACAACTAAATGAAGTGGAGATAGGCAACCTTCCAGAAAAAGAATTCAGAATAATGATAGTGAAGATGATCCAGGACCTCGGAATAAGAATGGAGGCAAAGATTGAGAAGATGCAAGAAATGATTAACAAAGACCTAGAAGAATTAAAGAACAAACAAACAGAGATCACCAATACAATAACTGAAATGAAAACTACACTAGAAGGAATCAATAGCAGAATAACTGAGGCAGAAGAACGGATAAGTGACCTGGAAGACAGAATGGTGGAATTCACTGCTGCAGAACAGACTAAAGAAAAAAGAATGAAAAGAAATGAAGACAGCCTAAGAGACCTCTGGGACAACATTAAACGCAACAACATTCGCATTATAGGGGTCCCAGAAGGAGAAGAGAGAGAGAAAGGACCAGAGAAATATTTGAAGAGATTATAGTCGAAAACTTCCCTAACATGGGAAAGGAAATAGCCACCCAAGTCCAGGAAGCGCAGAGAGTCCCATACAGAATAAACCCAAGGAGAAACACGCCAAGACACATAGTAATCAAAGTGGCAAAAATTAAAGACAAAGAAAAATTATTGAAAGCAGCAAGGGAAAAACGACAAATAACATACAAAGGAACTCCCATAAGGTTAACAGCTGATTTCTCAGCAGAAACTCTGCAAGCCAGAAGGGAGTGGCATGATATACTTAAAGTGATGAAAGGGAAGAACCTACAACCAAGATTACTCTACCCGGCAAGGATCTCATTTAGATTTGATGGAGAAATCAAAAGCTTTGCAGACAAGCAAAAGCTAAGAGAATTCAGCACCACCAAACCAGCTCTACAACAAACGCTAAAGGAACTTCTCTAAGTGGGAAACACAAGAGAAGAAAAGGACCTACAAAGACAAACCCAAAACAATTAAGAAAATGGTCATAGGAACATACATATCGATAATTACCTTAAACGTGAATGGATTAAATGCCCCAACCAAAAGACATAGACTGGCTGAATGGATACAAAAACAAGACCCATATATATGCTGTCTACAAGAGACCCACTTTAGACCTAGGGACACATACAGACTGAAAGTGAGGGGATGGAAAAAGATATTCCATGCAAATGGAAATCAAAAGAAAGCTGGAGTAGCTATACTCATATCAGATAAAATAGACTTTAAAATAAAGAATGTTACAAGAGACAAGGAAGGACACTACATAATGATCCAGGGATCAATCCAAGAAGAAGATATAACAATTATAAATATATATGCACCCAACACAGGAGCACCTCAATACATAAGGCAACTGCTAACAGCTATAAAAGAGGAAATCGACAGTAACACAATAATAGTGGGGGACTTTAACACCTCACTTACACCAATGGACAGATCATCCAAAATGAAAATAAATAAGGAAACAGAAGCTTTAAATGACACAATAGACCAGATAGATTTAATTGATATATATAGGACATTCCATCCAAAAACAGCAGATTACACGTTCTTCTCAAGTGCGCACGGAACATTCTCCAGGATAGATCACATCTTGGGTCACAAATCAAGCCTCAGTAAATTTAAGAAAATTGAAATCATATCAAGCATCTTTTCTGACCACAACGCTATGAGATTAGAAATGAATTACAGGGAAAAAAACGTAAAAAGGACAAACACATGGAGGCTAAACAATACGTTACTAAATAACCAAGAGATCACTGAAGAAATCAAAGAGGAAATCAAAAAATACCTAGAGACAAATGACAATGAAAACACGACGACCCAAAACCTATGGGATGCAGCAAAAGCGGTTCTAAGAGGGAAGTTTATAGCTATACAAGCCTACCTAAAGAAACAAGAAAAATCTCAAGTAAACAATCTAACCTTACACCTAAAGAAACTAGAGAAAGAAGAACAAACAAAACCCAAAGTTAGCAGAAGGAAAGAAATCATAAAGATCAGAGCAGAAATAAATGAAATAGAAACAAAGAAAACAATAGCAAAGATCAATAAAACTAAAAGCTGGTTCTTTGAGAAGATAAACAAAATTGATAAGCCATTAGCCAGACTCATCAAGAAAAAGAGGGAGAGGACTCAAATCAATAAAATCAGAAATGAAAAAGGAGAAGTTACAACAGACACCACAGAAATACAAAGCATCCTAAGAGACTACTACAAGCAACTTTATGCCAATAAAATGGACAACCTGGAAGAAATGGACAAATTCTTAGAAAGGTATAACCTTCCCAGACTGAATCAGGAAGAAACAGAAAATATGAACAGACCAATCACAAGTAATGAAATTGAAACTGTGATTAAAAATCTTCCAACAAACAAAAGTCCAGGACCAGATGGCTTCACAGGTGAATTCTATCAAACATTTAGAGAAGAGCTAACACCCATCCTTCTCAAACTCTTCCAAAAAATTGCAGAGGAAGGAACACTCCCAAACTCATTCTATGAGGCCACCATCACCCTGATACCAAAACCAGACAAAGACACTACAAAAAAAGAAAATTACAGACCAATATCACTGATGAATATAGATGCAAAAATCCTCAACAAAATACTAGCAAACAGAATCCAGCAACACATTAAAAGGATCATACACCACGATCAAGTGGGATTTATCCCAGGGATGCAAGGATTCTTCAATATACGCAAATCAATCAATGTGATACACCATATTAACAAATTGAAGAATAAAAACCATATGATCATCTCAATAGATGCAGAAAAAGCTTTTGACAAAATTCAACACCCATTTCTGATAAAAACTCTCCAGAAAGTGGGCATAGAGGGAACCTACCTCAACATAATAAAGGCCATATATGACAAACCCACAGCAAACATCATTCTCAATGGTGAAAAACTGAAAGCATTTCCTCTAAGATCAGGAACGAGACAAGGATGTCCACTCTCACCACTATTATTCAACATAGTTCTGGAAGTCCTAGCTACGGCAATCAGAGAAGAAAAAGAAATAAAAGGAATACAAATTGGAAAAGAAGAAGTAAAACTGTCACTGTTTGCGGATGACATGATACTATACATAGAGAATCCTAAAACTGCCACCAGAAAACTGCTAGAGCTGATTAATGAATATGGTAAAGTTGCAGGATACAAAATTAATGCACAGAAATCTCTTGCATTCCTATACACTAATGATGAAAAATCTGAAAGAGAAATTATGGAAACACTCCCATTTACCATTGCAACAAAAAGAATAAAATACCTAGGAATAAACCTACCTAGGGAGACGAAAGACCTGTATGCAGAAAACTATAAGACACTGATGAAAGAAATTAAAGATGATACCAACAGATGGAGAGATATACCATGTTCTTGGATTGGAAGAATCAACATTGTGAAAATGAGTATACTACCCAAAGCAATCTACAGATTCAATGCAATCCCTATCAAATTACCAATGGCATTTTTTACGGAGCTAGAACAAATCATCTTAAAATTTGTATGGAGACACAAAAGACCCCGAATAGCCAAAGCAGTCTTGAGGGAAAAAAATGGAGCTGGAGGAATCAGACTCCCAGACTTCAGACTATACTACAAAGCTACAGTAATCAAGACAGTATGGTACTGGCACAAAAACAGAAACATAGATCAATGGAACAAGATAGAAAGCCCAGAGATTAACCCACGCACCTATGGTCAACTAATCTATGACAAAGGAGGCAAAGATATACAATGGAGAAAAGACAGTCTCTTCAATAAGTGGTGCTGGGAAAACTGGACAGCTACATGTAAAAGAATGAAATTAGAATACTCCCTAACACCATACACAAAAATAAACTCAAAATGGATTAGAGACCTAAATATAAGACTGGACACTATAAAACTCTTAGAGGAAAACATAGGAAGAACACTCTTTGACATAAATCACAGCAAGATCTTTTTTGATCCACCTCCTAGAGTAATGGAAATAAAAACAAAAATAAACAAATGGGACCTAATGAAACTTCAAAGCTTTTGCACAGCAAAGGAAACCATAAACAAGACGAAAAGACAACCCTCAGAATGGGAGAAAATATTTGCAAATGAATCAACGGACAAAGGATTAATCTCCAAAATATATAAACAGCTCATTCAGCTCAATATCAAAGAAACAAACACCCCAATCCAAAAATGGGCAGAAGACCTAAATAGACATTTCTCCAAAGAAGACATACAGATGGCCACGAAGCACATGAAAAGATGCTCAACATCACTAATTATTAGAGAAATGCAAATCAAAACTACAATGAGGTATCACCTCACTCCTGTTAGAATGGGCATCATCAGAAAATCTACAAACAACAAATGCTGGAGAGGGTGTGGAGAAAAGGGAACCCTCTTGCACTGTTGGTGGGAATGTAAATTGATACAGCCACTATGGAGAGCAGTATGGAGGTTCCTTAAAAAACTAAAAATAGAATTACCATATGACCCAGCAATCCCACTACTGGGCATATACCCAGAGAAAACCGTAATTCAAAAAGACACATGCACCCGAATGTTCATTGCAGCACTATTTACAATAGCCAGGTCATGGAAGCAACCTAAATGCCCATCAACAGACGAATGGATAAAGAAGTTGTGGTACATATATACAATGGAATATTACTCAGCCATAAAAAGGAACGAAATTGAGTCATTTGTTGAGACATGGATGGATCTAGAGACTGTCATACAGAGTGAAGTAAGTCAGAAAGAGAAAAACAAATATCGTATATTAATGCATGTATGCGGAACCTAGAAAAATGGTACAGATGAGCCAGTTTGCAGGGCAGAAGTTGAGACACAAATGTAGAGAATGGTCATATGGACACCAAGGGGGGAAAACTGCGGTGAGGTGGGGATGGTGGTGTGCTGGATTGGGCAATTGGGATTGACATGTATACACTGATGTGTATGAAACTGATGCCTAATAAGAACCTGCAGTATAAAAAAACAAACAAAACAACTAATACTAAACTTTCATTGGGTTATTTGTATGGAAATATGTTAATATAAATGTTTCAGACATTACATGAAATTTCTAAAAATCTTATATTTGTATTTGTATGGAAATATGTATGGAAATATGTTAATATAAATGTTTCAGACATTACATGAAATTTCTAAAAATCTTATATTTGTATTTGTATGGAAATATGTATGGAAATATGTTAATATAAATGTTTCAGACATTACATGAAATTTCTAAAAATCTTATATGTTCTGGTATAATGTTATAAGTAATAATCCTAGTTATTACTTTAAAATGTATATCTCAGAAATAACTAATTTTCTTGTCAACTGCATTATTATGAACTTTCATCAAATCTTTAACCGTGGTCATTTTTAAGTCTTTGTCATTTACAGACAGTCCTGGGTGTACTCTGATGATTTTGCAAATATGTTCCTATAAAAGGGTTTCATCTTCAAGAAATTCATGGAAAAGACTCTGACAAGTACAGGTTTCTGGTAACTGACTGTACTGCTGAACTGAATGAATAAGCATTTTCAGAACTCTAATGAAAAACTGATGAACTCATAAAAGTGCTAACAAAAGATCAAGATGAAAAAAAAATTAATTACATGGGACTGAGTGAACTGATGAGGATGAGTATAATTTTTGTGACTTTCTGTCTGAATTTAAAAAAAAAAAAAAATCCCACAAGGACTCAGAGGCAAAGAATATACAAATCAATTTTCACTGCAAAGTAAAGGAGCTGTTACAGTGGAGGATTACTGGACTGAATGTCAATATTATGACATAGTATGAGTGTGTTTCATGTTTGGTAATTGCAATCATTGTTGCTTTTGTTGTGGTCATCCATGTACAATGCTTGGTGTCAGTCTATTTATGTCTTGTAAAAATAAAATACAGTGTGTGTGTGTGTGAATAAAAAAAAAAAAAAAAAAAAACTAAACAACCCAATCAAAAAATGGGCAGAAAACCTAAATAGACATTTTGCCAAAGAAGACATATATTTAGGTCTTTAACCCATTTTGAGTAAGACTGGATACTATAAAACTCTTAGAGGAAAACATAGGCAGAACACTCTGACATAAATCGCAGCAATATCTTTTTTGATACATCTTCTAGAGTAATGGAAATAAAAACAAAAATAAACAAGTGGGACCTAATTAAACTCAAAGGCTTTTGCACAGCAAAGAAAACTATAAACAAAACGAGAAGACAACCCCACAGAATGGGAGAAAATATCTGCAAACAATGCGACCGACAAGCAATTAATCTCCAAAATTTACAAACAGCTCATGCGGCTCAATAGCAAAAAAAAAAACAAACAAACAACCCAATCAAAAAATGGGCAGAAGACCGAAATAGACATTTCTTCAAAGAAGACATACAGATGGGCAAGAGGCACATGAAAAGATGTTCAACATCACTAATTATTAAAGAAATGCAAATCAAAACTACAACGAGATATCACCTCACACCAGTCAGAATAGCCATCATCAAAAAGTCTACAAATACCAAATGCTGGAGAGGGTGTGGAGAAAAGGGAACCCTCCTAGACTGCTGGTGGGAATGTAAATTGGTACATGCCACTATGGAGAACAGTATGGAGATTCCTTAAGAAACCAAAAACAGAGCTAGCATATGATCTAGCGATCCCACTCCTGGGCATACATCCGGAGAAAAACATGGTTCAAAAGGATACATGCACCCCAATGTTTATAGCAGCACTATTCACAGTAGCTGTGACATGGAAGCAACCTAAATGTCCATCGAGAGATGAATGCATAAAGAAGATGTGGCACATACATACAGTGGAATATTACTCAGCCATTAAAAAGAATGAAATAATGACATTTGCAGCAACATGGATGCAACTATAGATTATCATACTAAGTGAAGGAAGTTAGACAGCAAAAGATAAATATCATATGATATCACTTATATACAGAATCTAAAAAAAATGATACAAACGAACTTATTTTCAAAATAGAAACAGACTCACAGACTTAGAGAACAAACTTGGCAGGGAGGGATAGACTGGGAGTTTGGGATTGACATGCCCACACTGCTATATTTAAAATAAATAACTAATAAGGACCTACTGTATAGCACAGGGAACTCTGCTCAATACTCTGTAATAACCTAAATGGGAAAAAAATTTGAAAAAGACTAGAAAAATATATCTATTCTTTAGATATATATAACTGAATCACTTTGCTGTACACCTGAAACTAACATAACATTGTTAATCAACTATACTCCAATATAAAATAAAATGTTAAAAAATAATAATAAAATTTAAAAATTTAAAAATATATATATGGCGGGGGGGGGGGGAAGCATTCATAAAAAAATGCCACATGAGCCCCAAACTGAAGGAAGATATTTTCATGTAACTGATTACTGTCTAGAATAAACATATAAAGAACTTCTAAAATCAGCCAACAGAAACATGAGCAGAAAACTAGAACAGGCACTTAAGAGAAGAGGAAATACACCTACTCAGCTTTATCAGTGATCAGGGAAACACGAATGAAAACCACCGTTAGACACCATTTCACAAACACCGAACTGGTAAAAAGTCTGACAATATCAAACACTGGAGAAACAGTGGAGCAAAGCAACTCTCCACACTGCTGGTGGGACCACACACTTAGCGACCCGTTTGGAAAACAAGCTGTCACTTTACAAGCCAGCAGTAACTCTAAGTGTGTGTCTTACCCTGCACAGAGCTTCCCGGCCAGTGTGCCAAGTTCCTGATCTGCTCAGGTCCAGGAAAGGGGCTGGGGGCTGAGAGGCAGGGGTGACGCCCCTGGACTCCCCCACATGTCCTTCCATAGCAGAATGAGTGACTAAACATGTGGCAAAGTCAGGAAGTGGAATCTATTACAAGCAGAAAAAGTAAACCGGAACGTAGCAAGATGGATGAATTTTAGGAATATGTGTATACTTATATACATTGCAGAAAAATATAATTCCCTTTATACAAAGTTTAAAATTTGTACAAACAATAAATTTTGTAGGGCTACAAATATGGGTGGTAAAACTATAATAAAAGAAAGGAAATAATAATCACAAAATGTAGGGTCACAGTTACCCTAAGGGAGGAGGGAAGGGGCTGGACAGGGAAAGAGCACACAGGGCTGCACAGGTGATGGCAACGAGCCGTTCCTTTAAGTTAGCGTTCATTTGTTTTCTCCTGTAGATCCTACTTATGTTTCATAAGCATGATTTTGCGTCTACTAATTTATCTGAGTGTGTGTATGTGTACATACATATATATTTAATGGAAGAAGTAAACATACCACCACAAATGGGGACAGGGGGTGGAGACAGCAGGGCAAAGGTCTGGGGACAGCCATAAGCCTGTACATCACATTTTTACTGTACTTTTTTTTTAAGCTTGGACACCACACATGAGTTCTCACATTGTTACATAATTTCTGCAACACTCTCTGCTCCCCCCCGCAGAAAGAGGCTTATTTTCCTCATTTTTAGAATAAGTGTTCTCCTCTGTTCCCACTGGAAACTCAATGTCTCTACAGGATGTCCTGCGTAGGTGGAAAATGATTATCTTAGAAGCTGGAGAACATCAAATAATCCTGAATAATGAGGCACTGGAGGAAAGAGAAGCAGTGTAATTTACTAAAAAAGGGTCAGAGATTTTTCCATACAGATTTTTCATCAAAGCTCTGACGCATCCACAGGCCACCAAGGCCCAGCCTGGCCAGGTGGCCGCGAGGGGGGCGCTGGCTCCCTGCAGGGGCTCCATCCAGGCAGGAGGTGGACAAGGAGGACAGGCAGGGCTTCTCCTCCCTGGGCTCCGTGAGGCTGCTTGCACCCATTCCGGCCTCCCATCAGGACCTCTAGAACCTGTGCTTCATTCCTCTCCTAGTTACGCCCACAGCACTGGAGGTCTGCGGGCGTTTCCCTGCCATTCTGCCAGCAGCAAAATAGGACCAAATCCTTTGTGCTTCAAAGCCAAACCACACATCCGAGTTCACAACGGCAGCCTAGGGTCTCAGCACGTTCTCTGAGAAGCAGCAAGTAAAGCCACCTGAAGGAAGGGTGAGCTGTCCTCTGGTTCCTAAGGGCCATGTGTGGAGCTTCCTTCCTGGCAGCCCCCGGGCGCCAGGGCCTCTGGCTGCTGCCTGAGCTGATCAAGCAGCCCTTCCAGGCAGATGTCACCCTGTCACCCTGGTGACGCGGCCTCTGTCTCTGTTCCAGAATGTCCCTCATTCTACCTTATGTCACAGCCTGCAATTTACCAAACACCTCCCCACCCCCCAACAGTGTGGACTCCTTTAAGACAGGGGCTTGAGTGCATTCAATGCATTTTCTGCCTCGGGGCTCGGCGTGGTGCAATGTCTGCTGAACTGACTTCTGGGTTTTTTTTTTTTTCAAGATTTTTTTAATATTTATTTTTATTAATTATCATTTATTTTTGGCTGCATTGGGTCTTCGTTGCTGCGCATGGGCTTTCTCTAGTTGCGGCGAGCGGGGGCTACTCTTCGTTGCGGTGTGTGGGCTTCTCATTGCGGTGGCTTCTCTTGTTGCAGAGCACGGGCTCTAGGCGTGTGGGCTTCAGTAGTTGTGGCATGGGGGCTTCAGTAGTTGCAGTGCGCGGGCTCTAGAGCGCAGGCTCAGTAGTTGTGGCGCACGGGCTTAGTTGCTCAGCGGCATGTGGGATCTTCCTGGACCAGGGCTCGAACCCGTGTCCCCTGCATTGGCAGGCGGATTCTGAACCACTGCGCCACCAGGAAAGCCCCCGAACTGACTTCTTGAACCAAAAGAAGCTGTCACGTGGTGACAAACCATAGAAGAGTGTGTACACTTAAGGCCAGGACTGTTCACCAAAGATCAAGAAAATAAAGTTGTGGATGAAATGTTAAGCACATTTTCAGATTCAAGCGATAGCAAATAACTTATGACATTCCTCATCCTCCTTAACAGATCAAAATTATGTGACTGGCAATAAGTAACTTAGTCATTATTAATCCAGGATAAGCCTAATTCCACGGAACACGTGACAGGATACTGGGCCGGAAATTAACCTCATTTGTTGCTTGAAAGTATACCCAGGAGGACTGGGTAAATCCACAGACTCCAGAGTTGTCTGACGGAGCATTCAACTCTGACGTCCCTCAAAAATAGATTCCAGGGCTTCCCCTCCGAGGCGGCTCCTCCCAATCCCTCCTTCAGCAAAGATCTCCTGAGTCCCCGAGCCAGGCACTCTGCCAGGTACCACGATGAAATAATCACACAAATAAGTGCAATTAAGAATGTCGTTAAAGGAAAGCATCTTACTTCCTTCCTGGGCCAGGGTCACAGCTCTATGGGGGCACAGCCAGGCTCTGGCCTGCCTCCCCAGATCTGAGCTTCAGAGAAATCCCCGTAGGCATTCAACTCAGAGACAAGCAGCACCCCTGCTTGGGGCCGCATCAACAGATGCGGTGGGCAGAGCCCGAGGCAGCGCGCCCCACCCCCACCTTTGCACATGGCGTCTCAGGTGTTCGCCACAACAGCCCGGTAAGGGCGGTAGCAGGAGCACCATTTCACAGAGCAGGGAAAGGCCCCACAAAGGTGAACAGACTTCTGAGTGGCTACGGAATGGTGTAGCTGGCATGGGCTTCAGCAGAGTCCTCCTGGCTCCAAAGTGCTCACCCCACTCCCCACACCAGGACTGGGACTCCCTCTGTAAGACCCTACCCTGCATGTCTGAAAACAGCCTCAGTCTGAGGGATCAGGGATCACACGCTGTGCTCATCCCAACATGTGATCTAGAGCAGCTGACCTAGTTTTGCACCTAAATACTGGGCTAGCGTCTCTGATTCAGGCCACACCAGTAGCGACCCACCCTCCACAGGGCAGGCACCCAGGCCAGTTTTGCCTTTTAGGGATTTTCCAACTAATCTGTCCTCTCCATCTTCCATTTCCTTATCTTTAAAACAGAGATAACAGTATCTGCTCTGCCTCCCTCACAAGACTATTCTAGAATTAAATGAGGTAGCACTCATGAACATACAATTTCAGAACATTTAGATTCATCAACACTTCATCAATGAACTCCAAACCTGACCAAACTTGGTGCCGGTTAGCTTTGTACTGCACTGAAAATAGTTTGCAACTATACAGAAATTTATTGAAATTATAACTTTAAATAGCCTGTTTTGCATAAGGAATACAAATCCTTAAAGAAAACTCAGTAAATTCCAAATCTGAGGGAGTCTGTCAATTAAGCAACTGTGAGGAAGGCTGCTAAATAAATCAAGTCATGGCCCACCTTCCTCTTAATTATTTAAAATGGTTTTAAAAGCTCCCAGCTTGAAGGCCAATAACAGAGGGAAAGAGCAACGGGAGCAAATCTTAACGGAAACAGAAATCAGAAGCCAACTGGCAGCGCCGTATGCAAGTTGCAAGGCCTTAGTCACAGGAAGCGTGTAGCCTTCCAAGGGAACAGGCCCCCTATGGCTTTCCCCACATGCAGACACACAAAGGCCCAGAGTGTGAAGAAAAGAAAGAACGGGCAAGGAAAGGCAAACTGAGGCCTTCCTGCATTCATTCAAACAAGCAGTGACAGAGAGAGAAGACGTAAGGGGCCTCTGAGTCAGAGCAGCTGTTTAGGAGACTAAGAGTCAGTGGGAAAGGCACTAAATTGCTCCTTGGCCACGCCGCACAGCTTGTGGAATCTCAGGTCCCTGACCAGGGATCAAACCTGGGCCCTCAGCAGTGAAAGCGTGGAGTCCTAACCACTGGACTGACAGGGGATTCCCCACTCATTTCTTTTAGAAGTCCAGGTTGTCATATTTTAAGATAAATTTCAACACTGCTATAAAATGTTAACTTGTTTAATCAAGAAATGTGTAGTAGATGAAAAACGGCAAGGCCAGGGCTAAACTGTGTAGACTCAAGTGCAGAGCCGCCCAGTGGAGCCCAGCAATGATGGCTCCACCTGGAGCACGACTGTGGCTCAGCAAGTGGGGTCAGGACTGCTATTATGGCCAAGTCACTATCACACACCTCAGTCCCTGTGTCAGTTCACCCCTGGGAGGTGACGAGCCCCCTTTTGTTACTAAAACCATAAAGTTAGTTTTGGAGTAATGGGGACTCAAATGGAGTTCTATACTCAGGTGTTCTGAAAGCTATTTCTGAGGAAGATAATGATTTTTCACTTTATCTTTAGGATATAAAAATATCTATTGACTCCTTACTCTGTACCAAGTGTTTTACTTACATTTCTCTCTAATCAGCACAATAATCTTCAAGCGTAAAATTAATCTCATTTTACAGATGAGGAAAAATTGAGTCACGGAAAGGTTAGGTCACGAGTCTAAGGTCACACAACAGAAGCAGTAGTGCCCGGATACAAACTAGGGCCCCCCAGAGCCTGTGCACTTTCAGCAACAGCACACCCAGGGCAGCCCGTGCTGCTTTTAGCTAAGACAGAAATCGAACGGAAGATTATTTAAATGACCACTTTACTCTGACTCCTCTGGTTTAACGAGAGTACCAATTAATTCTAACTAAAGACAGAGACTACTTTTTCCCTTCTCTCCCAGTTGAAAATTATTTTTCAGCTGCTGCTGCTGTGGGTTACTAAAGGAAGAGAGGTTTGCTCAGCACACTGCAGAAGCTGTCCCAACACAAACGCTTCCTGCACTTCCCAAACCTTCACGTTAGTAGTTCTGGCCCTGGGAGTCGCAGGCAGCCCTCAGCACTTACGTACTCTCATGTCCCTGCTCACTGATATCTTCCTGGAGACTCAGAATGCTGGTGAGGTTAATGATCCTTCTCCGGGGGGTACAAGCTGCTGTCATTTCCTTTCGGGATGCATCCTCCACCATTTCCACATCAGAGTCTTCCCGATGTCTCTTTCTGCAAAGTAAACGAGGAACTGGCAGCTCATAACTATCTTAAAAAAACTGTTTCAAACTCAGTCAGATTTTGTGCCTTGCATTTTGGAGAAGGGAGCAGCTTCTCTGTGCCGGCTCTCCACGTCTGGGGAGGGCTCCCTGTGCTGGTGGCGGCCAGCCAGATCAGGATGTCCTCCCAGATACTGCTTCTCTGACACCCCTCAGGCCTTAGCAGTGGCCACTGCAGGCAGCAGGGCTTTGGAGTCTGGCTCAGCCCAGAGACCTGCAGGGCCTCGATCAAGTGCGCTGACCTCACCACATCTCATTCACTCAGCCCTCCATCCATCCGTCCATCGGGCACAGTTATAATACCAACCTCACACAGCCATGACAAAGTGCCTGCCCTCGCCATGCTGGCTTTCTAGTGGCAGAGTCAAATAGCAACTGAAGAAAGATCATGTTAGGTAACAACAAATACTGTGACGAAAATAAAACAAGGTAACAGAATGAAGGGGAAGCGAGAGAACTTTAGATTAAATGGACAAAGAAGGTCTCTGGTAAGAGGCGACATCCGAGTTGAGACCTGGGTGACAAGAAGCCAGAGAGTTCCTGCGCCGAGGGACCAGCAAGAGCAAAGGGGTGAGAGCTCAGCGAGGTCGGGTCAGCACTGGAGCAGCGTGGCCAAAGCGCCACGAAGGGGAGGAGAGTGATGAGCTGGGGGCGGGCAGGCTGGCTTCACCCCAAGTGCTGCAGGAAGCACTGGTTTTCAGCAAGGAGTGAGACACCCTGGTTCCTGGTTTAAAAAGATTCCTCTGCTGTGTGGTAAATGGCTTGTAGCATTAAGTCCCCAAGTGATCAACAGAAATGTCACACTTCCCAGCAGGGCTGTTAAGAGCATTAACTGAGATAATGCATATTAAGTATCTGGCACACAGTGGATGCTCAGTGAACGTTAGCATCCTTTATTATTCTCTGAAAACAAATCCTTAGAAGCCATCTCCCTAGACTGACTTGGAAGTGAGCAAACCAGAATTAAAAAACTCACCCAAGTTCCACTGGGCAATCAGAGCCAGGGTTTCGGTGGTCAGCCACCAGGGGGACGTGCGGCCTCGGGCAAAGGACTTCACCCTGAGCTCCGGGGTCAGTACCCGCACACACTAAATAAGGAACATCCACCTTACAGATGTCAGTGACATGTCCTTGAAGCACCCGCAGAGTGTACACTGAAGATGCTCAAAATTAACTGACAGTCACTAGTACGGCTGTTCCTGCCCCCTCTCTCTAGCTCTCGGTCACCACTAGCTCTCGGTCACCACTAGCTCATGCACTTCAGGGAGTTTCATAATTTGAACTGAGAAACTGTTCTTCTGAAAGGAGTGAAAGCAGCTTGGAGTAGGATGGAAGAATCCTCCGGATATTTTAGGCCCCCCTTTCCAGCCACCTCTGCTGTTGAGGCTTTATCAAAATTCAATACTAAAGTTAAAGAATAAATCTTCTGATTTTTTTTTTCTGATGTGTTTTTAAATAATGTTTGGAATCATGGACATTTAAGATATTTCAAAGGTCACTGTGATGGGTGACTCTAAAGCCATGGTCAAAGGCCAACAGTAGACCAGGCCAAAGCACCAACCCATTGGAGGGAGAGGGCGAATCAGGGAGAGAAGATGCAAGGGGTTTGTGACAGCCCAAGTTAGAAGGCAGTTTCATTAAAGAACGAAGGAGGCAAGCTGTGCTTTCCCACAAGGCCATACCTGGGGTTCTCGGGGCTGGAAGAGGGCCCTCTCTTCTCTGACGAGTCTGCAGTCCTCTTTGTTGCATCCTCCTCCAAGCCCTGATTCTCGGCAGCCACTTCAGCAGGAACTGAGAGTTCAAGCATCTCTTCATCCTGCTGCCTGGCCCCGCTACTAGAAGCAGCTGTCCTGTCCTCTAGGACAACAGCCTGGGGCTGACTGGATAGGGCCTTGCTCACAGGCTGCAGGAAGGCATCGAGTTTCTGCTCCCGGCAATCTGTGCGGACCATCTGGTGGGCATACACCTTGTCGCCACTTCCAGCAGTAGACGAGAGGGTCACACCTGTTGTGGATTTCACCACTTCCCCAGACGGGCCAGTAAGACCTGGTAGTAAAGTCTGTGTCAAAAAAGAAGACAGTGGGAAGAGTCAGTGTATGAAGGAGAGAAGCACAGGTCCCAAAATGGAGTAAAAGCTAGAACCAGGTATATCATTACAGAATTATTATAGAAGCAATTCTGACCAAAATTTGAAGTATGAAATTAAAAACACACAAATATAAAATTCAAAAATTCAGCTAAATCCTTATAATTTAAAAACTGGTTTGAGGGCTTCCCTGGTGACACAGTGGTTAAAAATCCGCCTGCCAATGCAGGGGACACGGGTTTGAGCTCTGGTCCGGAAGATCCCACATGCAACGGAGTAACTAAGCCCGTGCACCACAACTACTGAGCCTGTGCTCTAGAGCCCATGAGCCACAACTACTGAGCCCACAAGCCACAACTACTGAGCCTGCGCCCCTAGAGGCCGTGCTCCGCAACAAGAGAAGCCACCACAATGAGAAGACTGCGCGCTTCAACAGAGTAGCCCCCACTCGCCGTAACTAGAGAAAGCCCACGTGCAGCAACGAAGACCCAATGCAGTCATAAATAAATAAATCTATTAAAAAAAAGTACATGGCATCATCTATCACAAATTCTTGCAAACATTTTTTTTAATCTGAATATAATCATAACTCTAGATCTAATTTTCAGTTTATAGGAAATGGGGAGGATTGAAACAAATTAAAGGACACTAAGAAGAAGCATTGGCTAACCCAAAATGTGCATTTTTCTACAGCACACCTTCAAAGTAAGCTAATAAGAACTATAACCAAAAAAGGTAGGGTGATATTTCTAGTTTCAAAGAGACATAACCAAATATAATGAGTGGAACTTGATTGGATACAGATTTGAACAAAGCTACTTTTTTTTTTTTTGGCCATGCCACACGGCTTGCAGGATCTTAGTTCTGCGACCAGGGATTGAACCTGGGCCCATGGCAGTGAAAGCACCGACTCCTAACCACTGGAGCACCAGGGAATTCCTGAACAAAGCTACTCTTATAAAAAGATATTTTTTTGAACAACTGGGGTATCTGAATATGGACTGGATATGAAATGGTATTACTACTATTAATTGTATTAGGTGTAAAAGGACACTGTGATTGTATAAGGAAAAAAAACGTTTTTAGATGCATAATGCAGTACTAGGGGAAAAATAAATGCCTGGAATCTGCTTTAAAATACTCCTCCCCAGGGACTTCCCCAGTGGTCCGGTGGTAAAGAAACCGCCTTCCAATGCAGGGGACTCGGGTTCAATCCCCGGTCAGGGAACTAAGATCTCACATGCCATGGGCAACTAAGCTCGTGCACCACAACTACTGAACCCGTGCACCTCAACTAGAGAGAGAAAACCCACATGCCACAACTAGAGAGAAGCCCGAGTACTGCAGTGAAGATCCTGGGTGCCGCAACTAAGACCCAACGCAGCCAAATAAATAAATAAATAATTAAAATTAAGAATTAATTAAAAACTACTCCTCCCCATCCCCCACCCTCAAGTGGGAGAGGGAGAGAGAAAACAAAGATGGCCAAGTGTTGATGGTTTGTTGAAACTGGGTGATAGGTACATGGAGATTTGCTGTATTACCTGCTTTTCTGTGTGCTTAGAAAGATTCAGTAATAAAGAGTTAAATAATAATTAAAAGTTAAAGTAGCAACTCTGCTCAAAAAGGAAAAACACTCCTGGGACAGTTTAAAAAGCCCTTGCGATGCACTTACTTCATTTGCCTGTGCAATTTCCACAGGTGGATTTTGGGAGGCAGAAAGTAACATAACTACTCTGCAGACAGTAATTTTAAAGTCCTGAAAAGTGAAATACTTTGTCCAATATGACAGAGTTGGAACAAACTGCAAGAGTCGCCAGGGTTCCCGATTTCCATACCAAATGGCTTCACAGCAAACCAGGGCTCTTGCTGTACTGGCCCCTGGAGTGGAGTGCAAGGCACAAGCTGGGGAGCAGGATGAAGGTGACCCACAGCCAGAAGGTCAGGAGCCAGGGCAACCTGCTGTTGGCAGAGCAAGACGGTGTTCTGATGGCCCCAAAGGAGCAGGGACAGTCTGAGTTTGCAGCCCTCCACGCAGAGCAATGCACCAACAGAGGGAGGCCCTCTGATCCAGAAACCCACCTTCCTTCTAAAGACACACTGGTCAGGACCATGCAGAGTTCTTTCGGGAAATAAAATGCAATCTAACTAAATGAATCTGCCTCACGCACGATCAGACAAAGAGGGAAATTGAGGCTCTTTTCCCAGTGGAGCGACAGACTCCTCCTGGTCTCTGGTGAACCCCTTCCTCTGGGCCTCTCCCCCAACTCCCCTCCAGCCAACCCAGGTCCAGGTGCCGGCAATTCCATATTTTTAACTATTAGTGAATGGAGCCACGTCCTCTGCTCAGACCCCCTCCCCACTTCGCCCAAGTCGCTGTGGGTTTCCATCCACTCTCCAGGCCACAGCCAGAGACCTCTTCATAAAATGCAAACCAGATCCCGTCAATTCCCATCAAGTCAAAGTCTAAACTCCTTAACTTACTGATAAAATCCTCTCGATCTGGCCTGAATTCTGCAGTGAGCGTAGGCCTTCAACACGCAGGCTCCGCGTTGCTTAACCCCGGCTGCACACGCCAGCACCCAGCAAAGCTTTTAAAAACTGATGCCCAGTCCCCACCCCCTGAGATTGATTTACTGGTTTGGGGAGGGCCCAGGTATTATCTAAACGGTTCCCAGGTGATTCTAGTGGCAGCCAGCATAGAGAACACTGACTCAGCATGCTGAGCATTCAGATCCTCAACACCTGTTCTCTTGCAACCATCCCCACCTCTCCCCGAGGCCTGTATCCTCGTCCTTTCCTCTGCCAGAAACGCCCTGTGCACTCCTCGTCCCCTTCTGCCCACCTAATTCCTTCTCAGCCTTGGGGGCCCAGGCTCCACATCCCTTCTTTCACATCTCTGAGGCCCAAGCGCAGGACAAGAGCCCCTCCTCCCTCCTCCCAAGTCTCTGTTTTTCTCTCTCGTGGGATGGAGACTCGAGGAGACCGTACCCAGCAGCACCTTGCCCATGGGGGAGCCTTAGCACATATTTGGGGAGGGAGCAGTAAAGGGCGCTGAGCAACAACAACGGATAAAAACCACCTGCCAGCCCCCCCTGCACAGCTCCTGCTCCAACGGCTCACGTACACCCCACCCTCAGCCCCAGCAACCTCCGGGCGTGCGGGCCCCAGGGCTGCCCCAAGTGCGTTCATCTCACTGCTGGTCTCCCACCTAGGCTCTTTGCAGGTGGTAACTGTGAATGCTCTTATGGGAAGCACTCATCTGCTTGGTCACTCTGAAAGTTTTCTGAGAAGCAGGGCTCACAGAAGCCCGCTCTCTGCTTGCAGGACCCAGTGTAATTTAAGAGGGAAAATGTTTCCATTTCTGTAGTTTTGGTGTCTGCTGTGCTTCTGATGAACCCATCCTCACTATGAATACAGTACAGGACTGCCCAGGAATGATGTCATCTCAGAACTGGGACAGGACACTAGAGATCATGTTATTAACCCACTATTTTACAGATGGGAAAACTAAGGACCCAGAGAGGGGGAGCAGTTTATAATCAAAGCACTTAGAACCTGGATAATTGTAATAAGATGAACGGTGCCAGGTCCCAGGCCAGACACTTTCCATCTGCTGTTCACCAACCACTTGTAACCGTCCTTGGATGTGGGGGTGACCACTTCCACCTTTACTGAGGGGGACGTGGAGGCCAGGGAAGGTTAGTCACACGGCAGTAACCCAGGTCTGTCTGACACGAGAGGCCCCGCCCTTCCCCCTGCCTCTCCAGAGCCTGGCCCCTGCACTCTGCCCTAGGTATGCGGAATCAGCCTCCTCTGAACGTCTCCAGTGGAGAACACAGGGGAGCGGCGCCCTACTCTGTTTCAGACAGCTCATTTTCCTAGGAAGGCAGTCTAAGGTCAGAAGGAGGCAGAGAGAAGAACTCAGGGCTTATGACTCCAGGCCCAGGAATAACACCACAAAACCTTCACAGTTGGGTTCAAAGAAGGAAATGCTGCTGAAAGAAAGTCCTAAAGCAACCGTCAAAAACCTGGGCTCTCGTGTGACGAGGCACATTTAAGGCGGCAAAGGCACCAGAGAAAGAGCTGGGTGAAGCGCCCCCACCTGGGTGAAATAGGTCCTGGAGGCGTTGGAGCCCAGGAGCCTGCTCTCAATGTGCTGCTGCACCCGCTCCAGGATGCTGTCCTCGTGCAGGAAGTGAACTTCGTGCTTCGTGGGGTGCACATTGACATCCACATTCTGGGGGCTGATTTCTAAACTGGCAGGAAAAAAAGAGCAGAGTTACCTCACATGGTGAAGAATGGGGGCGGGCAGTTCACTCACAGCGCATTATGTGGGGGTGGGAGACTTGAGGCCAAATGACACAGCGGTTAAGACTTCAAGGTCAAGTCTGAGTGACCTGGGTTCAAATGCTGGCTCTGCTACTTGAGAGCTGAGTGGCTGTGGGTAAGTTACAGCATCTTTCTATGCCTCGGTTTCCTCACTTGTGAACTGGACATATACATGGTGGGGATATAAACTCGTGTAAAGCACTTCGCACGTACCCGGCATGTCTATCATACGTCAGCTGTTATTATCACCTCTCCAGAACTAGTGGAATTTCTCATTACATAACCCAGGGCCAAGGCACTTAACTTCTCTGGACTGGCTCTCCCGTCTGTAAGCATGAACCTGTCCCTATTTACTGCTCAGTATTACATGGAGATCAAAACAGTGTATGTGAGAGAACTTTCTAACATTAAAATGTAGTACAAAAGTCAGTTTAGAGGCTGTGCCAGCTATCAACTTATTGCCTCAGGCCAAATTCACCATTCACTGCTGGCTCTGATAATGGAGCGTTGCAGTGTGTGATTCTTTGCAGGTAGAGGGCACTGGACAGACCCTGGAGAAGGAAGGGTTTCTCTGCCAGGTTCGGGCAGGTTCTTCCTGGTGCAGCGGCAAGACCTTATTCACCTTTGTTTCACTAACACACTGCTGGCACAAGGGGGCCTCTCGTGGATTCTGCAGGAGTGAATAAATATAGGAAAACTGTGCCCTTTACCTGTGAAAAGGGACAGAACAACCTGTGCCAGTGGGGTATGGGATTCACTCTGACCAGGCTAATTAGCAAGTCCATCTCTTTCAAAGAGGACCGCTGGACAGAATTACTCTTCCTTGTGAGTCTTGGGTAAGGAGTTCAGAGCTGCATTACCTGAGGTACAGGAACGGGTGTGTGTTTTTGGGCAAATATGCTGCATACACCGTTTCTATGGCTTTTCTTAAGGAAGCTGACTCTACCAGACGATCTAGAAAATAAAAGTAATTAGCTCAAATCTGTCCCAAGGGGTGAGGTGACAGGTGCACACCTATACTATGCCATGACATCAGCTCAGGAAGAACGCCTCTGGGGTGACATCCACATCAGCCCCCTTGACCATTACGACTCCTCAGCATCTCACTGTGGCCTTGGGGCTCTCCTCTCACCCGAGTAGCAGGAACACGACAGGGCAGTCAATTCTGCCTCCCCACTCCCTTCCCCCTGCCGGTCCAGGTGGACCACGTGCCCTTGCTCAGAATTTCATTTCTGCAATACATCATGGGGACCCTACCACACATGCCACAAGCTGGGAGACAAAACTCTGGTAAATAAACCTAATTCCAACTCCCAGCGGTAAGGACCACAGGGAAGGGAGCGGCTACTCTGCTCAGGGACCTCCAACAGCGGGCGAGCCAAATGGAGTACTTAAGGTTAAGAGTGCGTTTTTCCAGGCATTCAGGTGGTAGAAAAATACCTGAATGCAACACTGAAGGTAATTTAGGAAATGAGGCAGGCTTGAGGGGGTGGAAAACAATAAAAGCTGGGAGAGATAAAACTAAAATCAGGGCTTCCCTGGTGGCGCAGTGGTTAAGAATCCACCTACCAATGCAGGGGACACGTGTTCAAGCCCTGGGCTGGGAATGATCCCACATGCCATGGAGCAACTAAGCCCGTGCTTCAAACTCCTGAGCCTGCGAGCTAGAGCCCGTGTGCCACAAATACTGAGCCCACGTGCCACAACTACTGAAGCCCATGCGCCTAGAGCCCGTGCTCCACAAGAGAAGCCACCACAATGAGAAGCCCACGTGCCGCAACTAGAGAAAGCCCGTGTGCAACAACAAAGGCCCAATGCAGCCAAAAATAAAATAAATTTTTTTAAAAAAGGAGCTTTCAAAAAAAAAAAAAGACTAAAATCAGAGGAAGATCTTCACACAACACAGCTCTCTTTTCTCCTCAGACCGATGACCTGCTGATGACCTGCTGTCCTGTGTTGGTGGAGCCAAGGATATGCCACATCTTTTTATTTCCAATGAGAAGACTGGCTGTGATCTTATCAATGAGGAGACTACTGTTCTGAGGGCTCACTACATCACCCACAGCTGCCTCAATAATGCTGCTGTACTGTGTAATCTGACAAAAGGACAGCTGGAGCCCCTCAGCTGAGATTTCTGAACCTGAGATATGCCTAAGGAGTGTTCTTTGTCCCTGCCACCTGAGTGAGCCTGCCCAGTGTGTAGATAAGTGAATGACACACATAAGAGTCTGACCTAACCTCTAAAAAGTCTACAAATAACAAATGCTGGAGAGGGTGTGGCGAAAAGGGAACCCTCCTACACTGTTGGTGAGAATGTAAATTGATACAGCCACTATGGAGAACAGTATGGAGGTTCCTTAAAAAAACTAAAAATAGAATTACCATATGATCCAACAATCCCACTCCTGGGCATATATCCGGAAAAGAAGAAAACTCTAATTCAAAAAGGTATATGCACCCCAACATTCACAGCAGCACTATTTATAATAGCAAAGACGTGGAAGCAACCTAAATGTCCATCAACACAGATGAGTGAATTAAGAAAATGTGGTTTAGGGACTTCCCTGGTGGTCCAGTGGCTAAGACTCTGCACTCCCAATGCAGGGGACCCAGGTTCAATCCCTGGTCAGGGAACTAGATCCCACATGCTGCAACTAAGACCCAGCACAGCCAAAAAAATAAATATTTTTTTAAAAAAAAGAAAATGTGGTGTATATATATGTATATACACAATATTACTCAATCATAAAAAAGAATGAAATACTGCCATTTGCAGCAACACAGACGGACCTAGAGATTACCATACTAAGTGAAGTCAGAGAAAGACAAATATTATATGATATCACTTACATGTGGAATCTAAAAAATAATACAAATGAACTTATTTACAAAACAGAAAGACTCACAGACAGAAAACAAACTTAACGGTTACCAATGGGGAAAGTGGGGAGAAGAATAGGAGCATGGGATTAACCAATACACACCACTATATATAAAACAAACAACAAGGATTTACTGTATAGCACAGGGAACTATATTCAGTATCTTGTAATAACCTATAATGAAAAAGAATCTGAAAATATATATATAGACGTGTAACTGATTCACTTTGCTGTATACCTAAAACTAATACAATACTGTAAACCAACTATACTACTTTTTTTTTGGCTGCTACGCGCAGCTTGCGGGATCTTAGTTCCCCAACCAAGGATTGAACCCAGGCCATGGCAGTGAAAGCGCTGAGTCCTAACCACTAGACCGCCAGGGAACTCCCAATCAACTATACTTCAATTAAAAAAAACAAACACTGCCTGCACATGAGATACCCCCTCCCTGTATCCTGCTGTGCAATTTCCGATGTTGGGCCTTGATATAAGGAGAGAACAAAGATCTGCCCAGGGCCTGCTGGTAAAGGCTCTGAGACCAGCAGATGAGCAGGCTGAACTGGCTCACAGGGGCCTGGGATGCCGTCTCCTGGGCACCCTCTCAGAGGCAAGAACCAGACTCCCCAACTGTCAGCCAACAATGAGCACACGTGAGAGGGCTGAGCAGACTAAGGGCAGAAATTAAACCACATTTCGGCATGAGGTTTCCCTGGGTGTAATCAAACCTGTCCATGAGGAATTTTTCCATGGCTCCCTAAAGTTCCCTGTGGATAGATTTCCCCACGTGGCTCTTTCTCACTTACGATTGATGAAGAGTAAGAAGATGCACTTCTTCACCGAGTAGTTTGCATTGGATATGTAGCCATTCATTTTGAAGGCGAGGGTTTTATCCTCACACCCAACTTCTATCAATTCTCTGATTGGAAAAGAGAAATTTTGAGGCTTTGGAAAAAAAATGGAAAATTCAAACTTTCTAAAGAATCAGAGTTGGAAAAACCAGGGCTCCTTCCCATAAACTGACTGACAAATGTAGACCCCTGTGACTTGGTTCATTGAGATCCCCGGGGCCCGCCCATCCATCCGTCTGTCCATCCATCCACCCACCTACCCACCTAGCTAGTGTTTTCAAGCACTTACAATATGTTATATGCCAAGCGTCACCGTCACTGCTAGGACACAGCAAGTCCAGGCTCTGAGACCTTATTTTGCTGAAACTTTTATGTATCTTAGTAACTAAGTCCCAAAGATGAGATTCCAAAGAACTCATCTCTGCTGAATCCCTTACTCTGCTGATGGGCACCACGATGGGGATCCTGTGTGGTGCTTCCCAGAGTGTGTTTATGGGGAGGGGAGGCCAATAGGTGAAAGGAGGTTCTCCCACAAGGCACACTCATGTCTGCCTGAGGGCCTCGCAAGTGCTGGTCCCTCTGCCTGGAAAGCTCCCACTGCTAGCTAATTAATTCCTCCTTATCCCCCGTAACTCGGGGACCACTTCCTCAAACAGCTTTCTATGACAATCCCTCTCCCCAACCACAGGAGATCCCCCCACCTTATACTTTTCCTTTGAGGCATACAGCACAGTCACTAATGAATGGAATAATTATTTCCTGTGTCTTTCCAACTAGAATATGAGTCCTCTGAGGGCAAGAATCCTTTCTGCTTTATTCCCTACTGAATATCTCTACCACACAGCACAGCACCCAGCAAGGAGCACTTGCTCATTGAGCACTTGCTGGATGGATGGAGGATGCTTTGCAGGCAGTGCTGTGTGCTCCCAATCTGAGTAGAGGGCACAGCTGGCCTTTCTTCCACCACACGGTGAACCAGCAAACCCTCTCTTCCCCAAAAAAGAGGCTGGTGTTCTGGAAACATATTTTGGGAACTGCTGCTCTCTTACAGTCCCTAGGAATTTCATAACTAATTCTGAGTCTTAAAATTTGGTCAATGAGCTCTTAAAAGTTTCACCGTACAACAGAGCTCTCTTTTTGCTCTGGGAGCACAGTTGAAAAAAACAATTCCTTAATACTTAATTAGTAAGAAAAGGGTAATTAAAAGCAAATTGACTATTCCCTAGCTAGGAACGTGGTTTTATTCCAAGAGTGAGTAATTTGTCCTTCAAAGTAGAAAACTGAGTTCTAGGACTATTGCTCCTGCTTTTAAGATTATTGGAAAAAGTGAAGTCAGGGGCTGTCTAGTTCATCTGTGTACCCCTAGCATCTGGTGCACGCCTGGCATATAGAAAGCTCTTAGTATCTTTCCCCTCAGATTATGCCATAGGCACTTTGGGCTTTGCAAAGTCCTGAGATTTAGCTATGGATCGTGATGGAACAGTGGTTTTTCACCCACAGAAGGGATATTCGTGAAAAATCTATAATAATACAAGCAATATTTTCCCGCTTAGGCTTTCCTTGACAATGAAGATTTTGGTGACACCAAAATGCTTGCCACCAGACAGGCAAGTGTTTAAGGGCAGAACATTTTATTTGTCTTTATATCCTTAACTTCTGACACAAGACTGGAATATGGGAGGCAATTAATAACGCTGAATGATTAATAAATGCAATCCTAAGTGATGATAATGAAAATACAAGACGAGAGGGAGCACTGGAAGATGACAGAATTCTCCTGTACTGGAGATATGTGAAGACAGAGACCTAGAGAGAAACACACTGATTCATAGCCAGAGCATCTAGATGACATGCACCCAAGAAGGGCTGATTCCGTGAAATAATCTGAAACATGACAAATAAGCGAAGCATGAAAACAAGCCTGCATATTTGGTTAAAGCAAACTCTTAAGGCAGGTGTTAACAGATTCCAAAATAATGTGACGGAACGCAGAAGATTTTTAAAAATATAAATTATCAACATACCGGCTAACAGCATTTCCAAAAATGGAGCGAATGTTGTCCACGGTTGTGGCATTGGGCAGTGTCCTGACGTCGGCTACCGTCTCACCTTGCTGATAAACAGAACAGAAGATCCAACTTACTGTCTCACAGGGCTGACTGAAACACCGTAACCTCGTCTTCACGGGCAACTATAAAAAAATACTTTCTTCTTTTACAATACATAACCATCCCCTATAAATCAAGAACTTACTTTTTTAACCGAGAAACTAATGCCCGAATTGTGTACTGAATACCTGGCAGAGAAAAAAAACAAAACAGTAAAAAAGAGTGGCCAAATGCAGAGTACATGCCCCCTTTCAGTTAAACAAACTGGTTAAGTAATCTAAACAAAGATATATACAAACAAAAATATCTTTAAATGTCATACTTTACCCACAGGAAAATAAGCCAACAGAGACGACATGAAGATATCAATGCTAAATGTGGCAGAATCGAATAAAAAACAAAAAACTTTGCTTCTATACGTTGCTGACTAGACTCAAGGATATTTCAATACAATCTCCTCCTTGCCTACAGTTTTATTTTCACAAACTCAAAAGATCTGGGTTGCCTCAAAGACATCTTGAGAATGTAGCCTGAACACCCCCTGCACTCTGTTGTTCTGTCTCAGAGTCCCCAACACACCCCCTCCCCACCCGCTTCTTCTCCCCCCAAGGTCCTGTCCTAGTATCTCCCAGCCTTTTCTCGGTTGGCTATCATTTACTACTCCTCCCTCCATGGGCCCCAGGACCTGGAGGATTGTGTCTAGCCAAACGCACTTATTCAGTAACAATTAGTTCACTTATCACACCTAGAACAAAAACAGCCAACCAGAACTCCTCTGTTTCCAGGAGCTAATTAATATTGTGATACTGATTCATACGATTCCAGGGGAAAAAAAGCAAAAAAACTTGATGTGTCTGTTCCACTTTAATAGAGGTAAATGTTTTACTGATTTTAATTTTTGTAGCAATACTGAGAAATAGTTAACACACCTCTGTTACAATTCAAGGACACGCAGGCTCAGAGAGCTATGCTGGGGCCACTGTACTAGCAGGTTAAGTCAATCCTGGACATAATGTTGTTTTCACCTGCCCTGAGTCCCTTCTCACTCTGTTAACAGCCCCTAGTCTTCCTTTGGGACACTACCTCTTCCCCATTCCACTTGATATATCCTTAGACTGCCAGTCAAGAAATCTTCTCCCCACAAATGTGGGCACACGATGGGGGGACCCAGGCTATACCAATAAGATGCACTCTCCCGGGAGACAGGCTCTTGAGCAGAGTCAGGAAAGGAATGAAAACAATTGGAGCAGGGCCACTATATTAAACCCCTGAAGCCACCCTGCTTCTTGTTCGCCCCAAGAAGCAGCCGTCCACATACTTCTTTCCACTTGCTGAGTCACTCCTCGCCTTTCAATAAACGTCTTTTGGGCTCAAGTTAGTACACTCAGTTTGTTTTGCCTGCCACCAAAGGACCCTCACTGATACAGAGACCAACTCCTGCTCTCTCCTGGGGACATGAAAGACAACCCAGAAGTGGTGACTAAACCTTGACCAGAAACAATCTGTAGGCTAGTACTGCTGCTTACCGTCTAGCTCAGCAACTGTTCTCAATTTCTAAGCAGCGGAACACATTCCTTTGGTGAGAGAATGATTCAGAGACCCCCGCCCAGATTTTGGACTGTACCTGCCGACAACTTCCAGAATTTTCCCATACTCTTCACTTGGATTTTTTAAAGCTTTCCTCCTCGTGGATATGTTGTAAAAAAGGTCCTCTACCTGGATAGAAGATTGATTTTTCTTGTAAACTCACAGAAATCGATGGAAATAAAGCTGGGTCTTAAGGCAGAGAATCCAACTACATTTACCACCAGCACAGTTCTAAGCATTAGGGGAGGGGGCAAGAGATGGGGCAGCCTTAACAAAAGAAAGAAGGGATATTTCACCTGCCTCCCGCTTCACTCACTGATTTCTCAGATAGGTACTGGGGGTTACCTCCATATCAGGCTCTTTGCCTTGTGCTGGGAATAAGAAGACAAATGAAGCACAGTACTGCCCAGAATAGCACAAGATTTAGTGGGGCAAACATAAACTTATAAACAATTACAATACCACATGGCATTCAAACCTATTTTGCAAACTAAGAATAATTATCAGATATTTTAGGGGTTCTTGGAAATTACACTGTGGTCCCAGGTACAGGAATCCCCCTTAAGGTGCACTGTGAAGTACACGTTCATTTCGGCCCCCAACCCCCCTCCACCTGCCTCATCAACCCCAGGGCTTGGAACCTTTGAGGAGACGTGCTCTGGCTGGGGCTGAGGGTGGTAGGGTGGGATGTGTAACATGACAGTGGGGTGCTTTATGGGATCTCGGAACGGGAAGAGACCAAATGTGGCACCACAGAAATACGGCAGTGTAACAGACTTTCTCCTAATTAATGATACAATCTGTTACTCAGAGCCCTTTGAGTGAGTGGCAGATATTCGTTACATCCTTCCTTGATAGATGAGTAAAGTGAGGTTAAGGGACATTAAACGACTTGCCTCTGGACACACAACCACTGAGTGGCAAGGCTAAGACTCTGACTCCTCAACTGGAGCCAAGCTTAAGGTTCTTTCAATGCCAGCTACCCTGCCACAGATTTCTGTGGTCTCAACAGAAGAAACTCCCAGCCTCTTAAAAAAAAAAAAGGAGGCGGTGGGCAGGCTGCCATGCCACAAAAGTCAATAATCATTTCTCTTTCTTACAGGGTGATATCTTGGGGCTCCTATTAACTAATAAATATTCATTTTTTTTAATCCTTTGAGAACTCAAAGACAATTTCGTTTTTTACTTCAATATTTATACAGAGCTCTTTTTCAAAAACTTCCCCTCCCGTGTACCATTCTTACCGTGATCTGGGTCCCTTGATTGCCTGCACATGGTTTAGGTGGAGCTTTCAGCTTTCCATCTGAGTAATATGCTCTATCAGAAAATATAAGAGATTACTGAGAGCTAACAAAAAAAGAACAGATACTTATCCGAAGAGTAAAAAAGTAAATTACACCAACAACAGATTAAAATATAGCCATGTTATAAATTGTCTTAGTTACCGGTTTCCTCTATTTTTCCACTTCCATAACCATTCTAATTGGATACCAAAGGAGGGGGGAAAATCCATTTTTTGTTTGTTTTTTTGGCAAACATTGCTTTTTAGTTCCTGAGTTCTGGGCTACAAACAATAGTTTTGCCATTGCCTAAGATGACTGTAAAATTTTTTTCAATCATTCTGCAATCATTTATTGAGGGGCTACCATGTATCAGGCCTGTAAACGCCCTGTAATAAAGGCAGGCCTTGGGAGGTTCTTGATTTAGTGAGGGGATAGACTTTTCCCTTAAGTGTAGAACAAGGTGCTAAGTGATCCAGAGTAGGAAAACATTTAGCCTGGGGTGGAGGTGGGGGGAAGTGTCACAGAAGAGATGACAATCCACCTGGGCTCTGAAGCAGTACAATCTCAGGTGGAGAGAACAGGGAAGACCATCCAGGAGGGGAAAAACATAAACAAAAGCAAAGAAGCTTTAGAGTATGCAGCAGCTGAGGATGTGTGGAGGGGAGAGGCTGGGAAGATGGGCTGAGTGCATTGGGAGGGTGCTAGTTGCTACGACAATGACTCGATTTCGTCCTGCCACAGAAGGAGAGCTACTAGAGGTCCCAAGCAGGGGCATAACACCCCAGAGGCAAAGAAATGGAACCTGTGTCCCAGACTATTTCAGAAGACATTCACTCACAAGCGGCTCCCCAGTTTGTGAGAAGGGATTCTAATCATATCAGCCCAGCTAGGTCCTGGGGCTGTTACAATTTGCATCGAGTAAACCCACTCTAGCACCAGTGCTGTAGACTCTGAAATGCTCCATCTTCCATTACTGCACACACTCATCTGTTAAAGAGGGCTGAGAAACAGGCAGAACTGCCCTTTGTTGAAGCTATTTTCTATATAAACTAACAATTTGTATGATAAAAAAAAAAATTCTGTTTTTTGGCATGAATTAGACACTCAATACCCATCTTCCACTAGGGAATGGCCAGTGCTTATGAAAACAAAGGTGTGATTTTGATTCCCTGAATCCCCTTTTTGTTCTGTTCCAAGGTCATTCAACAGCCTCTGAAAACTGTGCCAACATAAGAGACAGCCAGTGGCCACCTGTGGGAAGGTGCGGTTGGGGGGCGCTCAGAGCGGCTAAGGAACCAGGATCCTTCAGCACCCCAGCCACGGCCTCATAATCAGGCCAAAGTGACATCCTGCCGAAGGCTAAGGGGCAGAATGACATCACAGCTCCCACGGACTCAGAATTCCTCTGTGTAACAGACACCTTGCTAGGCACTTGTAATCTGTTACATCGTACCTTTCATGAGTCCATAAAGTAAGATTATTACCTATGATGATCCCTGTGGATTATCAACTAATCCAAAGGCAGGAAAGAAAAGTTACCCAAGATCTAGACCAAAAAAGATAACGTTGGTGTTCAGATAGGATTACTTTGAGATGCAGGCAAAAAGCACATTTCAGGATGAATTTATACAAATAGCAGAGGACAGCACTATACCTGTATGCACACTTCCCGTCAGCTGTTTTCGTTGTAATGCTGACATGAGCCACATGGCTTATGCTGGCCAAAGCCTAAGGAAAAAAAGGAACTGGAATGAAAGAACAACCCACTGCTGGGTCACCCCGTCTCATCATTAACGGAGAAGTTATCTCAATTGCCTCTTCTGTTTTGTATTAACAAATGGCAACAATGAGCACTCTGCTCACTCGCTTTGATGACGTTTTAAAAAACAAAAAAAAAAAAAGGAAGCTATTGAGTTGAATCTGTAGCATAATTACTAGAACAAGGGAAAAAATATATATATAAAAGTCCAAAAGGAAACACACCCAAGCATTTTTTTTGGCCACACTGCACAGCTAGTAGGATCTTAGTTCCCCAACCAGGGATTGAACCTGGGCCCTCGGCAGTGAGAGCACCGAGTCCTAACCACTGGACCACCAGGGAATTCCCCACCCCAAGCAATAACATTAACCTTAATAGCAACTGTGTTCAGGTGTAGAGTTATAGGTGTATTTAATAGTCTCAATGATTCGTCTTCTAACAAGTTTAAAGCCTGCCTTCAGAAATGGATAATGGAAACACTGCAAATAGATAGTACTGTATACTATTATTCAAAACTGTTTTCTGTAAGCAATTTTATGTTTAGAAATATAAATTTAGGGACTTCCCTGGTGGCATGGTGGTTAAGAATCCACCTGCCAGTGCAGTGGACATGGTTTCGAGCCCTGGTCTGGCAGGATTCCACATGCCGCCGAGCAACTAAACCCGTGCGCCACAACTACTGAGCCCTCGTACCACAACTACTGAAGCCCACGCGCCTGGACCCCGTGCTCCGCAACAAGAGAAGCCCCCGCAACGGGAAGCCCAAGCACCGCAACGAAGAGCAGCCTCTGCTTGCCGCAACTAGAGAAAGCCTGCGCACAGCAACGAGGACCCAACACAGCCAAAAATAAATAAATAAAGTTAAAAAAAAAAAAAGAAATATAAATTTAAAATTATGCAGGGACTTCCCTGGTGGTCCAGTGGTTAAGACTCCGTGCTCCCTGTGCAGGGGGCCCGGGTTCAACCCCTGGTCAGGGAACTAGATTCCACATGCCGCAACTAAGATCCCACACGGGGCAACGAAGATCCCGCATGCCGCAACTAATACCCAGCCCAGCCAAATAAATAAATAAATATTTTTTTAATTATGCAATTAAGACTAAACAAATTAAAAGAAAAAAAAAGAAGACCATTTTTTTCCCCTTAAAATCAGGATTGGTTTGCTAGCCCTTTGGAATCTATATCTCCTTTCCCAAGGACACCATAGCATAAAAAAATGCAACCCAGGCACTGTGATGGGGTCTGTGTGACAGCATCTCAGGAGACAATGAATACAGCTGTGCCAGACTCAGTTCATTAACAAGGACCATGGCTCAGCCTCAGAGATTACCAGGTCCTAGCTGGATTTCCCTGGTATATGTAATTGAGCTAATTGTCATCATTAAAAATGTAAATGTTTTGCGACCTGTGGTAAGGAAGGACATTAAATACATCCAAAACTACAATGCTACCCAACACCAGGAAAAGAAAGGGCCACTGGCAGATGGTCCTGCTGCTTCAGGGGCCTTTGTACCGGCACCGGAGCAAGAAGACAGGAACATAGACTCTGGAGTCAAACTGCCAGGGCTCAATTCCCCACTCTGCCACTTCCTAGCTGTGTGCCCTGGCCATGTTTCTTAAACTCTGTCAGTTTCCTCGTATGTAAAACATGGTAATAATAATAATAGAACCTACTCTACGGAGTTGTTAAGAGTGAAAGGGTTAATACGCACAAAGGGCTGAGAACCATGGATGGCACACAGCAATCCCTCAATAAATCTTCCCTATTTAATTACAACCCCAAAGATACCCTACAGCTGGGCTAAGGCTCCAGGAGGCCATGCACTTAGGAACTGACTCAGGAAGTTGCAAAGCCAGAATGAAACTGCTTTGCTAGGGCTGACCTGAGGCCTACTTAAAAGTCTGGGGGGGGTGGGGGGGGGGGGGGAACTTCCCTGGTGGCGCAGTGGTTAACAATCCGCCTGCCAATGCAGGGGACACGGGTTCGATCCCTGGTCCGGGAGGATCCCACGTGCCGCAGAGAACTAAGCCTGCGTGCCACAACTGCTGAGCCCGCGTGCCACGGCTGCTAAGGCCTGCGTGCCTGGAGCCTGTGCTTTGCAACAGGAGAGGCCACTGCAGTGAGAAGCCTGCGCACCGCAATAAAGAGTAGCCCCCACTCGCCGCAACTAGAGAAAGCCCGTGCGCAGCAACAAAGACCCAATGCAGCCAAAAATAAATAAATAAATAAATAAATTTATAAAAAAAAAGTCAGGGGGGCCTCAGGGTACACAGTCTGATGTTGCCCCTACCTGGAACAACCTGGGGCTCACTGTGAGCCAGAGGGTGCTTGAGACTACCCGGATTTGATCTAAATTGCAGTGACTGGGTCACAGCTGCCTTTTAATTTAAAAAAATCAAATAGGGAATTCCCTGGTGGTCCAGTGGTTAGGACTCAGACGCTTTCACTGCCGGGGCCCGGGTTTGATCCCGGTTGGGGAACTAAGATCCCACAAGGCGCTCAGAGAGGCCAAAAAATAAAACAGAATAAAATAAATAGATAAGTCAAATAAAAGTAAACTACATTCACATGATTAAAAAATCCAAAAACTACAGAAAGGCTTAAAACGAAAAGTAATTGGCCCCATTCTCCTCCCCCACCCTGGCTCTCATTTCCCCCAAATAACTACTCCAAACAGTTTCTCTGGTACCTCAGAACCTGCGGAAAGGAATACAGCCCTGCCAACACCTGGATTTTAGCACAGTGAGACCCAGTTACACCCATTTCCCCTAACCTCCAGAACTGTAAGATAACAAATTTGTGTTGCCTTAAACCACGAAGGTTGTGGTCATTTTGGGGGGCAGCAATAAGAAACTAATACAAACTACTTGAAAAGGATACATATTTTTACTCATGAATGTTATTTCTATAAATGTATCCTAAGGAAATAACTGAACAAAACACATTGTATGTACATGAATATTCACCAGAGCATTAAACACGAAAAAAATGGCAAAGAGCATAAATGTTCAACAGGAAATTATCTAAATAGACTGTAGTATGTACAAGTAATAGAACAGGGACTTCCCTGGTGGTGCAGTGGTTAAGAATCTGCCTGCCAATGCAGGGGACGCAGGTTCGATCCCTGATCCGGGAAGATCCCACATGCCGTGGAGCAACTAAGCCCGTGCACCACAACTACTGAGCCTGTGCTCTAGAGCCTGTGAGCCACAACTACTGAAGCCCATGCGTCTACAGCCCGTGGTCCACAACAAGAGAAGCCACTGCAATGAGAAGCCCACGCACCGCAATGAGTAGCCCCCGCTCGCCGCAACTATAGAAAGCCCACGTGCAGCAACAAAGACCCAATGCAGCCAAAAATAAATAAGTTTATAAAAAAAAAAGAACAGTATGTAGCCATTACAATTTATGTTGCCCTACATATACTGAATGATATCTTTATATCCACAGAGTATTGTCATAAAAATATAAGATACTATTTTTATCCATTTTCTATTTAATATATCCCTATGATACATCACATAATTTCATTCACAGATATTTCAGTATATAACTTAAAAGGACTCAAAACAAAAACCGATGAAACTATTTTTATACCAAGAAAATTAACAGTAATTTCTCCTTAATACCATCAAATAACCAATCTGTGTTCAAATATCTGTCTCAAAACAATTTTAGTTTGTGCAAATCAGGACCCAAGTAAGATCAATACATTGGAGCTGGTTCACATGCCTCTTAAATCCCTTCTAATCTATGCTTCTTCCTCCTTTCTTTACCTTTTTTCCCCCATGCAGTACTTTACAGGAAACAAGTCTTTTATCATGTGATTTCCAGTCTCAGTACCATTTACCATGCTCCCTTGTTCCTTGTATTTTTCTGTATATGGGTAATTGGATCTAAGTATTGGTAAGATTCACATTTGATTTTGGACGAGAAAACTTGGTAGATGGTGCTATCTTCTTCCAGCAAGAGACCTGGGAGGTCTCTGTAGATACAGTTTATGGTGTATTAAGTATTTATGGATAGGGAGGGTGGGAGGGAGGGAGACGCAAGAGGGAAGAGATATGGGGATAAATGTATATGTATAGCTGATTCACTTTCTTATAAAGCAGAAACTAACACACCATTGTAAGGCAATTATACTCCAATAAAGATGTTAAAAAAATAAATAAAATAAAATAATTAATTAATTATTTATTTTTAAAAAGTATTTATGAACAATTCTCAGTTTTGGAAAATTGAATCTAAGTTTGTTTAGATTTGCATATATTTAACAAGTAAAAAGTATCATGTCTTATTGACCTGCTGAGAAACATATGCTGACAAATGGCAGAAATGTCATCACAGGAGGATGTTTTACACATTTCTTCAATCCTCAGCTTACCTCACCCCGAAAGCCATAGGTAGAAATATGAGCTAAATCCTCAAAGGACTGCAGTTTACTTGTGGTGAACCTCTCACACACAATCTCCAGATCTTCTTTCTAGAAGGTGCAAAAAAATCAGTGAATAATTATGTTACTCATTTTTCCAAATCTTTTTTAATTTCCCTTTTCTTGATTGAATCCAGGAAGACATTCCTCTTGGGAGAAGAGTTCTAAATCACCAGGAGCCTCCTCTCTGGGCATCCAGAACTCCATCAGTCCTGCTGCACCTTCTTCCTCTCTCGCCTCATTCCTCAGCCTCGTTTGCTGCTTCTGTCTCATCTCCCCTGAGAGTGGATAATTCACAGTTCCATCCCTGGACCTCTGCTCTGTCTACACTCACTGTCTTGATGATCTCACCCAGGCTCACAGACTTTACAAAACTCATTACTGTATTAGAAAACTTCTTTATTAAAAATCTATAGGTACATTTAACTGTAGTAATATATACATGACAAGATTTACCATTTTAACCCTCTTTAAGTGTACAGTTCTGTGGCATGAAGTACATTCACACTGTTGTGCAACCATCACCAACATCCATGTCCAGAACTCTTTCATCTCCACAAACAAACTGTACCCATTAAACAAAAGCTCTCGGGACTTCCCTGGTGGTTCAGTGGTTAGGGCTTCATGCTTCCATTGCAGGGGGCAAGGGTTCAATCCCTGGTCGGGTAACTAACATGATCCCGCAGGCCATGCGGCGCAGGCCCCCAACCCCCTGGAAACCACCATTCTACTTTCTGATTCTATGCATTTAACTACCCTAGGTACCTCATACAAGTGGAATCATATAGTATTTGTCCTTTTGTGACTGGCTAATTTCACTTAGCATACTGTCTTCAAGGTTCATCCACGTAGTAGCACTTGTCAAAATCTCACTCCTTTGTAAGGCTGAATAACATTCCATTGTATGTATCTATCACGTTTTGTTTATCCACTCATCTGTTGATACTTGGGTTGCCTCCACCTTTTGGTTATCATGAATATGTTGCTATGAACATGAGTGTGCAAATCTCTTCAAGACCCTGCTTTCAACTCTTTTGGGTATATACCCAGAAGTGGAATTGCTGGATCATGTGGCAATTGTTTAATTGTTTTGAGGAATCACCATACCATTTTCCACAATGGCTGCACTATTTTATATTCCCACCAGCAACATGCAAGAGTTCCAATTTCTCAACATCCTTGTCAATATTTTTTTTAATTTTTATTGTAGTTGAAATATTTGGTTTTTATTAATTGATTAATTATAACAGCCATCCTAGTGGATGTCAAGTGGTATCTCACTGCAATTTTTATTTGTAGTTCCCTAGTTACCAGTCATGTTGAGCTTCTCTTTATGTGAGTCTCATGGCTTTCAATACCATCAAAATGCAATACACCAAATTTTTATCTCCAGACTCACACATGTATCCAACTAACAGGCATCTTAAGTTCAACATACCCCAAAATGAATTTCTGATCTTCCCCCAAACCTGCTTGTTCCATAGCCTTCCCATCAGTAAATGGCAACTCTTTTTTTTCTATTTGCACAGGCCAAAACCTTGAAGTCATTCTTGACTCCTCTTTTTCTTACTCCCTGTACAAGCAAATTCTGAGAGCTTTGGTCTTCCTCATCAACCCAGAATCTCACAGCTTCTTACATCTCTGTCACAACCAAACCGTCCAAGGCACCATCACCCCTCTCCTGGACTGCTTCAAAAGCCTCCTCACTGCTTCTATCCTGTCCTGCTACAGTCTATTTTCTGCATTGCAGACAAAAGAGTTCTTATAAAACTTGCCAAAGCATGTCACCTCTTTGCTCAAAACCCTCTAAAGAGTATCCCACCTCATCCAGAGTAAAAGCCAAATATTTTACAACATCCTACAAGGTCCTACATGCTCAGCCTGGTTATCCTTCAGACCTCATTTCCTTTTAGGCTTCCACCCCCTCCACCACCCATTCTAGACACACCAACCCCCTTGCTAGTCCTTAAGCGTGTCATGCAAGCTTCCATTTCGTGGTTTTTGTGTGTATTGTTCTCTTTGCTCAGGACACTCAACCTTTAAAGCTTCATGACTCGCTCCTTGACCTCCTTATTCTCCTGAACAGTGCCCAGCATGGAATAGGTACTCAATAAATATTTATTTTTCAAACAATCCCATCCATAAAAGCCTAAAGTTTCCAGAACAGGGAAAAGTCCCACCACTTCCTGCAGATGTAGCACACGAAGCACACAAACATCCTGCTGCTCTGAGGTTTTCCTTACCCTGATCCCGGTGCCATTGTCTTGGATCTGAATCAACTTCAGGCCTCCCTCTTTAATAACCACTTGAATACTTGTGGATTTTGCATCTAAACTGGCAAATCAAACAAAAAAATAATAATTTATTAGTCTGCAACTACTCTAATGCACATATTTTAATACGAGTCAAGGGATAAGAACAAATTCCAGACAAATATAAGATTCAGTGTGTTTTCCCTTTGTCTCACAGGCTCTGTGACTACACTGTTATCAGTTTACATGCTGTGTGAGAGAGAGGGAAGGAAGAGAGGGACGGAGGGGGGAACCGTCATTTCCAATAGGACATTCAGCAACATTTCTGTTCCTCTAGGAAAAAAAGAAAGGGAAGTTAGAAGTGGGACCTTTTAGCACATGCCTCTTTCTTACCTACTTTTCAACTAATTCTACCATCTGTTACTCAAACTTTATTCAGCCTCAGGTTCCTAAATGACCCTTATAAAATGTCATTTAAAAAGATTCTACATGTTTTTCTCCACTATTTTCTTTATGCAAATATATTTATGTTGGGGGAAAGAAAAAATGGTAGTGCAGAAAGTTCTTTAAGAAGTCAACACATCTTTTCATTCCTTCAAAGAGTAACCTACAAGCATAGAGCACCTACAGAGCTAGAGAAAATAAATCCAGACTGAGGCTGCATGAGAAAGAGAAGTTTCCTCCTCCTCACACAGAAAATTCTTTATTCAGAAGTAAGATATTAAGTTACTGAAATATTAAAGACCTTTCTCAGGAGCCCCTGAATTGAAGTTGTACTTAGCCGTCTTGACTTACGTATTAAAAAGAGCGTAACTGGACTCCATACAAAATCTCTGCTTAGAGAATTATAATCCACTGATCTAATATGTGTAGCATTGCTGTAGTTTCCTGGCACAGTACAGTAACAGGCCCAAATCGTTCTGTCAGTTAATTCTAACACTAGAAACAAAAGCCAGCCTTTGTGAATTTAAAGTCAAAAGGAGAAACCGTCCCCAGTCTCCCTGTTCCTTCTTTTGTCTACCTTCTAATTCTCTTCCTTTCTCTCAGTGGTCCTTTCAGACCCACTCTTCTTTCAGTCCCATTACCCACAATGGTTGTTTGTGTTTTCACAGCAATCCCTTTACAAACCTACCAATCTTCGCTGGGACATTTTTTTCCTTTTAACGTATAGATTTTATTAACATCAATGCATTTTAACACAAAGGATCTGACAGAACGTTTAGGGACATTATGAGCCTCTGCCCTTTTTAAAGTTTACAGTTTACACCCAACTTTCTTTCCACGTTTTTAATCTCTTCCTTCCACAAGGTTTGTGTGACAGTTCTAAACTTCAGAATCCATAAAATCAGATATCTTCGAAGTGACCCCGCAAAGAGTAAAGGGCAGGAAAATCCTAAGTGGGGTCAATCACTTGGCAATAGGGAAATCACAAGTTAAACCCCAAGTCCACCGTCCTCTCCTAAAATCCCAGCAATTTATTGAGAATAAAACTCAAAATGAATTGTACTTCTGAATGTAGATGGATGACTTCTGGAATAAGCAAGAAACTGATAACACATAGTACCCTCTGAAGGATGAAGCAAGTTTTTTTCCCTTTTTAAATTATAAAATTTTTATACATTTAAAAATCTGCACCGTCCGCATATATAATTTTTAAAGGACTTCTCTTAATGGCAACATGAAAATATTGCGTAACCCTCTCCTTGCCCCGCAACAACCCTAAAGTCTCGCGAGGACGCTCGAGGACCCATGAGGGGCGAAGGCAAGACCCCCGGCCTCCGCCGCCGCGGCCCTGCGCCGCACACGCCTTGGCTCTGGGCAGGGAGGCGTGTCCGCCCTATCCTGAGCATCGGCCCGTTAAGTCGTAGCCTCTAAGGAAGCCTTGACTCCCTTCGTACCAGTTCTCAATCATCTCCTTGATGGCATTAGCCGGGCGCTGGATAACTTCCCCTGCCGCGATGCGGTTCACCACTGTCTCGTCCAGCCGCCGGATAACCCCCGCTACCAGCGACATTTTGGCGCCAGAGGAGCCCGAGTCACGGCGAGAAGCTAACTGGAAGTGCCTTCAGCCAATCCCTTTAGAGATTCGTGCCCACATCTTTCCATCAACTCTGCTGACGCCGTCCTGCCCCACCCTCTAGCGGTAGCGCCGCTTCCGGGCTACTGAGCTATTGATTGGGCAGCTTGAATGCCAGTCAAGTCCGTGAGTTCCGGTTCTCTTAGTCCCGCCCTAAAGCGGCTTCAGTCCACTTTGCAGCTAGAAGGATGTGCGCCTGCGCACTAAAAATCGCTGTCCACTCTTCCTATTGGCTCATGTCTGGGGCTGAGGAATACGAAATCTCCAGCCAATAGGAACGGAGGTGTCGGAGCCGCAGGTTGGTGTCCCCAGCTGGGGTGATCTGGCGCAGAGTGGAGGAGGCGCTTGGGGCTCGCTCCTGCTCCTCCCCTCTCCTTGCGGCCTCCCGGAGGTCGGCCCAGCTCCTGTGGCATCCCGTGAAATGTGGATGACGCCCAAGAGGAGCAAAATGGAAATCGACGAGTCTCGGGGGTTCCGGGCCGAGTGGACCCAGCGGTACCTAGTGGTGGAGCCTCCGGAGGGCGAGGGCGCCCTGTGCCTGGTGTGTCGCCGCCTGGTCGTAGCCACCGGCGAACCCGACGTCAGGCACCACTACGAGGCCGAGCACGACTATTACGAGCGGTATGTGGCGGAGGGCGAGCGCGCGGCCCTGGTGGAGCGTCTGCGTCAGGGCGACTTGCCCGAGGCCGCCCCGCTCACTCCGGAGGAGAGAGCTGCTCGTGCAGGTCTCGGGCTCGCCCGCCTCTTGGCCTTGAAGGGTTGCGGCTGGGGCGAGGGGGACTTTGTACACCGGTGCATGGAGGTGATGCTGAGAGATGTGCTGCCCGATCACGTAAGCGTTCTGAATGGCATTGATTTATCTCCGGAGATCACGCGGCAGAGGGTCCTGGACATTAACCAAAATCTACGCAGTCAGCTTTTTAACCGAGCCAAGGACTTTAAAGCCTATTCCCTTGCCTTGGACGACCAGGCTTTTGTGGCCTATGAGAACTACCTCCTGGTCTTTGTCCGCGGCGTAGGCCACGATTTGGAGGTGCAAGAAGAGCTTCTGACCATAATCAACCTGACTCATCACTTCAGTGTTGGTGCCCTCATGGCGGCAATCCTTGAGGCCCTGCAGACGGCAGGGCTTAGCCTGCAGCGGATGGTTGGACTGACCACGACCCACACTCTGAGGATGATTGGTGAGAACTCAGGACTGGTGTCATACATGAGAGAAAAGGCTGTAAGCCCCAACTGTTGGAATGTGATCCATTATTCAGGATTTCTTCACTTGGAACTGTTGAGCTCCTACGATGTAGATGTTAATCAAATCGTAAATGCCATATCTGAATGGATAGTTTTGATTAAGACCAGAGGCGTTAGGCGGCCGGAATTTCAGGCTTTACTAACTGAATCTGAATCAGAGCACGGTGAAAGGGTTAATGGACGCTGTCTGAACAATTGGCTTAGAAAAGGAAAGACTTTAAAACTAATATTTTCCTTAAGAAAAGAGATAAAAACATTCTTGGTTTCGATAGGGGCAACAACGGTCCATTTCACAGACAAGGAATGGCTTTGTGACTTTGGCTTCTTGGTGGATATTATGGACCACCTTCGAGAACTCAGCGAACTATTGAGAGTGAGTAAAGTCTTTGCTGCTGCTGCCTTTGACCATATTTGTGCCTTTGAAGTGAAGCTGAATTTACTTCAGAGACATATCGAGGAAAAAAATCTAACACACTTTGCCACCTTGAGCCAAGTTGTTGATGAGCTTAAAGGGCATCTTCAAGAAGACGAAAAAATACTCGATCCTGATAGGTATCGAGTGGTGATCTGTCGCCTACAAAAAGAGTTTGAGAGACATTTCAAGGACCTCAAGTTCATTAAAAAGGACTTAGAGCTTTTTGCAAATCCATTTAGCTTTAAACCTGAATATGCACCTATTTCAGTAAGGGTGGAGCTAACAAAACTTCAGGCAAATACTAACCTTTGGAACGAATACAGAAGCAAAGACTTAGGGCACTTCTATGCTGGATTGTCTGCTGAATCTTACCCGATTATCAAAGGGGTTGCCTGTAAGGTGGCATCCTTGTTTGATAGTAGCAAAATCTGTGAAAAGGCTTTTTCATATTTGACTCGAAACCAACACACTTTGAGCCAGCCATTGACAGACGAACACCTCCATGCCCTGTTTCGGATTGCCACCACTGAAATAGAGCCGCTTTGGGATGATCTTGTGAGAGGAAGAAATGAATCAAATCCATAAACTTTTGTAGTACAACATTGAAACACTCAGCAAGAATCCAATTCTAAAAGCAAACATCTGTTTGATTTTCAAGTTTACTAATTTGGATTGTGGGAAAGCACCACATTATTCATCCAAATTAATCACAATTCAAATTCTTCAGACATATTTTTTTTTCCATCTCAAGAGGCAGCATGGGACTGAAACATGCAGACCTTTTTTTAAAACTTAATTTGATGGCAAAGTCATTATCTTTTGCTTTTATGATATAACTGTTTTTAAAGACATTTAGTACTAATAATGTGAGTTGAATTAGAAGTCTGTTTTTAAGATGTTTCGAAGAAACTTTAGCTCTTATTTTAACAAAGTGTTAAAATTCTGATGCATATAGTTGGAAATTATCAACTGCCTAAATATATGTTTGAGCCAGTTTGCAGAAACTCACATAGCAAGTGCAGAATTTTCTGAAAAGGAGGAACGTACATACAGTGGAGGTATTTTGTCGAACTATCAGAATGTTTGAGACTATTTTTTTTAGACATATTTCTGAGTCAAAGTAAATATTGACATATTTCCTCCTTCTCACCTCCCTCCCACCCGCCCTAGCGATAATGATATTACTAATACAGAAAATAAGCACGTAAAATTTTAGTCAGAGGAGCAAGAATTTTTTTTAAATTGCTAGTTTAGGAGGCTTCCTGCAGTCTGGAGATCAAACTAACCAATTTTTGGAGGTTTCCCCTGAATTTTTCACAATTGGGTGCTGTTTTATGAGCTTGCCTACTAAAGGACTACGGTAAGTATAGACTCTTAGGGGTTGCCCACTAGTAATTCTTTTTTCTACTCTAGACAGTTTGGCCCTGTCAAAAAAGGATGAGGAAAAAATGATGTTTGCATCCCAGGATCAGGAGGTGTGAGATATTTTAGCTAATTTGTCCTATCTGCATGAGTGTTGCAGCTTTATAAAGAAATCCTGCTTAAAGGAAACCCTTTATTTTAAAGTGATATAATATCAAATGTTGTTTGTTGCTGGAAATGGATTTATTATAAATTTGACACTATCCCACACATTGTGTATTTAAGACAGTGCACAAGTGGAAATATTTAACTCTCAAGAAGCAGCTTTATTTACAGATTGTAGCACTTCGTATTTCTAAGTGAGACATCTGCTTTGTGCTAAAACAGTAATTTTCAAACTTATGTTGACCATGAAAAGGAAATCTTACAGTAAAGCCAAATATGTGAAATGATTTAAGAAGAGGACCCAACTTAGAGATCCTCTCAAGTACAATTTGAAAACTTGTGTTCAAGTCCTGTCTTAACTATTGTAATGAATTTTTGTGTGGCCACTAATTCAGCAAATTCAAGGAACCAGAATACAAACAAGAATTTAGAAGGAACTGAAGCCTGAGCTATCAAAATAGATGCCATAAAGACCCCAAGAACCAAAATTCTGCCAGTGGTTCTCAACCAGAGACAGTATGCCCTCTTTCCAGAGGATGTTGGGAGACATAAAGGGGACTGTTTTAATTGCCACAGTTATTGAGGGAAGTTCTGCTGGCATGTAAGCGTGAACGACACCCCATCCCCTGCAGTGCATAGGACAGCACAGCACAATAAAGACTTATTCCTCCCAAAGTGCCAGTAGACCCCCTGTGTAGATCCTCTTATATTTCGAGGGACAGGGCAAATTACCGGTAGAAGCAGAATTAGAAGGGCAAGTTGGGAAAACTGATAATACTTGATAGGGGAAACTAATTCCAACATTCCAAGTTGGCTGGTAAGATGCAATCAAGGCCTTGCTAGGTTCTGGTAGCTCACAATAACATTTATAAATCAGTAATTGGTATTGAACCAGATTAAAGGGCTCTGTTCTATTATACATAATTGGTTTAGGGCAGAAAAGAATGTGTAATGTATTACTAAGATACGTAGCAAGAAGGGTCAAGTTAAGATTTGGGTTAACAGGAAGTAAACTTAAATATCTGGAAAAACAACATAGTGAAAAACCAAACAACAACAACAAAAATCTACCGGTAATTTCCCAATAGTTTGGAGTATTGTCTTTCGTGGCAGGTGCTTTATTGAAAGGATAATTAGAAGACCTGAAAGCTGCTTCTGCTTTCTAACCCCAGTTCCTTAAATATTGAACTCTTGTACATTTTGTGAAGTTCCACTATATATTTTGCTTAAGGTAATAATAAGATTAGTTATATAGTCAGTGAATGTGGGGGAGGCATAAGCTAAGAATTTTAAATTCACCCTGAACAATAGAGAATTACCATAAACTAATCTTTGTAAAAAAGAAAAACAAAGTGTGTATTTTACTGTTTTCTGTACTAAGTAATTCTGTAGCTGCATGGCAGTCTTTAAAAATTTCTTTTTATAAAATAGTTGTTACTAGTCCTGTTGTATCAGTGAATATAGTTAAAATAAGTACTATTTTTAAAAAAACTCTATGTCCCCATATCTCCCATTCCTACTAGTTTTCTTAAAAGATTTGTCTGTGTTTCCACTCTCCCATATTGCTGCTGAGACTGCTCTACCAAGCTTACTAAGTCCTTGTCAATATTCCTACCCTCTTTACACCACTGGCCACCCTTCATTAAATACTTGTTTAGTTTGGCTTCAGGGAGATATCATCTCCAAGTTGCTTTCTCAGTCTTCTTTGCACGCACCTCTTTCCCTTAAACATCTGTGTCCTTGGGATTTTTAAATTTGGTTTTAAGCTGTCTTATTCTACATCATCTCCGTAGCTGATCTCTTTTTTCTTTCATGGCTTCACTTACCAACTTTACGCAAATGACTCCCAAATTCATATCTCCTTTCTAGACCTTTCCTGATTCCTATATCTAATTGCTAACTTAAGTCCACTTTGCTGTCTCATAGGTACCACAACATGTCCTTGACCTTGCCCCCCAGACCTGCTCCTCCTTTCCTGGTCCCTCTCTCAGTAAATGGCACCACCACTGCCAGCCATTCAGTTGCCCTGACCCAAGCCCCAAACCCAGTTAGCCATGACTTTTCCCTCTTCATCCATCACATCCACTCACACACACCTTCCTGTTAAGTCTGTTGCCTAAACTTTTCTTGATTCTACAATGCTACTATCCTGATCAAGGCCATCAACCTACCTAAGTTATAGCACTGGCCTTCTCAGGCTCCATTTCTCTGGTTGTGAGCCCTTTCACACTGCAGCCAGATTGTTCCAAAAGACGTATCTGGTCATATCACTCCTCTGCTTTCACCACTGCTCTTGGGATAAGCCTGTTCAAGTTTCAGTTTATATGCCACTTCCTCTAGGAAGCCTTCATCAATACCCTCTAGACTAGGTGCCCCTACTGTGCACTCCCTAAATACCCCATTCTTCCCCAGCCATATACTTAGCACACTTTGTTGTTCCTTCTTATTGATCAGTGCTAGACTGTAAGCTTCACAAGGGCTGGGACCATATATATGCCTGCGCACTGCTATATCTAGTGCTTAGCACAATGCCTGACATTTCAATAAATGTTTGGATGAATAAATACTTGTATAGTGCTTTACGATCTTTGCAGCCCTTTCATAGTCTCCTTTGACCTTCACAGTGGTCCTGCCGTACCTGCTTGCTGGGTAATTGTTATCCACATATTACAAATCAAGAAATGAAACTAAGTTCTTTGTGACTAGGGAATTGTATTCCTAGAATTTAGTTCAGTGCTTGGTGTGTGGTTCAAA
The DNA here is from genome assembly GCF_009873245.2 of Balaenoptera musculus. NCBI lineage: Eukaryota > Metazoa > Chordata > Mammalia > Artiodactyla > Balaenopteridae > Balaenoptera > Balaenoptera musculus. The sequence goes on from NC_045795.1 coordinate 55,305,857, forward strand.
TATTTACTATGTGAATGTTGTTGAGGAAAACAACTTAGATTGCAGTTTGCCTTAGTAAACGTAAGTAGTAAAGCTGAGTATACTCACATAAATCCGCCATGTAATATTGTCTTTACCTCCTTGATGTAGAAGTCTTAATTTTTTTTTTTTTTTTAATTTCTAAAGGGAGGCTTGCAAAGGAACCTGGATGAGAAAGATTGGACAGCTATTTAGTGGACTAAAACAATACCTCAGTAATTAAAAAGTTGCATTCAGTATTGGAAAAAGATAATGCTACTTAAGAGTTAATATCCATTTTCCTTCTGTAAGCATCAACCCTAGGAGAAAATGGCATCTTATTTACTTGCTCTTTTCCTTTACAGATAATTTCTGGCTCTTCTGGGATTTTAAAGTAAGTAAATTTAACAAAATGTTAGAAGAATGACTCAGTCAGCCCTTCTGGTCACTAGATATTCAGTTCACTTGCTTTCCTACCTGCAGAATGTCCTCATCACCTCCCCAAGGAAGGTAACCCGAAAGTGACATCTGGTCAATGTGTACTTCTTAGATTTGCTATGTTTCTTTGCTTTCTTGTTCACATGCCTCTCTGAACTTACTTTCTGGGTAACTTGGGCTTTCAGGCTTTGTGGGAGAGCCATACCCTTAGTCTCTTTTTCCCTGAGCCATTTTTTTCCAGTTTAAGGGATTAACCAGTGTTACACTCTTCGTTGGACTTTTAATCTGAGGCCCATTAATTAATTCAGAGGTTTTAACAGTAGGTGTGATAGTCATCCAGTGATTTGATCCTTGCTGCAAAAGTGGGTTTTAGTCAACCTTTGGCGTATAGGATTTCTCGCTTTTATCTCTTTGTAATTGAGAAGTAGCCTCTTCCTACCCAGTAAGTACTTGAGTTTGTGAACTCTCTTTATTCCCTTGCTTTTTTGCTTGCAAACTGATGAATTCTTTTCTGAGTTCATCTCTTTCCTGTCTATTTTGTCAAATGGGGCCAACAGCAACCATAACATATTTTGTTTTCTTGTCTTTTTTTTTTTTTCTTGAGTAAAGGATAGATTCTCTGCCTTCCAGATTCTCTCGGGACAGTTTCATCACTCCATTAACATGCATCGCCCCTGCATAAGTTATTTCTTCCATCTTCCACTAGCAATTCCTGAACGCCTGCCAACTAAGCCAATGTTCAGTACGCTAGGTTTTTCGAAAACAGAACCAGTTTCTGTATCAGAATGGGCTAGGTTGCTGTGCGGTAACAACCCCAAAATCCCAGCTTTTCTCTTGTAGCTTGGCTAGGGGCTTTGCTCTAAGTCAGGGATTGAAGAACTATGGCCATGGGCAAAATCTGTCCTGCTGCCTGTTTCTGTAAATAAAGTTTTATTGGAAACTACCCTTACCCGTTTGTTTATGTATCGTCTGGCTGCTTTTGCTCTACAGTGTCAGAGTCGCGTAGTTGTGGAAGAAAGTGTCTGGCCCACAAAGTCTAAAATATTTACTGTGTGACCCTGTACAGAAAATGTTCACTGATCCTGCTCTAAGTGGTCCTCATTCTAGGACTCAGGCTGACCGAGCAGTTGTCATGTATGGTGTGGCTACTCATTTTGGGAAATGAAAAAGTCTGACACATCACTTACAGGCCAGCCCTTAAAGCACTTTCACTGGCCAAAGGAAATCACATGGCCACACCAAAGTTCAAGGAGGAGTGTAATCCTTCCTCGTGCCTTGGAAGAGAACCCGAAATATTTGGAAGACAATACTACCGACTACACGTATAGTTATATCTCCCTATTTGTAAAACTTCTTTGAAAATATTTTTTCTTTTTAATTGAGGCGAAATTACATTCAGTAAAATGCAAATATTTAATGTACACCTCAGTGGATTTTTATATACACCCTTGAACCCATCACCCAAATCAAGATACTGAACATTTCTAGTACCCCAGTCAGTGCCCTATGCCCCCCCCCACACACAAATAACCGCTATTCTGACCTTTATCACCATGGATTACCTTTGTTTTAAAGCTTCATGTAAATGTAATAATTATATGTACTCTTTTGTTCAACATTGTGTCTGTGAGCCATCCATGTTGTGTGTAGCAGCAATTCGTTTTTTCTGTGTAGTATACCATTGTATGACTTATACCACAATTTATGAATCCATTCTACTGTTGATGGAAATTTTGGTTGTTTCCAGTTTGTGGTTATTATGAATAAAGTTGCTATGAACATTTTTGTGTCTGTCTTTCAGTGAACGTGAGCACCCATTTTTCTTGGTATTCTCCTTGGTATATACCCTGCTTCCACACTTCCCTCATAATTATTCGCACAGCAACTAAACTGATCCTTATTTTAAAATATAAATCAGCATGCCAGTCCTCTGTTCAGAATCCTCCAGTGGCTTACTATCACAATTAGAATAAGATCCAAGGTCTATCATGGTCTGCAAGATCTGTACCCACACACACCCTTTTTCTTCCTACCCCATCTTACATCATATCCTTTATCCCTTCCCTTCCCCCAGCTTGCTCTGCTGTGTACTAGACATTGCTGGTAAATTGGGGATTGAAGATAAATGGTTTGAGCCCGTCGTTAAAGTGGTTGTAGTCTACATAGATAATTTTAACAAGCCATGACACTGGTTTATGTTAAGTCAATTACTAGTTCTGTAGGGAATAAGAGGCAAATACGCCCTATGATTAAAATAATTAGTATAACATAATTTACAGTAATATTTAACTCCTGGAAGGGATTTAGAGAAGTAAGATTAAAATGTAAAACCCCGTTGATAAATTCAAGAAATGTGTAAGGTCTCGCATTTTAGTTCCACTGATTATGAATTAGAGTTCACCAACTTGGTTTACATTATTACAATTTACTATTACATGTTCACTTCCATGAGGGGTAGGTGGGGGCTGAGAGGAGTGAACAGGGGTGAGAAGGCATTGGAATAAATTAGTGCTGATATTAAGCACAGTCTAAAATAGCAGTCATAACAAAGACCTTAAATTATTGGTACATTATTGGTTATTATAAAATAACTGAAAGAATTCGACTTAAGCACTTACCACATTTTTTATAACTTTACTGATGTATCGATACAATGAAGTAACAATAAACTGCACATATTTAAAGTATAAAATTTGATTTGTTTTGACATAAATGCATGAAACTCACCACAATCAAAACATTTCCTCACCCGCAAAAGTTTGCCATTTGGTTTTGACTAATGGGAAGGAAATTTTACTCCAATTTAAGGGGGAGGATGTCTCTCAGAACCACCACTGTCAACTTCCCTCCATTTGCCAGCCAGCCTTGTACACCTCCGTGGCTCTCCATCACTACCCCACTCCGGGGCCACTGACCAACTAACCCAGTCTCATATGCCAGTTCCACATTTCCGGGCAGGAACTTGTGGCAGTCCAGTCTGATGTCTTCCCTGAGGCCAGAGTGATGGTTGTGAAGGGAAGGGTCCCATAATGTATTTGATAGGGATTTCTGGTTGTGAGAACCAACAAGCACTAGCTTAAAGGGAAAGAAGGGAATGCTTAGAGAAATACAGAAGTATTTTACAGAAGGCATGTGGGGGAATTGAATTCAGTGGTCATTCAGCAATTATTTAATGAAGGCCCGCTAGAGCCAGGCACTGGTCTGGACACTGGAGATTCAGATTTTGAAGCCAAATAAATTTCCTACCCTCATGGATCTTGTGTGTTCCCTCTGCACGTCTGCTACATTCTCTTCTCTGAACACCAGCCTCTACTGCTCATATACATATTTTTAATGGGAGAACATTGTTATGACTGGAAAGATATTTTTCTTGAAAGGGGTCCATAACATACAGCTCCAGGCCCCGAGTCCTGCGGTTGGGGTAGGTTGAAGAGGAAGACTCTACAGAAGAGTTTGGGCTGGGCAGACACACCAAAAGTTGTCTATCACATCTCTGGTGGTTAAGCAACCATTGATATTCAAAACCATTCCGATGGATTTATTGTCCCCTGTTATCAGAGCTCTCATTGATCCTTCTGAGGCAGAATTTATAGAACTGAATGTTAAAGAATCCATAGAAAGCTCATTTATCCCAACTCCTTTACAGGTAAAGAAATTGGGTCCCAGATTGGGGCCTAAGGTTATTCTGAATTACACAGCAGAACCGGTTCCCCCTCAAGGAATAACACATAACAATATCTTTGAGCTGTTTAGCAGATACAGAAACGCCCACCAGGTGGGAGAAGTTAAGGACAGTATGCCACCCACAAGCATGTCGACCCCAGGCCAGTTGGAACCAGAAGGTTGATGATGCTGACTCCCACTTACCTCACCACCAACCAATCAGAAGAATGTCCACAAGCTGATCATCCCCTCTTTGAACCATTACTATAAAACTTCTCACTACCCCTCTAGGTTGGGACACAGAGTTCTGAGGACATTAGCCCTCTGTGGCCCCCTTTGCCTGGCAAAGCAATAAAGCTATTCTTTTCTACTTCACCCAAAACTCTGTCTCTGAGATTTAATTCAGTGTCGGGGGCCAGAGGCCGAATTCAGCTTCATTCTGAAACAGTTTAAATACTGTACATATTACCAGTTTCCAGAGGGCTTGGGTGGGGCGCAGGGCACAGCCTTTAAAAGAATGACAGAGCCGTTGAGGATACAACAAAACTGTTGTTGGTTAAAACCAACTAGGTCCAAGATGGTCGAAAATTCAACTTCCAGTAGACCTTGAGCCTCATTATGCGCTCATTGTAGCATATTAGCATATGCTAAATAACACACCCACAGGCACCATGACAGTTCCGAGCCTCCCATAAAAGGCTCAAAAGTGGATGGTGGCCCAATTCCTGGAAATCCCTGCCCCTTCCCCAAGCTAGTTGGAATAATTCTCCCACTCATTAGCCTATGAAATTACCCAGCCCCTAAAAACAAACTATCCCATATTTTGGGGCCGCTCTCGCCTTCTGAGACGACCTACACTCTATGGAGTATCTCTCTCAATAAACCTGCTTTCACTTTACTATGCAAAGCCCCACTTGGTGGCCCGTCCCAGGAACTCACCTGAGACCTGGGTCATGACCATCCTCTCGCACCCCATTCTCCTGCACCTCTTTACAAAGGATTTTTTTAAAAATAGACACTTTATTATATACACAGGTGATAAAATCCCAGACTCACCGTTAGGCACATAAATATAGACCCTGCTAAATATTTAATATTATCAAGCTTGTACAACTTGAGCATGGTTTTGAGGCCAGCAACCTCAATGTCTATCTAAATGGGGGTCTGATCTTGCTAAGATGTACTATCACTTTTTTTTTTATTGGAATATAATTGCTTTACAATGTTGGGTTAGTTTCTGCTGTAAAACAAAGTGAATCAGCTCTATGTATACATACATCCCCTCCCTCTTGAGTCTCCCTCCCACCCCCCCATCCTACCCCTCTAGGTCATCACAGAGCACCAAGCTGAGTTCCCTGTGTTATACAGCAACTTCCCACTAACTATTTTACACTGGTAGTGTATATATGTCAGTGCTACTCTCTCAGCTTGTCCCACCCTCCCTTTCCCCGTCCCCCGTGTCCACAAGTCAGTTCTCTACGTCTGCGTCTCTTTTCGTGCCCTGCAAATAGGTTCATCAGTATCATTTTTCTAGATTCCATATATATGTATTAATATACAATAGTTGTTTTTCTCTTTCTGACTTCACTCTGTATGACAGACTCTAGGTTCATCCACATCACTACAAATGACCCTACTTCGTTCCTTGTATGGCTGAGTAATATTCCATTGTATATATGTACCACATCTTCTTTATCTATTCATCTGTCAGTGGACATTTAAGTTGCTTCCAAGTCCTGGCTATTGTAAATAGTGCTGCAATGAACATTGGGGTACATGTATCTTTTTGAATTATGTTTTTCTCAGGGTATATGCCCAGTAGTGGGATTGCTGGGTCATATGGTAGTTCTATTTTTAGTTTTTTAAGGAAACTCCATACTATTCTCCAAAGGGGATGTATCAATTTACATTCCCACCAACAGTGCAAGAGGGTCCCCTTTTCTCCACACCCTCTCCAGCATTTATTGTTTGTAGATTTTTCTTATTATTTATTTTATTTATTTATTATTTTTTGGCTGCATTGGGTCTTTGCTGCTGCGCGTGGGCTTTCTCTAGTTGTGGCAAGTGGGGGCTGCTCTTCGTTGCGGTGCGCAGGATTCTCATTGCGGTGGCTTCTCTTGTTGCAGAGCACGGACTCTAAGTGCGTGGTCTTCAGTAGTTGTGGCTCACAGACTCAGTAGTTGTGGCTCGTGGGCTCTAGAGTGCAAGCTCAGTAGTTGTGGCACACGGGCTTAATTGCTCTGCGGCGTGTGGGATCTTCCCGGACCAGGGCTCGAACCCGTGTCCCCTGCATTGGCAGGTGGATTCTTAACTACTGCGCCACCAGGGAAGTCCCATTTGTAGATTTTTTGATGATGGCCATTCTGACTGGTGTGAGGTGATACCTCATTGTGGTTTTGATTTGCATTTCTCTAATAATTAGTGATGTTGAGCATCTTTTCATGTGTTTGCTGGCCATTTGTATGCCTTCTTTGGAGAAATGTCTATTTAGGTCTTCTGCCCATTTTTTGATTGGGTTGTTTGGTTTTTTTGATATTGAGCTGCACGAGCTGCTTGTATATTTTGGAGATCAATCCTTTGTCAGCTGCTTCATTTGCAAGTATTTTCTCCCATTCGGAGGGTTGTCTTTTCATCTTGTTTATGGCTTCCTTTGCAATGCGAAAGCTTTTAAGTTTAATTAGTTCCCTTTTTTTATATAAATTTATTTATTTTATTTATTTATTTTTGGTTGCGTTGGGTCTTCGCTGCTGCGTGCAGGCTTTCTCCAGTTGCGGCAAGCGGGGGCTACTCTTCGTTGTGGTGTGCAGGCTTCTCACTGCAGTGGCTTCTCTTGTTGCAGAGCACGGGCTCTAGGCGCACAGGCTTCAATAGTTGTGGCACATGGGCTCAGTAGTTGTGGCTCACAGGCTCTAGAGCACAGGCTCAGTAGTTGTGGCGCACGGGCTTAGTCACTCCGCGGCATGTGGGATCTTCCCGGACAAGGGCTCGAACCCGTGTCCCCTGCATTAGCAGGCAGATTCTTAACCACTGCACCACCAGGGAAGCCACCCATTTATTATTAATAAATCTACTTCTTACCTATCACTTTGCCTCTCGCTGATTTCCTTCTGCAGCAAGACACAAAGAACCTGAGCTTCATTAAGTCCTGAGACCAGGTGTGTGGTTTCAGTTGGAAGATTGTGGGTTTGAGTCCCATCTGAGGTGTGGTTTTAACAGGGCTTACACTGAAAGCCTTTAGGAATCTAGAATTCTTTGAGATATAGCTACATGAGGTATATAATAAAATTATTAAATTTTCATATTTTGATGTGTATTCTGAAACAGTTTAAATACTGTACATATTACCTGTTTCTGGAGGGTTTGAAAAAATTTATCTGAAAAGAATGAGACTGGAGCCACTTTAGAGAGTTCTTTGACAGTTTTTGCATTTCCTCTTATGTCTCTTGTATATTGAATTAATTCCAATTTTTGGAATATTCCCAGGAAATTTTCCATTAAATGAAGGTTTCCAAATGTATCAAGTTGTTCATAGCATTTTTATTTCATCTCCTTGGTATCTCTGGTTATACTCTCTCTCTCATTCCTAATGTTTGAGCTTTCTTTTTCTTAATTAGCCTCACTGCAGAATTTTTTTTTTTTGCCCTTTTCAAAGAATTTGCTTCTGTGTTAATATATCAGTACCATTAGTTTCTAATTCCTTGATTTCTGCTTTTATTTTCTTTAATTCGTTCTTCCTGTTTTCTTATTCATTTTTTCTGTTAATGTATTTTTCCCACATCCTTGAGATGAATATTTTTACACTTTGTTTACTAACTAACCTATCCTCATTGTACCTCAAACCTATTATCAATATAAAATAAAATTTTAAGGCTTATATTATGCCTTTCATTGCCCTGAATTATTTGACTGATATGGATACTTTGCCACGCCACAACAATACCTGTTTTAGCCCTGAAGTTCTTATTTCATCTTTAAAAAAACAAGAACATTTTCTTCTAAAATTACAATGCTACTGTCACACCTAATAATAATTCTTCGACAAAAACTAATGCCTAGTCCATATGCACGTGCCCCCATTTGTTTGTAAAAATGACTTTTTAAAAAAACATCTTTATTGGAGTATAATTGCTTTACAATGGTGTGTTAGTTTCTGCTTTATAACAAAGTGAATCAGCTATACATATACATATATCCCCATATCTCCTCTTGCGTCTCCCTCCCACCCTCCCTATCCCACCCCTCTAGGTGGTCAAAAAGCACAGAGCTGATCTCCCTATGCTATGTGGCTGCTTCCCACTAGCTATCTATTTTACATTTGGTAGTATATATAAGTCCATGCCACTCTCTCACTTCGTCCCAGCTTACCCTTCCCCCTCCACGTGTCCTCAACTCCATTCTCTACATCTGCATGATTATTCCTGTCCTGCCCCTAGGTTCCTCAGAAACTTTTTTTTTGTTTTTGTTTAGATTCCATATATATGTGTTAGCATACAATATTTATTTTTCTCTTTCTGACTTCACTCTGTAAGACAGTCTCTTGGTCCATCCATCTCACTACAAATAACTCAATTTCGTTTCTTTTTATGGCTGAGTAATATTCTATTGTATATATGTGCCACATCTTCTTTATCTATTCATCTGTTGATGGACATTTAGGTTGCCGCCATGTCCTGGCTATTGTAAATAGAACTGCAATGAACATTGTGGTACATGACTCTTTTTTGAATTATGGTTTTCTCAGGGTATATGCCCAGTAATGAGATTGCTGGGTCGTATGGTAGTTCTCTTTTTAGTTTTTTAAGGAGCCTACATACTGTTCCCCATAGTGACTATATCAGTTTACATTCCCACCAATAGCGCAAGAGGGTTCCCTTTTCTCCACAACCTCTCCAGCATTTATTACTTGTAAATTTTTTGATGATGGCCATTCTGACTGGTGTGAGGTGATACCTCATTGCAGTTTTGATTTGCATTTCTCTAATGATTAGTGATGTTGAGCATTCTTTCATGTGTTTGTTAGCAATCTGTATATCTTCTTTGGAGAAATGTCTATTTAGGTCTTCTGCCCATTTTTGGATTGGTTTGTTTGTTTTTTTGATATTGAGCTGCATGAGCTATTTGTAAATTTTGGAGATTAATCCTTTGTCAGTTGCTTCATTTGTAAATATTTTCTCCCATTCTGAGGGTTGTCTTTTCATCTTGTTTATGGTTTCCTTTGCTGTGCAAAAGCTTTTAAGTTTAATAAGGTTCCATTTGTTTATTCTTGTTTTTACTTCCATTTCTCTAGGAGGTGGGTCAAAAAGGATCTTGCTGTGATTTATGTCATAGTGTTCTGCCTATGTTTTCTTCTAAGAGTTTTATAGTGTCTGGCCTTACATTTAGGTCTTTAATCCATTTTGAGTTTATTTTTGTGTATGGTGTTAGGGAGTGTTCTAATTTCACTCTTTTACTCTTTTAGCTGTCCAGTTTTCCCAGCACCACTTATTGAAGAGGCTGCCTTTTCTCCATTGTATATTCTTGCCTCCTTTATCAAAAATAAGTTGACCATATGTGTGTGGATTTATCTCTGGGCTTTCTATCCTGTTTCATTGATCTATATGTCTGTTTTTGTGCCAGTACCATACTGTCCTGATTACTGTAGCTTTGTAGTATAGTCTGAAGTCCAGGAGCCAGATTCCTCCAGCTCCATTTTTCTTTCTCAAGATTGCTTTGGCTATTCGGGGTCTATTGTGTTTCCATACAGATTGTGCAATTTTTTGTTCTAGTTCTGTGAAAAATGCCTTTGGCAGTTTGATAGGGATTGCATTGAATCTGTAGATTGCTTTGGGTAGTATAGTCATTTTCACAATGTTGATTCTTCCAATCCAAGAACATGGCATATCTCTCCATCTGTTTGTATCATCTTTAATTTCTTTCATCAGTGTCTTATAGTTTTCTGCATACAGGTCTTTTGTCTCCTTAGGTAGGTTTATTCCTAGGTATTTTATTCTTTTTGTTGCAATGGTAAATGGGAGTGTTTCCTTAATTTCTCTTTCAGATTTTTCATCATTAGTGTATAGGAATGCAAGAGATTTCTGTGCATTAATTTTGTATCCTGCTACTTTACCAAATTCATTGATTAGCTCTAGTAGTTTTCTGGTAACATCTTTAGGATCCTCTATGTATAGTATCATGTCATCTTCAAAGAGTGACAGTTTTACTTCTTCTTTTCTGATTTGGATTCCTTTTATTTCTTTTTCTTCTCTGATTGCTGTGGCTAAAACTTCCAAAACTATGTTGAATAATAGTGGTGAGAGTGGGCAACCTTGTCTTGTTCCTAATCATAGTGGAAATGGTTTCAGTTTTTCACCATTGAGAACGATGTTGGCTGTGGGTTTGTCATATATAGCCTTTATCATGTTGAGGTAAGTTCCCTCTATGCCTACTTTCTGGAGCGTTTATCATAAATGGGTGTTGAAGTTTGTAGAAAGCTTTTTCTGCATCTATTTTTCATTTCTAATTCTATTGATTTGAGTCTTCTCCCTTTTTTTCTTGATGAGTCTGGCTAATGGTTTATCAATTTTGTTTATCTTCTGAAAGAACCAGCTTTTAGTTTTATTGTTCTTTGCTATTGTTTTCTTTGTTTGTGTTACTGTCGATTTCCCCTTGTATGGCTATTAGCATTTGCCTTATGTATTGAGGTGTTCCTATGTTGGGTGCATAAATATTTATAATTGTTATATCTTCTTCTTGGATTGAACCCTTGATCATCATGTAGTGTCCTTCTTTGTAAAAATGACTTTTTTTGGGGCGGGCTGTGTTGGGTCTTTGTTGCTGTGTGAGTGCTTTCTCTAGTTGTGACAAGCGGGGCTACTCTTCATTGTGGTGTGTAGGTTTCTTATTGTGGTGGCTTCTCTTGTTGCAGAGCATGGGCTCTAGGGCGTGTGGGCTCAGTTGTCGTGGCACACGGGCTTCGTTGTTCCACGGCACATGGGATCTTCCTGGACCAGGGCTCAAACCCATGTGCCCTGCATTGGCAGGCGGATTCTTAACTACTGTGCCAGGGAAGTCCAAAAATGACTTTTTATAGTTCATCTCTTGCAATCAGTATCCAAGCAATGTCCACAGAGGTTATTTGTTTGCCATGCGTCTTAAAACTCATTTAATCTAGAAGGGTCCCTCTGCCTGCTCCTCATTTTTTTCATGCTATTGTCTTGGAGAAATCATGTCAGTTGTTGGATAGAATGTCCCATGTGCTACATTTATTTGTTTTCTTCCTTGGGTTTAATTTGTTCCTCTATCCTCCATGTTTTGTGTTGTCTTGTAGTTCATTCTCAAGTCTTGATGAGATCCAGATTTAACCACTAGAACACTGAAAAGGTGATACATATACTTCTTAATTGCCTCACATCAGGATCACAGACTATGTGGTCATCCCAGGTTTAGTAATGCCCAGGTTGGTCACTGGCTTCAGGTGGTCACAGCCTGATCTTATCATGTCAGGTTCCCTATCAGTTTTTCACCTGGTGCTTTTGATCCATTGATCACTGTCACCTGAATCTATTATGTCATTAGGACTTGCAATATTGATAGTCTAACTCTATCATGCCTTCTACACTTATTAGCATGAATTCTTCTGTAAAGTAGAACTTTTCCTTACTAACTGGGACTATTTATTTACCTTGAAATATAGTGTTAAGCAAACATGCTAAGGAGTCACAGACAAGATCCATGAGGTAGGAGTTTATTTTGCTTTTAACTGATGAGTCTCTGGTACTGAGACCAGTGCCTGGCACTACTAGGTCTTCATTAAATAATTGTTGAAGGCAGAATAAATGCTCAATTCATCCCCTTTAATTACTAATTTTCAGAGTTAAGAGTTGGTGTCTCTCTCCTCTTTAAACTTGTGGACTTTTTATATTTTAATAAATATTTTTATTTATAAACTTGTAGACTTTTATATTTTTAATTGTTTCAGTTGCTTTGCAGTCATTGTTCTTTGTGACACTCCTGTTGCCTCGCCTTTGACCATTGGGAGCTTCTTTGAGTTGGCTTCGGTATCCTTTGCCATGATGCCATTAATCTCTGACAGCGTCCATGCATTTCTGCATATGGTGTTCTAGGCTCATCTCTACATTCCTACCCCATACTTGGTTGGGAGCCCCATTTCCCTGAAAATAGAGAATTGTAGTTAGAGATCACCATGAGAATGTTGGTGTTGTTTGTTGTTCATTGGTGTCATTGCTTCTAGGACTTTCCAGTGCACAGAACTAAGAAATACACATTTTAAGGTCATATTGATATTTCCAATTCAAATTTAACGTTGCAGAGTTTTCATTTAACTTCTTTGACTTCGTACCGATATTTCTTTTGTACTTAAAATATTTTTCCTAAAATATTAGCGTAATAACTTATGTTTTATCTACAATATACATAAAATACTTTCAAAATAACATTTAAAATAATTTAGTAAAATTACAGTAAGATTATCAAATGAATTTGAGATTTCTGTGCAGTTCTGATTTTCCTTACAATATATTCCACTAAGAATGTACAGTCAAAATACTGTGCACTAGGACTTCCCTGGTGGCACAGTGGTTAAGAATCGCCTGCCAACACAGGGGACATGGGTTCGAGCCCTGGTCTGGGAAGATCCCACGTGCCGCGGAGCAACTAAGCCCAAGCACCATAACTACTGAGCCTGTGTGCCACAACTACTGAAGCCCACACACCTAGAGCCCATGCTCTGCAACAAGAGAAACCACTGCAATGAGAAGCCCACACACCACAACAAAGAGTAGCCCCCGCTCGCCATAACTAGAGAAAGCCCACGTGCAGCAACAAAGACACAATGCAGCCATAAATAAATAAATTTATTTATTTATTTAAAAAAAATACTGTGCACTAAAGTCAATTGAAATAATTTTTTTTTCATTTTTTAATTGAAGTATAGTTGATGTACAATATTACATGAGTCACAGGTGTAAAACATAGTGATTCACAATTTTTAAAGGTTACACTTCATTTATAGTTACTATAAAATACTGGCTATCTTCCCTCTGTTTTACAATACATCCTTCTATCTTATTTATTTTGTATATAATAGCTTGTACCTCTTAATTGTTTGTGTATATTGTTATGTCGCTAAGCGGGCTTAGGATTGGCTAGTTTGAATAATTTCAGCCTGTTCTGGGATACTGGGGCTGTCTCTAGTTGTCTAGTGCCCAGCAATATTCCTCTAGGGCAGAGGAATATTGCCTCCTGGTGTATAGTAGTTCAGAGTATAGGCTCTGGATTAGCTGTTTTGCATATGAAAGGCATTGCGTAAAGGAGAGTAGTTTGCTGTGTCTAAGAATTAGCTAGCCCTAGGAGGGGCATTCTCCCCTGGGCCAGCAAGGTCCCAGATGCCAGAGCATCAAGAATACAGAAAGTAAGAAAATATAGTTAATAGGAGGGGTACCTGCCTTTCCTGATCCCATGATTTCCTGGCAGGGAAAAGGCAAGTCCCAGCTCAGGGATAGCTGATGTATGCTTGCAGATGTTCAGGGAACTCATTTCAGGAGTTTCCTATTCAAAGGATGTCCGACGGTTCTTTCTTCAAGCATGGGCATGTAAATTAAGGGCAGGTCAGTGGCTTGATGGAGAATTCAGTTCTGGCTTTTGTGCTTGGCTTGGGTTCCTCAAGTTTCCATGTAACTGGGAAAGTCCACCAGCTCACTAATACTGTCAGATTAAGTACTGCCTACAACATTTGGTTTAGTCTCCATCTGGTGAATCACATGGGTCACCAAGACAAATCAGAGCCTTAGCCTCCTCCTACAATGAGAAAATTGTCTGTTAGTTGGAATATGAAGGGTACAGTCTGAGGGATAAGTGATACTGAGGGTTCCTTTATGGCCCATTGGTTGTGACCTTCCTCTGCTGCTCCTTTACCAAGTATGCTTGACTGTTATTCCATATCTTGAACACAGGTGGAAAGACTGGACACCATTTATCCATCCTTATTGGTCAGCCAGCCTGCAAAAAACTGTTCCTAGTTGGCAGTTCCAAATAGGTCTTTGCCCCTGCTTTCACAGCTACTGTAAAGAAGGTATGTCCTTCTCTACCTGCTATCAAATGTGAATAATTGTGGGTACTTGGAGGTCCTTCATCTTTTGTGTATGCTTGAAAATTCCATAACAAAAGAGGTTTTAAAAAAATGAATCAAGTTTACACCCATTAGGATGGTTACTAAAACAATAACAACAAAAACAAAAACAGAAAATAAGTGTTGGCAAGGATGTGGAGAAATTGGAACCCTTGCATACTTTTGGTGGGAATGTAAAATGGTGCAGTCACTATGGAAAACAGTATGGCAGTTCCTCAAAAAACCAGAACTACCATATGATCCAGTAATTCCACTTCTGGATATATATCCCAAAGAAGTAAAAACAGAGACTTGAAGAGATTTGTACACTCAAGTCTGTAGCAGCATTATTCACAACAGCCAAAAGGTGGAAGCAATGGATGAATGGATAAACAAAACGTGGTGTATACATACAGTGGAACATTATTCAGCTTTAAAAAGGAAGATAATTCTGAAATATGCTCTAACATGGATGAATCTTGAGGACATTGTGCTAAGTGAAATAAGCCAATCACAATAAGACAAATACTGTTTGTTTGATTCCAAATTTGACACCTAGCAAATGAAGTTCATAGAGACAGAAAGTAGAAAGGTGGTTGCCAGAGGCTGGGGGAAGGGAGAGATGGGGGTTATTATTTAATGGATACAGAGTTTCAGGTTTGCAACATGAAAAGCCTTCTGGAGATGGATGGTGGTGATGATTGCACAACAATGTGAATGTACTTAATACCACTGAACTGTACCCTTAAAAATGGTTAATTTTATACTGTGTGTATTTTACCACAATTTAAAAAGAGAATCTAATTTGACTACCTTATAAAGTTAAACATAACCCCTCCCCATAACTCAGAAATTTCACTCCCAGCTATTTACTCAAGAGATATGAAAACATATGTGATAAAAATTTTCATTGTTAAGGAACGTTCATAGCAGCTTTATTCATAATAACAAAAAACTAGCAACAAACCAAATGCCCATCTATAGTAAATGGATAAACAGTATGTGTTCTGTTCATACAATGGGGTGCTATTCTGGAACAAAACAATATGCATGAACATGAAAAACATTATCCTGAGCAGCAGAAACCAGACAACCAGACACAAAAGGGAACATACTATTTATATGAAGATCAAGAACAGAAGAATCCAAACTATGGTGTATTTATGTGTGTGTGTGTGTGTGTGTGTGTGTGTGTGTGTGTTATTGACTAAAAAGGTCCAAGAAGGAACTTTCTGGGTTGATGGAAATATCTTATATATTGTCTGGGGTGTTAGTTCTACAGGCGTAAATATTAATCACAACACTTAAAACTGTATATTTAAGATCTGTGCATTACTATATGTTATTTATACCTCAACATAATTTGTATTTTTTAAAAAAGTCCTCTCTCTGCTCTCCCCCTGGGGTCAATGAAACAAGTATGGAAAAAGTAATGTGATTTTTAGCCTATTCTCTGTGCTTTGATGAATATCATTTAAACAAAAGTGCTACTCATTTCTCATGAGCAGGTTTGCTTGTACCAACATAGGGTGGCAGGTCATGCTGACTGGCATTAGCCCCCTTAGCCAGGGTCCCAGGCCACAGAGAGGGAAGTGAGAGATGGCAGGTGTGAGCTTCCTGCAGCTGGGCAGCTCACACAGGGGCAAGAGGTAGTTCAGAAAGGTGGCATGGCTCAACAGCTGGGTGAACAGTTTTTTCTCTGGTATCAGTGAAAAGCCGGTTTCCCTGGCAACCGGGACCTACTTATTGAACGGTGTTGGGCTCAGGCATGACACATCCACAGCACGTGTACACAGAAGAAAAACTCCTCCTCACCAAATACTCCCTTTCAGTCTGCATACTCAGGTCTATGGATTTTTTTTGAGGGGGGGGCCGCAACACGCAGTTTGTGGGATCTTAGTTCCCCTATCAGGGATCAAACCCAGGCCCCAGCAGTGAAAGCGCCAAGTCCTAACTGCTGGACTGCCAGGGAATTCCCTATGGATGATTTTTAAAAATCAGAAAATGCCAAAAGACATGATAGAAAGCTTTGGTGCCCTCACTTCTGACCTCCTTCATAGCTAAACTGTGCTAATAACCACTTGTAATTTTTTCGTATATTAGTTCTTTTGGTTTCAGATGTATCTCTATATATCACTAACTCAATTTATCAACTCTAGACATTGTTTCTTTATTTCCCACTATGATAAGTAAGGACTTAGCAAATTCATAGCAATTCATACCACCCCATTTCTCCTTTCCTACTCCTTGCCTCACTTTTTTATAGTTGTGCCATTGGGTTTTGTTCTATTCGTTACTTTTGCAGATTTAGATTTTATTCTTAAACTATGTGTTTGTCCTCTGTCAACATTCACCGTGTCTCTAGGCTCTGCTGCTGCCCTTGACTCCATCTCTCTTCCCACCTCTACTTCCTAGTACCTCTGGCCATCCAGTCTGAGGTTAGAATTGAAGGGACTCCGCTCTCACATTTACATTGCCAAGGTTGAAAAATTTTACATTCTGTTCAGAAATAATAACTATCCCCCAGCTTTGGTCTCTAGGTTGATGATACAAGTTGAAAATTAATAAATAGTAAGTGGTTATGACATATTATTACATTTTCTCCTATACTTACAAAGTCACGACTCTCGACCCCTCAAAGGACAATGTTCCTAGAAAATCATCAAATGGCTTTTCTTTTTTTTTTTAACTTATTTTTAATTTTTATTTATTTAACTTATCTTGGTTGCACCAGGTCTTAGTTGCGGCATGTGTGCTCCTTAGTTGCAGCATGCATGTGGGATCTAGTTCCCTGACCAGGGATCGCACACGAGTCCCCTGCATTGGAGGGCAGATTCTTAACCGGTGCACCACCGGGGAAGTCCCGGCTTCTCCTTTCTGAAACTACCACAGTTGCTCAAATTTTTACCACACGTTAGTTTACTTCAAATTTGGATGATAATTTTCTTGTCTTCTTGGAATTTTTCTTTATTGTCCTCCCTCACCCCCAAATGGGAGAAGTAAAAGCCTTTTCATTATGGCACTGACAGTTTCTTTTCTATTATAAAATAGCTCAGGGTCTATTCTAGAGCTCTTCATAATGACATCTTTTTGAAGCCCATTGACCTACTGTTTTAATTTGGACAGATTTCTTTCAAAACCTGCTGCAAACTATCATCCTTGGATTTCTTTTCATTAGATTAACAAGGTTAGTTCTATCATTCCTCATTTTCTACATACTCCTCATACTTGGCTTCCTGGCCAACATTTTCAGTTATCTCCTTCAAAAAGGATAAACAGTAGATAAACTCTCTGAATCTTTGTAGGTGTAAAAATGGCTTTAGTCTGTCCTCAATCTTGACTGCTAGCTTGGCTAGGCATAGAGTTCTAGGTTCATATTTGTTTTCCCACAGAACTTGGAAGGTGTGCTCCACTAATTCATTAAAGACTTTGAAACTGTGAAACAGAATACATATACAGAAAGGTGCCTAAACACAAATGTACATCTTGTTTGTTTGTTTGTTTGTTTATACTGCAGGTTCTTATTAGTCATCAATTTTACACACATCAGTGTATACATGTCAATCTCAATCCCCCAATTCAGCACACCACCATCCCCACCCCACTGCGGTTTTCCCCCCTTGGTGTCCATACGTTTGTTCTCTACATCTGTGTCTCAACTTCTGCCCTGCAAACCGGCTCATCTGTACCATTTTTCTAGGTTCCACATATATGCGTTAATATACGATATTTGTTTTTCTCTTTCTGACTTACTTCACTCGGTATGACAGTCTTTAGATCCATCCACGTCTCAACAAATGACTCAATTTCGTTCCTTTTTATGGCTGAGTAATATTCCATTGTATATATGTACCACTACTTCTTTATCCATTCGTCTGTCGATGGGCACTTACGTTGCTTCCATGACCTGGCTATTGTAAATAGTGCTGCAATGAACATTGGGGTGCATGTGTCTTTTTGAATTATGGTTTTCTCTGGGTATATGCCCAGTAGTGGGATTGCTGGATCATATGGTAATTCTATTTTTAGTTTTTTAAGGAAGCTCCATACTGTTCTCCATAGTGGCTGTATCAATTTACATTCCCACCAACAGTGCAAGACGCTTCCCTTTTCCCCACACCCTCTCCAGCATTTGTTGTTTGTAGATTTTCTGATGATGCCCATTCTAACTGGTGTGAGGTGATACCTCATTGTAGTTCTGATTTGCATTTCTCTAATAATTAGTGATGTTGAGCAGCTTTTCATGTGCTTCTTGGCCACCTGTATGTCTTCTTTGGAGAAATGTCTATTTAGGTCTTCTGCCCATTTTTGGATTGGGTTGTCTGTTTCTTTAATATTGAGCTGCATGAGCTGTTTATATATTTTGGAGATTAATCCTTTGCCCGTTGATTCGTTTGCAAATATTTTCTCCCATTCTGAGGGTTGTCTTTTCGTCTTGTTTATGGTTTCCTTTGCTGTGCAAAAGCTTTGAAGTTTCATTAGGTCCCATTTATTTTTGTTTTTATTTCCATTACTCTAGGAGGTGGATCAAAAAAGATTTTGCTGTGATTTATGTCAAAGAGTGTTCTTCCAATGTTTTCCTCTAAGAGTTTTATAGTGTCTGGTCTTACATTTAGGTCTCTAATCCATTTTGAGTTTATTTTTGTGTATGGTGTTAGGGAGTATTCTAATTTCATTCTTTTACATGTAGCTGTCCAGTTTTCCCAGCACCACTTATTGAAGAGATAGTCTTCTCTCCATTGTATATCTTTGCCTCCTTTGTCATAGATTAGTTGACCATAGGTGCGTGGGTTTATCTCTGGGCTTTCTATCTTGTTCCATTGATCTATGTTTCTGTTTTTGTGCCAGTACCATATTGTCTTGATTACTGTAGCTTTGTAGTATAGTCTGAAGTCAGGGAGTCTGATTCCTCCAGCTCCGTTTTTTTCCTTCAGGACTGCTTTGGCTATTCGGGGTCTTTTGTGTCTCCATACAAATTTTAAGATGATTTGTTCTAGTTCTGTAAAAAATGCATTGGTAATTTAATAGGGATTGCATTGAATCTGTACATTGCTTTGGGTAGCATAGTCATTTTCACAATATTGATTCTTCCAATCCAAGAACATGGTATATCTCTCCATCTGTTGGTATCACTTTTAATTTCTTTCATCAGTGTCTTATAGTTTTCTGCATACAGGTCTTTTGTCTCCCTAGGTAGGTTTACTCCTAGGTATTTTATTCTTTTTGTTGCAATGGTAAATGGGAGTGTTTCCTTAATTTCCCTTTCAGATTTTTCATCATTAGTGTATAGGAATGCAAGAGATCTCTGTGCATTAATTTCGTATCCTGCAACTTTACCAAATTCATTGATTAGCTCTAGTAGTTTTCTGGTGGCATCTTTAGGATTCTCTATGTATAGTATCATGTTATCTGCAAACAGTGACAGCTTTACTTCTTCTTTTCCGATTTGTATTCCTTTTATTTCTTTTTCTTCTCTGATTGCCATGGCTAGGATTTCCAAAGCTATGTTGAATAATAGTGGTGAGAGTGGACATCTTTGTCTCGTTCCTGATCTTAGAGGAAATGCTTTCAGTTTTTCACCATTGAGAATGATGTTTGCTGTGGGTTTGTCGTATATGGCCTTTATTATGTTGAGGTAGGTTCCCTCTATGCCCACTTTCTGGAGAGTTTTTATCATAAATGGGTGCTGAATTTTGTCAAAAGCTTTTTCTGCATCTATTGAGATGATCATATGGTGTTTATTCTTCAATTTGTTAATATGGTGTATCACATTGATTGATTTGCATATATTGAAGAATCCTTGCATGCCTGGGATAAATCCCACTTGATCACGGTGTATGATCCTTTTAATGTGCTGTTGGATTCTGTTTGCTAGTATTTTGTTGAGGATTTTTGAATCTATATTCATCAGTGATATTGGTCTGTAATTTTCTTTTTTTGTAGTATCTTTGTCTGGTTTTGGTATCAGGGTGATGGTGGCCTCATAGAATGAGTTTGGGAGTGTTCCTTCCTCTGCAATTTTTTGGAGGAGTTTGAGAAGGATGGGTGTTAGCTCTTCTCTAAATGTTTGATAGAATTCACCTGTGAAGCCATCTGGTCCTGGACTTTTGTTTGTTGGAAGATTTTTAATCACAGTTTCAATTTCATTACTTGTGATTGGTCTGTTCATATTTTCTGTTTCTTCCTGGTTCAGTCTTGGAAGGTTATACCTTTCTAAGAATTTGTCCATTTCTTCCAGGTTGTCCATTTTATTGGCATAGAGTTGCTTGTAGTAGTCTCTTAGGATGCTTTGTATTTCTGCAGTGTCTGTTGTAACTTCTCCTTTTTCATTTCTAATTTTATGGATTTGAGTCCTCTCCTCTTTTTCTTGATGAGTCTGGCTAATGGTTTATCAATTTTGTTTATCTTCTCAAAGAACCAGCTTTTAGTTTTATTGATCTTTGCTATTGTTTTCTTTGTTTCTATTTCATTTATTTCTGATCTGATCTTTATGATTTCTTTCCTTCTGCTAACTTTGGGTTTTGTTTGTTCTTCTTTCTCTAGTTCCTTTAGGTGTAAGGTTAGATTATTTACTTGAGATTTTTCTTGTTTCTTGACGTAGGCTTGTATAGCTATAAACTTCCCTCTTAGAACTGCTTTTGCTGCATCCCATAGGTTTTGGATTGTCACATTTTCATTGCCATTTGTCTCTAGGCATTTTTTGATTTCCTCTTTGATTTCTTCAGTGATCTCTTGGTTATTTAGTAACATATTGTTTAGCCTCCATGTGTTTGTGTTTTTTACGGTTTTTTCCCTGTAATTCATTTCTAATCTCATAGTGTTGTGGTCAGAAAAGATGCTTGATACGATTTCAATTTTCTTAAATTTACTGAGGCTTGATTTGTGACCCAAGATGTGATCTATCCTGGAGAATGTTCCATGTGCACTTGAGAAGAAAGTGTAATCTGCTGTTTTTCGATGGAATGTCCTATAAATATCAATTAAATCTGTCTGGTCTATTGTGTTATTTAAAGCTTCTGTTTCCTTATTTATTTTCATTTTGGATGATCTGTCCATTGGTGTAAGTGAGGTGTTAAACTCCCCCACTATTATTGTGTTACTGTCGATTTCCTCTTTTATAGCTGTTAGCAGTTGCCTTATGTATTGCGGTGCTCCTATGTTGGGTGCATATATATTTATAATTGTTAGATCTTCTTCTTGGATTGATCCCTTGATCATTATGTAGTGTCCTTCCTTGTCTCTTGTAACATTCTTTATTTTAAAGTCTATTTTATCTGATATGAGTATAGCTACTCCTGCTTTCTTTTGATTTCCATTTGCATGGAATATGTTTTTCCATCCCTTCACTTTCAGTCTGTATGTGTCCCTAGGTCTGAAGTGGGTCTCTTGTAGGCAGCATATATATGGGTCTTGTTTTTGTATCCATTCAGCAAGCCTGTGTCTTTTGTTTGGAGCATTTAATCCATTCACGTTTAAGGTAATTATTGATAGGTATGTCCCTGTGACCATCTTCTTAATTGTTTTGGGTTTGTTTTTGTAGGTCCTTTTCTTCTCTTGTGTTTCCCACTTAGAGAAGTTCCTTTAGCATTTGTTGTAGAGCTGGTTTGGTGGTGCTGAATTCTCTTAGCTTTTGCTTCTCTGTAAAGCTTTTGATTTCTCCATCAAATCTAAATGAGATCCTTGCCGGGTAGAGTAATCTTGGTTGTAGGTTCTTCCCTTTCATCACTTTAAGTATATCATGCCAGTCCCTTCTGGCTTGTAGAGTTTCTGCTGAGAAATCAGCTGTTAACCTTATGGGAGTTCCCTTGTATGTTATTTGTCATTTTTGCCTTGCTGCTTTCAATAATTTTTCTTTGTCTTTAATTTTTGCCAGTTTGATTACTATGTGTCTCAGCGTGTTTCTCCTTGGGTTTATCCTGTATGGGATTTATCCTGTATGGGACTCTCTGCACTTCCTGGACTTGGGTGGTTAGTTCCTTTCCCATGTTAGGGAAGTTTTTGACTATAATCTCTTCAAATATTTTCTCGGGTCCTTTCTCTCTCTCTTCTCCTTCTGGGACCCCTATAATGCGAATGTTGTTGCGTTTAATGTTCTTCCAGAGGTCTCCTAGGCTGTCTTCATTTCTTTTCATTCTTTTTTCTTTATTCTGTTCCACAGCAGTGAATTCTGCCATTCTGTCTTCCAAGTCACTTATCCGTTCTTCTGCGTCAGTTATTCTGCTATTGATTATTTCTGGTGTATTTTTCATTTCAGTTATTGTACTGTTCATCTCTGTTTGTTTGTTCTTTAATTCTTCTAGGTCTTTGTTAAACATTTCTTGCATCTTCTCGATCTTTACCTCCATTCTTTTTCCGAGGTCCTGGATCATCTTCACTATCATTATTCTGAATTCTTTTTCTGGAAGCTTGCCTATCTCCATTTAGTTGATTTTCTGGGGTTTTATCTTGTTCCTTCATCTGGTACCTAGCCCTCTGCCTTTTCATCTTGTCTATCTTTCTGTGAATGTGTTTTTTTTTTTCCACAGGCTGCAGGATTGTAGTTCTTCTTGCTTCTGCTGTCTGCCCTCTGGTGGATGAGGCTATCTAAGAAGCTTGATGGGAGTGACTGGTGCTGGGTAGAGCTGACTGTTGCTCTGACAAATGAATATCTTAATGAATTTTTTATACATTTATTTATTTTATTTTTGCCTGCATTGGGTCTTCATTGCTGCATGCAGGCTTTCTCTAGTTGCAGCGAGTGGGGGCTACTCTTTGTTGCAGTTTGCGGGCTTCTCATTGGGGTGGCTTCTCTTGTTGCGGAGCACGGGCTCTAGGTGTGCGGGCTTCAGTAGTTGTGGCACGTGGGCTCTAGAGCGCAGGCTCAGTAGTTGTGGCTCACGGGCTCAGTTGCTCTGTGGCATGTGGGATCTTCCTGGACCAGGGCTCAAACCCGTGTCCCCTGCATTGGCAGGAGGATTCTTAACCACTGCACCACCATTAAGCCCCTATCTTAATGAATTGTTATGAAGTAAATACCCATATAACCACTGTCCAGGCCATAAAATAAAATTTTGCCAAAACCCTAGAAGTCTATACCAACATTCTCACCTCCCAGCTTATACTCCCCTTCCTGATCACAATGCTGCCTTTCCCTCCTAGAGGGATCCATAATTCTGACTTCTGTGTACATAACTTGCTTTCTTTCAAAAAATAATGTTATCGGGAACTCCCTAGCAGTTCAGTGGTTAGGACCCAGCACTTTCACTGCCTTGGGCCCAGGTTCAATTCCTGGTCGGGGAACTAAGAGCCCACAAGACGTGTGGCAAAAAAAAAAAAAAAAAAAAAGTTATCATTTAAGTATGCATCCCAAAACGCAGTCTAGTTTTGCTTATTTTAAGCTTCATATAAATAGAAGAATATAGTATATATTATATCTGACCTCATTTGCTCAACATTATATTTTGAAATTCATGTTGTTGCATGAGGCTGCAGCTCATTCATTTTCATTGCTGTATTCCATCAGATGAATCTAATACAATGTATTTAGCCCTCTACTGCTGATGCATATTTACGTTATTTCCAGTTTTTGCTACTGTGAATAATGCTGCTATAAAATATCCTTGTCTTGGAGATTTGTAGAAGAATTTTTTATGGGTTACTAGTATAGCATTGTTAAAATCTCCCACCAGCATTGCAAATTTCTCTTTGAAGAAAAGGTCTGACAACTTTTGCTTTACACATATGGAGGTAGTTATTTGGTACATACACATTTAGAACTGCTCATTCTTCCTGATGACTTGAACCTTTTGTCAGCATGAAGTGGCTGTCTCTAATGCTTTTTGACCTAAATTCTGTTTTTCTGTTTTTTGTTTTGGCTGTGTTGGGTCTTCATTGCTGCACCTGGGCTTTCTCTAGTTGCGGCGAGCAGGGGCTACTCTTCATTGCCGTGCGCGGGCTTCTCCTTGCGGTGGCTTCTCTTGTTGTGGAGCACAGGTTCTAGGCACGCAGGCTCAGTAGTTGTGGCTCGCGGGCTATAGAGCTCAGGCTCAGTAGTTGTGGCGCATGGGCTTAGTTGCTCCGCTGCATGTGGGATCTTCCTGGACCAGCGCTCGAACTCATGTCCCCTGCATTGGCAGGCAGATTCTCAACCACTGCGCCACTAGGGAAGCCCCCAAATTCTGTTTTGTATGATGTTACTAAAGCGAGACCAGCTTTCTTTCTTTCTCCCTTTCTTTTTTCTTTCGGCCATGCCATGGGGCTTGTGGGATCCTACTTCTCCAACCAGGGATCAATCCCGGGCCCATTGCAGTGAAAGCACTGAGTCTCAACCACTGGACTGCCAGGGAATTCCCCTCTTTCATTTTTTTAATTGTGGTAAAATATACATAATGTAAAATTTGCACTTTAGCCATTTTAAAATGTACAACTCAGTGGCATAAAGTACATTCACAATCACCACTATCTCATTTCAGAACTTTTTCATCATTCCAAACAGAAACTCTATACCCAGCAAACAACAACTGCCCCTCCCCCTTTCCCCTCAGTCTCTGGTAACCACTATTTTACCTTGTCTTTATGAATTTGAGTGTTCTAGGTACCTCACACAAGTGGAATCATACAACCTTTGTCCTTTGGTGCCTGGCTTATTTCACTTGTTTTTGGAGCTTTAAACAAACTTGCTATAAGACATCACCTTCATATAAATGCACTAAGCAGAGATTTAAAAAAAAACAAAAAACACCCGCTGAGCATAAGGCCCTGTGGTAAAGCAAAGATAAATAAACCACTGTCCCTACAGCAGAGGGCATGGTGGATTGTGAGATGAGTGGCGTGTGGTCTTCCTTTTGCTTGACCTCAGCTGCTGTAAAGAGAAGTCTGTGTATGACATTTAGATGCCACTGAAGTTGCATCCCTAAGCGTGTGGGGTCAGAGTGGTTCTCACTTGATGGAGGTAAATCCCGAGTCCACTACCCAGGTGTAGCTGCTTGCTCCGGCCTCATGGTGGCGCATTTCCAAAGCAGCAAGGGTGCTCCTACCAGGGGAGGAAACAAACCCCTTCCCAAGTGCGGTGGCCGTCATCAGGGTGCTGCAAGAGCTTTCTTCCTCTCATGATGCCACCTCCATCGTCCCTACACAACCCTCACCCCACAGTCCCCCTGTAAGAACCTTCCATTACAGTCACTGCCTTTCACCTGCGGTCTTAACAGCTCCCCCCGCCATCCTCACCATCAGAGCCCACCAGGGCTGTCCTTTGAGCCTTCAGTTTCATTTCTGGATTGTTCTTCTTTTGCTCCTCCCTCTGCCCCATGAGAATCGGTTTCCACGTTGAAATTCAAATTTCTTGGCAAAATCCTGCTGATCTTTTTTTGTTTGCCCCACTCCTAAGCTCTTAAGATGAGACACTTATTGTCACAAATACCAACTTGGAAATACAGTCAGCAGCTTCGAGACGTGGGTCTCATTACTGACATGTATTGTTTACTCATTCATTCCACAAGCATTGTGTCAGCTAAGTGCCAGGGAGCTGGCAGCACAGAACCAACAAGATAAAATCCTAGGGTTCGAGGTATGTGCTCTCCAAGGGTAAATAACAAGTAAACTGTTATAAAACAATGTGGTAAGGGCTGTAAGAGAGAATAAGTGGCAGTGAGCAGGAAGTGCTGAAGACGGGGAGGTGGGGCTGGTGGATGGTCAGTTTAGGCTTCCATGTGAAGTGAGGATGGAGATGAGTCATCCAGAGACTTCTGGAGTTTACCAGATGGAAGAGGGCAGCAAGGTCATATCAGGCTGCAAAAATAGCCCCTGAAAACAACATTATTTCCTCATGCCTGTCTGGAGTTCAAGACGTCAGGACAAACCACGTGTGGGGAGCTCCCTGCTTGCCTCGGCTTGCCAACTGGGTCTGGCAGGGGTGTTTAGTTTTATTAGCGATGATAAATGTGGCTGATCTACCTTGCCCGTATTGTTGCTCTCTCTCAGTATTTTTCATCTCTTGCGCACTACCAGTTGCCCCGCCGTCCACTCTAGCCTCCAGTTTACATTACTGAGAAATGGTCTGGTACAGAAAATCGCTGTGGTCCCTGTCGGAACAGCTTTCTCACCAGTTGGGCTCAGTGGGAACTGGCCACTCGGCCATGGCTGCCATTGGGATAGGTGCCTGCCCACCCTTGTCCAAGTAGCTGTGTCCAGGCTTGGGATCTTGTGGTACAAACCATGGCCAGTTGTCCCAGAGGAAGCAGCCCCAACTGGTTTATTAGCAAGTTGCTGAGGGCAGGAGAGTTGTCCCCCGCTTCTTCAAAGGCAAGGTTTCCCAGTCTCGGCACTATTGACATTTTGGGCTGTGTAATTCTTTGTCATGGGGGACTGACCTGTGCATTGTAGGATGTTTAGCAGCATTCCGTCCCCCTCTCACTGAGTTATGATAAGCAAAAACGTCTCCTGGGAGAAAACTCATCCCTGGTTGAGAACCACTGTTCTAAGGGGATAGGAGGCTTCAGGATTGGTCCTTCCAGGTGGATGTAGTCAGTGGTCAGGACTGTGAGAATGAAGGCTACTGCGTATATACCTGCCTCTGCAGGGCTAGCTCAGAGGCTGAGAGGGGCAGCTCCTGCTGTGGGCAGGGGTTTGAATGGAGCATTGGTGGGTTCAGATGTGAACAGCTATGCTCAAAGTGGGGAAACCAAGACAGAGTATCATGTGTGTGCGTGCATGTGTGTGTGTGTGTGTGTGTGTGTAGCTGCATGGATTTGAATGAGCATGTGCTTTGGTTTACTCTTTGTGCACATATTTCTGAGAAGGTGCAGTTCTCAGTGTGGGTGTACGTATATGCATGAGGACATAGATATCTGTGTGTTTCAAGGTTGGACTGTACATAGTCCACACTGCCCCTCCTCCTGTGTTATCAAGATAAATTAGTGTCATATATGACACTTAATTGGTACTCTCAGAATGCTAAGATTCAGCTCTACTGAAGCTGAAATGAAACTTGGCTCGGAGTGGTTTTTCCTATTGTGTAGACCTGTCTATCTCTAGACATATGTAATGTGTAATAAATGGGTGATAACCCCAACGGTCTCCAATGACGTCATGCTTCTTCACCAGAATCCAGGGTGGACTGAACTCAGGGTCCAAGAAGCACAGCCAAGCCCATTCTGAGCTCATCTGTGTTCTCTAGTCTCAGCCCTTTGACCAACTGGTTGTACAACAAACCACTTAACCTTTCATTTCTTTAATTTCCCTTCTTGTAAAGTGGAGTTAATTAATATCCTTCTTAGGGGACTCTCTTGAGTACAACTTACATTATCATAAAGACTTAAAAAAATAGTGCTACATAAATGTTGAGTGAAAATAAATTGTTCTTCCTCATTATATAAGCTCTTACCTTAAAAAGTCAGCTGACATTTATTTATGTACTCTGTGTTCCTGCTACTTTATCTAAATATTTGTCTTTCTTACTTGGTTAGCTATGTGGATTGGGTCTGTATCTTCATTTGGTATAGTGGCCATTGTGGCCACTAGTGACTCAATTGTCATTCGTGTTCATGATGTTTTTGACAGTGATGATTCTGGCCTGCCTAATTCCCCAGATCATCAATCAATTTGAAATGAGTTCTTGGACACTTTCAAGAGAGAAGAGCTTGTATTCTTTCAACCAACCAACCAATCAACCAACCATATGTGAAAAGCAGAAAGATACGTGGGTCAAGACTCTGGCCCTGAAAACACGATAGTAAGGGACAAGGCACAGACTTGGAGGAGAGAGACCCATGGATGCTCTTGCCAGGTGACTTTCCTGCTCTTTTAAATTAATATTATTTTTTTTCCCTCCAACTCTACTGAGGTACAATTGACAGATAAAATTGCTTATATTTAAAGTGTACAACATGATGATTTAATATATGCATACTTTGTGAAATGATTACCACAATGAACACATCCATCACCTTATGTAGCCACCGTGTGTGTGTGTGTGTGTGTGTGTGTGTGTGTGTGTGTGTGTGTGTGGTGAAAATGTTTAAGATCTATTCTGTTAGCAAATTTCAAGTGGTCATTGTGGGTTTTCTTTCTTTTCTTTTCTTTCATTTTTTGGCCACGCTGCATGGCTTATGGAATCTTAGTTCCCCGAACAGGGATTGAACCCGTGCCCTTGGCAATGAAAGCTCAGAGTCCTAACCACTGGACCACCAGGGAATTTCCTCAAGTGTTCAATATAGTATAGTTAGTTATAGTCATCATGCTATACATTATATCACCAGAACTTATTCATCTTACTGAGGCTTGTATCCCTTGACCAGCATCTCACCGTTTCCCCCATCTCTAGCCCCTGGTAACCACCATTCTACTCTCTGTTTCTATGGGATTGGCTTTTTTTTCTTTTGATTCCACATATAACTAAGATCATACAGTATTTGTCTTTTTCTGTGAAGCTTATTTCACCTAGCATAATGTCCTCTAGGTTCATCCGTGTTTTTTGCAAATGGTAAGATTTCCTTCTTTCTCATGGCTGAATACTATTCCATTATACTCTATCCATGTATCTATCTATCTATCTATCTCATTTTCTATATCCATTCCCTTTCTTGGCTATTGTGAATAATGCTGCAATGAAAAGGAGAGTACAAATATCTCTACAACGTACTGATTTCATTCCCTTTGGATAAATATCCAGAAGTGAAATTGCTGGATCATACAGTTCTCTTTTTAAGTTTTTTGAGGAAACTCCATACTGTTTTCCATGGTGGCTGCACCAGCTTACACTCCCACCAACATTGCACAAGGGTTCCCTTTTCTCCACATCCTTGCCAACA
Source organism: Balaenoptera musculus (assembly GCF_009873245.2). Classification (NCBI taxonomy): domain Eukaryota; kingdom Metazoa; phylum Chordata; class Mammalia; order Artiodactyla; family Balaenopteridae; genus Balaenoptera; species Balaenoptera musculus. Next base: position 55,334,846 of record NC_045795.1, read on the forward strand.
CTGGTTATCTCTTGTCTTTCTGATGATAGCTATTCTAACAGGTGAGGGGTGATATCTTATTGTAACTTTGATTTGCATTTCCCTGATGATTATTGATGTTGAGCACCTTTTCACGTACCCATTGGTCATTTGTTCGTGGCTTTTTTCAATAGTAAGTACTACTACACGATCTGCAGTTGGTTGAATATGTGGAGGCAGAACCTCGGATATGGAGGAACCTCAGATATGGAGGAACCTCGGATATGAGGGCCAACTATAAGTTATACGTGTATTTTCGACTATGCGGAGGGTCAGTGCCCCTAACACCTGCATTGTTCAGGGGTCAACTGTAGTTATTTATTTATTTATTTATTTATTTATTTTGGCCGTGCTGCGCGGCATGCAGGATCTTAGTTCCCCAACCAGGGATCGGGACCTGCGTCCCCTGCAGTGGAAGTGTGGAGTCTTAACCACTGGACCACCAGGGAAGTCCCCTGTAGTTATTTTTAATACTTTTGTTCTTTAACCTTTATACTAGAATTAAATGATTAACACACCACTATGTTACAGTATTAAAGTATTCTGAATTTGATTATATACTTACTTTTATTTTATATTTTCATATTCCTAAGTAGCATCCTTTCATTTCAGCTTTAGGAATACCTTTCAGCATTTCTTGTAAGGCAGGTCTATTGGCAATGAACGCCTTTGGCTTTTGTGTGCCTGGCAAAGGCTTTATCTTTCCTTTGCTGCTAAAGGACAAACAGCTTTGCTGGGTAAAGTGTTCTTGGTTGGCAGTTTTTTCTTTCAGCACTTTTATGTATCATCCCACTCTCTCCTGGACTGCAAAATTTCTGCTGATAGCCTGTTGAGGGTTCCTTTGTATGTGAGAATTTGTTTTTTCTCTTGCTGCTTTAAAAATTCTCTCTTTGATTTTAGACAGTTATATTGCAATGTGTCTTGGAGAAGATCTCTTTGGGCTGAATCTGTCTGGGGACCTATGAGCTTCATAAACTTGGATGTCCAAATCGCTCCCTAGATTTGGGAAGTTCTCAGCCATTATTTATGTAAATAAGCTTTCTGCTCCTTTCTCCCTTTCTTCTCCTTTGAGGACTCCAGTAACGCATTTTTTTGTCTGATGGTATCCTATAATTCACATAGACTTTCTTCATTTTCACTCCCTGTGATAGCTTCTTTGCTTTCTGGAACAACAAAGTATCCCAGGATCAACCTGTACATTTCTGCCCCCAACATGGAATTAATGATTTTCTTTAAAGAGTCCTGGCTCCTTGTATTGATAGAAAGGAATGTTGTTTAGGGATCACCTCCTGGGTGTCAGGGATGCATGTGGCTATTAAACCCAGCAATAATGCATCACATCAAGGATGAATAGAATGTACAGAGCCAGACAATAAACTGCAAGTTCATACTGATATTTCCAATTTAGTTTTCAGATTATAGAATTTTCCCTAACTTCTTTGATTTTATATTTGTATTTCTTTTCTCTTACACTGAAAATCTTGATTCTGAATGAATTTACTATAATTGATTATTTGCTTATTCTAACTTATACACATTACTGAGTAATAAAAATATTTCCAAGTAATATCTCTAAATACATGTTTTTAAGAATGTTTGTAAAACATACCAATATTACTTAGTAACAATAAGACTATGAAATTCAAGATTTCTCTGTTGATTCTTTCTTTCCCTTAGGGTATATCCCTTTGGTAAACAGAACTGTGTTTTAAAGTCACTTGAAATAATTTTTGTTTGGTTGTGCTACCCACTTGATATACAGTTAAGTTCATTTGTCTCAGTATGGTTTCAATTTTAGGAACTACTCTTCAGATATTAGATTTAACTTTTCAATTATATTAAAGGTTCCCATGGTTTCAAAGTCAAAACTATAAAACAAGGTGTATTTAAAGAAGCCTAGCTTCCCTATCTTTCCCCTCTACTCTGTTCCTCCTTATAAGTAACCACTTGTCTTAGTTTTTGGTTTTCCTTCCACTGTTTCAGAAAATATAAGCAAATGCATAAAAATATCCACCTCTTGTTATTTCTCTAAAGGTAGCATACTATAAACACTTTTTCCCACTTAGTATTTTCTGCCCACTAGCCCACAGTGTTTTATCCTAGTGATCCTCCTCATGACTCAGTGCACAGTTCTCTATGGTGTGAATATATCATGGTTTATTCAATCATTCTCTATTAATGTACATCTGGTTCCCTCATTCTTAATCCTGAGCAGATAACCATCTGAGGAAAATCCATAACAAGGAAAATAAAACAAAAAACAGAAACAGAAAAAGGAACCCGGAGAACAGAGCCTATGTAGAGAAAACAAAAACTACTATATCTGCAGGGAAATTAGAAAAGTTATGTAACCATGGAAAAGAGAACAGGGTACTCCAACAAAGGAATGCTTACAGAATAAGAAAGAGCTCTTGGAAAAAATCAAAGTGTGGAGTCAGAAATTAAAAAACAAAACAAAACAAAAAACTTCATTAAGAAGGATCAGAAGATAAAGTTGAGGAAAGCTCTCAGCAATTAGAGCAAAAAACCAAAAAACCAAAATCCCATAAAGATGGAAAATAGGAGAGAAGTGATTTGAAAATCAGGGGACTACATCATAGAGATCAGTCCTGGAAGTCCAATATTTGAATAATAGGATTTCCTAAAAGAGAGAATAGGGAAAATGGAGGAGAAGAAATAACAAGATTATTTAAGACAATTTCCAAGAACCAAAGAGCTTGAGTTTCAAGACTGAAAGAACTCACTCAGTATACAGTGGGTGGGTGAATAGGCTTGCATTACAGAATATCATTGTACAACTTCAAAACATTGGGGAGAAAAAGAAGATTTTTTTAGGCTTCTTAAAATTAAAAAAAAAAAGAGGTCACATAAGATGAGTAATTGAATGTTTTCAGAATTTGCAACAGCAGAAGTGGAAGCTAGTGGTCATTGGAGTAATAGCTTCAAAGTCCTGAGGGAAAATGATATCCAACCTAGAATTTTATACCCAGCCAAACTATATTGAGGGTGAAGGTTTTCAGACAAGCACAATCTAAAAAAAAAATTACCCGATGATGCATAAAACTGGGAAAAAAAACCCCCAATAACAAGAAGTAGAGTGTTATTTAGAGACACAAACACAGCCATCAAAATGATCAGCTAACAGAGGTAAAAGTGATTGCCCCTGGGAATAGATCATGTGGGAGGGGGGGAATGCTCTTTTAACTGTGAGAATGAGTAATTTTGATAAAAATATAAAAATAGCAGATAAAAAATATCAGAGAGAGAAGAAACAATTTTTTTTTAAAAAGATGACTTTTGAGAACTGTTTTAAGTTGATGTGACTGTTTTGAAGACTATGATAAAAGATACAGAGGAAGAAGTATGACTCTGAGATGTTTATGGAAACTGGTTAAAGCATCAAAGTTTAGAGGCACCTTTTAAACCATCTGCACTCACCAATCTCCTGGCTTGCCCTCCTTGATGTAAGAACCTGACTAGGCCTTCTGGAAAAAGAGACTCCTTGCAGTTGGCAAAAAAAAAAAAAAAAGAGAGAGAGAGAGACATGCTGGAAGAGGTGGCATGGGCCTTTCCTAAATACAGAACTGGGAGATGTTGGGAAAAACATTGAAGAAAGGATATGTCAACTTTCTTAAAAGTGAAAGGACCAGTGATGCCAGGGAAATGCCAAGTAGCTACAATGATTTGGAGACTAACAGTGTTTCCCAAATTTATTTCATGTTATAATCACCAGGGGAGCCTTTAAAAATCCTGAGGCCCATATCATACCCCATACCAATTAAATCAGATTAAGATTAAGTAGGAGTAGGGGCCAGACATAAGTATTTTTTTTCTTTTTTTTTGGCCATGCCGGGGGACTTGCAGGATCTTAGTTCCCCCACCTGGGCCCTCAGCAGTGAAAGCATGGAGTCCTAATCACTGGACCACCAGAGAATCCCCCGACATCAGTATTTTTTGAAAGACCCTCAGGTGATTCCTGTGTGCAGTCAAGTTTGGGAACCACTAGGGTAGAGTGTGTGTATGAGGAGGATAAGACTGGAAGGATAGGGTAAAATTGTGAAGGGTCTCAAATGCCCAGCTACTAGAGGGCAATGTAGGTGCCACTGAAAGCTTTTGAACTGGAAGTGATTCAGTGTGGTATATGGGGAGATTAATGCATAGAAGAAGTGGGAGGAGGTGAGTTCCAGAAGCACGGAGAACACTGGCTAGACTGATAGTCTAGTTCTTAAGTCAGAGGAAGCAGCGCAGAGAAGTACGCAGGCTGTGTGCGTTTGGTGTGTCCACGGGTCACCGAGTGCTCCCTGCCTCATTGGAAACTACTGTTCCTCTCTCTCAAGCTCCACGGGGCCCGTCCGGTGTAGTGGTCCGCCAGATGGGTGGGAGAACCACCAGGAGGCAGTGTCAGCCACAGCCCCGCCCAAGAGAGGGCGGCGGGCTCCGCTCTCTGATTGGGCCAGATCCCCGGCGTGGAGGAAAGTGATCCCCGTCCCAGAGAAGTTGAGGACCAAGCAGGGGCGGTGGGTAGGAGGCTGTGCAGCTTTTTGCGCCAACAACCGAAGGGGCAATGACAGCCTGAGGTCGTCCTAACTGCCCCCCAACTCCTTAGGTCGTCACTGCCCTTCCAGGAGGTTCCTTGCTATTCCCGTCTGCGGTGAGAGGTTCACTCCTCTGCCGGCGCCGTGAACAAGCCAGTGAGCGTCTAGAAGTCGGCGGCCTCGCCGGGCTCTTCCCACCCGAATCCCCAGCACCCCTACAATGGAGGGCCGAGCGCACAGTAAGTACTCCATATGCAAGGAAAGACTCAACGGAGGCAAACAGGAAGTGGGAGCTGCTGGGCACGAGGGGCGTCGACCCCGGGCTTGTCCCCATAGCTTCTTTGTTGTCGGGGACGGGAGGCCAGGGGCAGAGGCGGGCCAAGGCCGTGGGCTGACCATTTCCTCAGTCCCCCCGACAATCGCGGCGACCTAGCTAGGGCGAGAAGTCACGGTGACCGAAACCTGTCGGAGGGGTGCTGTATGCTCGCCCGGTCCCTCGTGGTGACCGGCTCGAAGCACTCGTTTTCCAAAGGCGGCCGAGAGCCACCCTATTGGAGCGCTCGCCCGCAAGATGGGATACATCGAAACGCCTCTTTTGAACACACGGTGACAAAGACCCCCTCCCACCCAGCGGCGACGTGCACGTGACAGTTTTCGGGCCGTCGCAACTACGTGGGAACATGGAATAGGTCTGCGGCTGCACACAGCCGGGCGCCGGGGTCCCCGCACCCACACCCCGCTCGTCAGGGCCCGGGGGCCGAGCCACTGCGGGCAGGGGACCCCCACCCCCACCCCCGCCGCGCCTGTCCCCCAGGAAGCGGCTCCCGAGGCGGCGGCGGCGGCCATGTGGGACTCTCGGGCAACCAGGTGCGTAGCGGCGCGGGAAGTGCGGGGGGCGCCTCCGGCCTTCCGGGCCCCGCGCCTCTTCCCGGAAGGAGGCGGACCCGCGCTGGGGCCGGCTACCCCCGAGGCGGCGGCCGTGCGGGCTGCCCTCGCGCTCATCCAGGTGCAGACTCCGGCCTGTTGCGCGGGGTTGGGCGCGGGGGGCGGCTACGGCCTTCCAGGCGAAGGGGGACCGGGCGCGCGCTGCGACAGGACTGCGACGGCGTGCGGCCTGCCTCGTCCCCACCCGGGCACCTAAGCTGAGGCTCCAGGGCCCACCTCCCGCCTCCTTCCGGGGACCCCGGGGCCGCGAATGAAAAGACCAGGGAACGCGCCCCCGGGGCACGCCTCGGGCTGGCAGGCGCCTGGGCGCGGGGCGGGATTTGTGGGGAACTTGGGAGAGTGCTGGCCCCTTCCCGGCCGGAGGAGGTTGGCGATTCCAGCTCCAGGCAGGCCTCTCCCCCAGCCTGCTGGATCGTGAGCTGGGCTTGCCCGAAAGGGGCTTCACGGCCCACCGTCCTCGGCTAAACGAGTGGGGGGAGGGGATTGCAGTAGGGGCTCGGGGCTCAGAAGCAGAGTCCCCAGAAGCCCAAGCTTCTGCTTCTGAGCGTTTGCAAACGCGGGCTCCCGGAGCGTGAGAGGCGCAGTCCGCCCCCTTGCCGCGCGCCCACTAGGAGCCCCGAGCATTTGCAACCCGGATGAAATTGTGCCTTTCTGCAGCCCCGCTCCCAGCTGGGGGCGTTTCTGGGAGGCTGCAAGCTTTGGTGCTTCCTAGGGAAAATTTTTCAGGAGATGTGCAATTTGAAAAAAACCCAAAAATTTAAAGAGGAGAGAGAATGGGGGGCTCTGAGGTCTCTAGTCCCCAGCCCAGTTGCCTGTGGTCCAATCAGTCCATACTCGGGAAGAAAGCAGGGAGCCAAGGGCCTTTCGTTCCCAGCACCCAAGGTTCTGCCCCTTGCCTGGTGCTGAGCCTCCAAGGTGGCAGACACCTTTCTGAAGAAAGGCTGTTACCCGGATGGCTTGGTCTTTTGTAGTTCACACTGTTTTGTGCTTTATAGGAAGTACTACCTTGTAGGAGAGTCAGAAGTTTGTTTCAACTGTTTTGTAGTCAACTCTGTTTTGTAGAATTGCAGGATGGATGCTTGAGTTCTAAGTACCCTGTGCCGGTCCTTGCATCCTCCACAGGGCATGGAGGTGGGATGGGTGTGTGTGGCATTCATCCCTAGGGTCAGATCCCTCTGCTTCAGGCCTATGATCTTTTCAGTCTTTTCCTGATCAAGATCCACAATAGAGAAGCACACCCACCCACATACATCTATCAGTACAAAACTGCAAGAAGAGCTTCACAGGATATTTTTTCTCTCTACAGGGAGAGGCACAGTGATATTTTCTATTCTATTTTCTGTTTTTTAAGAAAGCTAGTCATAATCCCTTAACTTGATTTGATGACTGACTAACCAATTCTACGTGGCAAGCTTTCTTTGGGGCACCCCCAGAGGGTCTGAGGAGAGAGCATCAGCATTTCCCTGGGAACTAACTTTGGAAGGGATAAGCTGGTTGACGAGGAGACATGAAGGAGGCTGAGATTCAAACTTGAGTAAGGAAATTCCTACTTGAGTAAGGAGAGTACTATAGGTTGTGGCTGCAAAGGTGGGTTGAAGGGTACTTCTGGTTACTCTGGTTCCATGTGCCTGGCCCCACCAAGCTGTCCGCCTGCCATAAACACAGTGAGAGGGGTCTTGTGTGAGTGCTGGGAAGGTAGGGGAGTAATGGCTTCTTGCCATTATGTCTTTTTTCTTTTCTTTTTGAGGAAGAAGGAAGGTGAGTGCTGAAAGGCTGCCACAAGCTCTGGATTCATAAATTCGAAAGGGAACTCTGTTAAGTCTCTGCGCAGAATTTCACAGCAGGGTCAGGAGCAGGACTGTGAATATTTTATAGATGAAGAGGCTAAAGCCCATCACCTGGTAGTCATTATAGCTAATTAGTAGTAGATCTGGGGTTAGACCGAAAAGAGACTTTGTCTTTGTGGAATTCTTAAACTTCTCCTTGCTGACCAGTTCTGTTTTCCTGCACTTGCTACCGAAGTCCCATGGCTATGCTGTGTACCCTCTTATTATTTTATTTTTGCTTCTTGGGATGAAGATTCTGTTAGCAGCCAAAGTAGAGCCTGCAAACCCCATGTTTGGGTGGGGAAGGTAAGTGACCCTGAGGATGTTTTTAAAAACTGAAGTGGGGTTGGGTTGTGGGCCTCTGGTCATTGTCATGGTGTGGCATTGCTTTTATTGACCTCGAGGAACAAGCTCTCCTCTGCCTTTCCAGATGAAGAAGTGGAGCTGACAAATCAGTGCCCTGCCTCTGGGTTTCCAGTCAGTGACACAGCTGACCATGGCTCCTTTTGTAGTAAGTTTCCTTGAAGTGTAGCCTGAGGTTCTTAAGGCCAAGAAATCTTTGTTATGAGAAATCTTTACAAGAAAGAAGACTTTGGGGGAAATGGACAGTCTCTTTAGCAAAGATGACACTTTACGTTACTGCTGAGATTGATGGTGTGGACGGTGGCAAGGGTGGGGAGAAAATTTGGGTTTAAACTTTATTTTTCTATTTTTTATTTTTGGCCATGACGCATGGCTTGCGGGGTCTTAGTTCCCCGACCAGGGATTGAACCCGTGCCCTCAGCAGTGAAAGTGTGGCGTCCTAACCACTGGACTGGCAGGGAATTCCCTGTTTGTTTGTTTTTTAATATTTATTTATTTATTTGGTTGTGCCAGGTCTTAGTTGCAGCACGGAGCTCCTTAGTTGGGGCATGCAAACTCTTAGTTGCGGCATGCATGTGGGATCTAGTTCCCTGACCAGGGATCGAACCCGGGCCCCCTGCATTGGGAGCACAGAGTCTTAACCCCTGTACCACCAGGGGAGTCCCTCCCTGGGTTTAAACTTTAAAAAAAAGGTATTGAACCAGGTAAACAGACATCTTGTGAACCCCAGAATCTCACAGTGCCCAAACCAAGAGCAGTGTTCTTCCTTTGGTTAGTGAGGTTGTCCATTCTGCCTGATCAGACATTTTTCTTTGTCTCAAATTTCCTAAGTAAGCATTGCCTTGTTTCCTTGATTTTGTGGAAAATCTGGAAGTGTGAATGAGCCTTACCTGTGACCCCCTGACCCAGCTTACCTGATCTACTCCATCTTTTGCCTGGGCGTTGAACGTCAGCATCAGTGCCCACCTGCACCCCCGTGGCACATTTGTCTGAGCTTCCGTGAGCCTGGTGAGCTGGTGGGACCTCCTGTGTGTCTGTTGGAGACAAGCCACGTCTGGGTTTAGCTATGTCTGTGTTTGAAGTTCCGATGACATCTAGACTGAGATGTTTTTATCTTTTAAGCACTGAGTCCTCCCATCAATGGGGGCAGCACTTGGAAAGGGGGCGGGATTGCTAGCCTTAGAAAATGGTGATGACCTTTTGAAGGTGTAGGGGCAGAAAAATGTTCCCTTCTTCTCTTTTATGTTCTTTGGCTGGTTCTAATAATTAAATTGACATAAGAGATTAACAGGAAAAAAAACAAATTTAATTTCCTGCATATGGGAGCCCCATAAAAAATATGAGACTCAAAGAAGTGACCAATACAGGAAGCTTTTATACCTTTTAGGCAAAGAAACAATACATTTGTGAAGCATTGACAAGACAAAGGGGCTTGGGGTAATAAATTGGTGAAAAAGTAACAAGGTTTGTTTATACAGCCCTCTTGGCCCTAAATTCCCTGTCTCTGGTGACAAGGATGCCTTCTACCCTCCTGGTACAGGGAGGGTGCCTTTCACATGGGAAATTTATTTTCTGCTTCCAGGGGGACAAAGGAGGGTCACAGTGTCCTTTTCGCACTGGCTGTTTGTCAAGTACCTTTAATTCGAAATAATCACTATGCCAGAGGGGCATATTATTGGGTGGCATATTCAGAGGAAACCATTGCCATTTTGGGGGAAACTGCACAACAACAGAAAATATAGAGAATTACGTGCTGTACTGAGCAGGTGGATTTACTGTGGAAAATACTCGGATCACAGCCTTGAACTGGGATGACCTTCGTGTCCACCTGCGGCCCCTGGGGCTGTCTCCTTTGGTCACCCTCGGGCCAGCTCATCCTCCGCCATCAGAGTCCACTCTACCTGGAGGCTCCAAAATGGGTGACTTCCAAGGCTTATTGGCGTCTGGGGTCTGAACTTACTGTCCAGGTACTAAGGGTCCCCGTAATCTGGCCTCAGACTTTCTCTCTAATATACCCTTTCTTCTCCCGTCAGTATCTCACCTCTTTTTGCTTTTCTGTTTTCCAAGGCAGTTTCTCTCCTCATATACCTGAGGGCCCGTACTGGCCGATTTAGGGTGTAAACACCCAAGACGTAGGCGCTGCTAACGGGGTCAGAACAGAGGCAGTGCCAGGCAGCCCTGTGAGAAGGGGTGAGTGGACCTGCAGACAAGCCCTCCAGGAGGGTTCCCAGATCGTGAATCCTTCCCAGGACGAAGTCTGGGAGGTCAGCTTTGAGCTGTGCCCGGACAGGTGGAGGGCACTTCCAGCAGGCAGACTGAGGGGCTCCAGGAGCGAGAGGGGACATTGCAGGTAAAAGGGGCAGCTTCTTATGAAGAATAATGGCGAGCACTGTTTCCTTACATACAGACTCGAGGTAATAAGACCTTGAGAGCGTGTTTGGAGGTTCTGACTGAGGAGCGCAGCCGCTTTTAAACCCTGACTGAAAAGTGGTCCTCCTCTATGGGGGAAGGGCGTCGTCTTCCCCGGGGCATGCGCAGGAGGCCGTGAGGGAGGAGCCGCGGCAGATGCCGTTTAAGGGTACAATCTTAAAACTACTAGTTTTGGAGACCTAATGCACAGCCTAGTGATTATAGTCAACAGTATTGTATATAAATCTAAAAGTTGCCAAGAGACTGGATCTTAGTTGTTCTCACCACAAAAAAGAAATTATACTTGTGTGTCATAATAGAGGTATTAGCTAATGCTATCGTGGTAGTCATATTGAAATAGATAAATATCGGGAATTCCCTGGGGGTCCAGTGGTTGGGGGTCCAGTGGTTAGGGCTCCATGCTTTCACTGCGGAGGGCGTGGGATTGATCCCTGGTCCGGGAACTAAGGTCCCACAAGCTGTGAGGAGGGGCCAAAAAAAAAAGATAAATATCAAATCACAGTGTACACCTTAAACTTACAAAAGGTTATATGTCAGTTACATCTCAATACATTTTTTTTTAAAAAAGAATAGTGGTGAGCAAAAGGCCTTATACGCACCAATATAATAATAATAATAATGATAATAATAGTAGTTGACTCTGTGCCAGGCTCTATATTAAGTGTATTTCATATATTATTTTATTTAATCCTCATAAAAATATTATAAGCAGTCTCCATTGTACAGGTTTATCTGCACCAGAATGTAAGCTTTATGAGGGCAGCAGAGGTTTGGGTCAGTCCTGCTTATTCCCATGTCCCAGCATCCAGCAGAGTGCCTGGCACACAGGAGGTGCTCAATACTTGTTGCCTGGCGGAGGAAAGAGGGAGTCCAGTCATGTAGGTGATACTGTCCCTGTTTTGCACTGAGGAAACTGAGGCCCAGGGTTAAGGGAATTGGCTACGTGACACCAGGCCTGGGAGAGGCCCAGTGGAACTGGATCCCAGGTTTCTGGACTTTCTCTTCTGTGAGGAGGAGAGAGACACTCCTATCCTCCCCGTGGTGCTGGCCCCGGCCCTGTGACACGCTGTGCAAAGGCACGTGACAGGGAGAGAGCCAGATGAATTTGGGATAATGTGGTTACAATATGGAGAAGGCTGGAAAGGGAAGTTGAAAGGGGTGTGTGTGTGTGTAACAGCTTTGTATTTTATTTAGAAGGCTGGGAGAGTGGATGACCACATCTTTTCAGCCTGGCCCAAGTTCGTATTTTTTTCAAGGCCAAGTGCAAAGCCCTGTGTTTCAGGAAACTGTCAGCTGGTGTTAGAACTTGGGCTAGACCTCAGGTCCCCCCATCACTGCTAAGGGATCTCCCTTCGAGGGGGTGCCCTTCAGGGACACCTGTAGACTCTTATTTATGCGGAGCTCCTGGGCACCTCTAGATCCTTCCCATGCCCCAGTGGATGGTGTGTCAGGCTCTCCGCTGGGTTTGTCTTGCCTTTCAGACTGAGGGGAAAGCAGGTTGCTGTGGTCTTAGGGGTGGGAGGTGGGACAGAGGCCATTAATCTGCATCTAAAGTATTACAGAGGGGCTTGGGGAGGGATGCGGAGGTGAGCCTGACTGGGCTGCTGTTATCCAACTTGAGTTCTCCTCTGAATGAGAAAGCACCTTTGTTCATGGGCTGTCACGGGGGCGGGGTGGGGGTGGGGCTTATGCCCTCGTAGGGGCTGCTCCAACTTCACAACTGTCTGTAGCTCCCAGGTGCTCTGAGGGAGAGCGGGAAGCCTAAATGAAGGGATTGTGGCAGTAGTTGGGCAGCCTGGATTTAGCACAGATACTGAGTCAAGACTTACGAGCAGCCTGAGCTGGCCGATGTGTAACTTCCTCATTTATCTTGGGGCAGAGTGTGGAATGCCAGCTTTTCATGGTCGCTTTTTTGCAGGTTTGATTTTAATTTCCAAGGCCACCCTTCCTGTTTCCCCCAGTCCGCCTGACTGCTTGTTCACCTCATCTCTCTGGGGTATTGTGAACACAGATTTTGGTATCAGACTTGGCTTTGTGCCTTGTTTGCAGAAGTCCCTTTTTTTTTTTGTCCTTTTTAAAATAAATTTATTTATTTTATTTTTCGCTGCGTTGGGTCTTTGCTGCTGCGCTCGGGCTTTCTCTAGCTGCAGCAAGCGGGGGCTACTCTTCGTTGTGGTGCGTGGGCTTCTCCTTGCGGTGGCTTCTCTTGTTGCAGAGCATGGGCTCTAGGTGCGCGGGCTTCAGTAGTTGTGGCTCACGGGCTCAGTAGTTGTGGTGCATGGGCCTAGTTGCTCTGTGGCATGTGGGATCATCCCGGACCAGGGCTCGAACCCGTGTCCCCTGCATTGGCAGGCGGATTCTTAACCCCTGTGCCACTAGGGAAGCCCCCCCACCCCTTTTCTTTGATTAAACCTGTTTTCTGATCTGTAAAATTGGGATCATAATTATACTTCCCTCACTGGCATTGTCAGGGACGTTTGATGAGAAAATGTCTGAGAAGGGCTTAGCACAGGGCCTGGCACATAGTAAGTGCTCCGTGAATGTTACCTGTTACCACACAGCTGCCTGGGACTACTCTCATTCGAACTGAGCAGTGCAAAAAGGCCAATCTGTGACACACATGGAGGAGAAATTGTGCCCACCCCTAGCCACCAACTGGGAGGGGGGGCCTCCTTATGGCCTTCGTCTTTGGAGGTCGAGTGATTGAGACTCCACTTCAGAGCCAGGAGTTGAGATGCATCCATCTTGGCCCTTCAGCGATATTTCTTGAGCATCTTCCAGGGACCCGGTGGTTTTAGGTACTTGGAACATCTGCCTCTCAGGGTCCAAACCATCTGCACTCTAGCCAAGACTAAAATGTGCTGGAAAGCTCTTAGCTCTTCCTTCCTTGAGAATGAATTTCTTTAGTCTGAGTTTACATTCTTCCTCCTATTTATTTATTTATTTATTGGAGTTAAAATACTCCTTCTCTTGTGAAATTATGGGGACAGCAGATGGTACACCTTTATTTATTTCTTTATAAAGATGGTACACTTAAAAAAATGTTCTGATTTGGCAAATTAAGGAGTTGGCAACCTTATTTAGATTCCCTTCGATTTCTTTTCTGTGTGTGCAAATGTTACTGTTTGTCAGTTCCAAAAGTCTACCAATGATCTACAGGGTTATTCTTTGCTTTTAGCATTTCTGAATCTCTGGGACTATCATTTCACAGGTGATACGTGGCCCTGTTTGCTGACTGTGAATTTTCAACAGGTGCTTATAAATTTGGGTAAACATCTTTCTCCTTTGTTTTCCCCAAATTGCCAACAGCTTTGGCAGTTTTATTTTGGTTGGAGTCATCCAGTTGTTTCTGGTTTGTACTTTGTGTGGTTGGCTTTTATTAAATTTGTGTCCTTCTCCGAGGGAACAATTGACGTTTCTTGGCTTTCCCAGAGATGGCCAGAAAGCCAAACCACCAGTGAAATCGGCTAGTTTAAATGAAACCCCCCAAAACCTTTCTTCCGCTCCCATTTCTCCCGCTTAATCATCTGTTTCTGATAGGTAAAGAAAGCCAGAGAATCATTTATTCAGGCAACAACGCTGAGTCCTCGGTTGCAGAAATAATAAAACTTAGTAAAACTTAGTTTCTGCCTTAAGGGTTCAGGCTACTGGGGAAAGGCAGAAAAACAGTGTCTAGCATGGAGCTTTTGAGACCTAGCACAAGGCCTGCAATATCGAGGTTATGGGGGAAATACATGTTGAAAGAATGATTAGATCCTAACTCAGAGCGTTAAGTGGTTATAAAAGCTACACACAGGGCCTGACAGAGGCGTTCAGAGCAGCAGTGGTGACTTCAGCTGGGGTGAGCATAGCCCTTGACAGGTTTGCAGGGATGTAGAGTGTAGGGGAGAAGGTGTCTGGGGAGAAGGGCCACAGAGTCTGAAAGTCCTTTGGAACTTTCATGGAACTTGTGCTTGAGAGGAGGTGGGGGTGGAGGAGGCCTCATTCATGATCCTGGAGGCTTTTTTAACCTGGGCACAGCACATGATCTGATGGATCTGGGGACTGTCTTGCTGATGGCGATGAGGAGGCTGAGCAGGAACTGGGTGAGTGCGGAGCAGGGAGAGCTAATTACAAGGCCGGTATTGTAGCAATGCAGGCTGATGGGGACGATGTCTCTGGAGGGTGTGTCTGAACCCAGCTTGGGGACACCTGTTCCGGGGCCTGCATGCCTCTTTAGGGGAGACAAAGCTGAGGGTGAGGTGGGGAAAAAGTGACTCGCTGTAGGGCACTTTGGGTGTTCATGCTTGGATGCACAAATTGATTTTGGCCCAAGTCTTTGTTATGCAAACTAGGAATGGCACACAGGATTCATCTGGGGCATGAAAGTGTGGCCACCTAGAATGAATGTTGCCAAAAGGATTCTGAGGCCTCCTCAGGCCCTGTGGGCATGAATACTGTGACCAGAGGCATCAGGTGGGAGGGGCAGGACCCCGGATAGGGACCCTTGCCTAACGCGAAGTCGTAGAGAGGGGTGAAATAGGCAAGCCATTCTCACTTCCTTCCTTTCTAGTGAATGAAAGAAAAAACTCCAAGGACTTAGGCCAAAGGTGGAAAGTTCTGGAAGGCTGCTGCTGTCTTTGGCAACCAGGGAAGGTACAGGGCAGCTGCTGGGCCTCAGAGGCAGGGGAATGTGGACTTGTGGGGCCCCAGAAGGCCCTCCTTCTCCCTCTCCTCTCTCCAGGTATAGGAACTGTCATCTCTCTCCCAGAGTGGTTTCTTCTCTGGGTTGGGGGTAAGGCCACATACACCCCTCTGGAGCCTCCTACCCAAGCGGCCACCACCAGAGCAACTTTTCCCAAAGTTCCAGTCCAAAACCTCCCCGGAAGGGGGACTCTCTGGCCTGGAGGTCTGGCACCCAGAGCCCACTCGAGGCCCTGGGCCTGCCTCCACATACTTGGGCCCGCCTCCACATACTTGGGCCCATCCTTTCAAAGGAGCAGTCCCAGTAGAGAAAGATTTGGGGCCATTTTCAGATGTTAACACCGCTGATCCCTCCCACCCTTCATTCAAGGCCTTTCTCAGCTGCTTAACTGGTAATTTCAGGGAACTCTGTGAAAACCGGCAAATCCTAGGGCTATGGCTTTGCCCCCCCTCCCCTCAGGGCTATGTATATATGCTTGTGTGTGTGTCTATATATATTTTTTTTTTTTTTTTTTTAATTGGAGTATAGTTGATTTACAATGTTGTGTTAGTTTCTGCTGTACAGCAAAGTGAATCAGTTATACATATATATATATATCCACTCCTTTTTAGATTCTTTTCCCATATAGGTTATTCCAGAGTGTTGGGTCGAGTTCCCTGTGCTATACAGTAGGTCCTTATTATCAATACTTACCTGTTTTAAGCCAGGACATGGAAGCAACCTAAGTGTCCATCGACAGATGAATGGATAAAGAAGATGTGGCACATATATACAATGGAATATTACTCAGCCCTAAAAAGAAACGAAATTGAGTTATTTGTAGTGAGGTGGATGGACCTAGAGACTGTCATACAGAGTGAAGTAAGTCAGAAAGAGAAAAACAAATAGCATGTGCTAACACATATATATGGAATCTAAAAAAAAAAAAAAATGGTTCTGAAGAACCTAGGGGCAGGACAGGAATAAAGACGCAGACGTAGAGAATGGAGTTGAGGACACGTGGAGGGGGAAGGGTAAGCTGGGACGAAGTGAGAGAGTGGCATGGACATATATACACTACCAAATGTAAAATAGATAGCTAGTGGGAAGCAGCTGCATAGCACAGGGAGATCAGCTCGGTGCTTTGTGTCCACCTAGAGGGGTAGGATAGGGAGGGCGGGAGGGAGACGCAAGAGGAGATATGGGGATATATGTATATGTATAGCTGATTCACTTTGTTATACAGCAGAAACGAACACACCATTGTAAAGCAATTATACTCCAATAAAGATGTTAAAAAAATAGTTTTCTATTTTATATTCAGTAGTGTGTATATGTCAATCTCAATCTTCCAATTTATCCCTTCCCCCCTTCCCCCCTGGTAACCACAAGATTGTTTTCTACATCTGTAGCTCTGTTTCTGTTTTGCAAATAAGTTCATTTGTACTGTTTTTTTAGATTCCACATATCAGCGCTATCATACGATATTTGTCCTCCTCTGTCTGACTTACTTCACTCTGTATGACCCCAGGGCTATGTTTTTAACAAAATATTTTCTTTTTGCTGGGTAAACAAAGCAAAGGTTCTGTAAATGCTTCAGGGATCACCATGGCCTGTACTGCTAACCTGAACCTTCCTGAACTGGGGGCAAGACCAGGTTCTGGTCCTGGCTTTCCTGCCCACCCACAGGCGGTGTGGCCCAGGGTGCTGGGTGGGGGCAGGAGTCAGCCCGGGTCTCACCCCTGGTGCTCACCCCAGTGTGACTGTGGTCAGGCCCCCGAATCTCTGAGCCTGGGATTCCTTGCTCTGGAAAGTTTAGTCCAATCATCTCACTTTCTGAAATCCTTTCTCTTTATATAATTCTGGGAATATATTCAGAGAGGTGTTGTATTATGTTCCTAGGTCTGCAGGAAGAAATTGTGCAACCACAAACTGGGTGACTTGACAGAAAGGTATTCTCTCCTCGTTCAGGAGCATCTTCCCCATTTTTTTCAGATTTGCTCCTCAGAGATCACCACTCGTATTCATTTCTTAAGTGTCTTTCCAGAAATTCTCCCAATAGATCAAGTCAACATATACACGTCCACAAATCTATCCTCACTCTCTCCAAGTTGTTCTACAAATTGTTCTCCAGCTGGCTTTATTCACCTTCATTGCATATCTTGGCATCTCCTCCTCTTCCTTTAGATCAGCCTTATATTTTTAACAACTATAGTGTTCTCTACTGAGCTGTACATTCTTTATATAAACGTCTCCACTTGTTGGACTTTTGGATTTGTATCCTTTTTGCCTTGACAAAGAATGAGGCAATTAACATCCTCATGTACTTGAATGAAATAGGTCTGTAGAACAAGTTCCGAGCGGCTGTGTGAGAAGTTTGTGCATTTCTGAAGACAGATGCTGCACCACTTAATCTTGCCATTAGCTGTATGTGAGAGTAATTCTCCACCAATAATCTTGCTACTTAGGGTGTTATTAAACTATTTTCAGGGCTTTTTGATGTACAGAAATTTTAAATTTTTAATGAATTCATGGCTATCACTATATGGTTTCTGCTTTTGGTATCATTAGAATGGCCTTCTCAAATGTGAAGATTACATACAATTTTTTCATTGCATTAAAACCTTTTCGAATTTATGTAATTCAAGAATCAAAAAATACAGAAAGGTTACAATGAAAAGGCAGGATTAGGTCTCCCCGCTCCCTCCTCCATCTCATACCCCAATAAAGGTAAATAATTTTATTTCTGGTGCATCCTTCCAGAATTTCTTTATGCATATATAAGCAATTGCAAATATATATTCTTTTTTTTTTTAAATGTGTACTCACAATTTCTTTTAAAATTTATTAATTTATTTATTTATTTTTGGCTGTGTTGGGTCTTCGTTTCTGTACGAGGGCTTTCTCTAGTTGTGGCAAGCGGGGGCCACTCTTCATCGCGGTGCGCGGGCCTCTCACTATCGCAGCCTCGCTTGTTGCGGAGCACAGGCTCCAGACGCGCAGGCTCAGTAGTTGTGGCTCACGGGCCTAGTTGCTCCGCGGCATGTGGGATCTTCCCAGACCAGGGCTCGAACCCATGTCCCCTGCATTGGCAGGCGGATTCTCAACCACTGCACCACCAGGGAAGCCCCAAATATATATTCTTATTCAGCCCTCCCCTCTGTCTTTTAAAAATTTTGCAGAAAATGGAGCATAATGTATACACCGTTCTGCATTTGCTTTGTGCAAATATATTTTTCAGATTATCCCAGATGAGTAAATACAAAGAATCTTCTTTCTTTTTTTAAAAAACTTGTGTAATACTTCACTGTGTGGGGGGGGGGTGCTACGCTATAATTTATTAAACCAGTCCTCTGTTGATGGGCATTCAAGCTGGTCCCACTCTTTTATTATTGTAAACAATTTGACAGTGAATAACGTTGTACATCTACCATTTCCTGTGTGTGCAATCGGTTTGTAACATTGATTCCCAGAAGTGGAACTGCTGGGTCAAAGGCCCTATGTATGTTGCACTTGATTAGATCTGACCAAGTTTCCTCCTGGAGCGGTTGAAGATAATCTAAAATTTGTAGCTGTGGTTTCTTTCTCTCAATGCTTTTTAAAAAAAATGAGATATTTGCATCTAATAAAAGGCACAGATTTTAAGGGCACTGTTCAATGAGCTTTAAGCAATGTATATACCTGTGTGACCACCATCCCAATCACAGTAGAGAACATTCCCATCCCCCAGAAAGTGCACTCACACCCCCTTTCCAGTCAGTCGTCCTCCCTCCTTCCCTAGGCAACCACTCTTCTGGTTTCTTAGATATGCCAGTTCTAGAGCATCAGCCAAATGGAGTCACACAGTATATAGTCTTCTGAGTCTGGCTTCTCTTGCTTAACATAATGTTTTTGAGGTTCTTTACGTGCTGTGTGTGCCAGCAGTTTCTTTTTATTGCTGTGGTGTCTTTCATTTTTTAACCTTTTTTTTTTAAACATTTAAAAAAATTTTATTTATTTTATTTATTTTTGGCTGCGTTGGGTGTTCGTTACCACACGAGCGCTTTCTCTAGTTGTGGCAAGCGGGGGCTACTCTTCGTTGCGGTACGTGGGCTTCTCATTGCGGTAGCTTCTCTTGTTGTGGAGCACAGGCTGTAGGCGCGCGGGCTTCAGTAGTTGTGGCACACGGGCTCAGTAGTTGTGGCTCATGGGCTCTAGAGCGCAGGCTCAGTAGTTGTGGCACACGGGCTCAGTAGTTGTGGCTCATGGGCTCTAGAGTGCAGGCTCAGTAGTTGTGGTGCATGGGCTCAGTAGTTGTGGCTCGCCGGCTCTGGAGCGCAGACTCAGTAGTTGTGGTACACGGGCTTAGTTGCTCCGCAGCATGTGGATCTTCCCGGACCAGGGCTTGAACCCGTGTCCCCTGCATTGGCAGGCAGACTCTCAACCACTGCACCACTAGGGAAGCCCCTGCCATGGTGTCTTTTTAACACTAGCATTTTTTTCATTGACTTAAACGAATTTTCGTATATGATGTATTAGTTTTCTACGGCTACCATATTAAATGTCCACGAACAGTGGCTGAAAATCATGCAGATTAATTACCTCACAGTCTGTAGGTGAGACATCTGGGTTTGTGCAGCAGGTTTTACAAAGCTGAAATCAAGGTATTGGCTGGCCGGGCTCTTACAGGGAGGGTCTGCCAAGAATCCTCTTCTTTTTTTTTTTTTTTTTTTTTAAATATTTATTTATTTATTTATTTGGTTGCACCAGGTCTTAGTTGTGGCAGGTGGGCTCCTTAGTTGCAGCACGTGGGCTCCTTAGTGTCAGCACATGGGCTCCTTAGTTGCAGCTTGCTGGCCTCTTAGTTGTGGCAGGCAGACTCCTTAGTTGCGGCTCACCGGCTCCTTAGTTGTAGCACATGGGCTCCTTAGTTGCCGCAGGCGGGCTCCTTAGTTACGGCTCCAGGGCTCCTTAGTTGTGGCATACATGTGGGATCTAGTTCCCTGACCAGGGATCGAACCCGGGCCCCCTGCATTGGGAGCGCAGAGCCTTATCCACTGTACCACCAGGGAAGTCCCCAGGAATCCTCTTCTAAGCTCAGTCGTGTTGTCGGCAGCATCCAGTTCCTTGCAGCTGTAGGACCAAGGTTCCTGTTTCCTGTCACCCAGGAGCCTCTCTCTGTTTCCAAGGCCACCTGCATTCCTCCCCACGATGCCTCCCCTCCATCTTCGAGGCACGAAGTGATGGGGCTAGTCTTTCTCGGGTTTCACATCTGCTGCTGCATCTCTCTTGCCTTCCTCTTCCCCAGCATCTTTCTGACTCCAGCCAGAGAAGGTTTTCTGCTTTAGAGGATTCATGTAATTAGATTGGGCTCACCCAATCCAGGATAACAGCCTTGTTTTACAGTCTGTAATCCTGATTACACCTACAAAGGCCCTTTTGCCACACAGTGCATTGACAGGTTTTGGAGATTGGGGCATTGACATCCCTGGGGAAGGGGGTGGGTGTGTGTGTGTGTCTATTATTCGGCCTATCAAATAGTATGAATTAGAAATTTAACTTCTTTTCCAGATATTTCACCAGTTGTGCCAACGGATTCATTCTTTCCCTATTTTAAAAGCTACCTTTTTCACACATGGAATTCTTTTATAGTGTATGTTTATTTCTGGATATTCTGTTTTGTTCCACTGATCTGCTTGCTTTCACGTTAGTATCAAACTTTAAAAATTAGTTGTTTTATGAATACATTTTAAAATGTTAGAGAAGGTTTTTCTCTCGATACTTTTCTTTTTGTTAAGAATATCTTGGCTATTCTGTCTTGTGTATTCTGAGATGAAATTGAGAATTCTTGCATTAATTTCTTTAAATATCCTGTTTTTTAATTGGAATTTTGTTGAAAATACATTAATTAATTTAGAGAGGATTTGATATTTTATAATCGTGAATTTCTCCAGACAGAATAATGAGTATTAAAAGTTAAAATTCAAGACTGTTTTTTTGCAGTAAAGTTTTATTTGTTTTTTTCCATATCAGTTTTGCAATTTTAAGAGTGCTAGTGGCTATTTCATAAGGAGATTTTTTTTTTAAGTTTCTATGAGAATTTTATGTGTAATATATACTTACTTTTTTTAGTTAAAATTTTTCTTATTACTCTGTTTTTTCTTTGAAAATCTGTGTCTGTTGCCTCAGGCTGGACAGATACAAGGTTTTTGTTTCTGCTTATTTGGGTTTTTTTTTTTTTTTGTCCTGTGTTAATTTAAGCCTGCAAACATCAAATTGTAAAGCAGTGTAAATATAACTGACTTCCCAGGAGTCCTGCTTCTGCTTTTCTCCACATAGTGACATGTTCCATTTGTAATCGAGAATTTAACAAAAAACATGCTTTGAAGTACTGGTTAGTTGCAGGACAGGAGTGAGTCAATCTGAGGTGAATCGAGTCTTAATATGAATATCAGGGGAAACAGGACTTTCAATTGGCAGTATTGACAGGTCTGAACAGTAGGGATCAAACTTGAATAGTGGACTAAAACTATTCTGTCCCCCTCAGACAGAAACCAAGCTGCTTCATGAAATCACGTCAGAACCTTTCCTTCTTTACGCTTGCTTCGCAAGGTCAGTAACAGCTTAATTGACTTGTATCTTGCTTTTGCACGTCTTTGCTCTGTTTAAGGGAATAAGTAGGATGGAAACTTAAGGTTGTGTATGTATGGGGAAGCTATGGAACAGTGAGCTAGTTTCTAGTTGTACTACTGCGGTCACTAAACGGAGGATATATGGCAACCTGTGACCCCACGTTATATGCCGAAATGTGGTGCAGAAGTAATTCCATGAGAACTTAGCTCCTGATGGCAGATATTATTCATCCCAATGTGTTAGATGTTGTGTGGGATAGAAAGACAGCACGGTGCTCAGAGGTGGGAATAAGATAGTGCAAGGAGCGTGGAAATTGCACCCCTTCCCCCAAGAGAAAAAGAAAGAAAAACAAAGAAAACAAATTGGAGTCCCTAGAATGAGTTCTGACTTTCGATATTTATCCTGGACTGTCTGTACCCGCCTTCCTGTGGGGAGCAGGAAGGAGTCGGTTTTAAGAATTGCTGTCTCTGGCCTCAGTCTGGAATTGTCTCTACACCCAGCTTTCCAGAGTTGATCTTGGATCATCCACTAATTTGGGGGTGTTTTGAAGGGATTTTAATTTTTAAAACAACCACCACCACCAAAAACCAAAAAAAGTAAACACATTTGCTGTTAGGATGTCAAGTCATACCCAGATAAGGGATAGGAGAAAAGTGTCTCTCTGCCACTTTCAGCTGCTCCGAGCCCACCCCAGTTTTCAGTTTTGCTCCTACAAGTCAGTTATAGAAAACTTCATGTGTGTATACACAATGGAACTATAATGGAAAAGAATTGAAAAAACAAGAATAGATATATACATATATATGTGTAACCGAATCACTTTACTGTACACCTGAAACTAATACAACATTGTAAATCAACTATCCTTCGATAACCAAAACAAAATAAACACACACACACACACACACACACACCCCCACACAAAACTACAACAACCTGCATCTGCTTTGTTTCAAACTTGCTTGTTTCAGAACCTCCCCAGTGCATTTGCATTTTTCTTGCATCTACTTCCTCCGTTGTTGCCAGGCAGCCCTGGCCACCTCCCAACAACTGGACCTTGAATCCAGTTCCACATAGTGAAACTGAGCAAAAGACAACTCTACCCCTGTGAAACTGCCTTTACATTCTAATCTTTTAGCTTTAGCTCCGCTGACAAAACTGAAAGTGCAGGGGTGTGATCGCTCCGTGCCAGCAAGTGTCCCACTCTGAGGGCTCTGGCTGCCTGCTGACCATTTAGCCTCTGCCTTGGCTCTTCAGAGTGGAGTCGAGCTCCCAAAGTCAGCCCACCTACGTTTGGATTCCAGCACTACCACTGTCCCTGGGACTATGGCAAGGCGCTTACCTCTCCTTGCCTCAGTTTCCCCATATTGTGTCAAATGGGGACACAGTCAAGCCTACCTCCTGGGGCTTCTTGTAAGAATGAAATGACGTGATGTTGTAAAGCATGTAGCAGGTGCTAACTACATATTCGTTCTCAAGGGTATTGGCATTATGGTAAATTATTACCACTTGTATTTAACGGTTTCATCCTATAAATAGACTGCTCACTTGTTAAAAAGAAGACTCAATAGCTGAGCCCTAAGTATTCGAAGACAGAGATATAAAGCATTCTCCCCTGCAATGAGGATGTAACTGTAAATAAATCCTACTGAGAAACAAAAAGCCTTCCCTGTGGTTGGCAATCTCCCTTTCCCCTGTCACGTGATTGCACCAAGAAAAAATAGAGATGTAAGTGGATGAATACATTTGATGTCTACTCACATAACGTTAAGAGCTCACTCTTGGTTTCTAGAGGAGTATGAAAAAAATTTCTGATGTGAATAGTTTTTATTGTATTTGTAAATACAGTGGAAAGGTTTTGTGTTTGAATTCTTCAATTAAGCCCTTAAAGAGTCTCATTTTAATAACATTTATGGTCTGATTATGAAGGTGGCACATTCTTGGGCAACTGGAAATTCAGAAAAGCACGAAGAGGAAGATTAAAACCCTGCCTAATCCCTATGGTGTGGCTGTTAACATTCTGGCGTGTTTTCAATACATTAGATGTGTTTAAAATTTAATTTGGGATTATACGCCTTTTTATGTAGACCATATCTTTCATTTACTAACTTAGCCTATCATTAAGTGTTCTTTTACAACATGACTTTAAAAATAACTGTGTGGTGTTCTACCATATGGATCTTGTACAACTAATTCAAATCCGTTATACATTATGGAATATTTAGGGTTATTTCTGGTTTTTCACTGTGGCGAACATCCATGAGGCTAAAAATATATCACCAATGTAGTATATTTACCCTGTAAGCAGGATACGACCGCTCCCACCATTTGGGGTCATTCTTTTAAGTATTTCCCAGTGGTACCTTGTCATTTTAATTCTTCATTTCTTTGCTTACTAGTGACGGTGGACCTGGGTATCCACTCTCCATGTATTTAGCAATTACTTGTATTCCTTTGTGAATTTTCTGTTTAGGGCCTTACGCATTTTGGTCAGGGTTGTTGGTCCTTTCTTGCAGTGAAAAGGTATTTATAAAAGAGGGGTATCGGGAATTCCCTGGCGGTCCAGTGGTTAAGACTCAGCGCTTTCACTGCCGTGGGCCTGGGTTCAATCCCTGGTCGGGGAACTAAGATCCCACAAGCTGAGTGGTGTGGCCAAAAAAAAAGGGGTGGGGTATTAACCCTTTGTCAGTTGTTACAGCCATTTCCTTTTTCTAGCTGTCCAAAAATGGCCAGTTTAAAATTATTTATTGGACACACTGGCCTGCAATATTTGAAAGAGAAACATGTTTTTATTCTCTATTCAATCAATTCTTTAAATTTTTTTCATGTTCTGTTCTGTCATCTCTGTATAAATGTGAGCCATAAAATTGAGAGATTATTTAATGCAAAGTCTAGGTGGAATTTCGTATTCTGACTTGTTTAGCAATCACGTGCCTCATTCTGGTACAGCTCTGCCTGAGGAACGCAGGAATGCAGTTCAGAAGCCCAATAAGCTCATGTGGGTTTAAAATAAGCCCCCACTTCTATCTGCTTGAGTCTGCTTCCCCAGCCCCAAAACCCCCCTCAACAAGATTTGAAATAAGAACAATAAGAATTATTCTCTATCCAAGAATTGTGCTGGTCGAGAAGGCCTTTTTTAATTGTATGACCCCACAGGTGCAGGGCCTATGCAGCCACCTGAAGTGTCCTCATTTTTAAGACCCTCCCTACTGCCTTGCCTTTGCTGCTGCCGTCTTGGGAGGAGAAAATTCTAAGGGACATCTCTTCTGACCCCTACCTTTTTTTTGGCCACAGCGCGCGGCGTGCAGGATCTTAGTTCCTCCAATAGGGATCGAACCTGTGCCCCCTGCAGTGGAAGCACATAGTCTTAACCACTGGACTGTAAGAATGAAATGACGTGACGGAGGTCCCTGACCCCCACCTGTTCCCTGCCTCGTTGGCAGCTGCTTCTCAGGGCTCTCCAAGGCCTCCCCTCTCCACTACCTTGGTTCAACAAACACTTGCTGAGGCCCATCAGGTGGGCAGGGCTCCAGGCCCTTCTCTCCAACCACCCAGGCCACACCAGAGAGAATCAGTAACAGCCTGTCTGAGTCTGGCATTCAAATTCATTACACCACAAATATTTAAGTACCCGTTCTGTGTTAGGCCATAGCATTACAAAATAAATAACACAAGAGTCATGAAAGAGGCAGGTGCTTCCTGGGGGATGCAGACAGGTAAGCGGGCAGTGGCAGTCTCAGAGACAAATACTCTGAGGCTTATTTTACTAGTGTTTTTAGGAAGAGAGGAGGGTGGGAGAGGCAGTGGTGGTGGCCCCGTGTCCTAGCCCCTTGAGGCCTTTAGGACTGTACCTCCCCTCCCCTTTCCCTCCTTCTAAGAGAGTGGAAGGACTGTCAACTCCTTGTATGAGTAGGTGATGCAGGACAGGGTCAAGGGCAGAAACTTGGAATTGGAGTCAGAATCAGGGAACGCCATTAGCAGATCCTTAGGCAAGTGACTGGAACCTCTTTGAGCCTCAGTTTCCTCATCTGAACAGTGAGGACAGAGCCTCCTTCTGGGCTGCTGTGATGGGTAAATCAGAGAGTAATACTAGTGGCGGTTATGGGAAGAGCTGCCACTAGCTGCCAGCTTTATGTCGTCTTGTGCATGGAAGCAGCCTCCTTGCTCAGAGCCTAGCTGGTCATTAACACAGAATAAATGGAATCATTCTGGCTGCTGCTCCTGAGGTCAGAAGAGAACTGAGGAAGAAACCATCTCATCAGAGCAGACACCCAGTCTGGTTCCCGGGTGGTGAGGGGTGTGGTCAGGGTGTAGCCTAGGCCGGTGGGAGGGGCCAGGATGAACAACCTGCCTCCCCAGACTCAGCGATGCAGATGTGGAGGGGAAGGAGGCCTGTTCAGGCGGGCAGCCAGCCTTTCCTCCGTCTCCTCACAGGATGGACCCCACAGCTTACGCTGAGCTGTTGAAAGAATCTGGCAACCAGGTTTTTAAGAATGGGAACTTCTCTTTGGCCATCAGAAAGTACGATGAAGCCATCCAGATTCTCCTGCACTTATACCGGTGGGGGTAAGTGTTTGGATTTTCTCCCTGCCTTTTGTTTGTTGTTGTTGTTTTTTTAAGTAAACGGGGACTCACGCTCTTACTCTTGTTTTTTTCTCATTTGTTATCACACCACCTAGTTTCTGTTTCCTTTCTCCTTCCACTTTCTATTTGTCTTCTCTGCAGTGTTAGCTCAGAGACTAGAGGAATTCAGGAAACAGAAAGTGAAACTCAGGGGACTGTTGATGAACATTACAAACTTCCGCTTCTGTCTGGTTCCAGGATCAGAGTTCCTGGGATGACTGAAGCCCCCAAGCCCCTCACTTGTCATTCATTTCATCTTGTTTATCCATGCCATCAACCCCCTGGCCACAGGGCACACCACCAGGAACTAAGCCTCACCTCTTCCCCTGCCCCTTCAACTTCTAGCAGACCTGTTCCTGAACATTTCAGGATCACGACTGCTTACAGGCAGGACCCCAAAGAGCTTTTGTTGATGTAGTTTGTAACTATCAATAAAGCCCGTATTAGAACTCAAAACTGAGGAACATTTAAAATATGTATTTATTCATCTTTTTAAAAATAGCAGTAATAAACCCATGACATGTTAACATAAGCAACATTTTTATGAGAAATAACTATTTTTCAAAATGAAAAATTTG
Source organism: Balaenoptera musculus (assembly GCF_009873245.2). Lineage (NCBI taxonomy): Eukaryota > Metazoa > Chordata > Mammalia > Artiodactyla > Balaenopteridae > Balaenoptera > Balaenoptera musculus. Next base: position 55,361,439 of record NC_045795.1, read on the forward strand.
GTGAGAAGAGTTTTACATTTTATATTTTCGCAAGTCTCTTTAATGTCTGTCTCAATGGAAGATATCTGTCTTCTCACATCTGCTTCTGCATTTAGTCTGTTGTGATGCCACACGCCAGGTAGCCTCTGGAAGATTCCCTATCCACTTGTGAGAGAATGAGTGTGAAAAAGGCACACACTGTCTTGGTATTAATTTTATTAGTTTTCTGTTGCTGCTTTAACCAATGACCACCAATTTAGCGGCTTAAAACAATACACATTTATTATCTTACACTTCTGGAGGTCAGAGGTCTAAAAGGAGTCTTACGAGGCTAAAATTAAGGTGTCACCAGGGCTGGTTCCTTGTGGAGGAGACTCCATTTCCTTGCCTCTTTTACCCTCGAATGGCTGCCTGTATCCTTGGCTTGTGGTCCCTTCCTGCATCCTCAAAGCACATCATTCCAGTGTCTGCTTCTGTCGTCACATCACCTTCTCCTCTGCTGTGGCCGGCTCCCTCAGTCTCCCTCTTATAAGGACCTTTGTGATTGTATCATAATCCAGGATAATCTCCTCCTCTCAAGATCCTTAAATTAATCCCATCTCTAGAGTTCTTTTTGCCATAAAAGAAAACATTATTTGACATATATACACTAATATGTATTAAATGGATAATTAATAACCTGCTGTATAAAAAAATAAAATTCTAAAATTCAAAACAAAAAAAAAATCCTTTGGAAACCGTTATTCAACCAACTACAATTGTGAAGATATTTTGACCTTGGGAACTACTTGAAATGGTCTTGGGGACCCCCAGAGGTTTCCAGATCGTACTCTGGGGACAGCTGTAGTAGAGGAAGCAGAGGTTGGCATTTGTAGGGTGTATGCAGCCTAAACGTGTACCGAGAAGTAGCACTGAGTTGAATTCCCGACACGTGGCTCCCACCTCCTCCCTCCTTGGTGTCTACACTCCAGCTGGACTTGAATTGACTGTAATTGGCCTGAGCCTGTGTAGTTCTGTCATTCTGCCCCCTCTTGGTTCAGGTCAGAGCTTTGTCAGAGCTGGGCCTAGAGCTCCTCATTCGGGGGAAAACATTGACCTTTCTTGAAAAGGTAATGTTGTGTCATGGTTGTGGCCAAAGACTGACCACACTGTGAGTACTCAGATCTCAGCGCCACCACTTACCAGCTGTGTGACCACTAACGGGACACCTGCCTGCACCCTCACATGCTGCCTGTCATGGGACCTTCCTGACACAGTTCCCCGTGCCCATCACTGCCTTCCTGCTGCTGCCAGCTGACATAGGGGTTTAGGGACTTGTGGTTAACTGAGCAGGTGCTCTCAGGAGAAGGGGACTGAGGGAAGCAGGATAGGGCAGGGATGGTGTCTCCGCTGGAGTCAGCTGCAGCCTGATCCCCTGGGGAGCTCTGGAGCCGGAGTTGTACTGCAGAGCTGTCCCACTTTGGGACAAGGAGGCTGACCTTTTAATTCCCATGTCAGTCAGTCACCGGTCGTAGGCTGTCTGGCCCCAGGAGTTGTCCTAGGGAGTGGGGCTGGATTAGTCAGCTCAGGCTGCAGTAACAAACTACCACTGACAGGGTGGAATAACAACAGAAATTTATTCCTCACAGTTATGGAGGCTGGGAAGTCCAAGGTCCAGGTGCCGGCCAGTTCACTTCCTGGTAAGTGCCCCCTTCCTGGTTTGCAGCCAGCCACATTCTCACTGCATCCTCGCATGGTGGAAAGAGAGAACGGAAACCCTCTGCTGTCTCTTATAAGGGCACTAATCCTATCGTGAGGGACCCACTCTCCTGACTTCATCTAAACCTAATCACCTCCCCAAAGGCACTCTCTCCAAATACCATCACTATGGGGGCTGGGGCCTCAACGTATGAATTTGTGGGGGGAGGGACACAGTCCCTAACGGGGGTGTAACTTTCTGGGGAGAGGGCAGCTCCCATTAGGCTGAGGATAAATCTCTGGAGAACGGGGCGTCAGGAGACCCTAGCTGTAGCCAACACTCATTCCTGCTGGGGTTGGCTGCACTGGCCAGGGTGTCTGGGCTGGACACATGGCGTCTACTACACTGTGGCCACGGCTCCATTGTCAGTTACCCTCTGACAGCCCCACTGCTTCTTCTGTGCTTCTGGGTACTCATCCTTCACTGAGAGGGAGTGATGGGCAGTGAGAGGAGCCGGATACACCAAGCACTGCGGGTAGGGACATAGTAGAGGAGATTTTTTGCTTTGCTTTATTTTCGTGGGTATCTGTATTACCTAACTTTTCTATTTGTATTATTTTTACAGTTAAAGTATTCAATAAAAAAAAAAGAAGCATAAGCCTTGCTTTTCCACCTTGTGTGTCTTGAATTCAACAGCACTTGGGCTTCTGTTGACCTATTATGGTATATTTTGTGTTTTGCTTCTTGCAGCCTGGTTTCAGCACTAACCTTGCATCTGTGTGACCCCCTAGACCCAGGCAGGAGGGGCCCTGCCCTGCCAGGCTTTACAGGCCTGCTTTGGCCGTCCTCCAGCTGTACCCTCCCCACAGGTGGGAGTCTGGGGCCAGGGGCTTTACCCAGCCAGAGCCCTTGCCTCCTCTTTCGTCCACACTGTGGGTACCAGGCCCCTGGAATTCCTGTCCATGGACCCTGCTCCTAGGGCCTACACAGGCCTCTTAGCCGCAGTCCATTCTTTGGAGCGCTGTCCAAGGTCAGGAGTGTGGACAGAGCTTGGGATTGTGTCTTCTGCAGTGCAGGATGAAGGCTGAGATGGAAAGAGAAGAGGGAGTGGGCAGGGGTGCCAGCTTGGCTCACCCTGCCCTGACAGTGCCTGTGTTCTAAATTTGAAGCTTGCCTTTCAGTTATTATAAAGTAGAAAGCTAAAAGATATTTTATTGAACATCTATAAGCTTGAGTTATGGCCTTCAAATACTTAGACTAGCACTGTCCAATAGGACTTTCTGTGATGATGCAAATGTTCTATAGTAGAGAATTTGGCTATTGAGTACTTAACAGGTGGCTAATACAACTAAGGTACTGAATTTTAAATTTTATTTAATTTTAATTAATTTTAATTTAAATGGCTACACATGGCCTGTGGCTACTGTATCGGACAGGGGTTAGCCACATGGTGTGAGGGCCTCCTTTTGCACTCTGGCCCCGGGTCCTGCACGCATTTGGGTGGCCCTGCCTAGGTAGTAGAACAGTGTTCATCCTGCATTTTTCGCAGGGTCCGTGGGGACAGTGTGGTCATGTGTTCTGATGAGCTCTGCCTCCGTGCATGTGGGGTGGCTCCCACGGAGTCTAGTCTCTGCGAGGGCTCGGTGGGAACGCCCATCCTCTCCGTCCTTTCGTAGCATCTTCTCCAATGGTCTCTAAAGGATAAAAAGACCTGTGGAGATCAGTAGGAGGTAGACCCAAGGTGTTGAGAACATTTGTCACGAAAAGATAGCAACAGGATTTGGGAGTGAGGAAGGGAGACTGGGGCATAGCAAACATCCCAGGCTTTCCAGGCTATGAGGGTCAGATGTCATAGGCATCATTGGGACACTTCCTGCTGAGACCCTATCACGATGGCAGCAACCAACACCAGAATGGTGGCCTTCAAGGTTCTGTATTTGCAGGATGAAAGAACTATTTACCGACCACCAGTTTGTCCTTTCTCACAGGGTTTCCTCCACGGACTTGGCTGTGCTGCTGTGCAACAAATCCAATGCGTTTTACAGCCTCGGGAAATGGAACGAGGCCTACGTGGCTGCCAAGGAGTGTCTCCAGTGGGATCCAAGCTACGTGAAGGTATGGTGACCGCCAGACGCTGCAGCTGCTGCCTCTTCCTCTTAACCTGCCTCCTTCCCTGCCTTCTTTTTAAAATGGAAATGCTAGGAGTGCTTCTCATTCAACTCTCTTTGCACTTAAGACAGATGTGCACAGAGCATGTGTGCTGTATCTGGAGAAGAGCAAAAAGGATGGTGGCCAAGTGTTGAAAGGCATTTGCAGGGGAGAGCGGAGCCGGGCCTTTTGGCAGATGGAGTCCAGTGGAGATCCTGGTGGAGCTCATTTTGTTCTGATGTAGTTGCACCAATATTCGTAGTCTGTTCATGTTCTTTGCAGTTTGCAAGTTTCACTGTCTTCTTTGTGGCCATAAGAATTCTCCGGGAGAGGGGATTTATGGCAATCTTTATTTCTTGGAGTTTCTGCTTCTAATCAGAGAAGAGAGGCTCCAGGAAGGCTCCTTTCTTTCTTTCTTTCTTTCTTATTTATTTATTTGGTTGTGCTGGGTCTTTAGTTGCAGCAGGTGGGCTCCTTAGTTGTGGCACGTGAACTCTTAGTTGTGGCATGCGAACTCTTAGTTGTGGCATGCATGTGGGATCTAGTTACCTAACCAGGGATCGAACCCCAGCCCCCTGCATTGGGAGTGTGGAGTCTTAACCACTGTGCCACCAGGGAAGTCCCAGGAAGGCTTCTTTCTGCATCTGTTGAATCTCACATGCCTTCAGCTCAAAAGAATCCTTATGCCAAAGTGTCACATTTTAGGGTGATATATTCTGATCCCCTTCCCCTCCCTCCAAAATAAAAGGTGAAACTTAGAACTGAGGAAGGCAAAGAAATGGGAAATTCTGTACCAGCTTGCTTGGTTGGGGGGGGAAAAAGAAAAACCACCTTTTTTTCTTTCCTTTTTCTGCTTGTTATCTACTGTTTTAGACTTTTAAATGACGGTGGAAACAAATCAGTAAATAATCAGAGATTTGGTATTAAGTGGAATTTCAGGTGCTTGCTTTTTTATGAACCCAGTTGGTGAACACCTTGTGTTATCTTAGACAGAAAATTGTTTTGGTAGCTCTTGATACTGATTCATTTTGATGGTTAAAGTGGGGAAAGCAGTACGAATCATTTTGTTCCTTCTCAAGAGTTTGACAGTTTGTATACAGGCAAAACTGACCATTTTCTTGTATTAATCATTGTAATTTTCCTCTCTCTCCAGAAACCAAAAAAATGTTTTGGCCTCTGGTGTATGTTGCCTATAATGTGGGGCTGGGTAAACCTCAGTGCTTGCCATTACCATTGGAAATTGTGTTTACTTTGATTGAAAGGAGCAGGGAACAACTCCTGTGCTGACATGACATCTCATTCTTTTCCAGAACACTGTATTCGTAGGATTGGTTTCATTCCTCCCTTCTTGGCCAGGCTGCGATTTGAGGCATGAATACATAAACCACACATGTCATTGGAACCAGGCCCGCTCCCTCTCTCTGGGTCCTATGTTAGATGCTGTACATGTCACGGACTCGAAAGGGATTATTTTCTTGCCAGTTAAAAAATGGCAGGAGCAATGTGGAAATCCTGTATCCAGAGCTTGTTAGAAATCTGTATGTACCTAGAAGTCAGACTCCTGCAGTCTGTTTCCTCACAGCCTCAATCTTGCCTTCAGCAGCAGGTCAGAAGAGATGCGGGTGTGTTAACGGTTTTGCTTTTCTTCATTGCAGGGATACTACCGAGCTGGTTATTCCTTGCTGCAGTTGCTCAAGCCTTATGAAGCTGCTCACATGTTTTTCAAGGGTCTGCGACTCGTGCAAGTCAACCAGGACCAGACCCAGTTTGCTGATTTCTTGGTGGGGGTCTTCACCACGATGGGCAGTAAGTCAGGACTGGGGGAGGCCCGCCCTCTTTCTTTCTTTTAAAGTGCTTGTGATTTCTTTGAAAGGCTCCTGGGGACTCAGATTTCTGGGGAGATAATTACAGGGTGTTTTTCTTTTTTTTTTTTTTGGGTGTTTTTCTTTGTGGCTTATTTATGTAGCTTGAATGAAACTGGTTTTTACACTAGAAAGCACATGGGAGGCTTTGTTGACTGGGGCCTTTGTGAAAACAACTGGGTCTTTTTGCACAAATCACTTAAAGCTGTCCCAATTTTCCAGTTTTGTTTCAGACTTATTAAGTTTTCTGTGTTGCTAGCCATAGGGATTTCCCTACTTATACTACGTGTTTTACGTGATTTTTGCATGTATCTCTCCAGTGTGTCAAGAAAATGTTCCTGTTTGCTATGAAAACAGTCTGAAAAGGCTGAGGGAGGGGCCTGTGGAAGCTGACAGTCTATGAGGGACACACCGGGTTGGGCGGAGGGTGGCGGTTTGCATCACTTATTGGGTTATTAGTCTGAAGACCTGACCCGTGAGACGGCTTTGTCAGTGGCCTGGAATTGGCAAAAATAGACAGTTATGAAACACAATGTAATATGCTCCCTGCCAGGGACCAAGGAGCTCTTTCCCTGGTTATCACAGCGCAGTCTAAAGTTCTGCCAGTGGTCAGGCTGTTGTTTCCAAATACTGTGTTTGGTCAAATTTAAGATTGCACTAATTCAAGATGTGCCACTAATTTATGTTCTGCCGTTGAGACAGCATTGATAACAGCACACGCCCCGATTCTAGAGATGGTAGAATGTGAACAACGGCACATGTTAGAATTGCTGGAGAATGCTCTCAGCTTCGAAATGGGGAAATTACTGCTGACGATAGATTCAACTGATATAGATCCAGCTCTTCCCATTGCAATTGTGGGGAAGCAACTTTTGTGGTCTATGGATGGGATCCTACAGATTTTTGGCAAGTTCGGCACAGAGAAGGGGAGAGAGCAGTGTCAGGCAGTGGGTGGGAAGGGGTTAGAGGTGGGCTCAGCTGTGTCTCCCGGCAGAGAAATAAGTGTCCAGACAGGTGCTAATGGGTCGCAGCTTTCCCGTCAGCCTTTTGCCGACAGTGACTAAAGCCTGCTTCCCTTTCCTCTGAACCTGATGGCTTGACCCATTCCCTACACTTCTTCATTGTCCTCTGTGTCTTTTAAAAGCCACTGTTCTGTCAGAAGCCAGGCCAGAGTTATGGGAATTCCAGACAACTGTCTCTTGGTGACTGCCCCTCTAAGAAATCTGGATCCTGAGGGGGGCAGTTAACAGGATTTCTTAGGGTAGTGCATCCCAGACTTTTCTACCAGAGTGTACCTGTTTGGAGGATGAATGTTATGCCCATGGCCCAATTTCTAAATTTTGAAAAATGTATTTATGAAAATTGTGTATCCTTTTTATACAATATATGTTTGTTTTGCTATTTACTCAGTTTTGGAAATTGATAATCCTAAAAGAGGTGCCATGTTATTCTGGCCCCTGACCTGTCGCCTTGGATGTTCTCATCCACGAGTTTGCAGGATCATGAAATGCAAAAGGCCACTAGCTTGAAAGAGTGCAAATTGACTCAAAGAGCTGCTCGACCTGGGTTCCCGTCTTGGTTTTGTCACGAACTAGCTGCACGATAAGCCACGAAGCTTGATCTCATTTCTCATAGTTTCTCACTGTTGGATGAAAATGATATTTGTCACCTTTCTTAAAGGAAGTGAGTTTTATAACTTCCCTTAAGCGCCCATTTCCTCCTCTGTATATGGAGGTAATAGGCACTGCCTTATTGGTTTGTTTGAGGGATTAGTATAACACCCATCACTGGGCTTGGCAAATAGAGAAGCTAAGTGAGTGTTAGGTCACATTATGCTGCCTTAGGGGACTGACTTTCACTCAAACTTAAAATGATTACCACTTCAATTATATAGGATTTTATATACTTTGAAAAGGCCCTTCTTTTTTTATTTAAAGTTTTAAAAATTTTTATACGGTTTTTAAAGGTTACTTTCCATTTACAGTTATTACAAAATATTGGCTATATTCCCTATGTTGTACAATACTTCCTTGAGTCTATCTTATACCCAGTAGTTTGTACCTCCTACTCCCCCACCCCTATATGGCCCCTCCTTTTTTTTTTTTTTTTTTTTGGCTGTGCCACGCAGCTTGCAGGATCTTAGTTCCCTGACCAGGGATCGAACCCTTGCCCCGCGCAGTGAAAGCATGGAGTCCTAACCCCTGGACCACCAGGGAATTCCCAGTTCTCTTTTCTTTTTGATATCTTAAATTTATCATTTGTCTATGTGTGGTTTTAATTGGACTACCTTTTCCTAGATGTTCTAGACTTTCCCCAAGTTAAAATTTCTAAATTCTGGAACTTTCTTTCAGGTGACCCTGTTGTTTTGCAAAGCTTCTTGCCCTGCTTTGATTATATTTTCACTACTGGATTCTCAACTGAAGTGTGGCAATCTGTAATAGAAAAGTTGGCAAAGAAAGGATTATTGCATGTAAGTGAAAGGAGATGGCTCTCTTGTGGGGAAAGTACATTCTTGCTTAAATGATTTCTTTCTGCTGGCACTGGGGGATTATAATTTAGTACTTGCTTATCTTGATGCTAAAGTAACTTTTAAACTTTAACCTCATTAAAGATGGAAAGTCACTGAGATATATTAGTTCGCCAGTTTCCATTTTTTAAGCTAGGAAAAGTTTGTGGCAGCCTCACTCTTTGCTGTGTCTCCGCTGTCATCAAAGAAGTGTAAAGTCCAGATGCTAATGGTGATGTGGAATGAGGGAAATAAACAATTGCCTATTCATCTTCATAATCCTCTTTATACGGCATTTGCTAGCCAGGGCCTGATAACGTGCCTGTGCTTCTCAGAGGGTTGCTGTATGATTTCAAGGGACTGTTACCCTCAGGTAGCAGCAAGGCTGTAGGACCTGAATCCAGAGCCAGGAATCCATAGGATGGAGGAGCCCAGTGGACTGTGGAAACTGGGCTTCAGTGCCACACAGGTGCCTCCGTGAATCCAGATCCTCCCCAGTCTAGTCTGGGCTAATTCCTTCCTCTCTGAGCCTCATTTCCTCATTTGGAAGTTGCAGGATGTAAACCTATTCCCTCCCGGTTGAGGTGAGGATTAGAAATAATGGACCAAAAGCACCTGATAATAATGTTCATTGAGGGTTTACAGTGTGCCAGACACTGAGCCAAAGGGGTTTTATAACACCTGGTACCTGTATGTTCAGTGCCCAATGAGTAGTAGCTGTCATTGACGGCAGCCTATAAGCGCTCTTGAGAATGGGCTGGCCCAGGCTGGGAGTTTGGTTAGAAAGGGCCTGCAGGCTTTTTAAAGCCAGGCAGTCCAGAAAAGTCACCAAAAGCCAGGGCAGCCTGTAAGGACTCTGGACCCAGGAAGGCTGGATGACTGTAGGATACAGGATTCTTCGGTTTTTGAGAAGGTCACGGGTGCTATTGGGAATCTAATGAAATCGATGGGACTCTCTTTGCACACACACATACACACAATTATGAGTGTAGCTTCAGGGAGTTCATGGGAACCCCCTAAAGTCTGGCCACGGGCTCCCAGAAGCACATCCCCATATTACAGTCTCGAGAACATGGCAGTGAGGGGGCGGAAAGCAGGCTGCACTCTTGGGGAACCAGGAATCAGAAATCCGGGGCCCTGTTAACAAGAAATCTGGGATCTTCTCTTTTCCGATAAGATGAGTAAACTAAGAGATCTTTCTAGCTTTATTTAAAAAAGTGCTAAAATTCTGTGATTCCAAGTGTTAGGATAGATCTGTTAGTGGGAGGCCCTAGGCCTCATTAACAGGAAAATAGTTCCATTTACAGCCCCCAGGAAAGAACCTTTTACGTCCCCTCTTCCCCACGTGGGATGAACGTGAATAGAGCTCCGTAGTCTATGTGGAGAGGGAGGGAGTGGGAGCCCAGTAGCTCCTGACGGGCTATCACCCAGCCACGGAGGCCCAGGAATCCAGCCCAAGTGGTGGTCCCGTATCCTACCAGCAGTGGAGCCTAGGCCATTTTCAAACACTGCAGACGGAGGCACCTTATAAAAAGCCAGGTCAGCCATCAGGATTGTCGGAGCCCTGAACCTGTCATCTGGGAGAGTCTGGGCAGTGGGGTCTGTTGAGGGTGAGCGGTTAAGAGTGGGCATCAAACTGAACGAAGCTGGAAGCAAGATGTAGCCATAGACTGAGCTCCTGTGGTGCCACGCCCACCGGCAAGAGCCTACGTCAGGGACGTGGATTCTGAGACTGGGTCTCCAGTCATGGCCATGCCAAGCCTAGAACTCCTGGACCGGCTGGCGTACCTGGATGCTCCCAGTAGGGGCCTCTCAGGATTTGCTCTCTGTGTGACCTAGGGAAAGTTGCTTAACTTCTCTGGGATTCAGTTTAGGGTCAGTGGTTTAACAACGGACTTTCTGAGAAAAAAAAAAAAAAAAAAGTCCTGATCTGCGGCATTTGCCACTTCCTGTAGCGTAAATTCTCTCGATTTCAATGGCCAATTTCAAGCTGCTAAGTCGACTGGAGGACTCAGATTTGGGAAGAGATGTGCACAGTGAGCTCTCACTTATAGGAGCTGCCCCAGCACACCACTCGATAGGGTCTCATGGACCCCAAATAGCAGTAATGTGCTAAAGAATTCATTGGGATGGGCTCTTTCAAAAGGATTTGATTCTTCTACTTGCTAAGCTTTAAGAACTTTGCAGGAAATTACTTGTTTACCTCCCTGCCCCTGTACTGTCCCAGTGCTGCCTGCCATCGGCTGCTCCTGTCCTCAGCAGGCTTTGAGGAAAGGTGGAGAGAGCTTAGCTCTCAGCACCCACAGGAAGTTTGCCAGACAGAGACACTTTGGTTATCATGGCTCAGGCTGAAGAGCTTGGCAGGTGACTTAAAAAAAGAGACAGGGCCAGAGGGTGTCTTGTTCTGTGTTTTTGTTTCTGTGTTTTAAAGCTCAAGGTTACTTTTGTTCTAGTAACCCATGTGGAGACCATTATTGTTCCAGCTTTTTCTGTTTCTCCCCTTTCATCAGTCATTTCTACTTCTGTCAGCGAGAAAAGACCGGCTACCGAGAAATCTCCGCGTCCCAAATTTATCACTGAGAAGCCTCTTTGAGGTAAGGTGGCTTCTGACACATACGGTTTCAAGTCAGGCCACTTCCGGCCTGTGGTGTTTGGGACCTTCCCCTTCAGCTACCTCACTGCAAATTTGTTACTTATGGTAATCTGAGGCTGGGGCCACAGCTAATCAGGGGTTTACTGATTCTCAACTTTATGGGTGGGGGGGTGGGAGAAGGGGGAATTGGATGAGGGCGGTCAGAAGGTAACCACTTCCAGTTATATGATAAATAAGTCCCAGGGATGTCATGTACAACATCATGAATATAAGGAACACGGCTGTATGTTCTGTATGAAAGTTGTTGAGAGAGCAAATCCTGAGCCCTCTCGTCACAAAAAGAATTTTTCTTTTTTTAATTTAATGTTGTATCTATATGAGATGGTGGATGGTCATCATTTCACGATGTAGGTAAGCCAAATCATTCTGCTGTACACCTTAAATATATACAGTGCTGTATGTCAAATTATATCTCAATAAAACTGGAAGAAAAAGAACCCCAAACTTTATGGGGAAGGAGTTTGAAGTTTCATATTGATATGGCAACTGCCGTAATTCTTCCTGTGTTTTTTTTTTTTTCCAGAAATATGTCTTCATTGGACTTTATGAGAAAATGCAACAGGTGCCCAGGCTAGTCCAGTGGCTCATCTCCATGGGTGCAAGCATCGAGACCATAGGACCGTACCCTCTGCATGCCCTCATGCGCCTCTGCATCCAGGCCAGTGAGTTCTCTCCTGGTGGTACGCCCACCACACTGCCCTCCAGCTCGGACTTCAGGGACTGCACTTAGCTCAAGTGAAACCAGAGTGTGGAGTATTCAGATGATTTGAATAGTTCATGATTTGATCATTCAGATGAATGAAGGCAGCAGGGAAACAGCATCATTGTTCTTTCTCCCAGGACCTCATAGCTAGAGGCCCACACTGAAAGGATTCTGTGTTCTCAGACAGATCCTGGCAGCAGAGTGGAGCCCTGGGATTCAAGGACGGGACTTGGGACAGACAGCCCTTGCTGGACAGAGCTCTCAGGGGAGCTGTGGAGGGAGTCTCCTCCCGGTGGCAAAGGCAGCCATGGTCTTTTTCCAAGTTCATTTCCTCTCGACTAGAGGACCAGCTACTGTGGGGAGTGGGAGGGGGGAGACCTCAAGGGAAACACTGGCTATTGCTGATACAGTTTGCTTGTGGTTCTTTTAAAGGAATCCTATTTTCATATATGTATATATAATTTTTCTTTTTTTAGTCTTCACCACCTGGCTATAGGATTTGAATTTTAAAATATTTTTATCATTAAAACACACACATATAATATCCACATTTACACTTTAGATAGAAGTCTGTTTTTCTTTTCTAAGCATATGTAGCTTCACTGTTGGACACTGACCCACACTATCTTAGAGCCAGAAGGAGCCAAGAGAACTTGTCTACACTGTCTTCCTCTTCTAGGCTGTAGCATCTCCTCAGGATGGGAGGGGGGGTGGCCAGTGGCTTGAAGACCTGAGCCCCCATCTCTGCTTCAGCCAGATTTGCCCTGTTGTTATACATTTCATCTGTTGGAGAATCCATAAAAGGTTTCACTCTTATACAGTGGATAAAACATGTAAAAGTATGAAGTCTGATTAAAAGCAATCTGATCCAATCCTCCCAGTTTCAAATTAAGTGTGCCTCTGGGTATGAAAGTCACAATTCCTCTCTGTGTCTACTTTTTAAGTTTGCTCCTGCGGTTAGAGGCAGGTGTGGATGAGATCAAGTCTTCAAGTTTATCCCCGATTCGTCTCTCAGAGGAAAACTGACATGGTGACAAATGGTGTCCACAGAGTTGGCAGAATTATGTGGCTTTCCAGGACCTACAAGGAAGGAGTCTGGGGAAAGAATTTGAAATCTTTGTCCTATTGATAGTAATGTAGTGGGGTAATGATTGTTGCCCTGCCCAGGTCCTCTTTACGACCAGTGCCCCCAGCCCCACCTGCTGCACCACAGCTGCCTCCTTTGCCAGGGAGCTGCTCTTTGCCAATAGGCACCATCTCCCTCTCTGGAGGCGGTTCTGTAGCTCTGGATTGATTGACACCGGGGTACAAAAGGTGAGCCCCTGCCTCAAGGTGGGTCAGCACTGTAGTGTAGTTCCTGCTCCACAGCTCCCCGTGGGATCAGGCTGAAGCCGACTCAGCTGAGGCCACATCTCTGCTTGCCTTCATCCCCTGCCCTGCCCTGCTTCCCTCCCCGTCTTTCTCCCTCTGTCAATAAATCACACGTACAAGAATCCCTGTCTCAGGCTCTGCTTCTAGGGAATCTGACTTAAGTTTCCTATGAATAACTTTATATGACTCATCCTTCCAGTGCACAAACTCTGTGTCTGCACACCTGTTTGTGGCAAGTGACAATGTGTGTTGGATGCCCCTTGGGTCCCCTCGGTGTGGTGCACAGTGATTTGCTTTGCAGCTTTTCTGTGTGTTGAAAATGACATCAGTAACTCATTCCTTCAGGGGAAAACCATCTTTTCAGGTGGTTAATGGACCACAAGCCCGAGTGGAGGGGTCGCATCAACCAGAAGGACAACGATGGCTGTACCGTCCTGCACGTGGTTGCCGCCCACTCCCCAGGGTACCTCACCAAGCGTAAGTGGCAGCTCCGTTCGGAGCTGTGCTGTGGGTGGCGTGACTTCAGGCGCTAGGGAACCCACACAACTGACCGCTTTACCCGTGCCATCCCGGGACAGGCTTTAATAGTCAAAAATACCAAATTATGCATTCCTTTTTTTTTTTGGATCATATGTTCAGTTTGCTTTTCAGAAAGAAGTTTACTCTAATATATTTTATCCTTGAAAGTCTTATCCAGTGATACTCTTCTTGAGCAAAAGTACTTACGTAGCTTTAAATTTTAAAAAACTTTCTGTGATTTAAGACTCTAAGCATTAATTTTTTTTCTGGATTTAATTATTACAAAATTATTATTACTACAGAGATCACCAAAGCAACATAAATATATTAAATTTTCTATAAGTAATTGTTAAAAAAAATAATTTTAGAGGGAGGTGAGAGAAGGATGTGTCATGGTGCCTTTTAAAAGGGGCTTGGCAGCTACTTAATTTTCCCTTAGGTTGATACTCTGGAGGTCAGGAGCTTTCACCTCCTTTGGGGCAATACTTTGGTAAATGCATGGGGTCTCTATACTATGTAACAAATCACCGTAAACTTAGTGGCTTAAAATGACACTCTAACTCTGTAGGTTAGTAGTCTGACGTGATCTGACTGAGTTTTCTGCTCAGTGTCTCTTGAGACTGTAATCAAGGTATTGGCTGAGGCTGCATTCTCATCTGGAGTTCCAGGCCTTCCTTCAAGCTCACATGATTGTGGCAGAATCCGGTTCCTTGTAGTTGTAGGACAGAGGTCCCGTTTTCTTGCTGGCTGTCAGCTTCTACAGATCGCACACATTCTTTGTCCTGTGGCCTCCTCTGTCTTCAAAGCCAGCAGGGGAAAACTTATTGCGCATCAGATTCCTCATACTTTGAATCTCTGCCCTCTCCTGTCTCTGACCTCTAAACCTTTGACCTTTAGGGCTCATGTGATCAGGCCAGGATAATCTCCCTATCTTAAGGTCAACTGCTTTGGGACCTTAAATACATTTGCAAAGTCTCATCATAGCAGAGTTTAGATTAGTATTAAATGGATAACTGGGAGAAGGTGTGTGTACACCAGGGGTTGGGAATCTCGGGGCCTGTCTAAGAATTCTGCCTATCACAGTGAGGTACTTGATGGGTAAGAAGTATGACTTTTTAATTTTGTCTTATTTTTGTAAAATGGGAGAAGAGCAGTTGTGACTGGGGAGATGGGGAAGGAGAACATCACCAGCAGGGCGATACCTGGAGTAGAGGTGCTTTGTTAAGGTGGTGAATTTTAGGAAAGCACGGGTACGGAAGCTGGGAATTGGGCATTGATTCCTTTAACCCTCTGTGCTCACATAAGTCTTGGTACCTCCAGGGATACACCTGTTACATTCTGAAATCTGTTGCACCTGTGATCACAGAGACACCTTGATGCTTGGCAAATAGATATGTCAAAGCAGCAAATGGAGCTGGCAGCCAGAGGTGGGGCTGCAAGCGTTGAAACAGTGACAAGAAGACCCTGATGCAAAAGCAATTGCCACCTCTTCTCTTGTCTCCAGACAGGCTTTTTTTCTGGAAGTATATTCTGTTTCCTCTCTAGGGAATAAAGAAATCTGAAGTCACAGCTTGCTGTCATCCTTACAGCTGTAACTGTTGCCTAGTAACCAGATTCCCCCTCTCCTTGCTTGTTGCCAAGGAGAGGGGAGAAAGGTAGAGGGGAGTGCACTTCTGAACCTCTTAAAAGCTATTGTCCTTCACACTCCACACAGGTCTCCTTGCTCTGGGGACTTGGCTGAATTGCCCAAGGCCAGCAGTTCAGTTTCTATAAGCAGAGGGACACTGGTCCCCTTGCCCCGGGCTGTTCAGGCCGGGAACTGGGAGGAAGTGCACTCATGGGGATGTCTCCTTACAGAAGCAACCATGACAAACCGCCCCCCCGCTTCTCACTTTGGCCTGCTCTAGGACAAACAGACGATGTGCAGATGCTCCTGAGCTTTGGGGCAGACCCCACTCTGCTGGATGGACAGTCCCAGTCCGCCGTGGATGTCCTGAAGAGGAGCAAGAAGTTCAAAGCCATTGAGAAAATCAACAGTCACTTGGAAAAGCTGGCAGCATGTTCTAAGGACCTCTCAGGTACAGTTTCCAGGGAATTAACTCTTTAGAGGGGGCAAAACTGGTACAAATCAGTTTATCTTTTCTTGGTACATGAAGATGGAAGTGAGCACCCCCCCACACACACAATCTTTGGAAAACTTGTTTGCTGTTTTTGAAAGATAGAATGAGACAACTCTTACTGTGAGAGTGTCTACCACTTTCTGGAAACTTGGCAAGTCTACCTTTGGGCAGTAAGGGTGATTTTTTTTTTTCCATGCGTGCACACAGTAAGAAAGAAAAAATTCAGACAGACCATGAGATAACAAAAATCAAGCCCACTTTTCAGAAACAACCATAGCTAACAATTAAAACTACACTTATAGCTCTATTTTTTGAGCTGTCAGTTTGGGACAGCATATATGGACTAACTGCTGTATAAGGTAAAGTGCAACAAGTCAGCCCTCGTTGTTGAATTTTGTCTAGTAAAGTTATTTGTGTCATTTACATCCTATTCCTTAACTCTGGGTTTTCTGTGCTTCATCTATAGATTGATTCTGAACATTGAAAACCATTAAATCACATTTACATGGTAGTATGATTTCTACAAATAGTAGCATAGTTGGACCCATAAAAAAGAATCACCAAATGCCCTGAAAACTTTGCTGTTTAAATGTGATACTCTTTTTTTTTTTTTTTTTTAATGTCTGAAACATTTATATTAACATATTTCCATACATATTTCCATACAAATACAAATATAAGATTTTTAGAAATTTCATGTAATGTCTGAAACATTTATATTAACATATTTCCATACATATTTCCATAGAAATACAAATATAAGATTTTTAGAAATTTCATGTAATGTCTGAAACATTTATATTAACATATTTCCATACAAATAACCCAATGAAAGTTTAGTATTAGTTGTTTTGTTTGTTTTTTTATACTGCAGGTTCTTATTAGGCATCAGTTTTATACACATCAGTGTATACATGTCAATCCCAATTGCCCAATTCAGCACACCACCATCCCCACCTCACCGCAGTTTTCCCCCCTTGGTGTCCATATGACCATTCTCTACATTTGTGTCTCAACTTCTGCCCTGCAAACTGGCTCATCTGTACCATTTTTCTAGGTTCCGCATACATGCATTAATATACGATATTTGTTTTTCTCTTTCTGACTTACTTCACTCTGTATGACAGTCTCTAGATCCATCCATGTCTCAACAAATGACTCAATTTCGTTCCTTTTTATGGCTGAGTAATATTCCATTGTATATATGTACCACAACTTCTTTATCCATTCGTCTGTTGATGGGCATTTAGGTTGCTTCCATGACCTGGCTATTGTAAATAGTGCTGCAATGAACATTCGGGTGCATGTGTCTTTTTGAGTTACGGTTTTCTCTGGGTATATGCCCAGTAGTGGGATTGCTGGGTCATATGGTAATTCTATTTTTAGTTTTTTAAGGAACCTCCATATTGTTCTCCATAGTGGCTGTATCAATTTACATTCCCACCAACAGTGCAAGAGGGTTCCCTTTTCTCCACACCCTCTCCAGCATTTGTTGTTTGTAGATTTTCTGATGATGCCCATTCTAACAGGAGTGAGGTGATACCTCATTGTAGTTTTGATTTGCATTTCTCTAATAATTAGTGATGTTGAGCATCTTTTCATGTGCTTCGTGGCCATCTGTATGTCTTCTTTGGAGAAATGTCTATTTAGGTCCTCTGCCCATTTTTGGATTGGGGTGTTTGTTTCTTTGATATTGAGCTGAATGAGCTGTTTATATATTTTGGAGATTAATCCTTTGTCCGTTGATTCATTTGCAAATATTTTCTCCCATTCTGAGGGTTGTCTTTTCGTCTTGTTTATGGTTTCCTTTGCTGTGCAAAAGCTTTGAAGTTTCATTAGGTCCTATTTGTTTATTTTTGTTTTTATTTCCATTACTCTAGGAGGTGGATCAAAAAAGATCTTGCTGTGATTTATGTCAAAGAGTGTTCTTCCTATGTTTTCCTCTAAGAGTTTTATAGTGTCCAGTCTTATATTTAGGTCTCTAATCCATTTTGAGTTTATTTTTGTGTATGGTGTTAGGGAGTATTCTAATTTCATTCTTTTACATGTAGCTGTCCAGTTTTCCCAGCACCACTTATTGAAGAGACTGTCTTTTCTCCATTGTATATCTTTGCCTCCTTTGTCATAGATTAGTTGACCATAGGTGCGTGGGTTAATCTCTGGGCTTTCTATCTTGTTCCATTGATCTATGTTTCTGTTTTTGTGCCAGTACCATACTGTCTTGATTACTGTAGCTTTGTAGTATAGTCTGAAGTCAGGGAGTCTGATTCCTCCAGCTCCATTTTTTTCCCTCAAGACTGCTTTGGCTATTCGGGGTCTTTTGTGTCTCCATACAAATTTTAAGATGATTTGTTCTAGCTCCGTAAAAAATGCCATTGGTAATTTGATAGGGATTGCATTGAATCTGTAGATTGCTTTGGGTAGTATACTCATTTTCACAATGTTGATTCTTCCAATCCAAGAACATGGTATATCTCTCCATCTGTTGGTATCATCTTTAATTTCTTTCATCAGTGTCTTATAGTTTTCTGCATACAGGTCTTTCGTCTCCCTAGGTAGGTTTATTCCTAGGTATTTTATTCTTTTTGTTGCAATGGTAAATGGGAGTGTTTCCATAATTTCTCTTTCAGAT
Source organism: Balaenoptera musculus (assembly GCF_009873245.2). Taxonomy (NCBI): domain Eukaryota; kingdom Metazoa; phylum Chordata; class Mammalia; order Artiodactyla; family Balaenopteridae; genus Balaenoptera; species Balaenoptera musculus. The sequence continues at coordinate 55,379,610 of NC_045795.1, forward strand.
TTTTCATCATTAGTGTATAGGAATGCAAGAGATTTCTGTGCATTAATTTTGTATCCTGCAACTTTACCATATTCATTAATTAGCTCTAGCAGTTTTCTGGTGGCAGTTTTAGGATTCTCTATGTATAGTATCATGTCATCCGCAAACAGTGACAGTTTTACTTCTTCTTTTCCAATTTGTATTCCTTTTATTTCTTTTTCTTCTCTGATTGCCGTGGCTAGGACTTCCAGAACTATGTTGAATAATAGTGGTGAGAGTGGACATCCTTGTCTCGTTCCTGATCTTAGAGGAAATGCTTTCAGTTTTTCACCATTGAGAATGATGTTTGCTGTGGGTTTGTCATATATGGCCTTTATTATGTTGAGGTAGGTTCCCTCTATGCCCACTTTCTGGAGAGTTTTTATCAGAAATGGGTGTTGAATTTTGTCAAAAGCTTTTTCTGCATCTATTGAGATGATCATATGGTTTTTATTCTTCAATTTGTTAATATGGTGTATCACATTGATTGATTTGCGTATATTGAAGAATCCTTGCATCCCTGGGATAAATCCCACTTGATCGTGGTGTATGATCCTTTTAATGTGTTGCTGGATTCTGTTTGCTAGTATTTTGTTGAGGATTTTTGCATCTATATTCATCAGTGATATTGGTCTGTAATTTTCTTTTTTTGTAGTGTCTTTGTCTGGTTTTGGTATCAGGGTGATGGTGGCCTCATAGAATGAGTTTGGGAGTGTTCCTTCCTCTGCAATTTTTTGGAAGAGTTTGAGAAGGATGGGTGTTAGCTCTTCTCTAAATGTTTGATAGAATTCACCTGTGAAGCCATCTGGTCCTGGACTTTTGTTTGTTGGAAGATTTTTAATCACAGTTTCAATTTCATTACTTGTGATTGGTCTGTTCATATTTTCTGTTTCTTCCTGATTCAGTCTGGGAAGGTTATACCTTTCTAAGAATTTGTCCATTTCTTCCAGGTTGTCCATTTTATTGGCATAAAGTTGCTTGTAGTAGTCTGTTAGGATGCTTTGTATTTCTGCGGTGTCTGTTGTAACTTCTCCTTTTTCATTTCTGATTTTATTGATTTGAGTCCTCTCCCTCTTTTTCTTGATGAGTCTGGCTAATGGCTTATCAATTTTGTTTATCTTCTCAAAGAACCAACTTTTAGTTTTATTGATCTTTGCTATTGTTTTCTTTGTTTCTATTTCATTTATTTCTGCTTTGATCTTTATGATTTCTTTCCTTCTGCTAACTTTGGGTTTTGTTTGTTCTTCTTTCTCTAGTTTCTTTAGGTGTAAGGTTAGATTGTTTACTTGAGATTTTTCTTGTTTCTTTAGGTAGGCTTGTATAGCTATAAACTTCCCTCTTAGAACCGCTTTTGCTGCATCCCATAGGTTTTGGGTCGTCGTGTTTTCATTGTCATTTGTCTCTAGGTATTTTTTGATTTCCTCTTTGATTTCTTCAGTGATCTCTTGGTTATTTAGTAACGTATTGTTTAGCCTCCATGTGTTTGTCCTTTTTACGTTTTTTTCCCTGTAATTCATTTCTAATCTCATAGCGTTGTGGTCAGAAAAGATGCTTGATATGATTTCAATTTTCTTAAATTTACTGAGGCTTGATTTGTGACCCAAGATGTGATCTATCCTGGAGAATGTTCCGTGCGCACTTGAGAAGAACGTGTAATCTGCTGTTTTTGGATGGAATGTCCTATATATTATCAATTAAATCTATCTGGTCTATTGTGTCATTTAAAGCTTCTGTTTCCTTATTTATTTTCATTTTGGATGATCTGTCCATTGGTGTAAGTGAGGTGTTAAAGTCCCCCACTATTATTGCGTTACTGTCGATTTCCTCTTTTATAGCTGTTAGCAGTTGCCTTATGTATTGAGGTGCTCCTATGTTGGGTGCATATATATTTATAATTGTTATATCTTCTTCTTGGATTGATCCCTGGATCATTATGTAGTGTCCTTCCTTGTCTCTTGTAACATTCTTTATTTTAAAGTCTATTTTATCTGATATGAGTATAGCTACTCCAGCTTTCTTTTGATTTCCATTTGCATGGAATATCTTTTTCCATCCCCTCACTTTCAGTCTGTATGTGTCCCTAGGTCTAAAGTGGGTCTCTTGTAGACAGCATATATATGGGTCTTGTTTTTGTATCCATTCAGCCAGTCTATGTCTTTTGGTTGGGGCATTTAATCCATTCACGTTTAAGGTAATTATCAACATGTATGTTCCTATGACCATTTTCTTAATTGTTTTGGGTTTATTTTTGTAGGTCCTTTTCTTCTGTTGTGTTTCCCACTTAGAGAAGTTCCTTTAGCATTTGTTGTAGAGCTGGTTTGGTGGTGCTGAATTCTCTTAGCTTTTGCTTGTCTGCAAAGCTTTTGATTTCTCCATCAAATCTAAATGAGATCCTTGCCGGGTAGAGTAATCTTGGTTGTAGGTTCTTCCCTTTCATCACTTTAAGTATATCATGCCACTCCCTTCTGGCTTGCAGAGTTTCTGCTGAGAAATCAGCTGTTAACCTTATGGGAGTTCCCTTGTATGTTATTTGTCGTTTTTCCCTTGCTGCTTTCAATAATTTTTCTTTGTCTTTAATTTTTGCCACTTTGATTACTATGTGTCTCGGCGTGTTTCTCCTTGGGTTTATTCTGTATGGGACTCTCTGCGCTTCCTGGACTTGGGTGGCTATTTCCTTTCCCATGTTAGGGAAGTTTTCGACTATAATCTCTTCAAATATTTTCTCTGGTCCTTTCTCTCTCTCTTCTCCTTCTGGGACCCCTATAATGCGAATGTTGTTGCGTTTAATGTTGTCCCAGAGGTCTCTTAGGCTGTCTTCATTTCTTTTCATTCTTTTTTCTTTAGTCTGTTCTGCAGCAGTGAATTCCACCATTCTGTCTTCCAGGTCACTTATCCGTTCTTCTGCCTCAGTTATTCTGCTATTGATTCCTTCTAGTGTAGTTTTCATTTCAGTTATTGTATTGGTGATCTCTGTTTGTTTGTTCTTTAATTCTTCTAGGTCTTTGTTAATCATTTCTTGCATCTTCTCAATCTTTGCCTCCATTCTTATTCCGAGGTCCTGGATCATCTTCACTATCATTATTCTGAATTCTTTTTCTGGAAGGTTGCCTATCTCCACTTCATTTAGTTGTTTTTCTGGGGTTTTTTCTTGTTCCTTCATCTGGTGCATAGCCCTCTGCCTTTTCATCTTCTCTATCTTTCTGTAACTGTGGTTTTTGGTCCACAGGCTGCAGGATCGTAGTTTTTCTTGCTTCTGTTGTCTGCCCTCTGGTGGTTGAGGCTATCTAAGAGGCTTGATGGGAGGCTCTGGTGGTGGGTAGAGCTGACTCTAAATGTGATACTCTTTAAGCATCCTGGCTTGATGAAACATATACATACACATTATTGTATATGTGTGTGTATATATGTATGTACACACATATATTTTTAGACTTTATTTAGACTTTAGTTTAGACTGTAGCCCCAGCACATATATATTATGCTTCTTTTAGTTCTTGTGCTCATATGTGGCTCTTGTGGCTCACGCTGTCTGTCTAGATTTTTCTCTTACTCTGCTAAGTACCAACCCCAGTAAGTTTTTCATGGAGGAGATATGCATAGTAGACTCGTGGTGTTTTTGAAAATGTCTTTATCCTTAGATTGAGAATTGGTCTGCATATAGGCATTGTATTTTATCGATCCTCAGTTGCACTTTCCCCCCACATTTTGCCATCTTTGAAACTGGAATGTGTTTCACAATCAGTGACGTGTTACAGTTTAATGGCAGCGTTTTCTGGTGTGTCTGACAATCTGGGATCTCTTAGATTTATGAAATACTCTGTAAAACCTCGTTCCTTACAACTTTGTATTCTAGCCTCCGTTACTGATTAGGAGTGATGTCAGTTTCATTTATTTTCCCTTTTAGAATTTTCTGTCCTTAGAGTTGTGGAATTTCCCTGGGATGTGTCTAGATGTGGGTCCTTAGGCATTCTTCTTGCCTGGCACCTGCTGGCCTCTTTCAATCTAACTTTTTTTAGCTCAGAGAAATCATTTTCTATCATTTTGTTCCCTTCCAGCATCTCTTTGCCACCACTTTTACGTGGATGAGCTTCCTGAATTTATAACATGTCTCTCTACTTTCCCTAACGTTTTCTATCTCCTTGTTTTCTTTCGAGATCTTTAACTAGGACTTTAGCGTTTCCTTTTATAATTCAGCTTGCCTATTGCATTTTTTAATTTGGAAACTCAGTTTTCATTTCTAAGAACTCTTTCTGGTTCTCTGATTGTTTCTTATCTGTGACAACTTGTGCTTGATTGACATTTGCCACTTCTTCTTGAATGGCCTCTAAGAATGGTGAGAATTTTTTTAAAGACCGTTGTCCTCTCTTCTGTGAGTTATTTATGTTTTTTGGGGGCTTAGTTGATCCCTCTTCTTGCTTCTCTCTTTTTTTTTTTTTTTTAATTTTTTTTTATAGCTACTTTTATTTTTTTTTATTTATTTATTTATTTTGGCTGTGCTGGGTCTTCGGTTCGTGCGAGGGCTTTCTCTAGTTGCGGCAAGTGGGGGCCACTCTTCATCACGGTGTGGGGACCGCTCTTCATCGCGGTGCGCGGGCCTTTCACTATCGCGGCCCCTCCCGTTGCGGGGCACAGGCTCCAGACGCGCAGGCTCAGTAGTTGTGGCTCACGGGCCCAGCTGCTCCGTGGCATGTGGGATCTTCCCAGACCAGGGCTCGAACCCGTGTCCCCTGCATTAGCAGGCAGATTCTCAACCACTGCGCCACCAGGGAAGCCCGTTGCTTCTCTTTTGTGCTGTTGCTTTTCCTATTTTATCTTCTGATCTTTGGATGGTTTGTATTTATGAATGAACAACTAGACTTATTAATACTTAATAGATGGTTAGTGCGCATTTATTGAAGTTATTTGGATGTGTTTCTCCAGAAACACTCCCCCGCTGGAATGGGTGAGTAGGCAGCAGGTTGTAGGCAGCACGTGGGGTGTGTGTGGTGGGGAGAGTGGGAGGCACCCTGCCAGGCTGGGGATCGTGGCAATTTTCAGGGTCAGGAAAGTTTTATGTGAGGGAGATTGGAGCTGCTTTTCCTTTAACACTGCCCCCTGTTTCCCCATCTATGTTTTAATTTTTATTCATTTATTTAAAATATCTCCTGTTGTTTCTGTGAGAACATGGGAATAAATGTATTTGCAGAGTCCTGTTTTTCTGGGATGTTCTTTTAAAGCTGTGATATGTCATGTTTAGTTTTTAAATGACTTCTCTTTTAAGGAATTGTAATTGTAATTCTGTGAGGTGGTGTAATTAATAAATTATTGTGAGAGGCCTTCTGAGAGCTTATACCTGTAACCTCAGTTTCAGGATGGTTTTCTACTGTTTGAGAAATTGAAACTAACCAAACAGATTTCTCTGCCAATGAATTTCAAGGTTTTAAAATAAACTTTTAGAGAAGGACCACCAGTGAATGGTAGAAAATGGCTGATGTGCTTGCAAATTTATTGTTCATTAATTCTAATCTTAATTCTTAGAATGCTGTAGACTTTAGCATGTCATGCACTTTTGTTTTTGTTTTTAAAGTGTTGATTTTTTTCAGTTTCCTGGTATAATAGAATCTTAAATAGCTGCTGATTCTGCCTTTCTCACTAGCTGCTGGGGGAAGCCAGAGCCCACGGGGAGTGGGCAGGATGGGGGTGTGAACCTGAGTGGTCCTGGTTACCTGTCTTTCCCGGCCTCTCACAGCCACCACTAGATGGCAGCATGTCCACCTTCTCCAGCAGCTGATGCCCGACTGTCCTCAGGACCAACGAGATTGGAGTCTTTGTTTTTCTCGCAGTTGTTTGTGATTTTCTCTGATTCACTAGTGCGTGGCCTTTCAGAGTGAGAACGAATCCAGGCCTCTGAAGCCTTTCTCTCTGGTCCTCCTCTGGGCGCCAGCTGCTTTCTGCTCTGTGAAGGCGCCTCTAGCTCTGCACTAAGAGGACGCGGACCTTCTCTGTGTGTCTGTTTCCCGCATAAACGGAGCCTGTGACTCAGAGGCCATGGTGTGTCATCCTCAAATCCCTCAGCATCACACAATGCCCTGTTTTCAGTAAATGCAGATGTGCGGTATTGATGATACTTTTTCCTCATTATAAAGCAATAGATTCTTTTTTAAAAAAGAAAATTTACAAAATATAGGAACGGAAGACAAGAAAATATTAATTCTGCATAAGCCCACCTGCCTGAAAAAATTAGTATAGTTGTGATTTAGTCATTTACTCTTATTCCATGCATTTATAGTTACACATTTTTATTCTTTTATAAAAATGAGATGGTTACATAAATTTCAATTGATAAAACATATGTAATAAAACTTAGCAGTTTCACCTTTTTTAGCTCAAAAGGAAGATTTTATGCAAAAACAAAATCTCTTTGAAATGATTTATTTCTATTTTCTAACACTTCTGAGTGCTTGTAGCTTCGGAAGATCTCTTGTAGTTTTAATTTTTAACTTCAAATCTGCTTGTATATATCTACTAAATATGATCATTGTAGAAAATTTGTAAAAATTTCATTTTATATAAAAACAAAAATTTATTGTAATTACACCTGGGCATATTTTTATCCAGTCTTTTGGTTGCTGTTCAGTACTTACGTAATCTTTTTTAAAAACCTTGATTATCATGTATAAGCAACTTTATATCCTGATGTTTCTTTTCTCTCTTATTAAGCTTATAGAAAATTTAGAAAAAAAAAAAAAACAAACAGACAAGTTCAGAGTAATAAACAAATCACCCATACCTATCCAGGTATGGTGACCAGAGATGCTGACCTAGGGCTACCATTGTCAGTGTTTCAGCACCTTTCCTTTTATGCTTTTTTATGTTGTTGATATGCCACTCTGGTTTCTTTTCTGATTTCAGGACCCTTCTCTGATCTGACCGCCTTCTTAATTATTCTGAACCACACAACCATGCGTTTATTATACAACTGCATCTAATTGTCTCTTTTGTCAAGCTTGGTATATTTCTGTTCGGTTTCAAGTGACTTTTGTACTAAACTAACTGCCCTGGTGGAGGAATGATGCCCTGAGGCATGAGGCAGGGGGACAAGTGGCAGCTTTCCATCTGCCTGGTGGTAAAGGAAGTTCCTCCTTTACCAAGCGTCTATTTTCCTGATTCGTGAGTTTTCACTGTTTTCTGTGTCTTCATAGGCATTCTTGGATGAAGGTGGGATGCCGAACCCAGGGGTGCTAGTCGATCATTGGTACACCACACAGTTCATGTCCTTTGCCTCAGAATAGGCAGCTCACTGAGGTGATATAGTCTTCCTTTGCCAAGGTTTTCCATTTTCTTTTCTCTGGAGGTTAGTGCTAGGGTTAATGTTAGTTCTTGCTTCCATCTGGCACCGGAAGGTCTCTTGATTAGAGGGCAGTGGGCGTTTGCCCCAGAAGTTGGGGTGTGTGTGTGTGTGTGTGTGTGTGTGTGTGTGTGTGTGTGTGTTTCTGGTGCTCTGATCTGTTGAAAGGTGATCCAGGTGTGTATCAGAAGGCAAGCAGCTGACATCGGAACTCTGCTTGGGTCCCCTGGGTCCTTTCCCATTGTTGTGTGCTCCCTGGTGTGCCTTCACTTTGCAAAGCCAGCACCTAAGGCTCGTTCTCAAGGAGAACCGCCTATGGGTTTATGGAGCCTGTTTTGCTCAGGCTCCTTCAAACCAGAAGTGCCTGGGAATTTACATCCTCCCAAGGCAGGCTGTAGCCGGTGGCAGAAAGAGGTGAGAATCTGAAAGCCCGGTTCCCTTGCCTTGGATGGCACAGCTCTGAGGTGTGACTCACTCCAGATCCCCCCAGGTGTCAGGCAGTGCACCCCCCCACCCCCACCCCGTGGGACTCAGCCTGAGCTCACACCCTGCTTGGTTCCTCCCCGACCCTGACCCGATCCCCCCACCCTCACTGGTCTCTTCCTTCATAAACTACTTGCACACAAATCCTTGCCTCAGGGTCTGCTGTGGGAGACGTGGCTGATAATGGGATGCTTTTATTTTTGCCATCTCCTTTAAAGTGTTCCTGTTCTGTTAGAACATGACATTGAACATGCATTCACCTGTTCACCACATGATAGCACTTATGCTGTGGGCCAGGCCCATCTCATTGGGTGTGAAAACAGATGTCCAGTTATCTGTTCAGTAGGATTCCATTTTAACCAAGAGAGCTTTCTGAGTGTATAATCTGATACCAAATAAAACATTTGCCCTTTTTCAACCTTTCTTCAGTGGTTGATTTCTACTCATGACTACTTTCTCAGTAAATTGAACCAAGGGGATAATGTTTTCCCTCTTATGGCCAGAGAGGTGGCTCCTTACTCTTGGCTTTTTCCACTTGCCAGTTAGATGCATGGGTGGCTGGCATGTAGTTGGATGTTGCTGCTGCAGTAAGCCACCCTCCTGCCATCACTTCCCTGAACTGTTGTATCAGTTATCCATTGCTGCATAACAAACAGCCCTCAAACTTAGTGGCTTAGAGCAACAAGCACTTATTTAGCTCATGATCCTGCAGCTCAGCCATTGAGGCTGGGCAGTTCTCATAGCCTTAACAGAGCTCCTTCAAGTGTCTGCTTCTTGCTGATCTTAGCTGGGCTCTTTCACATCTATGGGGCTCAGTTTGGACAACTGAACTGATTCCTCTTTGTTTTATGATGTTTCTTATCTAGCCTGGACCTGAATAGAACTAAACAAGGCCTCTTGAGGCCCAGGCTCAGAACTGGCGCAAAAATCAAACCTGCTGCATTCTCCTGGTCACAGCAGGTCATGAAGCCAGGCCAGAGTCAGGATCCGGGAGGGGAACAGGCACTTCAGTCTCCTGGCTCCACAGAGGAGTGGAAAGGTGTGGTCATCCTTGCAATCTACGAGGCTGTGATCTCTGCAGTCACAAGCAGCACCCGGGGGTATTTTGCAGGACTGAGCAATGGCGAGGGACCAGCTAGCGAGGGCGACATTTTCCGGAAGGCCTCTGAGCAGCTAGTGACGTACATGAATTCCGGAAGCCGCGTGTTGCAGAAAAACTTTCTGAAGCAAGAAGTGGTTCAGCGGTTCTTGCGCCTCCTTTCTTCTCTGCAAGGTAAGGTTTCTCACAACCTTCCATAGTGTTCAAAGATGCTCTACGCACCTTAAAACTCTTTTCTACTATCTGTTTAAACATTGATTAAAAAATAAATGTCATGATCTACATGTAAAACATTCAAACAACACAGAACATTCTTCAGTGAAAAGTCGATCATCCACCCCTGAACTTCAGTCTCTAAATCTCATCCGCAGAGGCAACCTCTGTTATTAGTTTTTCATGCAGCCTCCTGGAATTTGCATATACTATCCTTACTTAAAATACCACAGATGTTTCTCTTTTCTATTGGCTAGAACTCTACACTCCTTGGGTATTTCCAACCTTCCCAAGAAGCTGCTGACACTGAGGTTCACACGTGGTTGAGTAGCATGACCCAAATAACTAAGTACTTGTTTATGGTTTCCCCACGTCTTAAAAATACTGATCTGTAACTTAGGGTGATGATGTCCCTCTGTGTTGGGTTTTGGCTGGGGACAGAAATCACATGAACCTTTTTCTGGAGTGTGGTGTATTCTTGTTTTTGAAAGAAATCCCTCCCGACCTGGTCTATGACATTGACCGCGACTGTGCCAACGCCTTCATCCAGTTTTTACTGGAAAAACAGAAATGGCCTGAAATGCTTCTGCTGCTGACCCGCAAAGTGAGCGGGGAGCCACCGTTCGGGGACTGTCTCATCAAAGGCTGTGACCTCTCGAACCTCGACCTCTGTGCCATCCTCCCCCACCTCAGCACCTGGGACCAGCGGAGGACCCTGCTCCTGGGCCACCTGATAGACCACGGAGGTGAGTCCCAGATGCTGAGTCAGCACCGGGGGGGGACATCCCAGGGGAGTCTAGGTGCCGCAGTTCATGGGGCTTTTTGCTTGATTTCAGAGATTCCTTTAAATTCTGCCTCATTCTCTTCCTCCTCCCTATCTTCTCATTGGAAACAGTGATGGGTTCGATGCCCTTTTGTGAATTCTTCCCTTTCTCTCTTGTGTAAGAAACCTCAGGCCTGTGGAGGGGGTCTGGGCCCTGGTGTAGCCACAGCGGTCATTTCCTCCCAGCCTCCAACTGGACTTTTCCCTGCACTCAGTATGCCACCTGGGTCCTTGTCAAACTCTGTGACATTCTTTTCTGATCCATGGATTGGGATTTGTGATGCTTGTTTTTTAAAGAAACAGCCAAATAATGGGTGGGTGGAAACATCTGCTGTTTTAATCAGCACAATCAGACTTGACTGGATGTATGTCTGGAGTGTGCAGACGTCTTGCTGGATCAGGTTTTATTTTAAAACGAATTTGGAAGCACTAACCTCCTCCTTACGCTCCCCACTACCCCCCACTAAGGCCACTACTAACTGGCCTTGGGCATGCTATTTATGCCTCCGTGTCCTCATTTATAAAATGGGAATGAAACTAGTCCCCCTTTCTTGGAGCTGTTTTGAATATTCAATGAGTTCATGGATGCAGAGTCTTGGCGGAGCGCCTTGGCTGTGTGGTTTTCCGCCTGCCTTGCCATTTAAGGGGAAATGACCTTCAGAAGGAGTGATGCCACATTGGTCCCAACTCTCAAAGTGACTTACAACGCCTTCAGGCGTTGGCTCTACCCACGGGTTTCAGGAGATAGATGGAAGGTCGCCTGTGGTTTATGTCTTCAAACCCATTCCTTGCGTGGAGTGTTACTACCTTTGCCCAGAAACGATGGCGGTTATGGAATTCCTGTTTTGTTCCTGATGAAGCAAGCACTTATTGAGGGCCTCCCTGGGGTCGGGTGCCAGGGCCCCAGGATGGACAGTGAACATATGGCTGCTGGTGGGTGGCAATGCAGGAGGGCTGCAGTCCTCGGGGTGGAGGTCAGGGAGCTGGCAGCGCAGAGGGGAGGTGTGGACTGAGCTAAAAAGAAGGTGATGTGGCAGTAGGGATGTGTCAGGGAACATGGCAAATGAGGGCCGATGGGCATTCTCGGGAAGAAGCTTCCTAGAAGCAGAGGATGTGGGAAGCACGCTCACGTCCTGGTCACCGAGTGTATGTCCAGGACTGTGTTGGGCAAACACTGGGAGTTCCGTTGTTCACGCCATCCCTACTCCAGTGCTGATGGTGGTCCTGTGGCGGGGTGGGAGGAGGAGCTGGAGAGACAGAGGAGGTGAGGCCCAGGGACAGGACACCTGAAGGGGGCAGGCTTTCCCTCCAAGGGCACTGGGAAACCCTTGCCTCCCAGAAAGGGGGCGTGGCAGGAGGGCCTCAGAAGTCAGGTCAGCACCCCCTCTTGATTTGGGATAAAGGGCAGAATCGCCCTGGTCCGGGAAGGGAAGATCCCACATGCCGCGGAGCAACTAAGCCCGTGCGCCACAACTGCTGAGCCTGCGCTCTAGAGCCCGTGCTCCTCGACAAGAGAAGCCACTGCAGTGAGAAGCCCGTGCACTGCAATGAAGACCCAATGCAGCCAAAAATAAAATAAATAAATTAAAAAAAAAAAAAAAGGGCAGAATCGGTCCCGCCCCCCTTAGGTGGGCCCTGCTGACCTTGGCTCAGGGATGCTGCTCACCGGGCCCTTCTCTCTGCCTCCCTCAGCCTCGCCCGAGGGTCTCCAGGGCAGCCAGGAGCAGCCGCTTGCCGTGTGCCTGAAGCATGGGGACTTCGAGCTGGCCTTCCTCCTCTTGACCAAGGGTGCGGACCCCCGTAGCATTTCTCTCACGGAAGGCGACACTCCTTTGCATGCCGCGCTCCACATCTTTCTAGATATCAAAGGTAGGCCTTTATTTTGTAAGCAGTCTTTTTCTTGAGGAGGAAGCTGGGTGTTAGAATGGATGCTGTGCTCCTTGGACTTTCCTACTGGGAAAAGTAACCATCTGGAAAAGGCCCATTTCTTGGCCAGGCCTGTATCTCCTGGCCCCTCACCCATAGCTTGATGGGAAGGAGTGACCATCATGGTGAACGGTCAGGGTGGGTTGATGGAGGAGGATTCTTAAGTTCCAAAGTCGGCTGTCCATAGCTGCAGATACTTTCCATTTATTTACACCATTTCAAGGGTCCTGACATAAAGGCTCTTACTGGAATATTTACGGTGATTTCTGGGTTTCTCCACCTTAGCACTATTGACAGTTGGGCAGGATAAATCCTTTGCTGGGGGCGCTGTCTTGTGTATTGTAGGATATTTACCAGCATCCCTGGCCTCCACCCACTAGATGCCAGTAACACCTAAATTGTGACCATCAAAAATGTTTCCAGACACGGCCACCTGTCCATTGGGGAGCAAATCGCCCCCAGTTGAGAACCACTGGGTTATCAAATCCTTGGGGAAGTTCTGTGTTCTGAGGACCCCTGGCTGGCGTCTCTCTCCCCAGAAAAGCCGTTCAGCACTCACGGGATTTTTGTGTCTTTCAGCTGACATCGGTTTTAACTTCCTCAGCCACCTGCTGGATCTGTTCTGGTCCAAGCCCACCGAGTTTTACTACCTCAACCCCAATATCCAGGACAACAGCGGTAACACGCTGATGCACATCCTCTTCCAGAAGGGCATGCAGAAGCGCATGGGGATGGTGATAGGTCTGCTAGTGAAATTTGACATCAACCTCAACCTGAAGAACAAGGAAGGCAGAGACGCCCGGTACCGGGTGAAGAAGAACGACGCACTGCTCTTGGCCTGGAACAAAGCGCTGCTGGAGAGCAGGCGCCGGGGCCGACAGGACGCTGCCGCCCACCCGGGGAAGCCCCCACGCTGCACAGCCCCGGCTCACACGGCTCAGCTCAAGGGCTCCTCCAAGTCGCTGCCCTGCAGCGGCACTGCAAGAGCCCCACCCAGAGGAGCCGGGGTCCCTGAGAGCTGGGAGACCCTGCCGGATGCCCAGACTACGAGGCCAGAGCCTGGGGCTGCCAGGCCCTGTTCGCGGAGAGACCGCCTTGTGCAGGACATCACGGCTTTGATTCAGCAGGTGGAATTGGATCCGTCCCTCCAGGAGGACTGTCCACAGGACTCCGAGCCTCTGGAGACAGGAGCTGGCACCATAGGAGAGAAACAGGAGCTACAGGGCGCCCCGGGGGTGGGGGGCTCTGACTGCAACGGGAACAGCCCCGCAGTCCTTGAGGCCACGGAGGGACATGCGCAGGCAGGCCTCGGGACCCCGCAGCTCGTGCCTGCTGGTCGCAGGGGGACAGAGGGCAGCGACGACCAGGACGACCAGAACGTGCCGGAGATGGAGGCCTGCCTCCTGGACTTCGAGAACATGACGTGGGAGATCGAGTGCACTTCGGAGATGCTGAAGAAGCTGTCCAGCAAGGTCATGACCAAGGTCATGAAGAAGAAACTTATCCTCGCCATCCAGAAGCTCGGCAATGGTGAATGGACCAGGGGCCTGCGGAAGCGGCTGAAGAACTTGAAAGGAAGCATCCAGCTCTTCGAGGCCAAGCTGGACAAAGGGGCCCGGATGCTGTGGGAGCTCGCCATTGACTTCTCCCCGCGGTGCAGCGAGAACCCCGAGAAGATCATGGCTGCGGAGCGCAGCGCGCACCCCACCGAGAAGGCGAGGCAGGTCTACACGGAAATCATCCGGATCTGGGACATCATCGTAGATCACGGCAAACTGTCGGACTCCATCAGGGCCATCTGCAGCGCCTACAACCGGGGCCTGTCCTGCATCCTGCGTAAGAAGCTGAAGGGTATCAACAAGGACCAGGTGTCCACCAGTAAGAAAATCCAAAAGCGGATACCCCGCTGCTACGTGGAGGACACGGAGGCCGAGAAGGGCGGGGCGCACGTGGATCCTGAGTACTTCCCCCCTGCCAGCGCGGTGGAGACGGAGTATAACATTATGAAGTTCCACAGCTTCAGCACCAGCATGGCCTACAACATCCTCAACGACACGATGGCCACGGTGGAGTACCCCTTCCGGGTGGGAGAGCTTGAGTACACGGTGATCGACGTCAACCCCAGGCCAGCGGAACCCATCATCCTCATCGGGCGGAGCGGCACCGGCAAGACGACTTGCTGCTTGTACAGGCTGTGGAAGAAATTCCACGGTTACTGGGAGAAAGCCGAGCAGGCGGGAAGTCCGCTGCTGGCCAGGCAGATCTGGCTGAAGCGAAGGTTGGAACTGGAACCCGGAAAGGAGGGTCCAGGTGGGGAGGAGGAGGAGGAGGAGGAGGAGGAGGAGGAGGAAGGATCCACTGAGGTGGAGACAGTGGACAGCCTAGAAGAGGAGCAGGAGAGTGAAGCCTGTGCAGGGGGAGCCAGTGGGGAGCCAGGGGACCCCGAACAAGGGGTGGAAGGACCCGCCCCAGAACAGCCCCACCAGCTGGAGCATTTACATCAGATCTTCGTGACCAAGAACCACGTCCTGTGCCAGGAGGTGCAGAGGAATTTCATTGAGCTTTCCAAGTCTACCAAGGCCACCAGTCACTACAAACCACTGGAACCCAGTGTCCACAAACTCCAGGACCTACGGGATGAGAACTTTCCTCTGTTCGTCACTTCCAAGCAGCTGCTCCTCCTGCTTGATGCTTCTCTGCCCAAACCATTTTTTCTGAGAAATGAAGATGGCAGCTTGAAAAGATCCATCGTAGGATGGTCCGTGCAGGAAGAGTTGACCATCACCAACTGGCAGGAAGATGAGGAGGAGGCTGAGGCAGACGACTACGGTGAGGAGGAAAAAACTGTGGAGACACGCCCATGTGACAGTCACCCCTGGGTGTACGTGACATTTGAGGTGTTTGCCAATGAAATATGGCCCAAAATGATCAAAGGGAAGACTTCCTACAACCCTGCCCTGATTTGGAAAGAAATAAAGTCTTTTCTGAAGGGGTCTTTTGAGGCCCTCAGCTGCCCCCAGGGGAGACTCACAGAAGAAGCGTATAAGCAATTAGGGCGGAAGCAGTGCCCCAATTTCAAGGAAGACCGGAGTGAGATCTATGGCCTCTTCTGCCTGTATCAGCAGATCAGGTCTCAGAAAGGGTACTTTGATGAAGAGGATGTGCTATACAACCTGTCCCGGAGGCTGTCGAAGCTCAAGGTGCTCCCATGGTCCATCCATGAGCTCTATGGCGATGAGATCCAGGACTTCACCCAAGCGGAGCTGGCGCTGCTGATGAAATGTATCAATGACCCCAACGCCATGTTCCTCACCGGGGACACGGCTCAGAGCATCATGAAGGGCGTGGCCTTCCGCTTCAGTGATCTGCGCTCTCTGTTCCACTACGCCAGCAAGAACACCATGGACAAGCAGTATGCAGTGCGCAAGCCCAAGAAGATCTACCAGCTGTACCAGAACTACAGGTCCCACTCGGGTACGTCCAGGCCTTGGGCTCTCCCTACAGGGGAGGTGCTTGGGCACTGACCTTGGGCTGCTTTTGAAGCTGTGGCCTAGCTTTTGTTGGGTTCTTGTAGCTAAGGATAATATTTTGGAGTTTGTTAGTAACTACCCACATGAACAAGAGATCTTATGAGTTTTGCCACTAATTCTTTTCTCTCTCTCTCTCTCTTTTTTTTTTTGGCCACTCGGCTTGTGGGATCTTAGTTCCCTGACCAGGGACTGAACCCGAGCCGTCCGCAGTGAGAGCGTGGAGTCCTAACCACTGGACCGCCAGGAAATTCCCCTTTTTTCTCTTTTTTTTATTGAAGTATAGTTGATTTACAATGTTGTGTTAGTTTCAGGTGTACAGCAAAGTAATTCAGTTATATATATATATTCTTTGTCAGATTCTTTTCCCTTATGGATTATTACAAGATGTTGAGTCTAGTTCCCTATGCTATACAGTAGGTCCTTGTTGGTCATCTCTTTTATATATAGTAGTGTGTATATGTTAATCCCAAACTCCTAGTTTATCCCCTCCTTCTTCCCCCTTTGGTAACCATTAAGTTCAGTAGTCATCACTACTCATTCTTAGGTTGATGATTTAAGCTGTGGTTGAATGGAAATGAACCTCTAAGTAATTACAGCTTAAGGTGTTGGCCATGACATGAAAACATTTCAAGGGAACATTTAAACTGCTTGAGAACTTTTGTTAAAGCACTTTGGAAGCACCTGCTTCTAAAATGTAAAGTAATACGTCAATTACAAGTCATTAATCCTGAAAGAAAGCAGCTTTTCTCCCGAAGAGAAGCAAGAAAATATGGGGGGTGGGGTGGGCAGGAGGTGGTGGGAGATAATGCACTCTCAGGTGCTTTTAATTTGTGCCTCACGTGTGCCCCTTCCCTGTGCCAGGCAAGATGCCAGGCAGTTGACATAGGTACCTGCTTTTTTTTTTCTTTTTTTTTTTTTTGACCATGCTGTGCAGCTTGTGGAATCTTAGTTCCCCCCAATCAGGGATTGAACCTGGGCCATGGAGGTGAAAGCCCGGAATCCTAACCACTAGGCCACTAGGGAACCCCCATGGGTACCTGTTTTTAATCCTCCCAACAACCCTACAAGGTAGACATCATTCCCATTTTACAAAGGAAGAAACTGAGGCACAGAGAATACTTCCTTTGTGGTTTATAGAATGCTCACCAATTCACCTCCTATGCCCTGCATGTGTCCATGAACAACATAGAGTATTGTTTTACACATTTAAAAACTTTGTTTAATGGACTCATACCAGACGTACCTTTCTGCAACTTCGTAATTTTGCTTATAATAATGTTTTGGGATTTCTGCATGTTGATACCATGGAGCTGCAGTCCGTGCATTTCTCAGTGCTGTTAGTAGTCTAGTTCATGCCTGCACCACGCTTTGTTATCCACTTTCCAGACAAAATTATTCTTCCTTTATCCCTCAACAAAAATATTTTCGTTTTTTATACTTCTCTTGCTGACAACGCATATCCTACTTGCTTTACACACTGAAATGCTTCCCTTATCATTTTTACATATTACAGTTTTTAACTTAAAAGACCTTAACAAAACCAAGAAACAAGTAATTGAGCTATTTGTTTATATCAGCATTTTCTGATTGGCAAGCGTAAGAACATAACATATTCCATAACCTCTAAAAACATATATTTTTCTCATAGCACAATTTCTTTTTAATGCGGTACAAGATGCTGTTTAAGGAACCCAAACATCTTTTGTAGTTCTGCTAATTAACCCAAGGCTGAAGTCTCAGGCAAAGTGGGCTGTGTTTGTATTTCAAGGACATGATAAGAGTTAACTTCAAGCTTTCTCCTAGGCATATTTTTGTTCTCTCAGGGTCAGAATTCTGAAAACAGTATTTTATCAAGCTAGCTTTCTCTAACTGCATATGCAGAAAAGAACCAGTTTAGAGTGTCAGAAGAGTTTCATCTTAACCAATTTTCTCTGGAGTCTGAAGAATACTGTTGACCCACAGTGTTAAAAAGAAAATCATCTTTTTCTTAGTCATAGGTTCATAGCCAAAATTTTTCTTAATGAATTGAACCTAAATTTCCCATTTTACAAAAAGCAACAAGAATACCAATCCCACAAATGGAATACACACTCACACACCAGAAGACAGAACTGTCACAAATGCTCTGAGAGGATGACGGATACGGAGTCCCAGACAAACACTTTCCAACACAAATGGTCCTCAACGTCAGACACACATCAGAACCAACTGGCAAAATGCCCAGATAGCACCTCATGCTCAAAAGAAAAGTTTGCCATGTGCGCACTGGTGCCCTTACTCAGTCTTGGAGCTCGTCAGCTCGTCCAGATGCGTGTTTCCATTGCACCAAGGAAAAGCATATGTTGGCAGCCAGTGCCGAGCAGGGAAGAAACAGGGAGGATCTCCGAAACAAATGGTTAGGGCAGCTGCTAGGAACGTCCCCGCAAATCCCCCTCCTGAATCCAGTGAGCCACGAGCAGTGGGCTCCTCACAGCCTTCCCAGCGCTGCTTCATGGCGGCAGCTCTTCTCAGGAAAACCCTGGAAGCCAGATATCGCGAGAGCGCAGCCTCACGTTGGGTGTCAAAAACTTACCGCAAGTGGGTCCAGCTGCTCGCTGCTCAAAAGCCAATAAAGAGGCAAGGTTGGGGGAAAGGAAAGTTTGCTTTATTTCAGAGGCCAGCAACCCGGGGCTGGGGTGTCAGATTCACGTCCCAAGGCCAACTCCCCTTCCCCCCACCCTGCCAATCAGTGGGCAAGAGCTTTTATAGAGAGGGAGGGAGGGGGCTACATGCAGAAACAGCACAGTCAGCTCTGACCGTCGTCTTGAAACTGGTCGTCTGTGGTCTGATGATGGTCTTACTTAAATCCTTCTGACCTGGGGTTAAGGTAACCTCCTATATAGTCTTTTAATGGTTTTAAATTGTGCTCCTTATATTTAGGTAGGTGTCAAAATTTAGGTAAATTTAATTAATTCAATTTAAAATGTGTGTGTGGTGTGACATTGTCTTTATTGAAATAACACTTCTGTGATCTAATTTTCCTTTTTTCCATAGGGATAAACAGTTGTGCTGATGCCATTTACCTCATGGTCCATCATTTCCCCTCATTTGCAATTCTTCCTTTTCAAATATCTGTGAGTCTGTTTCTGGGCTCACTATTTTATTTGATTTGTCTAATTTGTCTATTCTTGTACTATTATCACACTGTCTTATTTACTGTATTATCAAATTTCTCCAGTGACTCTTTGTAATTTTGATTGGAATTGAATTTCTCACTCTTTGGGAAGAATTCACGTCTTTACATTGTAGGGATTTCTGAACCATGACCTTGGCATATTTCTCTGTTCAGATTTTTTTTTTACTGCCTTCAATAATATTTTATAATTTTCCCCAGACATTTTACACAGCTGTTTGATTTGTCCCAGAAACCTTATACTTTTTTGTTACTATCATGGCTGCACCTTTTTTCTCTTTTTAAATTTTCTAGCCATGTCTTGCTGGTATAGAGGGATGCTGTTGGTTCTTGTGTATTGACCTGGTATCTCACAATCTTGCTGAACACTCTTACTACATTTACCATTTAGATTTTGACATTTTTATGCAGGTAAGGGCAGGTTTGATCTTCTCTTCTATACTTGTCATTTCTTTTTTGTATCATATTTTATTGGTTAGGACCTTAAACAGAAACAGTAACAGGCATCCGTGTGATATTCCTGAAGTTAATGTGAATATTTTTTTAACATTTCACCATTTAAGTCTGGTGCTTATTGTAGGGTTTTGATAGATTCTCTTTTTCTGGATGCATTTCAGGTAGGCTATGGTTTGATGAAAAGAGAAAACACACACAGACCACACACACGTACATGCACATACACACACACATTGGTACTCTTAACACCCTTACAGTGTAAAAGTAGATTAACATTCTGATTTGTTTAGCCAAGGATTCAGAAAACAATTAGAAGTCAGGTGGCCTCCCAGAGAGTAGCATACACCACACAGCTCAGCCCAGCTTTCCAGGGCTCTCACAGTCTTCCTGGTGTTGCCCGTCAATTACAGGGTCTGCCTGGGTCCGAGCCGCTCAGCTTCTTGCTCTTCCATGACTTTCTACTTGTGCTGTGCAGGAAAAACTGGCACAAAGAAGTTTATGCTCTTAACAGGAAATATGAGACTTCATCCATTCAGGAAACATATATTGAGCTCCTCCCCTACCTGGCACTGTGTGGGGGCTTGGTGACCAAGACGTTCACATTTCTCTGTCCCCAGGGGGTAGCTCCAGATGGCACCCCCTTTTTTTGTTGTCAGACTCTGTAGAGGGGACCTGGCATGAGTAGTTGAATGAGCCCCTTATTCTGGAGTGTACGTGGGTTCAGCACCACTGGTCTGGGGCAGCAGCCTTTATGATCAAGATAAGAGTATGGCAAAGGGAATTGTCCTGTGAGCAGTTTTTTTTTGTTTTTTTGGTTTTTTTTATGTAGTAAGCAACCCATCCAGATGATCACTACATAAACTCCATTTTCCACCTCCTGTCAGGATAGAGGGAAGACTGTGTGTAAATGTTTCTGTGTATAGAACCAGAAAAAGCCCCAATAATATGTATTAGATTTGAGAGACTTTAGAAAACACATAAAACGTTAAAAAAAAAATTCAAGCCCCCTGTAAGGCTACTCACTACTCACATTTTGTTTCATTTCCTTCTGATCTCTTTTCTGGCCATATACAAATATGCATTTATCACACACATTTATTGATTGATTATGTATATTTACATAATCAATGTTATGATTGATTAACATTGTTTAATCAATCATAATTTAGTGAATATTTCCCCCATCTTTTATTCTTTTTTAAATTGAGATTCACATAGCATAACATTCACCTGTTTAAAATGTGCAGTTTAGTGTTTTTTTAATATATTCATAAGGTTGTGCAACCATTACCACTATCTAATTCCAGAACATTTTTATCACCCCCAAAAGAAACCCCATAACTGTTAGCAGTCACCCTTATCCCCTCCTCACCCCTGTGAACTACCAATCTACTTTCTGTCTCTGTGGATTTGCCTATTCTGGACATTTCATATAAATGGAATCACACAATATGTGACCTTTTATGTCTGCCTTCTTTCATTTAGCACAATGTTTTCAAGGTTCTTCCATATTGTAGCATGTATCAGTACTTCGTTGCTTTTAATAGCTAAACCATCTTTTATTCTTTGAGCATGTTTGTATAAAAAATTTTATCTAGTTCCCTAGAAGGGCATTTAAGTGGATTCCAGTTTTTCACTGAAATGAACACTTCCATGCTTTTTTCTGATTCTCTCATTAATGTACATCTCTGAACCACAGTTGCAGCTGATCTGCTTAAATTCAACAGTTTCCACTTGTATTCTTGATTTCTTTATATTGCATAGTGTTAATAATAATAGCATTGGATAGTAAAATTTCCCTTTACTATTTGGTAATAGCAATGGGTACACATATGCCCATTTCATAGAATTCTAGCTGGTGTTGGGCAAAGGGCACATGGCCCCTAAGAATAGTGGGAAACCCAGGATGATCTGTATTCAGTCCAGTTTCTTTTGGAGGTGTTTACTAACTTCTCAGACCTTGGAGTCCCTGTTTGTAAAAGTGGGGTTGTCTGGTCTGTCTCACCGGGCTGTTGTGAGAATTAAACAGGTTAATCTTTATGAAGGTGCCTCTTGTTTAGTCGACATCACTGTCAGTGTTACTTCAGTGCTTAGACAAAAATGGGACCCAAGGAGAAAGCTCGTTGGAAAATCCTTTTAACAGCTCTGACAATTATTCTTAGTATACTCCTCTCTCCGCTGGGTATAAACCTGGTGGAAAAGGGCAATGGAAGCCGAGGTTGTTGCCCCACCTAACATCCAGCTCTTACCATGTAACGTCTCCAGTGCTCTAAGTACCAACGACAGGGGACAGGATAGTTCTTATTTTTTAACTGTGTATATTAGCCCCTGTATTAACATTCTAACAGCTCTAGGTGTTTAGTTACATTTCTGCCTTGACTCTTCTTCATGAGGTCATTTTCTCTCACATGAATATAGTCCAGGAATGAGATTTACAAAACCTTCTTAGGACAGCAAACACATCTCTGCCTTTGTCCGCGGTACCCGGAGTAATACAGCTCGGAGCCAAAGTGATAATCTAACAGGATCTGGAAATTGGCTGCAATCGTTTGTACTCTCAGGACCAATACTGCTTCTCAGGAGAAAAGCAAAACCAAAATAAGAAAACAAAATGTACGGGAGTTCCCTGGCGGCCTAGTTGTTTAGGATTCCGGGCTTTCATTGCCGTGGCCTGGGTTCAGTCCCTGGTCAGGGATCTGAGATCCCGCGAGCTGTGCGGCGTGGCCAAAAACAAAACAAAACAAACAAATCAAAAAACCCAGCTATGTTGGCGTGATGTACAGTGTCTGACTTGTTTTATCCCAGGAATCCTCAATCTGGCATCTGGAGTGGTAGATTTACTTCAGTTCTATTTCCCGGAATCTTTTGATCGCCTTCCAAGGGATTCTGGCCTCTTTGATGGTCCCAGACCAATTGTCCTGGAGTCCTGTAGTGTAAGTGACTTGGCAATATTGCTTCGAGGCAACAAAAGAAAAACCCAGCCCATTGAATTTGGAGCCCACCAGGTGAGTTTCTTGAGATTGTATGTTTTAAAATAAAAGGCAGTTTGCAGCTGAAAAAAGGTTTGAGAAGCTGAGTTCTTCCACAAGGTAGAATTCAGTAGCCCCTGTCCCAGAACGAGGAAGTTTCAGAGATGGGTGAGTGACTAAGTGTTATTAATACTCCCACCACGACGGCCGCTCCTCTTCAAAGACATTAATTGCCTCCCTCAGAAATAGACTCAGCTTTACTAGATTTCTCTTTGTACAATGTGAAGTTTTTTCTCTTCTGTCCCCCTTTGTTTCCTAGGTAATCCTTGTAGCCAATGAAATGGCAAAGGAGAAAATTCCAGAAGAGCTGGGATTAGCGCTTGTGCTAACAATTTACGAAGCCAAAGGCCTAGAATTTGATGACGTCCTCCTTTACAACTTTTTCACTGATTCTGAGGTATGTCATACTGAATTCTTTTTCTCACAGCGCATGTGTGTGTATGAGCTCCGCTTCCACTCCAGGAAAGAGAATTTTGGAGCTGAGTAGATGAGAGTTTGTCACAGGTGACCATTTCTCTTTTGGAGCACCATCCATTTGGTGTGGGGTTTTGTGTGTTTGGATGCGGCTTTTGACAATGTCTGTGGGTTGTTCCATAGTGTGTTGTGGGATGGCTCTCCCCGTGCCTTGCCCTTCCCTGTTTTCTTTTTTTTTTTTTTTTTTTTTTTTTTTTCACACACACACACTGTATCCCTGTTTTCTTGTATTCATCTTTTCTGAATGCCTGGTACCCAAGCGCCAGCTCCTGGTTTTCACTAGCTACTGTTATCCTTGACTCCCAAGGATCCTCAAGTTGGAGCAAGGTCTAAGGAGAGCCTTACAAATGAAGGCAAGGATAGCAGTGTCCACCCTATGAGGACAGAACCAGGCAAGGTCATTCATAGGGAGACAACTGCGGGAAGACACATGAGCCTTGGTTCCTGCCCACAGGATCAGGTAATGCAGGGGACGAGAACAGCCATCCTGCCTGAGCTCCCTCCGGGCATGGCTTTGCCACCACTGCTTGCCACCCTTGCCCACAATGGCAGCAAAACAGTCCCCGGACTGACCCCCAGTGACCTCTGTGCCAGCCCATTGTTTTGACTTGGCTCCTGAGTTCTTGTGATGGTTTTTCTTCCCGACCTCAGTACATTATAGGTAGAGCCGCCAGCTCAAGGCCATTGTCCTCAGTTTCATAGCCACTGCCGTCTCTTCACCACCGTCTTCGGTGGAGGCTCAGGTTGGCTGCTGACCATGCTGTGGGGTCTCCTTTGGGGACTTAGCTGGCTGTACCCTGGTCCCCGTTGCAGACTTCCCGCTGCACGCAGTGGATGCTTGAAGGGGCTGTTTTCATACCCAAGTCAGGAGCACCATTAGCTTTGACTCCTTAAAATCTGCCCCAGAACTGACCCTTTAAATGGAGTCCTTTGTTTTTTGTTTTTTTTTTTCTGGTCTTTTTTTAAATGTCACATTTGCCTCGATAATACCTATGACTAATATTGCTATGGATGTTTTACAGTTTATAAAGTGCTTTTTGAATGCATTGTCTCAATTTATCCTCCACCAACCCTCTGACGTTGTGTGTATCTTTATTACCCTCATTCTACACATAAGACTGAGGGTCATGGAAGTTACATAAGTTGCCTGTAGTCGTAATGTAGGTGGCAGAGCTCGGAGATGAACTCAGATGCTTTGAGTTCCAAATCTCAAGATCTTTCCACTGTACTCCCTTCCTTTTAATACCCTGCATGCAAATCAGCTTCCAGAACCTTCCACAATGAATATATCATTACCATACCTTGAGTGCACTCCTTTTCTATTGACTTTTCTGATAAAATCAGATGCACTCTCATTAATCCTGGAACCATTTTTAATCTCCGAGGACTAACTTTTTTTTTCTCATAATACATCCTTTGGTCATGGTTGGACTGAGGCTCTCCTAAAAGAGGAAGGGGTAAGACTTTGTTGTTCGTGTCCTTTATTAAGTGCCAGTTGTATGCTTGTGCTAGTAAGAAGCTCCAGGAGCTCTGGACTTATGGATCGGTAACTTGTGGTCAACTCTGTTTGTGAAAGAAAAATCCACTTAATTCTCTCTCACCTTGACCCTGGAATGGCACAGTCCTGGATCCCTTGACCCTAAGCTCCCACCAATGGATCAGTGAGTTGCATGAGATTAAAACAATCACAAATTAAGTCTTGTGGTAACATCCACTTCATCCTATACACAGAATGAGAATTCTAAAAAGACTTCTGATGTGATGCTTCCCAATTACCAGGGAATGGAATCGTGCATTCCCCAGCACAAAGCACACCCTCAGTTTATCATTTACAACCACAGGACCAAAAGGCACCAGTCAGCAAATGAGAGGAGATGCTACGATCAAAGGAGAGGAAAAACAGAGGTCACATAAGTCCCCATGCACCTGTTGTCAGGCTGCTCACATGGGGCTTCTTTTGGGGTGATGGGTGAAGGCTGCTGAACAGTACTTGCTGTTTGACACGGGAGACTGTGGAGGACTCCCCTCTCCATCCCTGGCCTCCTCTTCCACCCCCGTTTATGTGTCTGGCAGGTGCTGTATGTGTGTGTGTGTGTGTGTGTGTGTGTATGTGTGTGTAGGGGGCTTCTTGTTGCCCTGGCTTGTGATTTTTCTCTTCACTGTTACCTGTTCGACCACATGGACACCAGGGTCATCTTCTGAGATGAGGAAGGAACCGAGGAATGGTTATGTCAAGGCCTTCTCTTGTAGGATTTTGCCTCATGTGGGGGAGGGGCAGTCATTCTCTGGTCACCCCCAAACTCTCCTCCTGTGGGGACTTGGAGGGGTGCTTGCCATTGACACTCTGCCCCAGTGGGGAGTCCCTTCCTTCACACTCATGTGTGACCAGGACAGGAGAGACTTTCAAAACCACTACTTTTAAGGGTTGCGGAACTAACCTAGAGAACAGGCCCCACAAAAGAAGCCTTGCTGGTAGAGTCTAAGCCCTTTTCCTTCATAATTATTAATCCCCAGAGAAGAAGCTGGAAGACTTCTAGATGCTTCTTCCTTTTATTGCCGGGAGTGCTGCAGGCCTGTATTCTTGCCAGAAACACACGTGCTCGCTCCTGGGAGGCTCTGTCTTGAGAGGGAAATGTGTTTTATTCATGGAGACAGGTTAGTCGTGTGCCATACAAGCAGCTTCTGCGCCTCCTCCGAGCAGTTTTAAGATACAGGTGCTTCAGTGGCCCTTCCAAGTTCAGGCAGCCTGCACCTCTTGCTGTCTGCCGGACCTCCTCAGTTGTTAGCATGTGTGTCTCTTGCCTGCTTTCTTTGGCAAACAATTAAGTTGGGTAAACAGCTTTACAAAGATGAAAAGATAGTCAGAGATGTGTCCTGAAGATTTTTTTTTTTTTTAACTTCCAACTACTAAAATTGATTACATGACTCACATCTCTTCTCAGAACCTGGTGATTAATTCCCTAATTGGTTAGTAGCATAACCACTCTTATTTAATAGATAATGTTTAAAGCATTTAACCTAATGTTTTTTTTTAATTAGTTTATTTTATTTTATTATTTATTTTTGGCTGCGTTTGGGTCTTAGTTGCTGCACGCGGGCTTTCTGTAGTTGCGGAGAGCGGTTGCTACTCTTCGTTGTGGTGCGCGGGCTTCTCATTGCAGTGGCTTGTCTTTGTTGCGGAGCACGGGCTCTAGGCGTGCGGGCTTCAGTAGTTGTGGCACATGGGCTCAGTAGTTGCGACTCACCAGCTCTAGAGCGCAGGCTCAGTAGTTGTGGTGCACGGGCTTAGTTGCTCTGCAGCATGTGGGATCTTCCCAGACCAGGGCTCAAACCTGTGTCCCCTGCATTGGCAGGCAGATTCTTAACCACTGAGCCACCAGGGAAGTCCCTAACCTAATGTTTATAGAGTTTACGTTATAGAGGAACTGAAGGGAGGTAATGAACTGTATCCACTCCACCTTTCCATCATCCTTGAAAAGATACATAGGTGGCAAGTAGCGCCATTTTATAAAAAGCTGAAGGATAGGAGAATTGGCTACCTACTCCCCCAAGACACACAATAAAGTATGAAATCTGAAATTTCATGGGAATTCTTCACTCTAAATACTGTGTATAATCTGGTCACATTTGCCTCCCCAGGGTCTGCAAACCATGGCCCGGGGGCCAAACCCAGCTCACTGCCTGTGAGCTAAGAATGGTTTTTACATTTTTAAATGGTTAAAAAAATCAAAAGGAAAATCATATCCTGTGGCATGAGAAAATTGTATTAAATTCAATTTTAGTGTCAAAAGATAACGTTTCATTGCATCACACTTGCCCATTCATTTACTGTTGACTAGACAGTAAATGACTGCTGCTTTTGCTCTACAATAGCGGAGTAGAGTAGTTGCAGTAGAGACCATATAGCCCACAAAGCCAAAAATATTTATCATCTGACCCTTTAGCAAAAAAATTTACGGACCCTGGTCTACAAGTCACCGTGGTTTTGTGGTTTGATTTGGGTAAAGGGTAAAATGGCTAAAATGTCAACTCTTTATCAGGCATTGCAGAGACACTTGACATTGATTATCTCCTTTTATTTTTCCAACAAATGTGGTTAGTTCTGTCATCCACATTTTACAGAACAGGAAAATGAGACCTAGAAGAGGCATTTGTTCAAGGTCACATAATAAGTGGGCAAATTGGGATTTAATTTGTTCCGTCTGACCTCAGAGTCCACCTTGCACAGTGTACCCCACGGCTCCTGAATTTCACTCCATCCTTTTTTTTGAGGGGGGGTGGCGCCTTGTGGCTTGCGGGATCCTAGTTCCTCAACCAGGGATTGAACCTGGGCCCTCTGCAGTGGAAGTGCAGAGTCCTAACCACTGGACTGCCAAGGAATTCCCGAGCTCCATCCTTGATTGGATCACTTGGTTAGGAAATTTTGTCACGTGTCTTTTTTTTAAATCATAAGAAAATAATTTTAATTTTTTATTCTTACATTTCCTAACATTCATATTTTCAGTGAAAATGTTTCAAATTATTTACAGTTTGAATGCAATTACATCTCTTAATCCTGGGCATTTAATATAACACAAATTATGTGAAAATTCAGTTATAACACAACTAGTAATTTTGCTGACATAAGGGTAAGACTATATTTTGTAGAATAGATGTAAAAATAATTTATGAATTATTACATCTTTATTTTATTACTCATCTAAACATGGCTAAACTATCCACATGTAACAGCAGTAATTATATTTTTATTATCTTTGTTATTTGTGACTCTTAGTCATATGAAACCCAAAGCTTAACACAAATTATTTTGTATTTATATTTTTGAGACTTATTTTTTATTGAGGCAACACTGGTTTATAACATTATATAAGTCGCTCGTGTACAAGATTGTATTTCTACTTCTATATAGCCTACAGTATGCTTACCACCAAAAATTTAGTTTCTGGGACTTAGGGAACTAAGATCCCACATGCTGCGCGGCGTGGCCAAAAAATTGAAGGAAGGAAGGAAGGAAGGAAAAATAAAATGAACCTTAAAAAAAAAATTTAGTTTCCACTTGTCACCATCGAGTTGATATTTTGCCATTTGTGACAACATGGACGGGCACCATGGGTACCACCCTAAGCGTCACACGTGTCTTAATGACTGACCCTAAGTGGCATTTTTTAAACACATTGTGAAAAGAGGTGAGGACACTGGTTTTCTCTCTCCATTCTGCTTGTGGACATTCTTTCAACAACAGGAACCTCCAGGCCCTAAACACTCGTGCTAGAAGTGAGCACATGTGCCTGCTTCTTGGCCGTCTTAGCTGAGTGTCTGGGGGTCTTCCCGGTAGCTGCCCTGATCCCTGCCTGCACCACCTGGGCCCCAACCCCCACTCTGAGGCCATAGGATGGCCACCTCCTCACGGCTGGTGCTGAAGGCCTGGCCGCTGTGCCAGGCAAAGGGGGCTCAGTTCTCTGTGAGGCCCAGGGAGGCTGGGTGTGCACTGCAGAAGCAAATTCTGCTGGTCTTTCATTTGTCTTTGTTGTTCAGGCTTACAAGGAATGGAAGATCATTTCCTCATTTACCCCTTCGTCCTCTGAGTCCAGAGAGGAAAGCCGGTGGCTGATTGAGGTGCCCCTAGAGAAACGCAGCTCCTCCCAGGGCAGGGCTGTCATGGTGAATCCGGAAATGTACAAGGTGAGTATCAGCCACGGGTCCATGAGCTTGCTTGACAGGGAGCCAGTAAGCAGGGTTTGGCCGATAAGATGGTGTTAAAGATGGAGCCTGTGGTGCGGGTCTTCCTGCCCGTCAGCACTAGGGGGTGGAGGTTGGGAAAGGGAATGTGGGCGGCTCAGCGCTGGCGAGCCCCTCTTCTCAGCAGAGAGCCAGGCTTGATGGGGGGGTGCCGAAGGGGGAGGGTGGCACCTTCTGTTCGCCTCTGGAGCTCTGTTCAGAAACTCTGACATTGCTGACGGGGAACTCAGAAGTGAAGTCCGTGACTGTAGTCAGTGGAGACCATTGTCTTCCAGCCTTGTCTGTGAAGGGACCCTGTCTCCCTTCCCCTGGGCGTCCCACTACATCACCGAGAAGTAGGCCAAAGCTGAAAAGCTCTGTGGAGTTCTAGACCGATGGAGGCTGACAGAGGCCTCAAGAGTGAGGGCAACACCACAGAAAACCGAACCAGAAAAAACCAAAAGCTGTGGGAGAAACTACTGTCCTAGTTTTATGTCTCCTACATAGTAGAAAACAAATAAACAGAAGAGCAGTTACCTGGTTATTTCTGTAACTACCTGGAAGGCTCTGCACATAGATGTTAAATCATCACCAAGCTGTGCAGACCTCTGGGTAGCCACAAATCCGTTGTTGTTTTGAAATGTGCATGATTTAATCAAGGAGGTCCTCCCTGAATCTAAGACATAGTCCCCTTACACCCAGTGTCCTCAGTCATGGGGTAGGTCAGGAGTAATATAGTGCTAATAATTGTCACAATAGCAGCGTGGGACTGCTCCAATTTTTTTTTTTTTTTTTTTCAATTTTGGCCGCACTGTGCAGCTTGTGGGATCTTAGTTCCCCAACCAGGGATCGAACCCTGGCCCTTGCCAGTGAAAGTGTGGAGTCCTCACCCCTGGACCGCCAGGGAATTCCCACTGCTCCAATTTTTTAAAATAAGTTACAGTAATTGGATAGGATCTGACTCTTGGGGTAAACTGAGTGGAAGGTACACGGGACCTCTCTGCAGTATCTTTGTAACCTCCTAGGAATCTATAATTATTTCAAAGTGGACAAGTACAGCAGATTCAAGGGTGGGCCTGTACTGACGCTGCCCCCCTCGCTAGAGTTCGCTTCCCTGTGCTGCAGCCACAGTGGGCTCCCCACGTCCTGCTCAGGCCTGGGCTGTACTTCATAAAACGTACTTTTTGAATATTTCTCCAAAATCAGAATAAGGCCGTTGAAGTGAGACACGTTGTACTGTAGCCTGAAGGCTCATGCCTTTGTCCTGATCTTGTCTTTAGCTCCTGAACGGGGAGCTGAAGCAGCTGTACACGGCCATCACCCGGGCTCGGGTCAACCTCTGGATCTTTGACGAAAACCCAGAGAAGCGGGCTCCTGCTTTCAAATATTTCATGAAAAGGAATTTTGTCAAGGTCGTGAAAATGGATGAAAATAAAGGTAAGCGCTCATTAAAATATTCTGGCTGTTGGACAGAAAGCATGTTACTCTCAACTGCTCTATGGCCAGGGGTAAAGGGTATAGTTTTTGGAAAGCACTTTCTTTCCACATTCTTCTGAGAAATGAGTGTTCCTATTTATTGCTAAAGTGTGTGGGAGACTGAAGTTGTAATGAGATTGGGAGGGTTAACTCCTTCAGGGAAGAACTTTTATTTGTCCTTTAAAAGTAAGGATCATGGGCAAAGAATAGACAAAATAGGCTTTTTTGGGAAAATACAAATTAACTGTGGGCTTTTGGACAGCTGTTTGGCAATATCTATCAAAATAAAAAATGCACAGACCTTTTGACCCAGTAATTCCACTTCTAAGGATCTATCCAGAGATACTCTTTTATAAAATCTCCAAGATAACATGCACGAGAGTACTCGTTACAGCCCCGTTTGTAATCATAAGAAACTAAGAACGACTTAAGTGTCCATAAAGGTGAAAGTGTCTGCAGTGGCTCCTCTGGTGCTGGGACCGGTGGGTGTGAGGTTGTTAACTAGATGTGGACCTCTTTAACTTTTCACCATTTCTGTGCTGTTTGCAGTGTTTAAAAAGAAAAACCAACATCATTATGTATTGTTTTTCATAATTTACAAAGGCTAGCTAATTAAAAAATGGAATGAAGGTCTCCTGCTGGGATAACTGGGAGATAAATAATCAGCCCTCATGAAGGAGAACATTGTTCTGTTTCTTGGGGGTTAGCTGTTGAGTTGGCCGCTCCAGGCCATGGTGAATTTCTCCAAAGATGGGGGAAAGCCCATGGCCCTGTGGCTGCAGAGAGGTTTGTTGGTTTCCTGAGCATTTTCCAGCCAGTTTTATGGAGAGTGTTTCTGGTTACAGCCAATGGCTCAGTCAGGGACCAGGATTAGATGCTCTTTTCCTGGGACCTGACTGTGGTGCCATAATGTGAAAAGTCGAAGGCTTGGGGTTAACCTGGCTTCTCATTAGAACTTTCCACCTGTGCAGCCATGGGACTTAATTCAGCTACCACTTTCTCCCCCTGGACCTCCACTTCCTCTACTAAAAGGAAAACGAGTGCGTTGACCTACCGTGGTGGTTCTTATTCCTCCCATCATCTCAGAGTCCTTTTATTCTCACAATATGTTCTGGCAACCCATTGTAAGAGATCAAGATTGGCGATTTTTTTTTTAATTTAAAAGTTCAAAATGAAAAAGGATTACAATTAAAATTATCTCTTGTTTGCATTAAGAATGCAAGAAAAAGTCCCATCTTAATTGTGAGTTATGAATTGCACGTGGTAAAGTCTTTGAGGACATCTGTTCTCACTGTTCTGGGGAGCTGGGGACGAGTGTGGTGACTTTGCATTTGGGGGTCTCTTCAACGCGGCACCAGTAGAGGTCACCGGCCAGATGCAGAGATACTGTGTGGGGCTTTGCTGTGGGAATAAGATGTCACCTGGACACTCACAGTGCACACAGCACCAGAACAAGATGCTGCAAAGTCAGCTTTGCACACGGTGCGTGTGGGGGGCTGCAAGGATTGGCGTGTGTTTTTGCACCACCTAAACAAAGCTGGCCTGTCTGCCTGGCCCCTCTAGTTGACATCTGTTGGCTGAGGGGACTCTGACCTTCCGGCTCAGATTTGGCTTCCGCGTCGTCCTGATATCCAGCCTTCTGTGTGTTTCATGAAGCTGTGGCTCGGAACCCCCAGGGAGTGTCGCCTCTGCCCCCACCCCCAGCACCGCTGGCAGTGCTCAGGGGTCCTCAGCAAGGGGGGCCAGCGCAGTCACCGCCAGCTGCTGAGGCTGACAGACGGGACCAGTAGCAGGTGGTGGCAGTGGTCAACGTCCACCAACCAGAATGTGTCAGATTGCTTGCTGTGATGAGGGCAAAGTCTGCACATTTGGAAATACTGTCACATCCTATCACCTTGTCCCTTGCTAAGGCCCCCGGCATGGGAGTTTGCCAAGAGCTACATGGCTTTGGGTTTTCAAGGAGGAACTGGAAATTGCTGTCTGTCTTCTAATTCGTATCTCTAGGAAAGGAAGGCAGACCAAAGTTCAAAAATCAAACAGCATCTTTTCTCACCTCCACCTCCTTCTCCCAAAACCCACCACAACCTGGCTTGGTAAGCTACACTCTACCTTACATGAACGCTAGACAGACAACATAGGTGTGTTCGTTTGCTCAGGCCGCTATAACAAATACCACAGACTGGGTGGCTTACACAACAGAAGTTATTGTCTCAGTTCTGGAGCCTAGAAGTCTAAGATCAATAAAGCTGTCAGTGGTTTGATTTCTTCTGAGGCCTCTCTCCTTGGCTGTAGATGGCCTTTTCTCTGTGTCAGCCCCCTGTGTCTCTTTGTATGTGTTAATCTCCTCTTCTTATAAGGATGCCAGTCAGATTGGATCAGGGCCCACCCATATGACCTCATTTTACCTTAGTCACCTCTTTAAAGACCCTTGTCTCCAAATACAGTCACGTTCCGAGCGACTGGGGGTTAGGACTTCAACACTTGAAATTTTGGGCGTAGGGGAACAAAATCGAGCCCATAACAACAGGTTTCAGTGAAGGAATCCCCAGAGAAGCAAACCCACGTTTCTCTTTCATTTTAGACCTCGATGATAGCATGTTTGTTAAAACCTCAACCCCTGCGGAGTGGATCGCCCAAGGAGATTACTATGCTAAACACCAGTGCTGGAAGGTAAGGAGAGAGAGGTCTGCGTGACCTGTGGCCTCGTCAAGCCTCACCAGCAGGTTTCTCATCACTGCATTTGTCACCAGGACGGGGCGGGGGTCGGGGTCATGGTACTTGTGCTGCTGCCCCTTCTGCGACATCAGGTCACCCGCCATGCAGAGATCTCCCTGTCCCGCTCCCCACCACCCCCGTGCGGTCATGACAAGCCTGCCTTTTGGCCAAGTGCCAGCGTGTGATCATAGGAAGAGGAAGGGTCCTGGCCTCTGCCCGCTGAGGAATCCTTCTATCGGGAGGGATGGGGAACAGGCTGCATTCCCAATGGGGGAAGCTGCAGAGTTGCTCCATAAGGGGGCTAGGATGGATACAGAGAGGGGTGAAGGCCTGTGGTCACCCCTGCATTCAGGTGTAAGGGAGGAGAAAACAGTTTGCCCTGTTGTGTGTTTGGCCGTGTCGGGATAGTGTTTCCATAAATATGCAGCTGCAGAAGTTGACTGAGCCCTGCACTGTATTCACTGCCCATCCTTGTTGTAATTGGCAAGGAATACTAAACACCTGGCTGTTGTTATAAAACCAAGATTTTTTTTTTTTCAGAGAGGGGGTAGAGCGGGACAATGTGGGCAGCAGGTGTGGGTATGAAACTAGAAACCTATAAAGTCTTTCCCTTTCTCGCTTCAGAACACAGCTGGTGTTACACGCATTGCCCGTGGATTTCCAATTCTTTATCCCTTGAAAGATACCTTTTGAATGTTTGAATCTAAAATCTTTTGAGGGGAGTAGCACAGATGAGAATGTTATAAAAAGCCTCCTCCTCACCTGACTTTATTTTGACTCCACTAAAGGGCTTTGGGACTCAGGAAGTTATTGTTTTTGGCTGCGTGTCAGTAAGTGTCTCAGAACCACCGTACAAGTGGAAACCCTTGAGGTCCATTCATTCAGCATATCCTCTGGAGCTGTGGGCCCAGCATTGTGTTTAGGTCATGGGGATGTGACAGTGGGCAGGATAGGTGTACAGAAGAGGGCACAGTGCCAGCAGTTCCCGATGTCACATGTGAATGACAAGCTGCCTCCAGAACCGCCTGTCCTGGACGGTGTGGCCAGGGAAGGCTACTTTGAGTGGAAGCCTTGAGCTGGGACCTGTAGGGTAAATGAAGTTAACCAGGCAGAGGAGGGATGTAAGAGCATTTCACTCAGAGGGAAGAGTGTGTGCAAAGGCCCTGTGGCAGAAAGGAGCATTTCGTGTGTCACAGGAATGAAAGGAGACCCACGGGGCTGGGGAGGCTGGCACAGAGAGCCCGGGGGGAGAGATGCCATCCTGCCCGTGTTATCAGTAAGTGCCACTTAATCCTTCTCTTGCCCACACTGAGGCCTAATCTCTACGTGCTGGGCAGAACATGAACTTTCTGCCCTGTAGTCCATACTTGGAGACATGTCAGCAACTTTCTGCTGGTGGGGAGCAGGGAGCAGGCTGACTCCCGTGGGACACTTGTCTGCCCATCTTCTATTTGCTACATACAGGTCTGCATGTGCCGAGGATCTGCTCAGTTATCTTCTGGGATGTGTTGGGACACCATCTCTGTCCCCGTTTCTACCATAATAGGTGCACTGCTCCGGCTCCACCAACACTGCCCACTAGCCTTGGTCGTTACCAACTAGAGGGGACCTATGTTGAGCCCAGAAAAGCCACTGGGCAACCTTGGGCCAGTTGCTCCATGTCCTTGACCTGAGGTTGCTACCAAATACAGTGGGAAGGATGAAACATCTCACACGCGGCTATTGAAGATCAGATGAGGGTGTTATTATGGTGACCTGTAAAAATATGTCTGATGTGCCTTTTCCATGGCTCCTCGGTGTTTCCAAAGGGAAGCTTTGAGTCCAGAGTGTTAGCTGGTAACACAATTAGGCTTTATCCTCTGGGGCCGTTTTCTCTTTCCTTTTTTTAAAATTTTTATTGGAGTATAATTGATGTACAATGTTGTGTTAGTTTCAGGCATACAGCATAGTAAGTTATCCATATACATATATCCACTCTTTTTTAGATTCTTTTCCCACATAGGTCATTACAGAGTATTGAGTAGAGCTCCCTGTGCTGTATAGTAGGTCCTTATTAGTTATCTATTTTATATGTAGCAATGTGTATATATCAGTCCCAATTGAGGCTGTTTTCTTTAGTGTTTCAGCACCTTCCTGCCCCTCCCTCTCGGATTTGGCTGGGGTGAGGCCCAATGCTTTGTCCGTGCAGACATGGAATGCGTGCTTTAACTCTTGTTTCTGTGTCACCTCTGTGACCTTGCTGGAAACAGAAACCTTTGGTCTGTTCCAGGTTGCAGCCAAGTGTTTCCAAAAGGGAGGTGCGTTGGAGAAGGAGAAGCTGGCTCTGGCCCACAACGCCGCCCTGAACATGAAATCCAAGAAAGTCAGCCCCAAGTAAGAGCCTCGGGGGTCATTTCTGGTTTGCTCTGATGAGAGAGAGCTGCAGGTTCAATCTACTGGTACCATATTTCATGGAAACCCTGTTCTATTTCCCCCTCCCAGGGAAAAGCAGGTGGAATATTTGGAACTGGCTAAGACGTATCTGCAGTGCAAGGAGCCAAAGCTGTCCCTTAAGTGCCTGAGCTACGCCAAGGAGTTCCAGCTGTGTGCCCAGCTGTGCGAGAGGCTGGGAAAGGTACGTTTGGCCCACGGCTGCTCCTAGGAGAACTGGGCTCCGTGGGGCAGATGGAAGGGTGGCCCCCAGCCTCCGCCTGTGTCAGGAAGGGCTTCCATCCTCCCAAGTGGAAGAGGTTGGCCCTGTTGATTCTGTGGGTGGCCCTTCTTTCTCCATCTGCTCAAGCATTTAGATGGTTTCAATGACTGTGTGTGTGTGTATGTGTGTGTGTGTGTGTGTGTGTGTGTGTGTGTCCATGTCTGCGAATGTTTGCGACCCGTTATTAACCACAGGGAGGCCAAATGTTCACATCAAAGGGAAGACAGGTTTTAGAATATTCCTGCCTTTTCTTTCTCCATGTTCAGTCTGGAGTGAGCCTGGGTGGATGGTCTGGTAGTTACATGGTGGTTTCTCTGTGTCCCAGCAATTACTCTAGATCTGCACTGACCCATCTGGCAGCCACTAGCCACATGTGGCTACTTAATTAAACATTTAGGTTAACTAAAATGTAATAAAGTCAAAAATTCACTTCCGCAGTCTCACTAGCCACGTCTCAAGTGCACGTTGTGATAGAACATTTCCATTGTTCTAGAAGCGCTAGTGGACAGAGTTGCTGGTCCAGAGCACAGGGCTCACAGTGTGGTCTGCAGGCTGGCACAGGCCACAGACTCTTATTATCTGCAACAAGATTAACTCCAAAGAGGAAAGTAGACGGAGATTTTTATGGCAATTTGGCATTGCTGTGACATCGAGAGGTGATGATTTTCTTAGTGATTCATTTTTCTTCTTTTTATTGAGATATAATTGATGTATAATATCAAACTGGTTTTAGTTGTACAGCATAATGATTCAATATATACATAAATTGCAAAATGATCACCGCAGTAAGTTTAGTTAATGTCCGTCACCACACATAGTGATGATCTTTTTTCTTGTGATGAGAACATTTAAGATCGTTTTCATTTACATGTGGAACCTAAAAAATAAAACAAATGAACAAAGATAACAAAACAGGAGCAGACTCACTGATACAGAGAACAAACCAGTGGTTACCAGAGAGGAGTGGAGGTAGGGGCGAAATAAGTGAAGAGGATGAAGAGGTACAAACTACCAGGTGTAAAATAAATAAGTACAGGATGTAATGTACAGCACAGGGAATATAGCCAGTATTTTATAATAACTTTGTATAGCGTGTAATTGATAAAAATATCAAATAACTGTGTTGTATACCTAAAGCTAATATAATATTGTAAGTGAACTATTACTTCAATAAAAAATAATAAAACAAAAATAAATAAAAATTTTAAAAGATTACTTTCTTAGCAACTTTCAAATACACAATACACTGTTATTAACTACAGTCACAATGCTGTACAAAAGCAGTTCATTTTTTTAATTTTAATTAAAAAATTTTTAAATTGAAGTATAGCTGATGTACAGTAATATGTAAGTTACAGGTGTACAATATAGTGATTCACAATTTCTAAAGGTTATACTCCATTTATAGTTATTATAAAATATTGGCTATATTCCCCATGTTGTACAATATATCCTTGTAGCTTTTTTTTGATATATATATATACTTTTAAAATTTTATTTATTTAATTTATTTATTTTTGGCTGCATTGGGTCTTTGTTGCTGCACGCAGGCTTTCTCAAGTTGCGGCGAGCGGGGGCTACTCTTCGTTGCAGTGCGCAGTCTTCTCATTGTGGTCGCTTCTCTTGTTGCAGAGCACAGGCTCTAGGCAGCTGGCCTTCAGTAGTTGTGGCATGAGGGCTCTAGAGCACAGGCTCAGTAGTTGTGGCGCACAGGCTTACTTGCTCCACGGCACGTGGGATCCTCCCGGACCAGGGCTCAAACCCATGTCCCCTGCATAGGCAGGCGGACTCTTAAACCACTGCGCCACCAGGGAAGCCCCTATCCTTGAAGCTTATTTTTTACCTAATACTTTGTACCTCTTAATCCTCTACTTCTGTCTTGCCCCTCCCCGTGACTGGTAACCACTAGTTTGTTCTCTAAATCTGTGAGTCTCCTCTTTTTATGTTTTGTTCACTAGTTTGTTGTATTTTTTAGATTCCACATACAAGTGATATCATACTGTATTTGTCTTTCTCTGACTTTTTTCACTTAGCACGGTACTCTCCATCCATGTTACTGCAAATGGCTGAGTAGTATTCTTTTTTATGGCTGAGTAGTATTCCACTGTATATATGTACCACATCTTCTTTATCCATTCCTCTGCCGATGGACACTTAGGTTGCTTCCATATCTTGGCTATCGTAAATAATACGAAGCAGTTCATTTTTACCATATCCGTTGTAGTGGGTTGGACGTGAAACCATCCGGTCCTCACCACGGGTGCTGCTGTAGGGTTTCCGGCTGCAGCTGCTGCATTTCCTCCTGCGTCAGGTGTTATGACCGTCCAGTAGGGAGGGGGTTGTTCATGTCTGTATGTGAACTGGAGGAACTCCTGGACCCTCAGAGCACCCTGGGCATTGGGCTGGGTTGGGGTGGGACCTCCTGGGAAGTTTGAAGTGTGGCCCCAAGTCAGTGTCAGAGAAGATAAGACCGTCCCAAGGCTGCCCTCCCTGCCCCATGTTTAGTACGGGACGTGACTAGTTAGCATGTGGGAGAAGGGGGTGGAATGGGGATTTCAGCGTGGGAAGGAAGTTTGGGTCATAAGATTCCAGGAACTAAAACGGTTTCTGAACTCTCCATGTTCCTTTGTCCCCTGGCCTCCATCTCCAACGCACCCCCTTGGGCCCTAAGCAGTGACAGCGACAGGGGACAGGCCTGAACCTGTTGCTTTCCCCTGTTTGCCTGACAGCGCCCATCCCGGCTGAGCCAGAGCCCCCTTCCTTGTCTGCTCACCTTGCCTCCCCAAGGCCTGCGGAGCTCCACCTCTGAAAGCGGGGTGGGGCCCAGGAGGCC
Organism: Balaenoptera musculus; assembly: GCF_009873245.2. Classification (NCBI taxonomy): domain Eukaryota; kingdom Metazoa; phylum Chordata; class Mammalia; order Artiodactyla; family Balaenopteridae; genus Balaenoptera; species Balaenoptera musculus. The sequence goes on from NC_045795.1 coordinate 55,417,594, forward strand.
AGATGTCCGGCCCGCGTCCCCTTCTCCAGGACCTCAGTGCCTTCAGGATGTGGAGGCCGCCCTGGTCCTGGAGACACAGGCTGCCGGCCTTCCTCATGTCCCCAGGGTTGACCACCGGTGCCAGCTCCTTCTGCCTTCTCTCGCCAGCACATTCCAGTAGCTCTGAGCCCTAGCCGGGGAAGAGTCTGGTCCCTTTCTTTGCTCAGGCCCCTCCCTGGCAGGATATTCAACCCACAGACAGCATCAGACCTCTTGCGGTCATCCCACCAAACTAGCCAGCATGATTCAAGTTGACCACCTTTTGCAAAATCCTTAGGCCGCACCGCCTCCCTGTTTACGGTCCCCAGACATGTGCTGACCTTGGGAGAAGGGTTTGTGAGGCGGCTGTGGGAGCACAAGGTTTCCTTTCAGGGATTCCTCTGCCTTGCCTGCTTCCTGCCTCTCCAGAGGTCAACACTGGTTTCCCTGGAAACCTCTCAGGGCCCTTGCTCTGGGCGGCAGGAGCCCAGAGACCCAGGCAGGGGGCCTGCTTAGAGCCAGCCCTCCTCTCTCTCGACCCACTTGGGTGCACGCTTGCACCTAAGGGGGCCTGCGCTCACCCTGGGGGCTTTCTTCTGAGTAGTCAGCCTTGTCAAGGAGAGGAAAAGGTGGTTAGGGGTTATGGTTATGGGGTTTGATTGATGTGGCAAAATGGGTCTAGTAGCTCCCTGGTCTGTGAGGTCTCTGGACATAGAAGAACCTCACACCTGGATCTTGTTCGTATTTTGGTATTTCGTGTAGCTTGTCTTGTTAAATAAAACCCAGCTGAGATTTATTAGAGAGTCTGGCATATGCATTTTGTTTTGTTCCATTTTGATTCTGTTTTCTCTTTGGATGTCAGGTGCAAGCAGTTGAGTTAGGAAATGAAATATTCAACAAATAGGTAGCCCCCCGCTGCCCCCCGCCCAGTGTGTACCAGGCACTGTGGGCGCTTGGCAACCAACAGGCAGCAGAGCAGGGGCCTCTGCCTTTTGTAGTTTTCCTTTCTAGTGTGGGAGAGAGGTGACAGAGCCAATAGTACAGAAGATGTCAGCGGGGATGAGGGCTGGGGGAGGGGAGAGAGGGTGTCAAGCGTTGCCGTTTTAGGTGCAGGCGGGCTCAGGGAGCTGACTTCTGCAAGGAGACCACGAGAACAGCTGCCTCCGGAGGACATTGCAGATAAAAGCCCCCAAGGTGGGAGTGTATGGGCGAGTTTGAAAAACAGCAAGGAAGCCAGTTTGGCCAAAGCAGAGTGAGTGGGGTCAAACTGGTAAAATGAGCCAGAGAGTGTGGCAGGAACAAATCAGGTAGGACCTTGTGGTCCACGGTAGGGACTGGATTTGTTCCAGGGTGAGGGGGAGCCAGTGGAAGGTTTTGATTGGAGGGGTGACATGAAACAAATTATTGGGATGCTCTGTGGAGAGCTCTGTAGGCAGCAAAAGTAGAAGCGGAAAGGCCAGTTAGGAGGGGTGAACAGCGGCTTAGGCTGAGATGCTGCGGCTTGGATTGCCTCCATGGTGGTGGAGGGGCTAGGAAGGGGTCCTGTCTGGGAAATGTTGGGAGAGCCAAGCCAACGGGATTAACTGATAAGCTGGGCAGGAAACGTGAGAGGAAGAGGAGTGGAATATACTCTTCTGTTCACGCAAACCCACCATCATTTTATATTCTTCATCCTCTTCCTCCTCATGGCCATTTCCATTCTCTTCTCATTGGCTGCCATTCCAATGCGGTTAATATATGTCCCCATCCACATGCATAACCAAAGAATAAATAGTATTCTCTGTACATATTTATTTTAAGCGTAACTTTTTCCACCCTCTGCTATGGTGTTAAGGTCTGGCCAGGTTTCTGACCACTGTTTGTATTCCAGAATGGGCATCCACTGCGTTTGACTTACCCATTTCCCTAGTGGTGAACATCCGAGTCGCCACCAACTCCCAGCTGCCACACACAAGCACTGTGACACAGTGCATCCCCTTCCAGTGCTGTGAACTGCTAGGAGTGGGCTTGCTGACCCCAGGGGGTGCATGTGTTTTAATTTCACCAGGTGAAAGTTGAAAGCCACTTTGCTTTCCAGAGCAGCTGTACCACTCCGTGCATGAGGGGTCCTTGTGCCCCATATCCATGACCACGTTCAGAGGGTTCTGATTTTCTAATTTTTGCAGACCTCATGGATGTATCTCACTGTGGCTTTAATTTACATTTCTCTGGTTATTAGCAAGGTTGAGCATCTTCATTTATTTGTTAGTCATTTAAGATCCCCCCACTGCAAACTGCCAGTTCATACCCTTTGCCTAGTTTTCTGGAAAGTCTTTTTCTTGTGTTTGCAGGAATCCATTTTATGTTCTGGACCTGCCCACTCTAGTACAGTAGCCAGTGGCCACATGTGGCAATTTATATTAACATTAATTAAATGAAATCGAAAATACAGTTCCTCAGTTACACTATCCACACATTTCCTGTGCTCAGTGTTCACACGTGGCTAGTGGCTACCATATTGGATAGATAGATACAGAACATGTCCATCTTTACAAAAGGCTCTGTCTGACAGTGCTGGGCTAGATGTTAATGTTTGTCTTCTCTCTGTTAGCTTTATTTGATGTGCTCTTTGTTGAACAGTTTTGATGTACAGTTGACTCTTGAACAGTGCGGGTGTTGGGGCACTGACCCTTGGCGCAGCTGAAAATCCACATATAGCTTATAGTTGTCCCTCCACATCCAAGGTTCCTCTGTATCCTTGGTTTCATATCAGGAATTCAACCAACTGCAGATCATGTCACACTGTAGTATTTATTATCGAAAAAAAATCCTTGCATAAGTGGACCCGTGCAGGTCAAACCTGTGTTGTTCAAGGGTCAACTGTAATCAAATCCATCAATTTCTCCCCCAAAGTTTGTGTGTTTTGAGTTTTGTTGAAGACTTTCTTTACCTCAAGGTCACAAAGATATTCTCATACATTCTCCTCCATTAGCTTTCTCATTTAGACCTTTAACCCATCTGGAGCTTCCATTTGTGTATGGTGTGAGGTTGGGATTTCACTTTATTTTTCTCCCTATAAAGCAGTAGTTTTCCTAAATTACCTATGTTTTAGTATTTTTCACTAGATTCTAATAAATCACAGACAAAGGAACATCCTCTTTATTATTCATGGTGTTGGTTTACTTTTAAGATGAAAAGCTCTATTTACAATAGCCAGGACATGGAAGCAACCTAAGTGTCCATCAACAGATGAATGGATAAAGAAGATGTAGCACATATATACAATGGAATATTACTCAGCCATAAAAAGAAACAAAGTTGAGTTATTTGTAGTGAGGTGGATGGACCTAGAGTCTGTCATACAGAGTGAAGTAAGTCAGAAAGAGAAAAACAAATACCGTATGCTAACACATATATATGGACTCTAAAAGAAAAAAAAAAAAGGTCATGAAGAACCTAGGGGTAAGACGGGAATAAAGACACAGACCTACTAGAGAATGGACTTGAGGATATGGGGAGGGGGAAGGGTAAGCTGTGGCAAAGTGAGAGAGTGGCATGGACATATATACACTACCAAACGTAAAATAGATAGCTAGTGGGAAGCAGCCGCCTAGCACAGGGAGATCAGCTCGGTGCTTTGTGACCACCTAGAAGGGTGGGGTAGGGAGGGTGGGAGGGAGGGAGATGCAAGAGGGAAGAGATATGGGAACATATGTATATGTATAACTGATTCACTTTGTTATAAAGCAGAAACTAACACACCATTGTAAAGCAATTATACTCCAATAAAGATGTTTAAAAAAAAAAAGATGAAAAGTTATATTGTAAATACTCTGAGTAAAATTTTACTCTGTCCTAGATAAGAGATGCCGCCTCTTTCTATAAGCGAAGCCAGTGCTACAAAGATGCTTCCAGATGCTTTGAGCAGATTCAGGAATTTGATCTAGCCGTCAAAATGTACTGCCAAGGGGAACTTTTTGAAGAAGCTGCTGTGGCAGTGGAAAAGTAAGTGGTTTTATTCTCTTCCTTTCTCCCCCACATGCCCCCAAGCCCTGCCCTCCTGTTGCTCCTTGAGGAGGTGTTGTCTTGCTCTTCTGAAGTGGCTTGACCATGTCACCCTCCTACCACTTGGGTGGTGGCCTCCGTGCTGAGTCAAGAATTCCTTGAATACAGCGTCATGAGGAGAAGGGGCAGAAGATGAAGGGTGCGTTACGAGTGTCTATAACATGCCCAGCAATTTTGTGCTTAATGATAGTTCTGTCCTCTCCACCTTTACCTGCTGAGTTGACAATTTCACTGATGTGTGGATGGATAGAGGTCAGAGCACTAGTGGGCGGTCAGGATTCTGCTTCATCGTGATTTACTGACAGATGCCCAGCCAGGCCCTGATACATATGTGTATGATATGTATATACACATGCCCTCAGTTGTAGGACACACAAGTTTCATACATGGCCCAGTGGAGCCTCCTTGAGCCTTCAGCCTAACTGATGTTGCAAAGGTGAAGTGCAGACGGGTGGGGTTAATGGGTGACAAGTAATCTAGAAACAGCATGTGGTTGATGCCTGTCGGAGGTCTTCCTGGTGGCGTGCGACAGCTAGAATTGTAGAGTCTGCTGTTCTGTATTTCTGCTCAACAGCTCCTGGAAAAGTAGGCTGTGGCTTAGTTCTGTATTTTCTTTGCCTTCTACCAAATTATACATGTGACAAAATGAACATGATTGACCAGGTGTTCAAACTTTATATTAAGTTAGCATTTATATTAAGTTAGCATTTATTAAAGTATATCAGCCGATATATATATCATGTATATATATATATCATATATTTTTAAAAAGCACATAATTTTCACAAAGTAAATACACTTGTATAACCAACACCTAGATAAAGAAATTGAGTTTTATTTTTGGAAATGGAAAAGAAGGTGTCTAGTGCCAAGGTTGGTAATTGAGCATATTCCTTTATCCAGGTCTTTGGTTCCATTATGTGTAAGATATACACAGTGTGTATGTGTTAGTCAGCTCAGGCTGCCATAATGAAATGCCATAGATCGGGTGGCTTAAACAACAGAAATTTATTTTCTCACAGTTTTGGAGGTTAGAAGTCCACCATCAAGGCTCCAGTCAATTGGATTACTGGTGGGAGCTCTCTTCCTGGCTTTCAGACAGCTGCCTTCTTGCTATGTCCTCACGTGGACTTCCCCTGGTGTTTAAGCATGGAGGGAGAGGGAGACTGTGGGCGACAGAGAGCTCCCTGTCTGGTGTCTCTTCTTTTTTTTTTTCTTTTCTTTTCTTTTTTCTTGTTTGGCCGCACTGCACGGCTTGTGAGATCTTAGTTCCCCGACCAGGGATTGAACCCGGGCCTCGGCAGTGAAAGCACAGAGTCCTAACCACTGGACCACCAGGGAATTCCCTGGTGTCTCTTCTTATAAAGGCACTAATCCTACTGGATCAAGGCTCCACCTTTATGACCTCATTTAACCTTAATTACTCCCTTAGAGGCCTCATCTCCAAATACAACCACACTAAGGGTTAGGGCTTCAACATATGAATTTTAGGGGACACAAACTGTCATCCGTAACAGGGTGCCCCCTGTGACATTGATTGGGTGTTGTGTATCCTGAGTAACCAACCAGGCCAATGCCCTTGTGAGACCATATGACAAAACCACCTGAGAGGGTTTTTTTGTACTTTCAATTATTTAGTTAATCTGTTCTCACTTTTCCAGGAGAGCATTGAATAATCATAGATTTTCCCCAGAAACATTTTTTGGGGGTCTCTCATTACTTTGTTTATCTTTATCAGCTTTCCTGAGGTATTCAACTGACTCTTTTTAATAATATGTTGAGTTGAGATCTAGTGTCGTCAGTATTAATTGGAGCCTCGCACTTGATTTTTCTGAGTGTCTTTTGAATGCTCTACATACTGGATGTAGAATGCTCTACATACTGGATGTAGAATTCAATTGCTAACTGGCCTGACTCAAAATGTAATGAGGACATTTTAGATTGGAAAAGAAAATACCTAAGAAAATTTTCTTAGTTTAAGAATTTTTTTTTCCTTTGGCCACGCCGCGTGATGTGAGGAATCTTAGTTCTCTGACCAGGGATCGAACCCAGGCCCCCTGCAGTGGAAGCATGGAGTCTTAACCACTGGACCACCAGGGAGGTCCCGAAAAATTTTTAAACTTGCTGTAAATACCCCCTACTCCATCAGCCAAAGCTCACGAGAGAGGCTCATCCTCAGTTACACCCCTTCACAGAGGGCCTGTTATACGAAGGGATCTGATATTTGTGGGATGACCCTGGGACAGCAGGAGGTCCCTGGGCACCTCTCTGGTTGTGAGGAAATGTGTTTTGTCTCCTGTGAGAGTTCAGAAGTAAGCGTGTTTCATTGGATTGGCCCAATGCCTTGAAAATTCGTATGTGGGATATACTCACTTTGATCAGCAGAGTCAAGAGGAGCTTGACTTCAGGGCTTCATTCGTCTACACTAACTCAACTGCATACATTCCTGGCAAAAGAGAAAAGTCACAGCTTGGTTAATAAGAGGAAGATTGATGTAATGGCTGGTGTGTCTGCAGCCCCCATCTCCACTCTTTCTCATTAATCAGGTATCAGACTCAACAGGGTTGTGTACCCAAAGTGATTAGCAAGCTTTTATGCAAGTTTAAGGGCTTTTTTTCAAGGATGATTTTGGCTATGCATAATTTCTGCCTTACAGATTGAATTTCCAGCGTAACTGTCACTTGCCTAGGTTGCAGCTCCACTATATTTCTTTTTTTTCTTTTTTGTTTATTTTTTCTTTTTTTGTTTTTGTTTTTTATTTTTATTCTTTTTTTGGCTTTTGGGAGGGGTTCTTTTGTGTGTGTGTTTCTTTTTTGGTTTTTTTTCAGTATTTTTTCTTTTTCTGCAACTCCACTATATTTCATTAATTAAGCATACTATTGCTTGGTTCTTTCAAGGAGTAAAGAATTAATTTTATCAGTGTAAAATGAAGCCTTGATAAAGATGCTGGATAACTTTAGGTCCTATTCTGCAGGTCCTATCTACAAGTGGTCATTTTATGGTAAGTTGTTCTGTGCTGCATTTTGTAAATTTTCTATTGGGTGATACTGAGTTGACGTTGGTGTTGTCTGTCATTGCAGGTATGAAGAAATGCTAAGGGCCAAGACCCATCCCATTTCCAAGCTCTCCTATTCAGCCAGCCAGTTTTACTTGGAAGCTGCAGCCAAGTACCTGAGCGCGAATAAGATGAAGGAGATGATGGCTGTGCTCTCGAAGCTCGACACGGAAGACCAGCTGGTGTTCCTGAAGTCTCGGAAGCGGCTTGCAGAGGCTGCTGACCTGCTCAACAGGGAAGGTCGGAGGGAAGAGGCTGCCCTGCTGATGAAGCAACATGGCTGCCTCTTAGAGGCTGCCAGGCTCACCGCCGACAAGGACTTCCAGGCCTCGTGTCTCCTGGCGGCCGCCCACCTCAATGTGGCCAGGGATTCTGATGTCGACCATACCAAGGCCATCCTCAGAGAAGCCCTGGACCTCTGCCATCAGACCAATCAGGCGTCCGGCATCGCCGAGGCCCACTTCCTGCAGGGAGTGATCCTGAGAGACTTGCCAAAGCTCAAGGACGCCTTCCTGAGGTTTGGCACCCTCAACCACTCGGCAGGGGCAGTGGAGGCGCTCTACGAAGCCGCCAGCCGCTGTGAGGCCCAGCCCGAGGATGTCCTGGCCCTGGCTCCGGCGGGCCTGGAGGTCCTTCTCAATCTGGTCAGGGCCCTCAAAAGAGTGACCAACAACGCGGAGAAGGAGATGGTCAAGTCTTGCTTTGAGTTTTTTGGGATTTCGCAGGTGGATGCCAAGTACTGCCAGATAGCTCAAAACAACCCCGGACCCATATCAAGAATCATTTTTGACCTGGATTTGAACTTGAGAGAGAAGAAAACGAAAGAGCATTTCTTGATAATGACGGACCAGGTGAAATTAGCCTTAAACAAACACCTTCTGAGCAGGCTGTGTCAGATCACACGGAGCCTGCTTGGGAAGACCTACCTGGGCGTCTGCACGAGGTTTATCGTGGGCTTAAAATGTGAGGATGGACACTGTGAAGATTTCCACAGGCCTTTGCGGCGTCATGAGGCCAAGCGTTTGGTTCAGACAAAAATACACCTGGTGGCGATCAGCGGATTGCTTTTGGAAGCCAAGAAAGTATTCCCTAAAGTCTTAGCTAAAGAACTTGAAGAAATCGATTATATTTTGTCTCCGGATAAATATGGCCTTTGCAAATCCCTGCTGAATGTCCTCTTCCCTAAGCATTTCCATCAGAGAGTATTGTCAGAAAACCCCATGGCATGCAAAGAAGTCCTGAAACCACATTACAAATCCTTCCGGTCCTACAGGTCTGCTCTGAAAGAGTACATCCATGTCCTATTTCAAAACGAAGGGGCTCGAAGCCGTCGGGAGTCCACAGACCTGTGGCTGAGTGCCATGCAGGCTTTCCTTCTCTCTTCTAGCTACCCTGATGAGCTTGAAAAGCTGCTCCACCAGGAGGAGGACCGCTACAACCGGGAACTCAAAGCCTTCCAGGCTGAAAAAGAGGAAAGGGGCAAGGGGAGAGGCAGCAGGATGAAAGGAATAGAAGGGAAATTTGGCATGCTGACGCCCAACAAGGATGATGAGAGCGTGGAGAAGACCCACCTGTGCTTCATCCGGCTGCTGGAGGATTCCATCCACCAGTTCTACGTGTGCAGGAACCCAGAAGACTACAAGAGGCGCTTTTTCCGTTTCATGAACGTCCTTGTCAAGAGGTGCAAAGAGCCACTCATCCCCAGCATTGGGAACACGGTGGCCCTGCTGGAGTTCCAGTTCGTCCACTGCGGGGCGGTCCTGGCCCGCCTCTGGAAGAACGCCGTCCTGTGCCTCCCCAAGAGCTACATCGCGCTGTTGCACTACTGGGAGTTCCTGTTCAGCAAGAAGGACCGGGAGCCTGGGGATGTGTTCGCCATCATTCAGGAATACAGACCCAAGGATGTGACCAGAGCCATTCAGGATTTCCGGTTCCACCTGTCCTACCTCGTCAAGGTGCTCTGCGGCCGCGAGAATGAGAACTTCAATGTCCTGCTCGATGCCTTCAGTGAAATTGACTACGTGGTGTCCGGGGAGGCAGAGCGGACCCTGGTGCTGTGCTTGGTGATGCTCGTGAACACTGAGGGGGTGCTGCAGCCATCATGCAAGCCTCTTCTGTCAAGCCACTTCCAGGAGATCGAGGCCAGGCTGCAGCGGATGAGCACGGACTTCCCGAGCCAGGTCCCCGAGAGGCTCCTCAGAGTGGTGAAGCAGGTGCAGCTGGCAGTCAACGTGAAGTCTGTGGCGGAGGCGCTGCAGGACCTGCTCTTTGAGCGGGATGAAGAGTACCTGATGGACTGCCGCTGGCAGTGGGACAGCGGGCACGCCAAAGGGACCACGGTCCGAGGCCTCTACCACGAGGAGGTCAGACTGAACCACCTGTTCTCCGTGGACCCCGTGGGCTACTTTGTCGAACCCGAGTGCGAGGTTGGTCAGGACGAGATGGAGGAGCTGGCCTTGGAAGACCGGGACCACCTCCTTGCCACCATCCTGTCGCAGAAGCAGCGGAAGGCTTCTATCCAGCGGAAGCTGCGGAGGGCCTACCTGGTGGTGTCCCTGTGCGTCAGCTGGAGGAGGAGGGTGGGGGCCCAGGCCGAGCACTTCAGGGAGGAGGGCAGGGAACCCAGGGCTGGGAGCTTCAAAAAGGCCGACGTGGACAGGACCCAGTGCGACCTGTGTGGGGTGAAGTTTACCCACGGGCCCGAGAACTATTTCGGCCCTGATCAGGCATTTGAGGGAGCAGCTCCTGAGGCTGTGGCCCTTTCCGGGGCCGAGCTGGAAGACGAGCAAGGTCGGGAGAGGAGCAGTGAGTCTTACGAGCAGCACATCCGCCTGCAAAGCCACCAGAGGCAGCAAGTGGCCTACCAGAAGTACTCAGACTTTTTCCACAAGAAGGTGGACCCGGCTATTGATGAAGGCAAGCTGGTGGTGCAGGACATGGAGCAGAACATGTGGGTCCGCAGCCACCTGGGCTCCAAAGAGCACAGCCACGTGTTGCAGAGGAAGGTCCAGGAGAACATCAAGAAGGTCTTGGACATGGTGGAGGACCTCTACAGGCGGAAGGCCTGGGCTGGTGGTAAGGGCCCTCAGAAGTGGGGCGCAGATGGTGTCAGAACCCGGGCTTTGAGAACACATGTCCGACTCCAGTCCTTCGTAGTGATGTCTGACCTGGGGATGATGGAATCTTGGCATTAGCAGAAATACAAGTGAGGACCATGCGTTCTCCAATTACAGAAAAGCCCCGTTGTTTAGACCACCCCTCCCACAGTTAACAATGTGTCATCATCTTGGGTCAGGATGGTTTCCCCTGGCACAACAGACAAGAAAAGTGTTTGCTAACCAATTCTATGTAGAGGATAGAGGGGGAATGTTTCAAGTCTTGAGGAAACTCTTTAAACGTCCCCTGATTCATTAATTCAGTGATCGTTTCTTGAGCACCTACTATGTGCTGAACCCTTGACTAAGATCTAGAGGTGTGTAGCTGGTCTCTTCCGTTTAGGAGGGTCCTCACACCATACCCAGTGTGAGCCTTTAATAAGAATTCTTATGTGGTCTGTGAATCAGATTTCCTCTGACATCCTTATTAGCTACGACTTAGCAATGCTAAATGGAAGTTATGTATAAAATCAGTGAAATTGCATATTTTTAAATCGTTCTAGAATTCACACACTCTGGTTTAAGATAATAACAGTTTGAACAAAAGCTTCCTCGAAAGGCTTGCTACTGGCAGTGTCTCCAGACAGGCAGGACTGGTATCAGGCTGGCATCTACCTGTGGTTTCTGCTCCTGGTGGCAGACAGTGGCCTTATGCTGCCCTTCTCCACAGGGGAAGCAGAGACGAGCTCCCAGGAGCTGGGGGCTTTGGCTCTAGTACTGAGTGTCCTGGTCCCTACAGCCGCCCTTTCACTCAGAGCTCTCGTTCTTTGGTTCCCTAGCGGAGGAGGTCATGACTCGGCTGGTGAACGTCCTGATCCCGTCCGTCAGGGATGCGCGGGAGTGGCTGAGGAAAACAGAGCTGCACTTGAAGGAAGAAGGTGAGGAGTCCTTCACCCCAGGGTGATGCTCTGGGTCTTGTGGTCCTTGATTCTGCTGGCTCCCAGGTCAGTCTGAAGTAGGGCCGCCTGTGACGTGAGCAGTGGCTGCTCACCATCTAGAAGCACCGCCCCCAGTGACTCAGGTCAATAGTGATAGAGTGGCTGGGTTCCCCCATCTGACTGTGAGGGCTGTTACTCAGGGCTTCTGCCAGTTGCTTTTCCAAAAACGTTTGCCACTCATGAGCTGTTATCAGTGATGCTCTGTCACTACTCCCATGGTGGGCAAAGTGTTGCAAAGCCATCCCTAGATAAATGTTTGCCTGTGCAAACCATTCATGTAAGTCCATGAATATGTATTGAGTGTCTAGAATGTATCAGTACTGTTCTGGGCTTGGGGATATAAAACAAATTTGTGAACAAAACACATAAAATCATTGGGGAAACTTGCATACATCTTCCTTCAGAGGGTTTAAGGCTGGTGTATAGGGAGTTGAGTTTCTTTCCTGACAGTCAGACTTATCTTGCCGAGTTCTATTTGATGTGGAAAGTCTCCCCCTCTTGGGGAGACCTTATTTCTTCTTCCTCCCAGTATCTCAGCTGCCCCAGATTGCCCTTCTGTGAGTCCTCACAATCCAGATGCTGCTGGAAAATCCAGACCCCCGAGCTGGGGAAAACTGGAAAGGACTTGACACAAATGTCTGTGCCAATAAAAAATCTTTAGATTGTAGTCCCTGCTGGCCCTATGATTTTTGTGATTGTTTCAAACAGGAGAAGATAACTGGGATACCAACTCAAGGCTGTGGTTGATTTTAGGCTTTGTTTGACTAATTTTTCATTTAAAGGGCTTCTAAAATAAGGCCAGAGGAACTAGCCTGTAAAACATTCTGGAGAAGGGTGTTTACTTTGGCTCTGGCTTTTTTTTTTTTTTTCTGTAATTTAAAACGACGATTATAGAGACATCAGGTTTTACTAGGATGTTATATGTTGCGGTAGAGTGAAAAAGATCACCACTCTGCACTTCATTTCTGTTGTTTTGCTTTTTAAACAGGTGTCGTTCAAGAAGATGATTACGAAAATGAAGTGGAAGACTTTGGTGAGCTCCGTCCCAGAAGGCGTTTTCGGAAATGTGCAAAGCAGAGAAGGTGGTAACGTCCACGCGGCTGCTGCTTCCTAAACCTTCAGGACGTTCCATCCTGACTTAGAATCCCGAGTGCTGGGGCAGATGAGGAGAAGAATATACATTAGCATAAGAAGTGGCGGGAGGGGTCTAACAATGCCTTTGCTTTTCATTCTTGTTATTTCTCTCTCTGTGGTGGCTCAGGGTCTGACTGCTCCCTCAGAGCAGGGGCCTCTTAAGTGTTTTTCAAGTTCAAGTCCAGCAGTACTGGGTCCCCCTAAAAGAGGCTCAGGCGAGAGGAGTCATGGCTGGAGGGAACCTTGGGATCCTCCCCCCGAGGCCCCCGGGTTCTCTGGCTCGTCATCACCATGACACCGGTCATTAAGTAGCAGGGACCTCCCTCACCTCAGAGTTGCCACGGCCCTGGCCCTGGCCCGGGAACAGTGCCCCCAGATCCTCTCATCTCTCTTCGTGCTGCTGGCCACCCCCGACCCCAGGCCACACTGGTCACCTCTGAGCCCACCTGTGGCTTAATTCCTTCTCTTATATATGTTAGCCTTTTCTCTCGGTGACAACGGTTCTGCCTGCCTTCCCCCCTTTTTTTGAGACCATCCTCAGCTGCCCGTGCAAGTTGCGATTAGACTACCTCAGAATGTAGTCAAGAATTCCCCATTGTCTTCTGGGCAGCCAGCCTCAGGACCAGCCCCCTAGAATGAAAGGCTGGGGGATGTTGCCGGGGGTTCCCAGCCTGTCTCTCCAAGGTTGTCCCAACTCTACCTTGGCTCTGGTGCAGACATTCCAAACAGTGTTTTGTATGTAGCCCTCTACGTCTAGCTTCCTTGGGTCTCCCTGGCAAGTTAGCTGTCCTAGCTTAGCTTGACATTCCGATGAGTTTTCCCCCACTGAGCTCTCCACGGGAGCACCGGGACCTGCAGAGCTGGAGGCTGGGGACAGGTAGACAGAGGAGAAGCCAGCCTTGTGGTGCCCATCCACAAGCATTTGGCCATGAATCACTGCCCCGTGGCCAGCAGGTCTGGGAAGAAGGAGGGGCCGTGGGCCTGTGTGCAGGAGGCCGTTGCTGCCCACTGAGCCATCGGTCTGTCCCCTTCTGGAAGCTCTTCCGCCTCTCTCATGGTCACTTCCCTCCCTGTCCCCCACCCTTCAGCCCGGCCTGGTGCCAAAGGTCAGGCTCACATTGGTCCGTCGCTGTTTCATCACCACAGAACCAGCCTTCTCCCCATGCTGCTGCTGCTTTGGCTGATCTTTGTTTTTTTCTTCATTGTCTTTCTAAATGACTCTGTTTTCCTTGAAATGTATGGTTTCTAATTTGTATTAGTTTATGGTTCTAATTTTTATTCCAGGTGTTTTTATTAACTTCACTTGCCAAGAAAAAAAAAACAATCAAATCTTGCTGTATGATCACATTTTTATAAAGTTAAATCATTTCTCTTACCTTTCTCTCCACTTGTTCATTTTTCATCTCTACTTAGAGAGTAAAGGGGTAAATCGTGGAGCAGGTTCTTTCTGGTCACCTGGTGGACAGAAGCTTGCCGTGTCTTCTGAAACTGAGAAATCCAGGGGCCCACAGCTGCAGCTGACTGCAGCATCTCTTGAGGGCCTGCCTGTGTAAATTCTTTCCCTTTGGGTGTTTCCAAACAGGCAGGGTGTGGACTGGGAGGGGTTTTGTCCGTGCCCCACAACAGGAACATTTCCCTGGGAGACGGGAGACCTGGAATTGAATCCTGGTCCTGCCCCAAGGAGCTGTATAGCCTGGGGCAAGTCAGACCCGGCCCACACTCCCTGAGGGCTAGAATGCGGCACCACCCCCGAGGGACTGGGGATCTGGTGTGGCAGGTTTGGGGCACAATATTTAATAACAACACAGCATTGTGCCACTTGTGCTGGTCATTTCTCCTCACGCATCTGTCTCCTTCAGGGTTTTTGCAAGATGGGAATCTGGCATTCATGGGTTCTCCAGCCATGACACCATCTTAATCTCAATGCCTAACCTCTCTCTCTCTCTCACACACACACGCACACGCACACACACACACACACACTCACTCACTCACTCCTCCCTGGCCGTCTCCAGCAGGCTGACTCAGGGTCTGAGTTGCCTGCAGCGTGTTCCCAGATCAATACCATGTAGTTGCCAGAAATCCACCCCTGGGTCATCCTTAAGTTCCTGATCCAGAGGATGGGTAAATCAACACAGCAGGTAACGTTGCTCTCCCTCTGCCATAAGTATCTTTCCTCAGCCCTGAGACTGTCTTTGTCCGATCCTGTCCCTCTAAACATGCTTCGGAGATTCTGCCTGTAGAGTGCAAGGCAGGTGGGGACACCAGGAGCCATCTCCCCACCCAGGAGCCCCCGTAGCAGCCGAGAGGTCGAACGTCCATGGGGGGGGGGGGGCCTCCCTGTTGAACTTGACAGACCCGCCCACCTTACCACAGCAGAGACAGCAGGCCTGCCAACAGCAGTATAGAGCTGAGTCTCACTCCCACCCGCCGCCCAGAAAAACATCTCCTCGCCTGCTAAGGGGGAGGGAAAGCCATCAGCCAGGTACTGGGTGTTCTTTAGGTGGGTTGTTGTTGACAGACCTGCCTCCCGGTTCTGCAGAATCCTAACTGTACTCAGAATCCTATGTTCTCTGCTTAAGACACAGCATCTCACCCTCCTCAGTGGTGATGTGACCTGAGCATCTGATAGGACCTTGTGGGCGGATGGGCTACACTAAAAGGAGAACTGTCATCACGGGATCTTGGAAGTGAGCCATTAAGATAGAAATTTGGCTTCTTTTACTGGCCATGGGCATTCAGACATGTTATTTAAAATCTCTGAGCCCATTCAGGCATTTATAAAATGGAAATAATGACACAAGCTTGGAGCTTGCGTGTAATTACATTACCTTCCCTCCTCCCCTGCCTCCCTTCCCTAGTGGGACCAAGAACGCAAAAAGATTCCAGGCATCTATTTCCAGGGCAGGGAGGGGTGGCCACGAAGGATGATGAGCTCTGGGGACAGAGCTGGGTCAGCTTTGTGATGCCTGGACAGAGGTGGGGACATTTCTGAGAGGGCTTTGTTCCCAGGGGCCTAACCTTTTTAGAGACTGAGACTATTTTTAGCCCAAGTTTTTGTGATTCTGCAGGACAGCTGTTTCAGGCAAGTATGTAGGCCACCCTGTGGTATTTGGAGTCATTTTAAGGTTAGGGAGTGGGATGGGGGAAGAGAATGAGAATAACTCCCAAGACGTTTCCCTTGTGGCTACTCTAGAGCGTCTGGAGGGGCCGAGCAGGTGAACATCCTTTTTTTTTTTTTGGCCGCCCCATGCGTCATGCGGGAATCTTAGTTCCCCGACCAGGGATAGAACCCGTGTCCGCTGCAGTGGAAGCACAGAGTCTTAACCACTGGACCTCCAGGGAAGTCCCCAGATGAACATCCCTTTTTACACTTCAAGTTGAGAGTCAATGTCTGCCCTCTTTCCATTTTTCTGCCATTCTGTTTGCCAAAGCCAAATCATGATGGAGAAAAGATGGACGACACCCGCCCTGATGAGGCTGTAGGAGGTGGGCTTACCCATGGCAGCGGGAACAAAACCAAGACAGCCTTCCTGGAGGCCATGCGACAGTATCTGTTAAATTTAAAAACGGATTCAACTTTGGACCCAGCATTCCTACATTTTGTTTTTTAATTGCTATCATTTTTAATTGTGGTAAAATACACACAACACGCAATTTACCGTCTTCATTTTTCAGTGTTAAATACATTCACCCTGTTGTGCCCACCATCACCATCCATCTCCAGAACTTTATTACTTTGCAAAACTGAAACTCTGCACCCACTGCACAACAACTGCCCACTTCCCCTCCGCCCAGCCTCTGGCACCCTCCATTCCACTGTCTGTGTCTATGATTTTGACTGCTCTAGGGACCTCAGGGAAGTGGAATCATACGGTATTTGTCCTTTTGTGACTGGCTTATTTCACTCAATGTCTTCAAGGTCCATCCATGTTGTAGCATATTGCAGAATTTCCTTCCCTTTTAAGGCTGAATAATATTCTATTGTATGTATATTATCAGCATTTTTACTTCTAGGGATTTTTTTTTTTTTGGACTGCCAGGGAATTCCCTAGGGATTTCTATTAGCAAAACATTCCTACAAGTGCCCAAATAAATGTCCACTTCTGGAGCCTCCAAGAGAGCACAAAATTGCAGACAACTCAAGTATTCAGCTGGGGTGTGGCTGAACATTGTGAATATGGGTCAGGTTTTAGAAAGATGGAAATGTGCTGGCATGGAAATGTGGCGAAGGTCAATTGCTCCCTGAAAACTCAAGCTAAAGAGGAGGCTCTGTGGTTCAATCCACTTTTGTAAAACAAAAATTTAATTCCAAATTGTTGTTGATGGTGATCTTGAGTACTCTGTAAGACGTGGGATTTTAAAAATAGTTTGGAGTCTACGTGTGGTCATAAAAAATAAAGATATTTCTGGAGATCAAAACGGAGAGGTGCAGGAGGGCAAATATTTGTTGCTCAAAGAGGCAGTCAGAGAAGAACGTGCCCCCCATTGACTCAGGTGCTTACAAAGCGATATTAAGAGGTGATGATAATCCAGTAGGAAAGGATGCTCTTCAAGACACCCCTTGAGGCCTCACAGATCAACTCTGTCCTATGCTTCTCATCCAACTGATCCCCATCCAACTGGTGTGCATCTGCAGCCAGCAGTAAATAAGAGGGCACCTCAGCTTCTAAGGTTGTCCATCAATTACACCTTGAACTTTTATCACCTGACCCTGCTATGTCCTGTTCTTAGTAATCTTGATTCAAGGATACTCCCCGAGAGCATCCTTGCCCTTGAGTCTCCCAAATGATGGCATCTTCCTGCTGCCTTCCCTAGCTTCTTTCCTAAGCTCTAAGGACACACTCACCTAGCTATGGGGCTTGAGACAGAGCAAACAACAACAAGAACAGCTGTCGTTTAGTAAGTGAGTACTTTAGTGGTGGCTTATACAGGTACCACCCTAGTGAGTACTCATAGCAACCCCATGAGGGAGATGTCATGATCACATCCATCACACAGGTGAGAACTGAGGCTCTAAGAGCTCCATCTAGCCCCGTCCCTCAGGACTCTCCTCTCCAGCACCAGCCCGTGGGGATCACAGGTAAGTTTGTTTGAACTGTACACAGATAAAAAGGGTAGACGTTTTCTTGGAATAAGAACAGTTTTCTTCCATCTTCTATTCCACCAATTTCCTCCTCCCTTCAGTTTTCCTTCACGCAGATGTCATCGTGTTTCCAATTTTCTGGGGTCCTTTGACCATTCTGACTGCTGATCTTTCAGGTGCTAATTTGGCAGCGGTGGGGGGAGCATCTGTTTTTTGTCACTGCTCACAAAGTCCCTTTCCCTGGGTGAGAGCTTCAGGGCTCCTTTCCCACCATGTCTTTGGCCTCATTGGCCCAGGAGTGGGACCGCGGGGCCAATACAAGGCTCGGCCATCGCGGGGCCAATACAAGGAGGGAAAGAGCCTCTCACGTAGAATGTTCCTGACTCTACAGAGGAGGAAACACAACAGACCAGGTTGGTGACTTTTTCCGTTTTACTCAAAGCTTCTGGGTCAGAGCAAGGGGGAAACACTTTATCCCACCCTCTGGGGCTGTGAGATGTCTGAACAGCTGGCCGAAAGGGAGAAGATGCATTGTGCCTTCCTCAAGTTTGTGTGCCTGATGCCAAACATCGGAATCCTTGGAATCAACCACGGGATGGTTGACCTTGATCATCAATTCTCTCAGCTCATCAAAACTCAGCTCTTAAGGACCCAAGTCAGGTTAGAATTTTTAGGGACACCTGAGTTTGTAATTGAGGCATTTTCTGGAAGAACTCTAATCTTCCTCCTATCAAGGGCTTTCAAATAAAATTTTGAAAGAAGAAGAAATCCTATTAGAATAAAAGTAGACTCTGGAGATGTTAGTCTGTCAGGCTGTCTGTGCTGCAGGAGGGGGAATGTGGCCTGGCCCCAAGGGCACAGCTGTGAGTAGGCAGGACACGTGTGTGTGTGTGTGTGTGTGTGTAGGGACCAGGACATGGAGGAAGAAGGTGCATGTGGCTGAATTTCTCATCCCTTCTGTTCCTTCTTTGTATTTAACTCAAAGGAAAAAAAAATGCACAGGCTGCCCGGGGGTGTCCAGGTGGAATGAAGCCACCGCAGTTTAGTCCAAGTGAATGTCAATCCGCAAATATATCTGAGAAAGAGTCTTTGCCAAGGGACGAACACTGTCTACCCTTTTCACAGGAGATATTTTAAAAAATCAAGTGAGAGCCGGCAATCTGAAGGGTCTACACGCCCTTTTTTCACCCTGCACTGATAGGAGTAGGTGTGTGGGGTAGGGTCGTCAGGGAGGGGCAGGGGGAGTTCTGTGCAGTGCGGAGGCGGCTGCCTTTTCTTCATATGGAGAGAACTAGAGCCCTTCTTGGCTAGGGCTGTCACCCCACTAATGATAACCAGGTATATTAGTCTGTTTATATTGGGCTGCCATAAGAAAGTACCACAGATTGGAGGGCTTAAACAATGGAAATGTATATTCTCACTTCTGGAGGCTCGAAGTCTGAGATCAAGGTGTTGGCAGTTTGGTCTTTCCTGAGGCCTCTCTCCGTGGCTTGTAGACGGCCGTCTTCTCCCTGTGTCCACACATGGTCCTCCCTCCGTGCGTGTCTGTGTCCAAGTTTCCTCTTCTTATGAGGACACCAATCCTACTGGATTAGGGCCCACCCTAATGACCTCATTTAACTTAATCACCTCTTTAAAGACCCTCTCTCTAAACACAGTCACATTCTGAGGTACTGGGGGTTAGGATTTTAACATACAAATCTGGGGGAGGGGGACACAACTTAGCGCATAGATCAGGTTATGGCATCAGCTTTTCTGAGCCACTCGAGGAAGAAGGAGTTTGGTTGAACCATTAGCCTCAGTTGTCAAGTCACAGAGAGCAGAGCCTGGGATGAAAGTTCTGGCTGAGTGAAGGGGACCAAAGGCTTTAGTCATCTGGTCAACTAGGATGCTGCAGGTGCTGCAGGAGCTTGGACAACTGGCTGGCGGGGGCGCAGGAGCGGTAATAAATACTGTCCTTTGAGCTCTGCCTTCTGCCTCCCTTCTGTCTTTTCTGATCTTACTCCCAAACGTCTCCATTACTCCTGGGGCCTCAGTTTCCTTGCTGTGCTCACTTCTTGATCAAGTCTTCCTGTCCCAACACCTCTTCCAAAGACCTGCTGATACCTTCTTAAAGTTCAAGGTGTAGGAGGTGCCATCTTTCTGGGAACCAAGTCTTCTGTCACAGATTATGTGTCATTTGCTTTCATTTTTTAGAGAAAGCCTTCTTTCAACCATATCTTGACTTTTTCATTACCAGTAATTTCCATTTGTACTCTTCAACTTTTGTTTTCCTAAAGACTAAGATAGTGTCTGTTCCTGCAAGGCATTTGATTGATGTTAACCTTGTTTTGCACTAGAGATCTCTAGAGGTCTGAGGCACCAAGTTCTGTAGACACGAAGGAATACAATGAATCCCACCCGTCCCTTTAAACAAAAGTTATCTTGCTGCCAAGTGCTGTGGAATTATATAATTATCAGTTTTGCTTTGTTAGATAATTGTGATTTTTAAATGCTTTCCTGAAAATAGCTTTAAAAAAATCTACATTTTTCTACCTTCTCTGAAACTTAGGGATCATTTAAGGTTGTTTTTTTTCCCTCCAATTTTCTTGTTGCTAAAATGCTGCGAGAAATGACATTATTAAAAATGAACCAGAACAAAGTTAGGACATTTTTTTTTTTCCATATTCTCTTCTCTGACACAGAAGAGGCTCTTTCATTTCCCTGGGTCTCCTGTTCTCCACCTACTCTCAGTGTAAGTGGGATGGTCTAAAGATTCATGGAACACTTGCAAAATTCTTGAAATTTCAGACTGGGAAAGTTCTATGCAAGTGTGAAAAACAAAGAACAGGACTACACACAGAACAATGGCTATCCAGACGCAGCCATGGCTGCCCTGCTTTCATAACGCAAAAATAGCTGTGCTGCAGTCGCTTTTTGTTTGTTTTTAATATGCTTATTTGAGAATTTATTCTGTTTTTAAATTTAGACAACTCATGGGAATTTGGATCACACCATTTACCAATTTTAGGTTCAAAAAAAATCATCACAACTTTCAAATATTACAAAGCATGACATTAAAAACTCAAGATTAATAATAATAGTTTCAGATCACCTAAGAGAAGAGTACTTTTTTCCCCCACTAAGGTATCTATATCTGCCAGCTTGAATAGTAGGCCATGCTAACTCTCCAGCTGTTTTCTTTTCTAACTCTTTGCTTCTACTAAATCCTAATTTTAGGCACACAGGACACCAGCAGGTGTTTGATAGCTCTGTTAATTGGTTTGGATATTGGAACAACTTCTTACTGAAGGCTGTACTCCAAGCCTGCTAGGTCGACAGTTACACTGCATTGGGATCCCAGGAGGGTGAATGTTTGAGCCTGGAAGGGAACACTGCCTGCAGTCCTGTTCTGCCCTCGATTGACTTGGCCCAGGAAAGAATTTCTTCATGGTCTGGTACAGTGTTTGAATGTGACTTTTTAACAGGTTCAGTAATATATTGACTTCTTTCTCGGATGAATGAAGAAAATAAATGTTGAGGAAAATATCCTACTCGGTGATAGAGTCTTTTGTACCACAGTTCAACCTCCTTGTGAAATTCTGACACCTCTTTTTTTTTTTTTTTTGGCCATACCGTACAGCACGTGGGATCTTAGTTCCCCAACCAGGGATCAAACCCGAGCCCCCGGCAGTGGAAGCACAGAGTCCTAACCACTGGACTGCCAGGGAATTCCCCTGCTATCTTATTTTCAATATTTACAATTGTGAGGTTTGAGGTTAGAAGCTCAACCGTCTCTAAGCATGTCACTGACACTTGCCACTTGGAATCACAGAAGAAGTCTTTCTTTACATTATCAGCGACATGAAAAAACCATTATTATAACCTCATCCTCCTCTCCATAATTTAATGGAAGCACATCTCTTCTTGACTGCTATCATACTTGAGTATGTTTCATATAAATCATGCAAAACAGATTCTTGTTGCCCATTTCTTCTCACAGCATGCCGAGAGGGCAGAGGCTAACTCGCTGTGATTTGATCATGCTCGTGATTTTCAGTGGCTCCCTTGACATGATACCCCGACCAGATGGCATGTTGATGACCACTGCCTGACCTCTGTCAGTAAAGCTGTGTATGGACTGGCCTGCAGCAGCAGGCCCTGAACTGTACAGAAATACTCTTTTTTGCCTCAGGTGTGGCTGATGCTCCATTAACCCCCACCCAGCACTTGTTTTCTAGTTTACAACACAGCTGCCCAAACAATCTCTCCTCCTGCTGTATGAAAGTCACTGAGCGCTTCTCCCTTGCGTATGTGCCACGCTTGTGTCAACAGTTACATTACATTTTGCAGTGTTTTGTCCCAATCTGAGTTGAAGAAACTTCTATCGTGCACACACACACGATACAGATTGCTCCTTCCTCTTGTATGTCCCACCGATTTAACGGGACTTCCTATGCTGTCATTTGGTAAGGATTTTTGCCAATAACCATCTCTGCTTTGTTTCTAGGCATAATTTTGTCCTGACTACTGTGGTTGATTTTACAAGATACTTACTCCTGTTTTTGCTATAAGGAGTTCAAAGTGGAGTGATGCACAAGAGCCTTAGTCTTTTTTTCAGCCATTAATTAATAATTGGTCAGTTTCACACTGGAATATGTGACTTATTCTGGGGTGAGTGGGGAAGATTTGGTGTACCTGTAACTGTGGTTCTGTCACTGCGCTCAGTTTGAGAATAACAAATGTATAGATAACTTCCTGCCAACTGTTTGACAGTTTCAAGATAGACAGTGCTTGAGCATTAGGGGTCAGTAGATTGCCGATGCAGTGATGATCAGATTTCACATATTCACTGTTGAGCCTCCTACTTGCTTACTTATTTATTTATTTAAATTTTATTTTATTTTTTGGCTGCACTACCTGGCTTGCAGGGTCTTAGTTCCCCAACCAGGGACTGAACCCCGGCCCTCAGCAGTGAAAGCGCCAAGTCCTAACCACTGGACTGCCAGGGAATTCCCATCCTACTTGCTTTTTTAAAACAAACAACCTTTCTGACTGTGTGAAACCACATACCAGTCACTTGTTCCAGCACAGATCCACATTTGCTGTTTCTACTGGAATCTTCACTATTTACATATAAAACACTATTTAGAGTTGCAATGTGTATAATACTTTTTTTTATTTTACCACTTTGAGGATTCTCTGAAAGGCTTCATACAGCTATGAAGATTCAGTGGAAAGAAATAATATAATCATCCCTCAAGTAACCAGAGCTGCTGTTGGAAATTAAAGATGCTCTGTCAAGATTGCAAAATGAACTTCCAATATCTTCAGCATTAGACAAAAAAAAATTGCCCAAGACTACATTGAAGAAATAATGACACCCAAGTTAGAGACTAGGGAATAGTGACTATGTACGTCATCACTGTCTGGTGGGTACCATGCCAACAGGACACCAGAATTAAGTCTGGTATGGTGGTTAATAGAAATTCAAAGGTAATCTAGATTTTTAAAAACTAAATTGGTTTGAGAAATTGCTTTAATTCATGAGCCAGGTAACTTCTCTGATATGATGTCAACAGTCTATATATTATGCTTATACTTCAGGGTTACAATCTAATTAGTCAACACTACATCTTTTAGGAAGATATAATCATGGAACTATCTTTCATAAGGATATGGTTACTCTTAATTTTTTAAATTAAATTATGGATTGAGGGGATTCTGACCTGGGGGAGGTCACATCAATCTTACTTGAAATGTATCCCTGGTCAGTTCCTCTTCATTGTTTTTCGTGATCTTTGTGTCCTTGGGGTCTGACATAATGACTGAACGTAGCAGTTACCCCCAAAGTGCTCAGTGATTATCCACTGAGTGAATAAATGAATACATTGATCAGGCAGCGAGGTATGGTGGAAGGAGCATGTGCATTGGAATCAGACAGACCCGGATTCCAATTCTGCCTCTGCATCTTATTACGCTATTGTGTGACCTTGGGTGAGTTTCTTAAGCTCTCTGATTCTCGGCTTTCTCAAGTGTTTAAAAACAGGAGACAGCCTCAGAAGAATGGCAAAAATGACCCTATCTCACAGAGTTCTGGGTTTTAAAAGAGGGGTCCCTCTGTGGAAGCTCCTGTTAGATGGTTCAGAAATGTTCATCTCTCTTCCCATACTGGGCTTCTCCACTTGGTAGAGATTTTAAGAATATTCAGAGAAGGAGCTAAATCTACCAAGTGGGTTGGACACCAAAAGGGTTAGATTAAAGCAAAATGACTGTCGCAAACCTGAGAATGAGAAACTTTAATTTTTTTCCAAAAAAGTTCTCATCATTATTCAACACATAAAGAAGCAAAATTTGGTGGCTTGCACTTCTCCGTTTCATCCAAAGACAGAACACAGAATGTGCTGACACAACAGCCGGGGTCTGCAAACTTTTTCTGTAAAGAACCAGATAATAAATAGTTTTGGCTTTGTGGGTCGTATGGTCTCTGCCACAACTATTCAAAAGCAGCATAGACAATATGTAAATGAATAGGCATGGTTGTATTCCAATAAATCTTTATTTACACAGGTTGGCACCAAGCCAGATTTGGCTGCACTGTCTGTATAGTTTGCAGACCCCTGCCCCACAGCAGCAACTTTCAGCTAAATATAAGAATCAAGAAAGGTCTGTCTACTTTGTTTCTGTTTAGCTTTGAGGACAGCACTCATATCCGAGGTGAGCTTCTATCCTTTATATGATACTAAGACGAACAGGAAGAATTTATTTGAGGCCAACTGAATCACTAATATATTTATTTAAAATTTTTATGTAGGAGAATTTGAGCCCTAACTGAGGAATTTCTTTATAACATTCTCAGTTTCAGTGTGGCCCATACATAGGCATGAACCATACATCACATTTTGCAAACATGCTTGTGTATATGTACAGCTTTAACTTTGTGTGCCTACGTGTTTTATTCTGGAATCTTAGGACTGGATATCATTTACTTATTATCTCTTCTTTTTTGGAGGGCAAGTTTGGTAATTCAAGAGAGATTACACATATTTTTGTACTACAGTCTATCTTTTTCAGACTTAAGCCTAATTTTTCTAGCTTTTGTGCCTAATTATAGGCAGTGTTCTGAGAATGTCATGTCCTATGATACTTGAAATCTTGCCCTGAATCTGCTACTATACTGTAAGGGCTGGAGAATATTTCGGACTTGCCTTTTATTACCATTCCACATTTGAAGATCATTTAGTAGTTTTGCAAATGAGTTTGTTTTTATTGCTATAATACAGAAACAATTATCTGCATCTTGCTATTTACCACACCGAGTGCCATATTCTTGGGCATCGGGAGGGCCCAGATGGTAAGTTTAGCAGACATCGGAAATAAACTGATTCGTTTAAAAGCAGAAGCTTGTATCCAGGAAAAGTGGTATCGTATCTTTGATATATTCCTGAAATCATGTCTACACACAGCTGACACACAGTTATCTGAACCAGAGTGAGAAGAGTGATTGTATGCATCAATGTCCCCCACAGGAAATCCTTCATTTTATCTTAGGCAAGAGTTTTGACTTCTTCCTTGATTTTTGGTTTTTTGGCCATGCCGCTCGGCTTGCGGGATCTTAGTTCCCTGATCAGGGTTCAAACCTGGGCCCCAGCAGCTGAAAGCAGTGAAAGCGCTGAGTCCTAACCACTGGACCGCCAGGGAATTCCCTGACTTCCTTGTTGAAAGAAGTCTACTGGAGTGAGTGGACTTGGGTCAAATGGGATGAGTCTGCTGAAGCCAACCGAGGCATGCTGACTGACTTCAAGGTCGATAGGAATCACCGGCTGAATGGAATGTGCCGCTGACTGGGTCACTTTGTCAGTACTAGAGGGAAACCAGGTTGACCACGATGCAGCCATTTCAAACACCCTACTTTCCTATCTTCCTGCTGGTAGGGAGGGCAGAATAGTTAGGGCTTGAATCGTGCATTGGCAGTTGACTTAGGGTGAGGAGATGATGACTGAGTAAGGGCTGCACAGGGGCAGATGGAGCAGTGGATGGAAACAGATGCTGCCCGAGACAAAGCAAGGAATTTGCGCTATAGCTGGAGCCCAGAGCATCCCTGGGGGACTGGCAGGAGGTGAGGGTTGAGAGGTAGACAGTGAAACTGAGTCCCCCTAAAACGGAGTTCCCCTGCTAAGTTTCTATCCAAAGCTTTATTCCCTTTCTTCTCCCGCCCCTGTACCCCTCAGGATGGAGAAGTATTAAAGAAAAGGTGGGGGAGGGTAACACTGAGCAGGTCCCTGTGGGCCCTTTCCAGATACAAAAGTCCCCTGGGTCCCCTGTTTCTTGTTTGTAGAAAAAGGCTTTAGTCTCCTAGGCTTTTCCTGAGTTCCAAAGCGGACTCAAGCAGTTACTAATTAGGGACGTGAGGGAATGCAGAAACAAAGGAAAAGCAGTCAAGCAAGAAAAGTAAGGATAGCTTAAACGATAGTTCAATGATAAACAGAGCCCGGGTTCCTCCTCAAGGAATATACATAACAATCTGATGCATATCTGGTTTTTCTTTTTAACTGAACAACGATTTATTCACAGGAATACATGTAAGTAGAGAAAAATAACAGAAAAGCTAAACAAATGAAATGAAGAGGATCCAAACCAACTTTCACTCTATAGCTTTTTACTTGCACCCTGTGTGCATATATCTAGGGCACAGAGGGCCACCAACATGTGCCAGTACAGTGTAGGAAACCTGCATTACATCCATTAACTTAAACATATCTTTAAGATCATGCTTTGAACAAAAAAAGAAAGCTTAGAAGGCAATGTGTTGAGTGGGAATAAACATTGAAAGATAGCAATCATGTCTTCAACTTCTACAGTTGTCTTTATGTGCCAACTAACATTTATGCAGCCTCTTACAGATCCTTTACCATGTAATTTAAGTTTTAGAAGTTTTGATAAAATCACTAGTAGTATATAACCATGCAGAAAGCACATCACACTGACAGCACAGAGGCAAAGATTTTGCACAGGTATATCAGCTTTCCACATTGTGCAGGTTATACACAATACAATATCAATCTTATTCCTAACAGATCCTAAAAAGATATTTCAAGCAGGCCTAGCTGTAAACTACAGTACTTTATATCTATATTCTTAATAAAAATAAAATCCACAAATCTTAAAAAGGAATTTTAAATGCAGGGCTATATTGAATTGGTAAACTGGCGCAACAGAGGTAACTGAATACCAGTCTCACTCTATGTGATGCAAGCATGCTACTTTCCCACTAATTTAAGGTACTTTCAATCACTATGAGCCAGAATGCATGCCTGAACCTTAAACTGCACTTTAAAAATGACGTCTTGGCCGAGAAATTAAATCTAATGAAGTACAACCATCAAATTATATCCACTACATTAATGTCTTAATGCAAAGTCAAGATGTCAATCTTTAGTTTGTTATGTCCAACCCCATTTATTCCTCCCTCCCTGCCCATCCCACAGAGGTAAAAGGAGTGACTCATTTGGCATTTCACAGGGTGCTTCATTGTTTAAATTTGTTTTGTTTTGTTTTTCCAACTTTTTGGGGTACCTTAAATTGTAACTTCCAAGAACCTGCTTCTACTATGGGTAGGCAAGCTGATTTTAACTCTTACTAGCTTTCATTTGTGTAGTTCTTCATCAGTATGCAAAAACAAATCCCCATCATCTGGGAAATTTTATAAAAACCTTTAAATTAAAAAAAAACTTTACTGTTTTCTAATCCCCATTCTTAGGTTTCCTTCATTGTGCTATAGAATTTTTCCCCTTTCTCATCCCTATGCATCATTTCTTGTTCTTGTTTTGGTACAATTCCCCATAATATTCCAGAATGTATTGTTTTGTGAGTAGATTGAATAACTTTTTCTCTTTTTTTTTGCCTCTTCACATCTAGTGCAGAGTTGTAATTGGAGATAGATTTCCACCCACAAAGGCTCCAGATGTTAAAACATTTCCCAACAGTGACTTAATACAGTGATGGCAACACCTCCCTCCAGCCCCTCCCAGTAGGGCTGGGATTGTACCGTATTCCCTACCGGTTTACCCTCCCTCCCTGTAAAGGGTAACATCTTCCCTGGGTGCAGAGGCTCCCTCATAGTCTCCAAGACTGAAGGACCCCTAATTATGGGACTGCAGCGTAAATGTATGAGATTAAACACCATAAAAAGCTGCAAGACGCTCTTTTAAGGGAAGTGGAAACTGGTCAGAGAAACGCCTCCAATTTTCATCCCCAACTTGACTTTTAAATCCATGAAGGATCTTACAGAACATGTCTTGCAGATCATCTTTTGGATGATGCAAGAGCATCACAAAAAAATATAAAATCTTGGATTACTCCACTGGAATTCACACTGATCATGGTACAAATCCCACAAAATGCTGAATCCTTTTCCTCATTGTCCCTTATGTTTCTCAGAGAGGTGCACCAGGGTCTTATAAACTGCTGTAGCATGGGGGCCACATCTTGAGGACAAACATAACCAAGATGACCAATTGTTATTGCTGTATTCTCTAACAATGTCTTTGGCGTGTTGGGTCTGGTGCAAAACTGGTGCAACACCATAGGAATATAAGGCTGCATCTCTATACCCATTTGAATGGAGATTTCTCCAATTGCCCATGTGGCATTATTGCAGACTGAAATGAACTCTGGATTTAGGTAGGTTCCCAATATTGGCATGAAATCAGCTATACAAGGCTTAACATGCTGAAAGCAAGCTTTTGTCAGGTCACCTAACAGGGTGAAGGAACTCTGTCTAACATCTGGCATTTTATCCTGCATGCACTGATACTTTAGTGTTAGAGTGTTACTTTGGGCTACTAGCTGTTCAATGTTGCCTCCAAGTCCTTCAGCCAGGCCCCTGAGTAAATCAAGAGCCACTATCATAAAATCTTTATCTGGAGCCTCATACTGATCTCGTTGAGCATTGTTCAGCATTGCTTGTGCAAGAGTCTTCTGTACTAGGTTTACACAACGCTGATACACAGGTTCACAGTATGGAAGGAAGCCAGACTGCAGGGCTGTGGCAACTGAAGATAGGCACTCAAGTAAAGGGAAGAGATCTTTATCTTCATCCTTTAACATGTTCCATTTCTGGATCAGTGGAGGCATTAGCATCTGAATATATTCAGGTTTGTTTAAGTGATGTCCTACTGAATCTGCTAACGTTCCTATGGCATCATAAAAAATGAGCAGGTTTTTATGCTGGTATTTACTAAATGCAAAGACCAAGGTATCAAGTATATAAGCAAGGTAAGGAACAAGTTCTGTACAAGCCTCCTCTTCCAGGGTAGCAAAGGCACTGCAGGCAGCTCCTTGTACTCTCTTGTTGCTATCCAGGATACGCTTTAGCAGTTCTGTCATTAATGGCTTCAGGTACGTGTCAGGGGGCTGGCTGACCACCCCGTGTGCATAGCGGCTAAGAGTCCAGCACGTTATGGAATGCACAAGAGCCTTTTTATCAGAGAGGCACTGAATAAGGGGAGGAATGAGCTCAGGTTGGTATGGAATCATGCCCAGCATGCAATTTTCAGCAATTGTTCCTAAAACCAAGATGCCTGATTCTTTAACAACCCATTCATGACGACAAAGTAATTCTTTCAAAAGGGGCAAAATATGTGGCAAAAGCTCATCATGATACACATTTGCAAGAACATCTAGGGCAGCCGCAGAACATTTTCTTAGATTCCAGTCAGAAATTGTATCATCATCATCAATTTCATCGTTATCATCATCTTCCTCTTCAATTCCATCTTCGTCATGCTGCTGAGCCACTGTCCTTGATCGATGAAAACGTGGCCTTGTATCCTGTTCACTCTGAGGAATTGTTTCATCTTCTTCAACATCACCCTTAAGTAGGATAATATCTATATCTGAGTATTTCATGCCATTCACTAACACAGGAATCAACTTAGGAAGATGCCTTATGAGTACATCTTTGCATATTGGTTGCTTAGCCAAAGTAAGCCAGAATTCGCAGCTTTCTAAAGCCACATTTTCACCTTGATCTTGGGGCCTCTGTAGCATGTACTCAACTATATTATGCATGTGAGGAGGCAGGCGATCCATTCGAACTTCAAGCAACATCACAAGTGCCTGGCACACATTTTTCTGTACCTCTGGTTCTTCATCACCAGCCAATGCAAAGAGATTCTCAATAAAGGAATCAATGTGCAACATCAGAGCTTGAGTTCTACTGATGATAAACTGATTGACACATGCAACAGCATGAGACCTTATTTTTGGACTACTGTGCTTGAAGAACTGTAAAAATTTAGGAATCATGCTGTTGAGAGGACGATCTAAAACATCACTATCTAAAAATCTCAGCAGAATCTTCACAAATCTTCTGAAGGGCACCAAATGCTCCCTCACAAGTGTTGTAATCTTCATAATCCAACAGGCTACAGAGTTTTGGTAAGAGGTCAGGCCAATTCTGCAGTTCTCCTTGGAGGCTATAGTTGTAATCAAAATGCCTACAGTAGCTCTAATCAGAGGAGAGGAGTCACCAATAATGTTTAAACATTCACTCTTAATAAAGTCTGTTACACCATTTGGGAAATACTGAAAGTGTGCTTTCACTTTATTCTTCAATATGAGACCACTCAATGATCTTGTGGGTTCATCTTCAGATTTTAATTTTGTAAGAATAAGAATCAGGTAGTTGTTAAAGTCTGGATATTGACTGAGTTGTTCCAGTTTCTAGAATGGTTCTCTGGATGGTGGTGTCGGGGGGTTGGGACTCCTTCAGCAGCTGCAGGATCTGCTGAAGCCCTTGCTCATCAGGTTTCCACTCATATTCCATCTTGGTTTGCTGCCTGGGGTGCCCTGAAGGAAGTCTGGGTCGGTGAAACCCAGGGGAACTGATCCTAGCAGCTGGGCTGCCAATGTCTGCTGCTGCTGCTGCCGCGGCAGCCGAGCACAAGGAACCAACGCATATCTTTAAATTGTTCTGCAGAAACTGAGACCAACTACCCAGATAGAGGATGGTGACTATATGCTGACCTCAAGCAAGTAGACCCCAGACGGGTTGGAACCAGAAGGTTGATGATTAAGATTCCTGAAACATCACCCTGTTACCTTACCACCAACTAATCAGAAGAAAGTCCACGAGCTGCAACCCTCATCCCAAATGTTGCCTTTGAAAACCTGTCCCTAAAAGCCATGGAGGTGTTCAGGTCTTTTGATCATGAGCTGCCCGTTCTCCTTGTGTGGTGTCCTGCAATAAACACTGTGCTTTCCTTCATCACAATCTGGTGTCAGTAGATTGTCTTTGCTGCGTGGCAGGTGAGCGGACCCTAGTTTGGTTCAGTAACAAAGGGAGGCTAGAAAATCTATTCTTTATTCTAGGTTGCAGTGTGGTCAGCTTAAAATTGGGGTCTGTTACTAGGTCAGAAAGGGAGAATAGGAGTAGGTAACTAGCATTTTCTTCCAGTGTTCAAGAAGATGTATCATGTTTAGGGACTTCCCTGGCAGTCCAGTGGTTAAGACTCCATGCTTCCACTGCAGGGGGCATGGTTTCGATCCCTGGTCAGGGAACTAAGAATCCACACACCGCATGGTGTGGCCAAAAAAAAAAAAAAAAAGGTGTATCATGTTTATCCTCACTGCTGGGAGGTAATTGGATAACTTGAGCTAAGTTGTTCCTTGTATGTTTAATGTGTATATATAATGAACATATAAATGATTATCTAGCCAGTAATTAAACATTGCTGAACTGCTGGTTTTACAAGAAAGAAAATACAAGTCATCTGAATTCTCCTCCATGAGAGTTAAACCTTTCCCTAAAACTCAGTTTTTAAAACTTCTGTTTACTCCTAAATCATAGGGCCAGGAAGAGTAGCTGCAATGGCTTCTAAAAAGGAAATATTTAAGTAGCTGAGGGGCACTTACCTCCAAGAGAAATTTCCAAATAGTTTCTTCCTTCAGGCTTTTGGTCAAATGTCACCTTGTCAGTGAGGCCTTCCCTGTCTGCCCAACTTAAAATAACAACAGTCCCCACTCCCTATTCCCTTCTCCTTCCTTTGTTTTCTCCACGCCATTTATCACCCTACTTGCTATTTCATTACCTGCCTCCCCTAACTAGAGGGGAGCGACTGGGAGGCAGGTCCTTTGTCATTTTGTTCACTGTTAGTGAACTGGATTGCTGAAAATGGTCCTTGATGATCACTTTGGGTTGTCTGGCCATCAAACCAGCTGGAAGCAGAAGTTCCTTTGCACACAATGGCTTCCAGAGGTTGTTGCAGCCATTTTGTGACCCTGAGGCAACAGTCTTGAGTCTGAGGAGAAAAGGCAATATGTTGAAGGGGGCCATGTGGAAGCCTGGAAAGAGATTTATACCTAAGGTTACCCCTGAGATGCTGAACCAGCACGGAATAGCCTTCTCCTAGACTTCTTGTTATGTGTGAGGAAGAGAAAGACAGACCCTGACATACGGGAGCAGATCTGGCCTCAGTCTTGGTGTTCTGCGGAACGTGAACAACTTCACAGAACACCAGCATCAGACAAGGCCACTCTGTGACCTGATGGATCAAGGCAACATCAAGATCATTGCTGTAATCATGTCAGTGGCCATGTGGAGATGTGGGTGTTGGGGAGAAACAAATTTTCCTCTACCTTCTAGGATTTTCTGGCTGGTCTCAGAATTGACATGAGACAGACTAACAGGAGAAAAATCAAGCTAAGTTGAATAACATGTATACATGAGAGAGCCCCAGAAAAACTTGAGTAACTTTCCAAATGGCTGAAGCCCTCACCTTAAACACCATCCTCAACTAAAGACAAAAGAGGATCTTGAGGGTGTAGAGATTACCATGAAAAGCACAGTAAACAAGGGGAAGGTTGTGATGCAGATTTGTCATTGCTTTCTCCATTGATTAGAATTTCTAGGGAATTCCCTGATGGTCCAGTGGTTAGGACTCCGTGCTTTCACTGTCGAGGTCTGGGGTTCAACTAAGATCCCACAAGCCTCGCCGCAGAGTGGACCAAAGGAAAAAAAAAAAAAGTCTTTAAATACCTTTCCTTAGTTCTTGCACATGAACTCTCATTTATTCCTTCTATAGAACCATTTCTTCATGATATATTAATATAACTGTGTGCTCAAATAATTTTGGAAAATAATACTTGCTCTATATCAGGGCCTTTTAAAAATGTTGAGAAATAACAATATATGTTTCATATAATAATAAAAAAAGAAAAACTCAGAAATGAGGTGACAATACTCAGGAAAGACCTAGAAATGAAAGAAAAAAAAAGAATTTTGAGAAATTTGGTCCTTCTCTTCCAGGTACAGTGAAGGAGACACCTAATAAATGGAGATTTCCTTTACAAATGTAAATGTTTCTTACACAGGGGTAACTCCTACTTGGTTTTCAGAGTTTTTCCCATGTCTGCTGTTTCTCAGAAAATAACCAGCTTAAAATAATATCCCAAAGAGACATAGTTTGGGGTGGCAAATTCTGCTCCCCTACATGGGCATGGTCTGCCCTGCATTAATCATCTCTCCCAGGAGGGGCCTGGGAGCCAGTCTTTGAGGAGATGGGATTGTGACTGCAGACATGGGGGATCTGCAAGTGGGAGGATTAGATCTGTGGTGGGCTTGGAAGGGGTAAACAACGCAAGGGGCATTGAGCAGCTTTTAGATGGTACCAGGAAGACGTGAGGCTGGAGGGAGGTCTGCAGGCTGTATCTTTGAGGTCACGGGTGTGGACGGAGTGTGAGCAGTTCTCTGAATCTGTGGGGCAAGCAGGATATAGGATGGCTGCAGGGTCAATGTGTGAGCGTAGCGGGGATGGGGTAGGAGGAAGGGATCAGTGAGGGAAGCCTGGTCTCTGAAAGACCAGGAGGGGCGAGGACTGCCGGGGTCCTGGGGACGCCTTTGGTCCGCCACCCACAGAGAACGTGGGCGAGGCTCAGTTTCAAAGCCCTACCGCGCCTGGCTCTAGGGCACGCCCTGCGAGCAGAGAGAGGCGGGCTGCGGAGGGGTCCCCGAGGGCCACCTCGGGCGCTCCCTGGAGAAGACTGGGAGTGCGGGAGCAAGTTCATAGCGGGCCCCGCCCACCTGCAGCGCCTGGCTCGGCGCGCGGAGCGGGGCGGGGCGGGTGTGGGTGCGTGGAGAGAGGCTGGGCGGCGCGCGGTTGCTAAGCAGGCGCCCCCAGAGACGTTCCCCGTGGCTGTTGACCGGCGCTGCGCGGCGCGGGGCGGGCGGCGGGAGGGAACGAGGAGAGAGGGCGGAGCGGGTTCCTCGCCGCTCGCGCCGCGCCCGCTCCGCCGTCGAGCCGCGGCCCCGCGCCTCCAAGCCCCGCGCCTAGCTCCCGGGCCTCCGAGCCATGCCTGCCGCCGCGCCGGCCCCGCGCCCGCCACCGCCCCCCGCACGACCCGCCCCCAGCTGCCCCGCTCGGCCCGCCCCGGGTAAGTGCCATGCGCTCTGGCGCCCACCAGGTCGGGGCCGCTGCCGGGGTAGGGGGAGCCCTTCTGTCTCCCCAACTCGAGGCCCCGCTCCGTGCGCTGTGGGGCCTCAGTGCCGGTCCCGCGGGGGTGCCCGGAGCAAGCGCGGTGTGTGTGTGTGTGTGTGGCCACACCAGCCGAAACTCGCCTGCTCGGGGTTGGGGTTAACGCTGTCCCGATGTGGGTTCCTGTCCCTCGCTGTCCAGAGGGGCCGGCCTGGGAAACGCGGGGGCATCCTGGGAGGTGCGGTGGGGCTGTCGGAGAGGGAAGGCGCCCGCGAGGGAGCCGGGCTTTATTGAGCATCTCGACATGTCAGGTGCTTTACCTAGAGCTGACCTCATTTCATCCATCCTCTCCACAGACCTGTAAGGAAGGTGGATTTATCCCCATTTGTCAGATGAGAAAACAGAGGTTCCCAAGGTCACATGGCTTAATAGCGGCCAAGCTGGGATTTGAACCCAGGTTTCCACAGCTCTTGTGACCCAGCTAAAGGAAAGGAAATTCTCCTTAGAACTAGATAAAGAAACACACAGAAGAACTAAAGACTATAGGGGAAAAGGCTAGAGGCAGAGAAAATGAGTTCGTGAAATATCCCATCAATTATTTCAAATATAGGACCGCATTTATACTGCCTTGGGTGTCTGGCTCTGGGGGCGAGGTGTTGTGAGGTGGGGAGAAGACTGTGCAGGGCTGGGCAGAGGCATCTGGAGACACCTTTTCGGGGTATCCGCCTGCTGGGAGTGGGGGGTGAGGAGAAGTTGTGGAGAGAACTCCGCTGTTATTCATTTCCAACATTAGTTCTCCCTCTGTCTTACCCCCTTCCCTGTGGATTCCATCTCCTTTCATTTACTTGCTGTGTTGTCCAAGATGACAGCTGTCAACCTGAAGCTGGGTCCTTCCTTCCTGATTGTCTTGGCATTAGGTGGTCCTGGGCCTTTATGGTTGTGTTAGGAGCTGTGAAGTTAGTCCACGTCACTGCTTACAGAGGTGATCTGTTGGCGAATGTTGAGCTGACAATCACAATCACAATGAATGGGGCATCTAGAGTAGTAGCCAAGCATTGTGCTTATCCTTAAGCGGCAAGGTAGCAAGAAACAGGGGCCCCAGGAAGAAAGAAAAAAAGGAAAAGGATGTTGAGTTTGCCTGGCAGCCCAACTTCATAAAAGCATTTCAGTTTAATATTTGGATTGCTTTGGGTGGTGCCAGAAAATGCTTCCCTGGAAAAAGAACAGAGAGGCAGAAAACGATATCTGAAAGATGCTCTGTAATTCATTCCATGAAGGTCTGAACGGTCTTTGAGCCAGGTACATTTATGGTGAGCTCAAAGAAATGTGAGAACCCCGTGAGGCCGCAGAATAGCTGAGATGGAGTCAGCATTATCATGGTCAGGCTTTGGGCAAAACTTGGAGAAAGGAATAGTGGACCCTGGACTGTCACAGGTACTTCAGTGTGACACAGTGTCCCCTCAGAGCCCTTTGTGCACACTGGTACCCTGGGTGCTTTCACTCCCAGCCGCCAGCCCCTCCCCTTCATTGGAGGATGACCCTCTTTGTTGGGGCTGCTGGAGTCTGCTTGGTCTGAAGGAGCTGAGAGCAAGGCGGGCCTGGGAGTTGCCATCTCCCCTGGGGGCAGCCCCTAACCAATGCCTGATGGGTGCCAGAGTGTATATTGTCCCACTCCCTTGCCCTTGATTGGGACACAGCCAGGTGTGACATACTCTGTCTGTAGAAATCCACTGTGGAGTGGTGTCACATTGATCTCCAGGGGTCATTGCTGGGCTTGCTTCTCTTTCTGGACTCACTTCTTCACTCCCCTACCAGTTTCTTCCTAGGAATACTTCCCAATAAAACACTTTCCTAGGGATTCCTATCTCAGGATCTGATTCTAGGGAACCCAATCAAACATTTCTCGAGTAGGGCGGTATCATCAGCACTGGGTAGCCTGCACTAGCCTGCAGGGTGCCTTGGTGTGAATTTTCACAAGGTGCCTCCTAGCAGATGGAGCCCTGTGCCCAGGCCATTAACTTCTCATCTGGGTGCCTTCGGCGGTGCCCAGTGGGTGGCATGGTGCTTGGGCGTAATGCTGAGAAAAGCAAAACAAAATGGAGAGTTGCTTCATTGTCCCAAGATCTCACTCTTGGCTTCTCTCATCCCCCTTTTAACCAGTTCAAGGGAAATTTCCCTCCTATGTTTTCCTAAATATTTGAATATTTCAGGCAGGTGTGTTGCTTTTCTCTGGTTACATGTGGAGCTGATTAAATGTCTTAGCTTCTTCCTAAAGACAATAAAGGGAAAGAAAGGGCTGTCTTGATCAGTGGAACCACAATACCACAGACTCCAGGGAGGGTGAGTGTGTCTCCACCAGTCTGGCCTTCCAGGGGGCCTCTGCCTTGACATGGGGTCATTGTGAGGGGTTTGGATGGGCTTCATTAGTCAGAGGCTCTTGCCTGATGATGTTTCCTTTCCTTGCATCCAGGGGGCTATTGTATCTGGTACCCAGAGTTTCCCACCTTTTCCTTTGGTGGCCTCCTATTAATGTCTAAATTTGGCCCATCTGGTGGTAACACAGAGCCCCTTTTGAAGATGCGTATATGGGGGAGTTCTTTGACAAGGATGTTTTTAACTGCCTGGTAATGTAGGTCAGAAGAGGGAAATACAGGGAGAGTGGAAGGGTGGGGAAGAGGACGTCTGTCCTGGGAGTCAGGGAGTTCAGTTCCATCCTATCCCCAGAGGTCTGAGGCTTCCTGGTGATCTGGTGCAAGTCACTGAACTTCTCTGGGAACCTCGGTGTCTTCACCTTTCTTTACTTAATAATAATTATCCAGCCATCCTCAGAGGGTTGTCTGATGATGAAGGGGAAATATTTTCATTGACTCATCAAACAATCATTTAGCAAGCTCATAAAATCCTTGCCCAGGGAGAGCTGGCAGTGTCTCAGGGACAGTGGTGTATGTGGAGGCATGGTGGTGTTGGAAGTAAGTGATGGAATAGAGGGAAATACTGTCCAGTGGCTGTGTGAAGGGGCACGGAGGTCTCCAGAGCTGGTCTGGAAGGCTAAGTGCTTGTGAATGGCAGGGTGCCGTGTAGTGGGTGGTGATGGGGGTTACAACTCTTGAGTCCAGCAGAACTGCCTTCAAATTCTGACTCTGACTCTTCAAAGCTGTTTGATGGTGGGCAAGGTACCCAGACACTTTGAGCCTCAGTTTCCTCATTGGTAAAATGGACATGAGCGAATTGTTCCAAGGATTGAGTGATACAAAGCAGGGGTCCCCAACCCCCAAGCTGCGGACCTGTACCAGGGCTTGGGAGGGGCTTGGACAGGCTTCATTAGTCAGAGGCTCTTGCCTGATGATGTTTCCTTTCCTTGCATCTAGGGGGCTATTGTATCTGGTACCCAGAGTTTCCCACTTTTTCCTTTGGTAGCCTCCTGTTAATGTCTAAACCATCTGGTGGTAACACAGAGCCCCTTTTGAAGATTCGTATGTGGGGGAGTTCTTTGAAAAGGCCGGTCCGTGGCCTGTTAGGAACCGGGCCACACAGCAGGAGGTGAGTGGTGGGCCTGGCAAGCAAAGCTTCATCTGCCGCTCCCCATTGCTCCCCATCGCTCGCATTACTGCCTGAACCATCCCCCACCCTCGCCACCCCCCGTCCTTGTCTTCCATGAAACTGGTCCCTGGTGCCAAAAAGCCTGGGGACCGCTGATGTAAAGCACTTTGCAGATATTATTACGAAGAGAAAGTATTGTTATTTTTTTTCATGAGTTTGTTTCTTCTTCCAGTTTTATTGAGATATAATTGCATACATCAGTGTATAAAAGTATTGGTATTAAAGTTACCTTTCAGGTTGGAGGGATTCTGTTTGGGTGCCTTGGGCCAGTGCCTCTCAAATGTTATTGGGTATATGAATCATTTGGGGATCTTGCTAAAATGTGGATTCTGACCCAGGAGTTGGGCTGGAGCCTGAGGTTCTGCTTTTCTCACTAGCTCCTCAGTTCTTAAGTGTGGACCACACTTTGAGTACAAGGCCCTAGGCTGCTCCCCTCATCCCCCGACCCCGCCGCCCCCGCCGCCCCAGGTAAAGTCTCAGTCCTTCCTGGGGGCTGAAGAGCAATGTGTTTGGGGAGATGATGGGGAGGGTTCAGGATTCCTTGGTGGGTCTGGCCTGGGACTGGGGCAGAGACAGCTGAGACTCACTGGACTTGTTGCTGTTGAGTCAGGTGTTTCCTCCAGGGGGGTGATGGATCTAACTTAACTTCCTTCCAGTGCCTTAGGACCAGCCCCCTGGAGGAAGCTCTTCCTGGCCAAATGGCCAAATGCTGCCTACTTCTGCTGCATGCTGGTCTTGATAGTGTGGAGATGAATAAGCCACTGACCCTGCCACAGTGTGTTTGGAGATGGGGTAGGGACAGGCATGTAAACATGTAATTATCACATGGCAAGATAAGCATTCTGTAGAGTTAATGGGTAATGGTGAAGGGGGGAAGAGGGTTGGAAAAGGGAGGAAAATGTCCTGGTGGTAATTATATCTGAACTAGGTTTTGAAGGGTGAATCACAATGGCAGGATGGGGAGGAGGGCAGAAGAGTGTGGGGAATGGCATTCTAGGATTAAGGAAAGCATGTGCAAAGGTGAAGTGGTGCCATGAAACAACTTGATGTGTTCAAGTCATTGAACTAAAAGTTGTTTGGAGCCTGGAGTATGATGGGAAGGGCTTGGTCAGTGAGGTAGATTGCTGTTCCTGAAGATATATTAGTCAGGATAGGCTAAGCTCTGCTGCAGTAACAAATCAACTTCATCATCTAGTAGCTTCACACAACAACAGTTACTTCTCACTTCCACTATGTGTCCTTCATAGGTCAGTGGAGGGCCAAGCTGACAGAGCTTTCCCATCTTGCAGCCACACCATTTGGAAAAATTGGCCTATGTGGTCACCAGCACAGGAAGAGATCGTGGGAGAGTTGCTCTCTGGCTCTTCTGTGTTTCAGCCTAGAGCTGATGCATCGTTGCTTATGCCACAGCCCATTGGCCAGAACCAACGGTGAGGGGGCTGGGAAACAATGAGGGGTGTGTGGATGAAAGTTCAGAGAATGTCACTGTCTCTCCCACATATGCCTTGTTTTGTAGCTTAAACCTCATTCTGAAAGCCCTAGTTTCTCAAATGGGAGTAATATGTGAATTTATTTAAAGGAAAAAGAAATCTTATAACATCTAGTGGTGGCTTAAATTATTTTTATTATAGTGCAATTCAAATATGTCTAAGCACTTTATATTTAGAGCTCTCATATGACCATGAAACCAAAACAAATATATGAATAAAATATCAACACAGCTACAAATCGAGTAAATTCAGATTAACTCCATGAATTTAATGTGATGGATGAAGTCATTCTTGCTAAAACCAAGTCACTGTTTCTGGGTCTAAAAACAGTTGTTCCATTCTTATGGGAGGCTGTGTGCCGTACCACATGGGTTATATGATGGCTCAATTTTCTCATCAGTTTCCTTTGTCTGTATTAAGTCTGATTTGTTGTTTTCTCATTAGCCTGTGACAATTAAAATAATCATCATCATCATATTTCTTATTGCCAACTATACCATAAATGCGGGAATACACGCAGTGGAATTATGTGGCAGCACTTGGTCATGACATGCTCATTTGGATGTTCCAGAATATGTTTCTATTGATATTCTATTAAAAAGATGCTCATTAAAGTGAAAGCACAAAGTTAAACAAAAAATAATTTTGGAGAACTTGTGAATCCCCAGAATATGTCTGAGGATCCCCCAGAATTTGAGGGACAGGTGGAAACCCACTGGAGTGTTTAGTTGGGGCAGAGGAAAGATGACCCACTTTATGGTTTAGAGACCTCACTTTGTCCAGGTGTGTGGGTAGGTGAGGGGTAGGAAGAAAAGCCAGAGACAGATGGTTCAGGTCCGATGTCATGGTGGGGGAGGGGGCATTCAAGCAGCAAGTAGTTAAAAGAATGGAGAGGAGGTGTCAGATTTGAGAGACATTTAGGAAGTAGAGGGAGCTCCCTGGCGGCCCAGTGGTTAGTACTTGGCACTTTCACTGCTGAGGGCCCAGGTTCAATCCCTGGTAGGGGAACTAAGATCCCGTAAGCCATGTGGTGTGGCCAAAAAAAAGTAAATGGCATCTCCAGGACTTGGAGTGGAGATTGACTGAATGTGGGCAGTGAAGGAAGGGAATGGGAGTCCCAGCTGACTCTTGGTTGGGGGGGGGGAGGGGACAGGGTTGATGGTGCCGTTGCCCAGGGGGAGGAGGGGGATCACCACACGCATCCACGGGAAGAACATATGAGCTTCAGGGCAGAGCTTTGTTCAGCCATATCCACCATCCCACCTTTGCTAACTGACTTGAGCCCTCCTGAACCAGTTTCCTAGGAGCTGTTGCATCTTGGGGTATCTGCTTTTTCCTCTCCAGGACATTTAGTTAGTGTTCATTCGGATGCTCTGAGTTAGCCTGTCTCTTGTGAGTGCTGCTTCTGACCCGTGGGAGAGGGCTCTGGCAACACTTTGCCTAATTAATCACACACTTTTTTTGTCTTCTGTATGTTTGAGGAAAGTGAAAAACATTTGAAAAATTGGGGATGGTTTTGAGATTGAAGCTGTCATCCCATATCATGTGAGCTTAGTGATCTGCCTTCAGTTTTTAAGAGCAGCAACGATTCACTTTCCACTCTGTGTTTTTGGACAGAGAAGCTCAAAATTCTCCGAGGAGAGAGCAGGCGTGCTGCCAGTTAAATGATCTCTAGGTAATTACATAACAAGAAGTATGGAAACTGCACTTTGTTGAAGCAGAGGGCAGAAAACACGAGGCCACCCAAACACACAAGTAAAAATGTCACAGAAACAAACCTCTGGTGGTTAGAGTGAAATCTTGTGTTAGTGAAAGTTTTCAGCATTAATTAATTTAAAAGGTAACTTGGTATTTCCTCTCTGTGTGAATTACTAACCTAACACACCAACGGGACCACGCTGCTGGAAGTGGCTTCCATCCTGCCGTCCTCACACCTGACAAATTTCCACTTGTCTCCTGGCCTCTTCGTAGGCATCACCTTCATGGCAGCACCTCCCAGGCCCTCCAGAGATACGTGTGCCCTTCCTCTGCTCCGTGTCTTTGGAACTTGTGATAAATGGTTTGTAAGCAAGTGCTTACTGGTCACCCCCAGAGACCACATACTACTTGTGAACAGGCTTGGAATCCCCCCAAACTTGTGGAGCATTTTTCCTAACAGCCATCTCCACACCCACAAACTAGTCCAGGGCACCCTTCAAGGAGCATCTTTGGACCTCAGGGCCGATTGGATGAGCAGATCTCCCAGCAATAATAGCCTTGGTTTTAGGAGTGTCTTTCCAGGAATGGGTTGGATGAAGCTGGTTGTTCAGTTTCATTCACATGCTGTGTTGGTTTCGGATTGGCTACAACCAGAATCCTCTGGAGCTTGGGTCTTTATAGGGAGACAGCTGGTGCTCTCCAGATATCCACATGCTTCCCTTCTTTAGCAGATGCTATAAGTCCCTGCCCACAGTCCTCGTTCTGATGTTTCCCCTACAATGCACTGCAGTCCTACTGGAAGGCTTTCTCTGGTTGCAGGGGCATGGTTGGACCATTCTTGGGGAAAGCCAGAAGTTCTGGGCAGTTAGTGTTCCTAGAAGCAGCCTTGAACCACTGATGGAGGGAAATGGGTGGATACATATCACAGTTTCCTTGCCGCACTGGTGGGCCAACCCTTGGGCATGCTCTACCTGTTCTCCCCAGAAGTTCCCAGCAGAACTGAGTCCAGGTTGCTCACAGCAGTAACCTGCTCATTCATGCTGCTGTACTGCCTCATTTCTTTCGCCTCCTCCAGTACATCCCAGGATCACCTCCCCAGTAAACCCAAATCCTTTCCCCAGCCTCTGCTTTGG
Organism: Balaenoptera musculus; assembly: GCF_009873245.2. NCBI lineage: Eukaryota > Metazoa > Chordata > Mammalia > Artiodactyla > Balaenopteridae > Balaenoptera > Balaenoptera musculus. The sequence goes on from NC_045795.1 coordinate 55,459,399, forward strand.
GGAGAGTCCAACCCAAGACCTTTGGGTTGGTTGGGGCCACTGGACTATGGGTGGAAGTGCTGTGTGTCACTTCTCATGAAAGCAGGCACTGCCACTGTGTCTCTCCCACCACTGCGGCAACCCGGGAGGATGTGATATGGAGGAAGGCTGCTTAGTCCGCATGAGATTTCATAGGAGCAAGAACCTTTTATTATGGTAGCCACTGAGCTTCTTGGCATTTATCAGTTGAGGCACCGGCCTGACACATAGCATCAGCCCTGTCCCTGTGGGGTGCCAACACTTAAGTTAGCCCATCCTTCATTTCTCCATCCTGTTCTGATACATAAGAACTCTTGGGATCTTTTACCTGTGACCTCCTTTAATGTTTCTAATTTCCAAACTTGTTCTCTCTTCAGTGGCTTGATTAATATTAAAGTACAATTTATTTACGTTTGTCTATGGCTTTTGATTCGTCTGGAATTTATTTTGGTACATGCTTGTCAAATAAAAATCCAAGAGCATTTCATTTCCAAATTATTATCCAATTGTTCCAATATTGAATAAAAATTGTTCTTCCCTTCCCAATTACTCTGTAATGATCTTTCATTATACATTAAATTCTCGTGTGAAGTAATATCTATTTTGGGGCTACAGTTTTCTTTTTCCTTAAATTCAGCTCTTTTTCTGTCAGTACCAAGATGTTGTAATTATAGCTCTGTAATATATTTTATTATCCTCATTACTCATTTCCCTCCTGTCTTCAAAAATTACATTAGTGCTTAAACTGCATCAAACTTGCAAATCCCAATTGAAAAGAACTGATATGTTTAACCTATTAGGACTTCACATTCTGGAACAGACAGTCATTTAAATGGATCTTCTATTTCCTCTCTCAGTTTTGTAGTTTTCCTTATGTCAATCATATATATTTCTTGCTAACCTTATTCCTAGGAATTCTATGTACGTTGACATTATATATGTTCTTACTTTTAAAATTGTATTTTCCAACTTACTTTTGCTATTATATAGGAAAGCTTGATAGAAATATAATTTTAAAATGTTGGCCTTATAGCTGGCCACTTTCTAATTATACTTTGAAGTGAAAAATATTAAACTTTCATCAGGTTCCATGTGCTCTAATTGCCTTTCCAGGTGGCTCCGAATAAACAAATGGATATATTCTAGAATTGAAATAAATTCAGGGGAATTCCCTGGCGGTCCAGTGGTTAGGACTCCGTGCTTCCACTGCAGGGGTCACTGGTTCGATCCCTGGTCAAGGAACTAAGGTCCCGCGTGCTGTGCAGTGCGGCCAAAAAAGAAAAGAAAAGAAAAGAAAGAAATTCAGGGAGGGAGAGAAGGAGGGATAGAGAAAAGGTATACAAAGGAGTTGGGCACATGGTAAGAATCATCAGACCCCACCCACAGTCCAAGCTCAGAGTTACAGATGCCATGAGACAAACAGCTTGGGTTCATTGTGTGTTTTCTCTTTGAGACATAGTCTCTCACGAATTTCAAACTTGCTTGGAGGTATCTCTGACTGGTTCTAGGCGTCAGTAGCTCCAACGTCATAGTCTTCCCTTTGACGATTGATACTTGTTAGTAATAACATGTTTATATTTTAAGTCTGGATAATAAAAGGTGATTTCAGAGGATGCCCGCAGTGATGCTAAAGACAGGCCTGGCAGATCAGACTGGTTAAAGTAAAACAAAAGTAAAAAGAGCCCTGGTCAGGGTCTCACCTTGTGTTTGAGTTAAGAAAACCAAAATCATTGGACATATTCATTTAAAAAGAAAAAAGTAACAGGAAGAAACCAAGTGCACTAGATTGAAGCTCCTTCTTCTTTGTAGAACTTGGAGTCAAGCGATGCCCAGGGGTTGCAGACCTCCCCAGTAAACTAATTAAGAGGAAGCTCCCAAGTGCAAGGTTATGTGTGCTGTGTGCTGGCTGTTAGAACCTTCAGTGCTTTCTCTTTAATGCCACTAATATTAAATTTAGAATTCCAAGGAATTGCTCATTTTCTACAAGAATGGTATAACGGAAGAGGTTTGCTGGTTTTGAAGATGGTATTTTCCAAAGCTATCCTGTAGCATGAATGGAAAACAGGAGTCCACAGTCACATTAAGGAGAAATGGGGAATAAGTAAAAAATCTTGAGACCCAGTGGAAAGACCCCTGCGGTTTCCACATTCTCAGGAAGGTTTGTTAGTTATTTGCCTTTTTTTTCCAGTTGCTTTGTCTATATTACAAAGCAAAGACAGCATTGGCTGCCTGGTTCTGTATGTTTAGTGTGCTTTCTTCATCAGAGTACAAAGTAGGTGTCTTTGTTAAGGGGTTTTCTTAGAAAGGCAAGTGGAGTCTTTGTGTTGAGGTGGGGAGGGGTGGGTTAGGAGGCAGTCTGGTATCTCTTTCTCTTGCCTCAGCCTGTTCGTACGGCCATACACACGTGTGGGCTTTTAAGTGTTCTTAAGTGAGGATGTTAACAAAGGAAAAAAAATACATGGTGGCTTTTTATTCTATGGGGAGGAGAGAGTGGGGTTTGAAATATCTGCCCATCTCAAGGGGAAAAAAAGGAAAGTTTTCTATTTTCCATGCTGCCTTCAATAACTGTCAGAAATTCTCAGCAGTTTCTGGCTAGCTAGCTGTCTCCATCTGGAGGCTGGCATTGTGTTTTTTTAACTGACAATTAACTACCCTCCGCTAAAAATTCAACCAGTAATAGTCATATGCTTTCATAGGTTTTCAGGGAACTTTTTCCTAACAGTTCTCACATTTCTTTTCCTACCCTTGAGAATAGTTTTTAGTGTAAAAAGTTACAAAATTAGATATTAGGAAATCAGTGATGATCACCAGGAACCGTTCTTTCACTTACCTTTATTTATTTATTTATTTTTAATTTTTATTGGAGTATAGTTGATTTACAATGTTGTGTTAGTTTCAGGTGTACAGCAAAGTGAATCAGTTATACATATACATCTATCCACTCTTTTTGTTTTTTACATTCTTTTCCCATATAGCCCATTACACAGTATTGAATAGAGTTCCCTGTGCTATACTGCTGGTTCTTATTAGTTATCTATTTTATATATAGTAGTGTGTATATGTCAATCCCAATCTCCCTATTTATCCCTCCCCCCCATCCCCTGGTAACCATAGTTTGTTTTCTACATCCGTGACTCTACTTCAGTTTTGTAAATAAGTTCATTTGTACCCTTTCTTTTGGCTCACATATATTTATTGAGTGTCTACTATATGCCACTGTGGTAGGCACAGCAATTTTTTTTTAATTAATTAATTTATTAGTTATATTTGGTTGCATTGGGTCTTCGTTGCTGCGCGCGGGATTTCTCTAGTTGTGGTGAGTGGGGGCTACTCTTCGTTGCGGTGCTCAGGCTTCTCATTGCGGTGACTTCTCTTGTTGCAGAGCACGGGCTCTAGGCCGTGTGGGCTTCAGTAGTTGCAGCACGTGGGCTCAGTAGTTGTGGCTTGCAGGCTCTAGAGCGCAGTTTCAGTAGTTGTGGCACACGGGCTTAGTTGCTCCATGGCATGTGGGATCTTCCCGGACCAGGGCTTGAACCTGTGTCCCCTGCATTGGCAGGCAGGTTCTTAACCACTGTGCCACCAGGGAAGCCCCCACAGCAATTTTTATTAATTTCAATTTAAATTGAAAATAGCCACATGTAGCTGATGGCTATTGTATCAGAACAGACCTAGAGAGCTGGGGAGACAGATTAAAGCATCTGTAAATGTTGTAGAGCAAAAGCAAATGTTGTAACACCAATAGTGGTAAGTTTCCATGAAGAAGCAAGATGAGTGAAGAAGGGAGGTGGAGCCGATTGAGGGTCTTCATACATGTTACATATACATATTCATACATATTGAGAGTGGGCTGAAGGCTTCTTGGAGAAATGATATTAGATCCATCGCAGACCTGAACAAAGATAAGAATGGTGTGTGAAAGAAATAGCTTGAAGACACTCCAGGCATCTCTGGGTAATTAATTGCCTTTTGTTTTTAATGAAACACAAGAGAAGGAATGCCTTCTACTTACGAATTCGGAAAATGCCACGAAACACAAAACACTTAGAGTTCATTCTTTTTTTCAAATTTAAAGACATCTTGGGACTTCCCTGGCAGTCTAGTAGTTAGGACTCTGCGCTTTCAATGCAGGGGGTGAGGGTTCCATCCCTGGTTGGGGAAACTAGGATCCCACATGCCGCTCAGCGTGGCCCCCCGCCAAAATAAAATAAAATAAAATACTAAAATATAAAGACCTCTCATAATTTGGGACAGTGGTGTGGGTCTGTGTTACCTAGAAGCAGAACCTGAGACTGGGATTCTTGTGCATGTGATTTTGGGGGGAGGGCTGGCAGGAGAAGGGGGTAGGGGAGCGAGGTGAGCAGGAGACGCAGCTAAGCAAGGATGTGGTCTCAGCTGGGAGTTCTGGGGCTTGCACTGCACCAAGGAGCTGGTCTCACCGTGGGGTAAGGAGCCTGTCTTTTGTACCCTTCCTGTCACCATCCGTCATAAGAGCTGGTGGGTGGCAGCCGCTGCCTGGTAAGAGCATCTGGGTGGGCACCTGCAGTGTCCATGCCTGTGCTGACCCCATAGTGTGTTGATGACTGAGTAGCTTTCGATAGATTTGGGGGCGGAAACAGCTGAAAAATCCTGAGTACAGGACTGCTTTGATCACCCGGCACATTCTGAGGATTGTGAACTCAACTGCGAGGCTGTTTTCCTGCACACGGCTATGGATTTACTGGGTTCATTCATGCAATACCTGTTTATGGACAGTCTACCACACGTGCCTGGCATCAGGGCTGGGTGTTTGGAATCTTGCCAAGCAAGGCCCATTTACTTAGTAGACTCCATCCCTGCAAATCATATATTTTTGGGCAAATGCCAAGAGATAGCATTGCAAGGGATCCTGAAGAAGCTTAACCACAGCTAGAGAAGCCAGAGCTGCCAAGGTCTACCCCTATCAAGGCTCGGAAGGCAGCAGTCTTTGTGGAAATATTTGTAAATGATGCTCTCGAAAAGCCTAGATGCAACAGTCGGTCTGTTTGAGTGAACCGCCTAAGTTTCTGCGCACTGAGATTGGCTTCTTTTTTTTTTTTGGCTGTGTTGGGTCTTCGTTTCTATGCGAGGGCTTTCTCTAGTTGTGGCAAGCGGGGGCCACTCTTCATCGCGGTGTGCGGGCCTTTCACGGTTGCGGCCCCTCTTGTTGCGGGGCACAGGCTCTAGACGCGCAGGCTCAGTAGTTGTGGCTCACGGGCCCAGTTGCTCCGCGGCATGTGGGATCTTCCCAGACCAGGGCTCGAACCCGTGTCCCCTGCACTGGCAGGCAGATTCTCAACCACTGTGCCACCAGGGAAGCCCGAGATTGGCTTCTTAATAGAAGAGCTGTTGCCTTGGTGCCGCCGTTGTCAATCTGATTTAACCACAAGGAACTGAATGCTTACTATATGCAGGTGACCTTCTGCCTGTCATCTTGCTATGGTCTTTGTAGCCATCCTGGGAGGCGGGGCTGGTGGTGGCCATGCAGGCTCCCATGGCAGTGAGGACCACCAGGTACTCTGCCAGCAGAGGTGTAGGCGAGGCCCCCCGTGGCTCTGGCACTCAGGGTGGATGTTGGGGCCACTGGTAGAGCTTTACGGAACCTGTTGGATGCACTCAGGGTCTTGGCACTGTGATTTCCCCTACTTTCCAATGAGAGGAAAACCAAACCCAGTTTTAATTCCCTAAAGGAAAAAAAGTTTGTACCTTAATCTGCTTTCCCCTAGCATCACTCTTCTTTGTTTGGAATCTTAATTCACTTCAGGGAGTTGCTTTTTTAGATCATCCTGTCTACGGGGATATCAGGGACGAGCTCACTTGTTTACTTGTAGCTGCAGGAACACTGGGTGACTTTATTTTGCCAGGTTGGGATGCTGGATGGCTTAATAATTGGAGTAAAGCTAAACTGAAGCTGCTTTGCGTAGGTATTGTTGCCTGTTGATGAGTCTGAGTCCGGCTCCATTTCCTCTGGATGATCCCGTGAGCTTTGCTTTATTCCATGGTTACAAATGACTCCCCCAAACCTGTCTGAACCATTGCTCCAAAAGATTCAGGATCTGTGGAAGAATTCTTTCAGTTCTTACTAACTAGCCGTGTGGCCTTGGGCTAATTACTTACTCTCTCTGGTCAGCAGTTGTATCTAAAACTTGCGGGTGTTGGGCTACTGGCCCTTTCAGATCGAACACGCAAAGATTTTCACCCACACGGCCTTTGCGTCCAACACACGGGTCCTTCTTAAGATCCTCCTTTGTATCTTTCTTAGATTGGATCCATGGCATTACTTTTGTTTACAAAAGATGCATATTTCCACATAAGCAATTTACCTGTAAATCCAATCAATCATGTAATGACCATGCCTTAAATATTTATTTAAAGTTCTTCCTCAGCCTGGTGTATCTAAACCTCAGATACTTAGGGTATTTATTTCTTCTTAAGTGAACTTTGATAATATGTATCTTTCTTAGGATCCATCCATTTCATTAAGTTGTCTTATTTATTGGCTTAAAATTATTCATCATATTCCTTTATTATTATTTTACATGAGCAGCCCCAGTGTTTTCCAAATGTGTCACTTCTCCTGAATATGAATGAAAACTATGTATATTTTTGTAACATTTCCTCTTAAATTGTTTTACTCGCTTGCTATTTAATTATACGTTGTACATGGAGGTTGTCTTACCAAGAAGTCAAAATCGTTTAAAAACCACTTTCTAAAGAATCCACAAGCTCTTTGCCTCCTCTGTCCTTACAATAATGGCAGGGTTTTTTTTTATTGTTTTTTGTTTTTTTCCACACTGCACAGCATGTGAGGTCTTAGTTCTCCAACCAGGGATTGAACCTGAGCCCTTGGCAGTGAAAGTGCAGAGTCCTAACCACTGGACTGCCAGGGAAGTCCCAGTAATGGATAGTGGAGCTCTGTGCCTGCCGCTCAGATAAGCATCTGATAATGAGGGGTAAGAGTCTGCAGGGAGGCACTGGCAGATGGTGCAAATATTCCAAGTGTCTTTACATCAATCTAAGATCCGTCCAACCAAAGCACAGAGATGTAGAAATGAATGAGAAGTGCTCATCTCTCTAGAAAAAAGATGATGGAGGAGTTTGCTTTTAGAATGATTTCTGCAGCCTCACCTATAGGGATGGAGTGTGGTAAAGCTCTGTCTAGCCCAGTGTTTGAATGTTGTTGTGACACAGTCCCGTGGAGATCAGTAGGCCGGTGAAGGCCTTGGGGTGCGATAATCAGACAGAAGAAGGAAAATAGGAAGCCTTGCAGGCATCAAGTCAGCTGGAGACAGGTCCCAAGGTGGGATGTACTTTAGTGCTCCCTTTCCAAATAAACACACCCCCTTGAGCCTCCCTGAACAGTACTGAGAAAGGCAAAACTCAGCCCAAATCAAGGTTGTTATGAATCTCTGATCTGCAACAGACAATTGGGATTAAAAATCCAGATCATAGGAAACCACAGCCCGGCCTGGGAGCCGTGCCCTCTTGGAATTTTACTGAGTGAGTGGTGACACCCCAGGGATGCGATCGTGGGTGAGTTGGCAACTGTTGGGAGGAAACATTAAACCCAGGGGTCAGACCGAAAGAAAAGCTGTCCCCAGGGGAAGCCTCAGTCAAAGCAAACCTGTATCGGATGTCACAAAGGAGGACAACGTGAGGGACAACAGTGGCACACAGGGCAGCAAGCAAAAAGAGGAGCGTGAAGGCTTCGTGTGACGGAATAATCAGAAGGCGGGAGAAGGGTTCATCTGGAGGACCAGCAGTTGGAGAGAAGGTTATTGTCGTGGTCACTGGCATGTCCGAAGCCTCACCAGCCTGGGGGCAAACGAGGCCATGTTAATATTAATGCCCAGCGTGGAGTCCCAGCGGCCCTGCCTGCTCTCACAGGACCTCAGCCTGAGTCCTTGGAGTCCCCCGGGGAGGACGTCACCTGTGCTCAGGTGCAGCGTGGCTTCTCTTCTTCCTCCTGTCATGATGTCACTCCTCACTTCCCCTGGCCTTGCTGTCCCCTGGCTGCCAATGTGTCCCCAGGGCACCGCCTTGCCCCCTCCTGCTGTGCTGGGGAGGCAGGGGGCTGGTTCTCTGCTTACTCTGTTGTACCTCCGCATTTGGGTCCCAGTGCTTCACACAGGCTTTCAAAACACATCTCCCTCAGCGTCCATCCTTAACCCTGTGCTCCAAGGCTTGGAGGGCAGGGCATAGATGCCAAGCTGTCCCCTCTTTTGTCATTGCCCCTCGGCCTGATCTCCTCCCAGGTGTCCGTGATACCTGGGCACAGAACATCTCCTTTGCCCCCTTCGCCCACTCCCTTCCTGCCCATTTGGCAACTGGTGCAAATAGGTCCCGGCCCTGGGCCACTGGCTGCCTTGGATCCCAGTTTGGATTTGATTGCGTCACACTGCCATGCTCTCGGGGTTAATCAAATGGATACGTACTAGTCCAAGGACATTCTGATCCCTCCCGTTGTGTTCTGTATATTTTGGTTCCACTAACCGGTTTGATGAAGTAAGAGACAGTCCAAAGCAGTGCTCCTCAAACTTCAGTGTGCATCGGATCATCTGGGGATCTGTTAAAATGCAGAATCTGCTTCTGTAGGTCTGGAGTGGGGTCTGAAATTCCGCATTTCTAATGATCTCCCAGGGGATACAGATGCTGCTGGTCTACTCTGGGTAGTCAAATCCTTCATCACTCCCTCCCCCGTTTCTCTTTGCCGTACTTGAAAGAAAACCGTTTGGCAAGGAAATCATGAGTGGATTTTGTGTTCCACTGCACGGGTGATGTCCTGTTTTGACTACCTATCACACATCACTTATTCACATTATGAAAATAAAGATTCTGTTTGTTATAACACTACTTTAGGGAATCGTTTATGGGCTGCTTTCAAAATGCTAATGGTTGACCAGCATTCCTGGAAGGATACTTGGAACTTCTCTCTATAGCTTAGCTCTGTAGCTTTGCTTCTCAAAGTGTGGTCCTTGGGCCAGCAGCATTGTATCACATGGGACCGTGTTAGAGCTGCAGAATCTCAGCCCCACCCTCGACCTGGACTGACTGAATTGGAACCTGCACTTTAACACGGTCCCCAGTGGTGTGTGTGCACATTAGCATTTGAGAAGCCCTGCCCTGTAGAACACGGTATATCGGAAATGGGAGGTGCTGGCTTTGCCACTTTAGCAGGATGCTCAAAGGAGGCAGGTGAGTGACAACAGGGAAAAGTTCATACTTTGGTCGTCAGTCTTTTTTGTCTTGGTGTGACCTGGGACGTCTGGGGAGAGAGGAGAATACCTTCTGGCTTGCATGGAGCATGAAGATTCTTCAGATAAAATAAAACTAGCAGAGGAGGAAGTGGAAACTGTGATGTGATTATGAGATGGGTAGCGTATGCAGGACCAGATCAGGGTGAGCAGAAAACTGAGGGAGGGAGGATGAGAACTATGGAGGGTGGTCAGAGATAAGCTTTGAAAACGAGGAACAACATGTAAGCTGGTGCACTTTAGAATCCCCTTGTAAACAACAGAGGCATGCATAAAATGCATCACAATTTCGAGGTAGCTGGGACAGTAAAGGTCATCGTTAAATCAGCGAGTAGCTTAGAAAAAATGTATCAGGCATCTGTTGTAACAAGGACTGGCAAACATCCCTCACCGAGAGACCATAGAGGGCTCTCGTGCCAACATGCTGAGAGGCACTTGGGGAATTGGCATGGGAAGGTCAGCAGATAAAAAGCAACCCAAAACTGGGGCACTTCTGAGATGAGAACTGGAAAACGTCTTTTTAATTACTCTGTTTCTGATGGCTTGGTTGATGTCCTGAAGATTAGGTAGCGATGACATTAATTAGAGTGTCATCAGTGATGACAGACAATAAATAGCATGGCATTTCATTTTATTACCTTACCCTTGTTAATTTCCCCAGTTTTAATCAATACAGCCATTGGCCAGGCCTCCCACTTACGAAACAATAGCATTTTCGAGGCTTAGTAAAAGGCTGCGTTCCAATTTTTTATTCATTTAGGAAATCCTCCTTGGGATGTTTGCATAATCAAATGTAAGTTCGCAAATGTTTCTCCTGCCTCAGATTTGCATATGAGCAAAATGAGTTTGTTCCCAAACAGAGCCCTGGAAAAAGCCCAGGACAAATGATTACTCAGTGAAGAGGAAAATGATTTCAGCCAGTTCCACTCCATCTTCCACAGAAGAATGGAGGTGAATCGTCTCAGCACTGCCTACTGAGGCCATAAGTCTGGTGACACCATTAAGGAATGAAAGGTTGATAAAAGGGAAAGTATTTCAAGTGGAGCTTCCCTGCTAGGAACGGGGATTACATGTCATTAGATGCATTACATTGACTTTTATTTTCCAGGCATTTTTGTGTTGTTGCATTGCATATTACCAGATGTTTTTTTTTTAGAAATTCACGTTCTTTTATTTATTTATTTATTTATTTATGACTGTGTTGAGTCTTCGTTTCTGTGCGAGGGCTTTCTCTAGTTGCGGCAAGTGGGGACCACCCTTCATCGCGGTGCGCGGGCCTCTCACCATCGCGGCCTCTCTTGTTGCAGAGCACAGGCTCCAGACGCGCAGGCTCAGTAATTGTGGCTCACGGGCCCAGTTGCTCTGTGGCATGTGGGATCTTCCCAGACCAGGGCTCGAACCCGTGTCCCCTGCATTGGCAGGCAGATTCTCAACCACTGCGCCACCAGGGAAGCCCTACCAGATGTTTTAAAACACCAATTTCCATTTCTTTTAATACTCAGGATTAGTAAATGCTTAAAGAGTGATTATGTATTATTTATATCCTATAGCAATTTGGGTGTGATTCTCCCATTTCTTTTTCTAGCATGTTATTATAGGAGCCAAGGCAAGAATTCCAAAGTGGATGCTGACCTTGGACGTAGTTTTTCTTTGTGGTGTAATTAGGCATATGGGTTATGGTTAAAAAATGACTAGAAAGGGACTTCGCTGGTGGCGCAGTGGTTAAGACTCCACGCCCCCAATGCAGGGGGCCTGAGTTCGATCCCTGGTCAGGGAACTAGATCCCACATGGCATGCCGCAACCAAGAGTTTGCATGCCACAACTAAGGAGCCTGAGTGTCGCAACTAAGGAGCCCGCCTGCTGCAACTAAGACCCGGCGCAACCAAATAAATAAAATAAATAAACAAATAAATAATTTTTAAAAAATGACTAGGAAAAGGTATACTCCCTTTGTTCTGATGAAAGAAGATACAGAAAAGATTCATTTTAGCAGTATATTTTCATTACTTTGTCTTGACCCTAAACTTGATGATTAGCAGCCTGAACAGAGGAATAATAAATGATTAGAAAAGAAACTGGGTTCATGTGATTTCCAGTCATTTTGGTAGCCTTTTCAGTGGAAAAACATAGAGGTGACTGTTGTGAAACTGGGTTATGTTAATTCATCTGAATTGTGCTATCAGATAGGAGGCACAGTCGCTAGGAGCCAAACCCATTAGAGGTAATAACAGCAAAATGCTTATGCAGTAACTGAGCTTATTGGCTCACACCAGTCAGGTAATTCTAGGATCAGTGAACGTGAAGTTTCTCTCCCCACAGGAGCCGTATGCTTAGATCTGCCCAAGTGTTTCTCTTAATATCCTGTCCCTACTGGTTTTCTATTTCAGTCACTAGATAAATGACAAATTCACCCTGCTGAGTCACATTTAGCATCGTGTCCTCTTTGCCCTTGACATATACATGGATTTGGGGGAAACCCAAGATTACAAGAGGTTGGAGAGGGAGAGGGAAGAAAATAAACACAGTCTGAGTGCCCACTCTATGCTAAGCAGCAGGCAGGGGTGAGGTACCAAGTTTAGCCCATGTAGAAACTGAGGCTCAGAAAGATCACATAATGTTCCCAAGGTCACACAGCTACTTAGAGCCTGGTAGGACCAGGATTTAAATTAGAGCTTCTGACCCCATGTTCACATTCTTTGTGCAACTCTAAAATGAAGCTTTCACAAAACTCTGAAGAAATACACTGCTCTTCCCTACCTGTATTAGTTGTTCTTGACACATGCTACCTTGGCACATTTACTGGTAGTCAGTGGATGTCTGTGATTGTGTTTTCTGTCAACGTTACTTGTTTCATCTAGTTAAGGTCTGTTGTGGGATGTCTACCAATGTGGAAACTAATGACACTCAATTATTTACAAGGAGAGCCAGAAGCCTGAGACATGATATATGTGCTGATGTTAGGACTGAAAACGGGTTTCCCAAATCTCATGTACTAGGACAGAGAAGAGAGTTTGCATAATCCACAGTCTCTGCCTTTGGAGAGCCTGAGTTTAGTTAAGAATACTTACACCTTTGAAGATAAAGTAACAGTGAGCTGAGGTGTGCAGAAGGAAGGGTCTCAAGCATTCATGTGAAATGTTTAATGAATGAACAGAGCGGCAGACGAGGGAGCTCTGACTGTGAACTTGTGAAGTCAGGGAGGGTTTGGTGGTGGATACGGGTCTTAGGTCTTACACGATGGTGAGGCTTGGATGGGTGGGAGAGTGACAGTGGAGTCGGGTTGGGATGGGTGAGGGGCCGCTGGATCAGGGAGCGCCTTCCATGTCAAGGGTTTGGCCCTCAAAGATGTTAATAAGGAGCCACCATAGGCTCTTGAGCAGAGGAGTGGCTTCGTGAAAGTTCTGCTGCATGCATGCGCTTGATGGGTGCTGGGGAAAAACCCTGTAGACAGTTGTATTGGGGGCGTTTGAGGCAAAAGCAGCAGTATTGTCAGGTTGAGTCAATTTACGTTGCTGTAGGAAATTAATCAAAAAATGATGCTACAAGAGCACTTTTTTTCTGTACCCTTTCCTGGAAGCTGCTGGCTAGTGGCTGAGGACTGGGAATTAGGATGTTTAATTTTTACTATCTATACCTCAATTAACTATTGATTGTTGGTGTAGGGACACAGGAGGAGTTATTATCCTAGATCATGTTAGGTTGAGCCATATGAAATTTCCATTTTGGGGTAATTGGTAGAACTACTGGTAATTTCATACGGTTCCACTTAATCGATTTTGTAAGTTGTTGTTGGAGACGAGTGGACACAGGTTATCTGGGTAGGTCCTGGGATAGCGCTGCTTACAGTCAGCCCCAAAGGCCTTGAGGGTGCTGTTTTCCCTGGGAGATGGGACTGGTCCTGGAGACTGAGCCCAGGGCCCCAGGGACGTGCCAGGCTCTTCCTCTCCCTAATATTTGCTCTCCCTGCCTATGGACCAGGCATTCAGAATCTCCTGATTTTTTTTCTAAAGGAGAAAAATTTGCTCTGGACCAAGAACTTTAAAGGAGGAAGGAGGGCTTGTGGAAGAGAGGATAAAAATAATTGCATCTTGGGACTTCCCTGGTGGTTCAGGGATTAAGACTCTGCACTTCCACTGTAGGGGGTGCGGGTGGATCCCTGGTCGCAGAACGAAGATCCCGCAGGCCCCGCGGTGCGGCCATCATAATAATAATAATAATAATAATAATAATTGCATCTTGAGGTTGTGTTTTCCCAGGACTCCCCAGTAGCACGATGCAGACAGAACCAGAAGTGCCATTCCTGTAGCTCCTAATTATGTTGGGAAGGAGAGGGACCGAGTTCTCACTCTGGCCCCAGATTACAGAGGCTTTAAGTGAGTTTGAGAACGCCTGGGCATTGGGCTGCGCATGCGTGACGGCGGTGATACAGGCTGAGCTGCGCTGTCTTCACATCCTTTGTGTCTGCGCCCTGGGATGGGGCCACTCCTGTGGAGCCTCTCCTGGATTCAGGGGTGGAGCGTGCCCACAGTGCTCTCCTAACCGCCGGAAATCAGGACAGCTTCTGAGCTAGGGTCTGCAGAAACTGGCTGGGCACAAGCATCCCAGAGCGTGCCCACCCCTCCCCCCCCCCCACTGCCCTCAGACTCTGGGTACCACAGGGCCTAGTCATCTGTCATTACACTCAAACTGCGCAGGCTCACTATTTGGGACCCTGAGGTCTCATCACGACTTGCCTCTTTTGTCCTAAGTCACCACTCAACATGCGACCCACGGTGTCTGTCCTGTTCCAAGAGTACTGGTGTGTGTCCCCTGACATCCCATCTTGGACCTCCTCTGGGCCCCTCCTGAGCCCCCTTCCATGCTAAACTCTCCTGCATCCCTAGGGTATTCACAGAATGTTCCTTTGTCCTCCTGGTTCTCCCCTGAACCTTCCCTGGAATAGAGAATTCTTTTCCCTTTCCTTAGCCTGACAAATATGTATTGAGGGTCCCACTCCGTGAGAAGCACACTAAGGAAAACAAATGAGAAGACTTAGTGCCTTTGCACACGTGCATCTGAAGGTTACCTTCCTTGGCATCCTTCCTGTTTCCTGAGGAAACATGAACTAGTGTGACTGCTGGAGACCTCTCTTCTCCTCTCTCAGCATCAACCCTCTCAGCCAAAAATGGAGGCAGATCAGAGAGACTATGAGAAGAAAGGAACGACAGATGTACATAAATAAATAGTTTAACTGTAAACATGACTGGTAAGCTCATAAATCCTGTGGGAAGATCAGTACCGGCCACCACTTGTCATCTAATCGGACACCTGTGTCTAGATGGAAATCATCTCAGAACAGATTGTATGTTATAATTAAAAACCAAAAAACATTCTGTGTCAATATGCTGGGCCAAATTGCCCATGCTGGCACAACTGGACTTTCTGCTACAATTCAAATGCACTTAAAAATTATCATTTTGGGGGAGACCTTCAAGATGGTGGAGGAGTAAGACATGGAGATCACATTCCTCCCCACAAATACATCAGAAATACATCTACATGTGGAACAACTCCTACAGAACACCTACTGAATACTGGCAGAAGACCTCAGATTTCCCAAAAGGCAAGAAACTCCCCACGTACCTGGGTAGGGCAAAAGAAAAAAGAAAAAACAGAGACAAAAGAATAGGGACGGGACCTGCATCTCAGGGAGGGAGCTATGAAAGAGGAAAAGTTTCCACACTAGGAAGCCCCTTCACTGGCGGAGATGGGGGCTTGCCAGGGGGAAGCTTCGGAGCCACGGAGGAGAGCGCAGCAACAGGGGTGCAGAGGGCAAAGTGGAGAGATTCCTGCACAGAGGATCGGTGCCAAGCTGCACTCACCAGCCCGAGAGGCTTGTCTGCTCACCCACTGGGACGGGCGGGGGCTGGGAGCTGAGGCTCGGGCCTCAGAGGTCAGATCCCAGGGAGAGGACTGGGGTTGGCTGCGTGAACACAGGCTGAAGGGGGCTAGTGCACCACAGCCAGCCAGGAGGGATTCCGGGAAAAAGTCTGGAACTGCCGAAGAGGCAAGAGACTTTTTCTTGCCTCTTTGTTTCGCGGTGCACGAGGAGAGGGGATTCAGAGAGCCGCTTAAAGAAGCTCCAGAGATGGGTGCGAGCTGCGGCTACCAGCGCGGACTCCAGAGACGGGGCATGAAACGCTAAGGCTGCTGCTGCAGCCACCAAGAAACCTGTGTGCAAGCACAGGTCACCATCCACACCTCCCCTCCCGGGAACCTGTGCAGCCCACGACTGCCAGGGTCCTGTGATCCAGGGACAACTTCCTGGAGAGAACACATGGCGCATCTCAGGCTGTTGCAATGTCATACTGGCTTCTGCCGCAGCAGGCTCGCCCCGCATTCCACACCGCTCCCTCCCCCCGGCCTGAGAGAGCCAGAGCCCCCTAATCAGCTGCTGCTTTAACCCCGTCCTGTCTGAGCGAAGAACAGATGCCCTCAGGCGACCTACACGCAGAGGCGGGGCCAAATCCAAAGCTGAACCCCAGGATCTGTGCGAACAAAGAAGAGAAAGGGAAATCTCTCCCAGCAGCCTCAGGAGCAGCAGATTAAATCTCCACAGTCAACTTGACGTACCTTGCATATCTGGAATACCTGAATAGACAACGAATCATCCCAAAATTGAGGCGGTGGACTTTGAGAGCAACTGTAGACTTGGGGTTTGCTTTCTGCATCTAATTTGTTTTTGGTTTTATGTTTAACTTAGTTTAGTATTTAGAGTTATTGTTCTAGGGTCTGTCTGTCCGTTTTTTGTTTTTGTTTTTGTTTTTTAGTATAGTTTTTAGTGCTGGTTATCATTGGTGGATTTATTTTTTGGTCTGGTTGCTCTCTTCTTTTTTTTCTTTTTTTAATTTAATTTTTTAATTTTTAATAATTTTAAAATTATTTTTTATTTCAATTATTTTTTTTTTTCTTTCTTTCTTTTTCTTCTCCTTTTTCTTCTGAGCCATGTGGCTGACAGGGTCTTGGTGCTCCAGCGAGGTGTCAGGCCTGTGCCGCTGAGGTGGGTGAGCCGAGTTCAGGACATTGGTCCACCAGAGACCTCCCGGCTCCACGTAATATCAAACGGCAGAAGCTCTCCCAGAGATCTCCATCTCAACACTAAGACCCAGTTCCACTCAATGACCAGCAAGCTACAGTGCTGGACACCCTATGCCAAACAACTAGCAAGACAGGAACACAACCCCACCCATTAGCAGAGAGGCTGCCTAAAATCATAATAAGGTCACAGACACCCCAAAACACACCAGCAGACACTGTCCTGCCCACCAGAAAGACAAGATCCAGCCTCATCCACCAGAACACTGGTGGAGGCACCAGTCCCCTCCATCAGGAGGCCTACAGAAGCCACTGAACCAACCTTACCCACTGGGGGCAGACACCAAAAACAATGGGAACTACGAACATGCAGCCTGCGAAAAGGAGACCCCAAACACAGTAAGTTAAGCAAAATGAGAAGACAGAGAAACACACAGCAAATGAAGGAGCAAGGTAAAAACCCACCAGACCAGGGCTTCCCTGGTGGCGCAGTGGTTAAGAATCTGCCTGCCAATGCAGGGGACACGGGTTCGAGCCCTGGTCTGGGAAGATCCCACATGCCGTGGAGCAACTAAGCCCGTGAGCCACAACTACTGAGCCTGCGTGTCTGGAACCTGTGTTCCACAATGGGAGAGGCCGCGACAGGGAGAGGTCCGCGCACCGCGATGAAGAGTGACCCCCACTCGCCGCAACTGGAGAGAGCCCTCGCACAGAAATGAAGACCCAACATAGCCAAAAATAAAATAAATAAATTTAAAAAAAAAACAAAAAAAAACTGGCTGTAAAAAAAAAAAAAAACCCACCAGACCAAATAAATGAAGAGGAAATAGGCAGTCTACCTGAAAAAGAATTCAGAGTAATGATAGTAAAGATGATCCAAAATCTTGGAAATAGAATGGAGAAAATACAAGAAACGTTTAACAAGGACCTAGAAGAACTAAACAGCAAACAAACAATGATGAACAACACAATAAATGAAATTAAAAATTCTCTAGAAGGAATCAATAGCAGAATAACTGAGGCAGAAGAATGCATAAGTGATCTGGAAGATAAAATAGTGGAAATAACTACCGCAGAGCAGAATAAAGAAAAAAGAGTGAAAAGAATTGAGGACAGTCTCAGAGACCTCTGGGACAACATTAAACGCACCAACATTAGAATTATTGGGGTCCCAGAAGAAGAGGAGAAAAAGAAAGGGACTGAGAAAATATTTGAGAGATTATAGTTGAAAACTTCCCTAATATGGAAAAGGAAATAGTCAATCAAGTCCAAGAAGTGCAGAGAGTCCCATACAGGATAAATCCAAGGAGAAATATGCCAAGACACATATTAATCAAACTATCAAAAATTAAATACAAAGAAAAAATATTAAAAGCAGCAAGGGAAAAACAACAAATAACATACAAGGGAATCCCCATAAGTTTAACAGCTGATCTTTCAGCAGAAACACTGCAAGCCAGAAGGGTGTGGCAGCACATATTTAAAGTGATGAAAGGGAAAAACCTACAACCAAGATTACTCTACCCAGCAAGGATCTCATTCAGATTCGACAGAGAAATTAAAACCTTTACAGAAAAGCAAAAGCCAAGAGAATTCAGCACCACCAAACCAGCTTTACAACAAATGCTAAAGGAATTTCTCTAGGCAGGAAACACAAGAGAAGGAAATGACCTACAATAACAAACCCAAAACAATTAAGAAAATGGTAATAGGAACATACATATCGATAACTACCTTAAATGTAAATGGATTAAATGCTCCCACCAAAAGACATAGACTGGCTGAATGGATACAAAAACAAGACCCATATATATGCTGTCTACAAGAGACCCACTTCAGACCTAGGGACACATACAGACTGAAAGTGAGGGGATGGAAAAAGATATTCCATGCAAATGGAAATCAAAAGAAAGCTGTAGTAGCAATTCTCATATCAGACAAAATAGACTTTAAAATAAAGACTATTACAAGAGACAGAGAAGGACACTACATAATGATCAAGGGATCAATCCAAGAAGATATAACAATTGTAAATATTTATGCACCCAGCATAGGAGCACCTCAATACCTAAGGCAAATGCTAACAGCCATAAAAAGGGAGATTGACAGTAACACAATCATAGTAGGGGTGGGTGCTAAAGATCATCCAAAATGAAAATAAATAAGGAAACACAAGCTTTAAATGATACACTAAACAAGATGGACTTAATATTTATAGGGCATTCCATTCAAAAACAACAGAATACACTTTCTTCTCAAGTGCTCATGGAACATTCTCTGGATAGATCATATCTTTGGTCACAAATCAAGTCTTGGTAAATTTAAGAAAATTGAAATTGTATCAAGTATCTTTTCCGACCACAATGCTATAAGACTAGATATCAATTACAGGAAAAAATCTGTAAAAAATATGAACACATGGAGGCTAAACAATACACTACTAAATAACCAAGAGATCACTGAAGAAATCAAAAAATATCTAGAAACAAATGACAGTGAAAACACGACGACCCAAAACCTATAGGATGCAGCAAAAGCAGTTCTAAGAGGGAAGTTTATAGCAATACAATCCTACCTCAAGCAACAAGAAACATCTCAAATAAACGACCTAACCTTACACCTGAAGCAATTAGAGAAAGAAGAACAAAAAAACCCCAAAGTTAGCAGAAGGAAAGAAATCATAAAGATCAGTTCAGAAATAAATGAAAAAGAAATGAACAAAGCAATAGCAAAGATCAATAAAATTAAAAGCTGGTTCTTTGAGAAGATAAACAAAATTGATAAACCATTAGCCAGACTCATTAGGAAAAAAAGGGAGAAGACTCAAATCAATAGAATTAGAAATTAAAAAGGAGAAGTAACAACTGACACTGAAGAAATACAAAGGATCATGAGAGACTACTACAAGCAACTCTATGCCCATAAAATGGACAACCTGGAAGAAATGGACAAATTCTTAGAAAAGCACAACTTTCCGAGACTGAATCAGGAAGAATTAGAAAATATAAACAGACCAATCACAAGCAGTGAAATTGAGACTGTGATTAAAAATCTTCCAACAGGGCTTCCCTGGTGGCGCAGTGGTTGAGAATCTGCCTGCTAATGCAGGGGACACGGGTTCGAGCCCTGGTCTGGGAAGATCCCACATGCCACGGAGCAGCTGGGCCCGTGAGCCACAACTACTGAGCCTGCGCGTCTGGAGCCTGTGCCCTGCAATGGGAGGGGCCGCGATAGTGAAAGGCCCGCGCACCGCGATGAAGAGCGGTCCCCGCACCGCGATGAAGAGTGGCCCCCACTTGCCGTAACTAGAGAAAGCCCTCGCATGAACCGAAGACCCAACACAGCCAATAAATAAATAAATAAATAAATAAATAAATAAATAAATAAATAAATAAAGTAGCTATAGAAAGCAGAGACCTTAGATGATATTGAGGGGTGTTATTTGAAAAAAAAAAAAAAACTACTGAGGATTCCAAAGAGCTTTAAAAAAAATAAAATAAAATAAAAATCTTCCAACAAACAAAAGCCCAGGACCAGATGGCTTCACAGGCGAATTCTATCAAACATTTAGAGAAGAGCTAACACCTATCCTTCTCAAACTCTTCCAAAATATAGCAGAGGGAGGAACACTCCCAAACTCATTCTACGAGGCCAACATCACCCTGATACCAAAACCAGACAAAGATGTCACAAAGAAAGAAAACAACAGGCCAGTATCACTGATGAACATAGTTGCAAAAATCCTCAACAAAATACTAGCAAACAGAATCCATCGGCACAGTAAAAGGATCATACACCATGATCAAGTGGGGTTTATCCCAGGAATGCAAAGATTCTTCAATATACGCAAATCAATCAACGTGATACACCATATTAACAAATTGAAGGAGAAAAACCATATGATCATCACAATAGATACAGAAAAAGCTTTCAACAAAATTCAACACCCATTTATGATAAAAACTCTCCAGAAAGTAGGCATAAAGGGAACTTACCTCAACATAATAAAGGCCACATATGACAAACCCACAGCTAACATCGTTCTCAATGGTGAAAAACTGAAACCATTTCCTCTAACCTCAGGAACAAGACAAGGTTGTCCACTCTCACAACTGTTATTCAACATAGTTTTGGAAGTTTTAGCCACAGCAATCAGAGAAGAGAAAGAAATAAAAGGAATCCAAATCGGAAAGGAAGAAGTAAAGCTGTCATTGTTTGCAGATAACATGATACTCTACATAGAGAATCCTAAAGATGCTACCAGCAAACTACTAGAGCTAATCAATGAATTTGGGAAAGTAGCAGGATACAAAATTAATGCACAGAAATCTCTTGCATTCCTATACACTAATGATGAAAAATCTGAAAGAGAAATTAAGGAAACACTCCCATTTACCATTGCAACAAAAAGGATAAAATACCTAGGACTAAACCTACCTAAGGAGACAAAAGACCTGTATGCAGAAAACTATAAGACACTGATGAAAGAAATTAAAGATGATACAAACAGATGGAGAGATATGCCATGTTCTTGGATTGGAAGAATCAACATGTGAAAATGACTATACTACCCAAAGCAATCTACAGATTCAATGCAATCCCTATCAAACTACCAATGGCATTTTTTACAGAAGTAGAACAAAAAATTGTACAATTTGTTTGGAAACACAAAAGACCCTGAATAGCGAAAGCAATCTTGAGAAAGAAAAATGGGGCTGGAGTAATCAGGCTCCTGGAATTCAGACTATACTATAAAGCTACATTAATCAAGACAGTATGGTACTGGCACAAAAACAGAAATATACATCAATGGAACAGGATAGAAAGCCCAGAGGTAAACCCACGCACATAAGGTCACCTTATTTTTGATAAAGGAGGCAAGAATATACAATGGAGAAAAGACAGCCTCTTCAATAAGTGGTGCTCGGTAAACTGGAGAGCTACATGTAAAAGAATGAAATTAGAACACTCCCTAATACCATACAGAAAAATAAACTCAAAATGGATTAAAGACCTAAATGTAAGGCCAGACACTATAAAACTCTTAGAGGAAAACATAGGCAGAACACTCTATGACATAAATCACAGCAAGATACTTTTTGACCCACCTCCTAGAGTAATGGAAATAAAAACAAAAATAAAGAAATGGGACCTAATGAAACTTAAAAGCTTTTGCACAGGAAAGGAAACCATAAACAAGACGAAAAGACAACCCTCAGAATGGGAGAAAATATTTGCAAATGAAGCAACTGACAAAGGATTAATCTCCAAAATTTACAAGTAGCTCATGCAGCTCAATATTAAAAAAGCAAACAACCCAATCCAAAAATGGGCAGAAGACCTAAATAGACATTTCTCCAAAGAAGATATACAGATCGCCAATAAACACATGAAAGTATGCTCAACATCACTAATCGTTAGAGAAATGCAAATCAAAACTACAATGACGTATCACCTCACACCAGTCAGAATGGCCATCATCAAAAAATCTACAAGCAATAAATGCTGGAGAGGGTGTGGAGAAAAGGGTACCCTCTTGTACTGTTCTTGGGAACATAAATTGATACAACCACTATGGAGTACAGTATGGAGGTTCCTTAAAAAACTAAAAATAGAACTACCATATGACCCAGCAATCCCACTACTGGGCATATACCCTGAGAAAACCTTAATTCAAAAAGAATCATGTACCACAATGTTCATTGCAGCTCTATTTACAATGGCCAGGACATGGAATCAACCTAAATGTCCATCGACAAATGAATGGATAAAGAAGATGTGGCACATATATACAATGGAATACTACTCAGCCATAAAAAGAAACGAAATTGAGTTATTTGTAGTGAGGTGGATGGACCTCGAGTGTGTCATACAGAGTGAAGTAAGTCAGAAAGAGAAAAACAAATACCGTATGCTACCGTATACATATATATGGAATCTAAAAAAAAAAAAAAATTGGTTTTGAAGAACCTAGGGGCAGGACAGGAATAAAGATGCAGACGTAGAGAATGGACTTGAGCAAACGGGGAGGGGGAAGGGTAAGCTGGGACGAAGTGAGAGAGTGGCATGGACATATATACACTACCATATGTAAAATAGATAGCTAGTGGGAAGCAGCTGCATCGCACAGGGAGATCAGCTCGGTGCTTTGTGACCACCTAGAGGGGTGGGATAGGGAGGGTGGAAGGGAGACGCAAGAGGGAGGAGATATGGGGATATGTGTATATGTATAGCTGATTCACTTTGTTATAAAGCAGAAACAAACACACCATTGTAAAGCAGTTATACTCCAGTAAAGATGTTAAAAAAATTATCATTTTTAACTTCTTTTTAAAGGAAGCATAAATGGCAGATTGCTGCACGTAGGATATGACATACAGATCCTGTGGGGCAACTTTAATAATTAACCACTCTCATGGTTTAACTGAATTCCACATTCTGTCATTTTCCTGTTTCCTTTCCTGACCTGGACAAAAAAGAAAATTGAACCACTTTTGTCTCAAGTATAGTCACAGCTTGGAGCTGTCGCGGGTTTGGTTCCTGAGCACTGCAATAAAGCGAATATCCCAATAAAGCGAGTTACACAAATTTTTTGATTTTGCAGTGCATATAAAAGTTTTGTTTCCGCTCTACCATAGTCTATTAAGTGTGAAATAGCATTATGTCTTAAAAAACAATGTACAGATGGACCTAGAGAGTGTCGTACAGAATTAAGTCAGAAAGAGAAAAACAAGTATCATATATTAACACATATATGTGGAATCTAGAAAAATGGTATAGATGTTCTTATTTGCAAAGCAGAAATAGAGACACAGATGTAGAGAACAAATGTATGGATACCAAGGGGGAAAGGGGGTGGGGTGGGAGCAATTGGGAGATTGGGATTGACACCTATACACTATTGATACTATGTATAAAATAGACAACTAATGAAAACTCTACTTAATGCACTGTGGTGACCTAAATGGGAAGGAAATCCATAAAAGTGGGGATATATGTATAAGTATAGCTGATTCATTTTGCTGTACAGTAGAAACTAACACAACATTGTAAAGCAACTATACTCCAACAAAAATTAATTTTAAAAAAGAAAGTATAAATTGGGAAAAAAGACAATGTACATACATTAATATAAAAATACCTTGTTGGTAAAAAATGCTAACCATCATCTGAGCCTTCAGTGAGTCATAGGAGTAACATCTAAGATCCCTGATCACAGATCACCATCACAAATATAACAATAATGACCAAATTTGAAATATTGTGAGAGTTACCAAAATGTGACATAGAGACACAAAGGGAGCAAATGCTATTTGGAAAAATAGCCGATAGACTTGCTTGACCCAGGGTTGCCACAAACCTTCAGCTGATAAAAAATGCAATATCTTCAAAGCATAATAAAGTGAAACACAATAAAATGAGGTAAGGCTGGGTACATTTGACCAGGAAATACAGAGTCTTGTTTTATTCATTTATTCAGTTTATCAGGAAACACCATGAGAATGAGCACATTCTCATTATTAATATGATTTTGGTTTCTTTCTTTCCTTTTTTTAATACCAAGAGGAAAAACCATTTGGAGAAGACCACCTTGTCATGTTGGCCCGTGAGTTCCTTTGCTACCAAAATGAAATGATCATACAAAAGAGATATTACGATCATAAGGACAGGGGACTTCCCTGGTGGTCCAGTGGTTAAGACTCCGTGCTTCCAATGCAGGGGGCGCGTGTTTGATCCCTGGTTGAGGAACTAGGATCCGACATGCCGTGCAGCAAAAAATTTGACATAAAGTAATTGCAAAAAAAAAAAGGGAAATAAATTTGAACTGTAGGAATAAAATCTATATTTTAAAAAAATCATAAGGACAATATTAATAACTGGCTATCACTGTGCCCTTTCTGTGTGTCAAGCACTCATTCAGGTGAATCGTAATCATTTTCTCATTTACTCTTCCCAAAAATCCTGGGAGGAAGGTGTTATCATTCTCACTTCATAGATGAAAAAAAAAAACAGAACGTGGGTAATTTGTCCAAGTTCACGCAAAGAATCAGTGGCCATGCCAGGATTCAAATCCAGATCTGTCTCAAATTCTGCGATCATAACCTCTTCACATCTTGCCTCACCCTGAGTGGGTTGAAAGTCAAGCTGAGAAAACTGTTCTTGGCAAAGAAGTGGGTAAGATTTGGATTCTTTAGTGGTGAGGGGGAACCTGGAAAGGAATAGATACGTATATGTGTGTGTGCCTGGGTCACTTTACTGTATACCTGAAACTAACACAACATTGTGGATTAACTATACTTTAATTTTTTAAAAATGGAAAAAATAAGAATAAAGGCTTATTGACTTAGCAGGGAAAAAAAATGATTTGGGTTTTTTAAAGTTCCAGAAAGTTCTGACCTCTTGTTGGTATTTCCTGGGCAGCAAACGCTGGACCTCTTATCTCAGTTGTAGATTGTTGAAGCTCAGCTTACTTTAGGGTAGCGGGAGTTGCATTCAGGGTTAGGCCTTGCCTAGCAGGGGCCCCCAAGGCGTGGTCCATCCTGCTCCCTGCGAGACCTGAGGAGCCACCTCAGGCCCAGTGCCGACTCCATTCTGCACTCCTGGTCTCTCTTGGAGGAGACCGGGGACTAGACCTAACCGGTAAAGGCTCCACTGTTTCAAGCAGATCCTCAACGAGCACACTTCTAACTTGTAACAGCATCAGTCATCTTTAGTAAAGGTTTGGTGAAGGTCAGAAGGCTCTTTGAACCCCTTGGACTAATACTGTTTTTTCCTTTTTCCCCTGCAGGACATCGAGGTCTCTGTGAACATTCTCTAAAATGTTTAAGCTCGAGAATCACGGAGCGGAAGCTGCAGGGCACGTGGCTGCCTGCTGGCCGAGGGAGCCTGGAGAAACCATTCCTGGGGCCTCGAGGCTCCATGGTGCCCACGTTCAGCCCCCAGGGTGGCCTTCACCCTGTCCATGCTGACAGCAGCCTGCAGAAGCCCAGGGTCGTGACCGTGGTCAAGCTGGGTGGGCACCCCCTCCGCAAGATCACGTTGCTCCTCAACAGACGGTCGGTGCAGACCTTCGAGCAGCTCTTGGCCGACGTCTCAGAGGCCCTGGGCTTTCCCAGATGGAAGAGTGACCGCGTGCGGAAGCTGTTCAGCCTCAAGGGCAGGGAAATCAGGAGTGTGTCTGATTTCTTCAGGGAAGGGGATGCTTTCATAGCCGTGGGCAAAGAGCCACTGACGCTGAAGAACATCCAGGTGGCTATAGAGGAACTGTACCCCAGCAAAACCCGGGCCCTGACCTTGACCCAGCACAGCCGGCTCCCCTCTCCAAGGCTGAGAAGCAGGCTTTATAGCAAGGCTCTGAAAGGGGGTCACCACTGTGGGGAGACCGAGACCACCAAGAGCTCTGGTGAGGCTGCCAGGTCCCAGGCTGCCATCAGACATCAGGGGAGGACCCCCGTGGAGGACAGGGTGAGGGCCCAGAAGAAGTGGGTGAGGGGGAAGTGGGAGCCTGAACCCAGCAGCAAGGTGCCCAGGGATGCCACCCTGGAGAGACATGCTAGCGGAGAGAAGCACCTGGGGGTGGAGATTGAAAAGACGTCGGGGGAAATAATCAGGTGTGAGAAGTGTAAGCGGGAAAGAGAGCTCCAGCAGACCCTGCAGAGGGAGCGGCTCTCTCTGGGCACCAGCGAGCTGGACCTGGGCAGGTGCCCCGGCTATGACGTAGAGAGGTTGGTGAGGACCAGGAGCTGCAGGAGGTCCCCTGAGGAGAAGCCCCAAGGTGGGGAGGAAGGTTGGAAGGAGGGCACCCGGAGCAGTCCCGGGCACCCGCCTCAGGAGCCGAGGAGACCCAGCAAAAGCACCGACAAGAAAGAGGACCGGGACCCAGGAGGCCAGGAAGGTCATCGCCCAGCAGCAGCCAAGGCCAAGAGGGACGTCGTCGGGGAAGCCCAGTCCATAAGAGAGGAGAAAGACAGCAGGACCGTAGGCAGGAGCAAGCAGGGAGGCTGGCTCCGGAGGGAGCATCCTGCCGACCTCGACCCAGAGAAGCTCCCCAGGACCAGAGGGGATGAGCAGGAGGCGGAAAAGGGGAAAAAGCCGGGTGCGTCCGGAGGGAGGAGGATGGTTTCCCGAGATGAGCCGCCGGCCAGGGTAGAAAAGGAGCCCAAGACGAGGCCGGAGGAGAGCAAGGCGGAGCGGCCGGGCGGCAGGAGGCGGCGGCCCCCGGGCATCCTGGCGGCCGACGTGCGCAAGCAGTATGAGCCGGGCCGCGTGATCGGGGACGGGAACTTCGCGGTGGTGAAGGAGTGCAGGCACCGCGGCACCCAGCAGGCCTACGCCATGAAGATCATAGACAAGTCCAAACTCAAGGGGAAGGAGGACATGGTCGACAGCGAGATCCTGATCATCCAGAGCCTCTCTCACCCCAACATCGTGAAACTGCATCAAGTGTACGAAACGGACGCGGAGATCTACCTGATAATGGAGTACGTGCAGGGAGGGGACCTTTTCGATGCCATCATAGAAAGTGTGAAGTTCCCGGAGCGCGATGCTGCCCTCATGCTCATGGACTTGTGCAAGGCGCTCGTGCACATGCACGACAAGAGCATCGTCCACCGGGACCTCAAGCCGGAAAACCTGCTGGTAAGCCCCGCCCTGCGTGCGGTGGAAGAGGGAGGTCATAAAACATGGGATACAGGAAGTAGGAACGGGCTCCTACTCTGGTACCCTTGTGTGCTAGAGCATTACCTTTATGGCCTTTTTTTTTTTTTTAACATACTCGTTTCAGTATTTAAAACTTTGGTTGTAGTTCATAAATTGCAGAGATAAATGGGTTTTGATTAAATTATTGAGAAAGAAGCCTTCCAATTTAAACAAAATGGAAACTGTTTCCTCATGCCTGGGAGAAAAATATTTTCACCTTGACTGTCATCAGGTGGACTTCATTTCTTGGGCGTTTGCACATCCTCTGGCCTAGGTGCTAGGGGTGTCTGCTGGTAGCAGCTCCCCCTGCAGGCTTTGAGCCCACCCTCCCACCAAAAGTCCCCCTGGCCCTTTTGCAGAAGAGGTCTTGCCGCAGGAGTTCGAAAGGCTCAGTACTGGGAATTCCCAGTCGGTCCAGTGGTTAGGACTCCAAGCTTCCACTGCAGGGGGCCTGGGTTCGATCCCTGGCCGGGGAACTAAGATCCCGAAAGCCTCTAGCATCATTCCTTTCATCTCTCTGGGCCTTTGCTTCCTCACTTATAAAAGAGAAATAGTAATAGTACCTGTCTTAGAAGGTTGAGGGAGGATTGAGCACGGCAAAGGGAAAAGCAGCCTGAGACTACCAGGAGCTGGCCTGGCACACACAGCTCAGCTGTTCTGTTTTTGGATGTAAACAATCTCCCAAAGCACCAACATCAAATAAGGACACTCTAGGACCATGATGGATCCAGACAAAAGCAAGACCTCTTCATCATCATATCCAAATCCAGATAAGAACAAGATTGTCCAGACCACAAATGGGGCTGCATTTTCCCTTTTGGGTGACTATGATTCACTGCCCCACCTTCCTCCCACCTTCTAGATAAGAATTACCAAGATGCCCAATCATAGAATTACCCTCACTTCCTGACAGTATCCAGTTCAGAGCAAAATCCTGCTTTCATGCACCCTCTCCCAAATCACCTAACACAACCCAGCTCTTACAACAAGTTCGTTGAACACCCTCTCACTTAGATGCCTGGATCCCCAAGATGTTGGGGATCTCCCTTGTTGCAATGAGTCAGTGAACCCAGTGTGTTCCTGAATTTCAAGTGTGTTGCTGGTGGGCTTTGTTAGGACAGTGCACTTCACATGTTCACTCTCTGGCCCCTTTGTCCCACTTTCTTCTTTGTAGCCCCGATCACCGCCTGATATGTTCCATATTTATTCTTCTATTTTCTTTTTCCTCCTCCTGGAAAGTTCTATGACAGCAGGAACCTTGTTTTATTCAGACTGTACCTTGAAAACTACATCAGTTCTGTCACATAGTGGAGATTCAATAAATATCAGTTGGATGAAAGAATGAATACAGACCCCAGCATGCTGCCTGGCAAGTAGCAAGCATTCCATCAGTGGCAGCTACTCTCATTATTATTATGTTAGGAATGAGTCTGATATTAAGGTGGACATCATGAGGAAGAATCCAAAGCCAGATTGCTGCACATGAAGCCGTAGTAAATGGAGACAGTGATCTTCATGAGCCACAGTTTTTTTTTTGGTGGGGAGGGCGGTGGAGGGGAAAGGAGTTAACCTGTTTCCTTTAATTTCATGGCTGTAGAGCCAGCCTGGAAACATCATCCCAGTACATTCATCTGCCTGTAAGCTGCTCCCACAAGCAGAATGAAACTCTGAGTGAGTTGAGCTAATTATCTGGTGAAGTGAGGTCTACATTGACCCCTAAATCAAGCAGTCTTGTTTTTGTCCAGATTCATAGAATTGCAGATCATTGACTGGTTGACTGAATGGTCTGAATTACCAGGGAATAAATCTCCCTTTGAAGAATTTCATTTTTGTTTTTTGGGTTTTTTTGGCCGCACTGCGCGGCTTGCAGGATCTTAGTTCCCTGACCAGGGATTAGACCCAGGCCCACAGCAGTGAAAGTGCCGAGTCCTAAGCACTGGACCACCAGGGAATTCCCTAAGAATTCCATTTTTAAATCATATTTAAAAAAATTTTTTTTAAATTTATTTATTTTATTTTTGGCTGTGTTGGGTCTTCGTTGCTGTGTGCAGGCTTTTCTCTAGTTGCGGCGAGGGGGGGCTACTCTTTGTTGCGGTGCACGGGCTTCTCATTGTGGTGGCTTCTCTTGCTGTGGAGCATGGGCTCTAGGCGTGCAGGCTTCAGTAGCTGTGGCACTTGGGCCCAGTAGTTGTAGCTCAGGGGCTCTAGAGTACAGGCTCGGTACCTGTGAAGCACGGGCTTAGTTGCTCCGCGGCACATGGGATCTTCTCAGACCAGGGCTGGAACCCTTATCCCTGCATTGGCAGGCAGATTCTTAGCCACTGCGCCACCAGGGAAGCCCAGGAATTCCATTTTTGCATGAGCTAAGTGTCCTCATCCTTTCTTCACTTGCTTTTTGTTTCTGTCTCTTGGGTCTGAGCCCAGGTTTTCCCCATGTGTGATGTGCCGGACCCTGTTTACAATGGCACTTTGGAATCGTGACAGAGCGGTGTTCTTTATGGATCCTCTGATGTTTTCACCAAATTGTGTAAGCAGGAGGAATTCTGACTAGAGGCCTGGGTGGGTCCCATGAGCAGCACATTTTGGGCCTGTGGTTAATAAAGCATCAGAACAGTGATACACGTTCTCGAGGATGTGGAGTGAGATCCTTTACCCTATAGGATTGTTTTCTTTTGGGGACAGTCATCTGAGCTTGCATTTTCTCCACAGGGTCTTGGAACCAATCTGTCGAGCTGGCCCATCTCTTGGGCAATAGAGACTCTCACTTGTGCTAAGGGACTGACTTGTCAGCAATTTTTAAAATGGAGAAAGTCAGCACTTGCAGATGGCATGGAGAGATTTGCTTCAGGAAATGAAAAATTGCAAGGAATACATTTAGTGTGGACAAGCTAGCTGCCTATGAGAAGTCATTTGGCGATACCTTCATGGATTTAAATGTCAGTTCATATGTGTTTTAGTGCCCTTAAAGGCAGTGAAGTGTGTGTGTGTGTGTCCTGAGAGAGAGGAAAAACTGCAGCGGAGCTATAATTTTTCAGTCTAATACATGAGTTGTTTATTGGTGTTAATTGTAATTGATATTTCGACCCTTTTTTTTCTGATTTTAAAGAAAGCCCACTTTTTTTTATTGTATCATTTTTTTTTACATCTTTATTGGAGTTTAATTGCTTTACAATGTTGTGTTAGTTTCTGCTTTATAACAAAGTGAATCAGCTATATGTATACATATATCCACATATCCCCTCCCTCTTTTGTCTCCTTCCCACCCTCCCTATCCCACCCCTCTAGGTGGTCACAAAGCACCAAGCAAGAAAGCCCACTTTTTGTTTTTTTAAATAAAAAACTTTCTTTCGTGGTGGTAAGTCTCCTTCAGAAGCTGCAAAAAGCTACAGATCTGAGCCATCTTTGGTGGCATAGGGTAACATCTTTTCTGTCTTGTGGATAATCTGTCAGCTGGTATTTTTCAGAATGAGTGGGCCTGTCACATTTCTAAATCGTCTGTCCTTTTTCCAGATGAGTAAAATTGAATATATTGTTATGTCAGACTTTAAATGCTACCTAACATCGGTTCTTTGTGGTTTTTCAGGCAAAGATCTGGGGAGTGTTGGATTTGACAATAGACTCATTGTCTGAGTTTAGAAAGGTGTCATCTCTAAACCTGCTGTTAGGATAATTATGTTGCAAACTTGGCTGGTCTTCTGAGAGTTAATATTAGTAAATATCACCATGGTGACTACTGTCCATCAAGTAATGTTCTTTAGTTGACTTTAGTGTTCTGCTCTTGTGCTGACTTTTGTATTATCAAAGTAATTGTTTCTTCCTTTAATGGATGGCTACGGCATGTATCAATACTTCGCTAAACTTAGGAGACTGATGATGTTAGAACTAACTTTTGATTACATGGCTGATTGTGGCTGCTTTTAGAGACTTCCAGAATGTGCTAGGAGCTCTTAATGGATCTAGCAAGCTTACCATGTTGTTTTCACCAGCAGAAATATTTATATCTGATAATTGGGCCCTAGAGTAAAATTTTAGGCCTGTATTACTGAGCTTATCTATTTCTAGTGATCACATTTCCTGATAAGATGCTAGTGCCCCTCTTCCCTTAGGGCTATTTAGACTCCTGAAACCTTGCAAAAAAAGTTTTAATTATGAGAATTTCCAGCTTGAAGAAATATCAGTGTTAATTGCTTCTTCTGCCCGCATGTGCTCCCTTGGAGAGGTTGGAATGTGCTGTGTGGTGTTGACTGGGCCCTGGGAGAAGCAAACAGGAGCCAGAGAGGTGATGATGTGTAGACACCAAAGGCATGTCACAGGCCGGTCATGTGACAGGTCCTGGGAAAACTTTGTCCCCACTGATTTTTTCAGTCATTCTTTGTATTACGCTATCTTTTGCTGTTGAAATGTAAATTGATTTTAGGCATTGGCATTTCCATGTGAATTGGTTTCTAAGATCATTTCCGTCCTCATGGCCAGTTGGAAATGGAAACTTGGAGGGAGAAGGCCAGAGGAAGTATGAAGGATGAAGTAAGAAGTCGACAAAGATAAATAAGCTCTACCCCTTTTCTTAGGGGGAGCTGCTTGCTGTTTGGTCCGTACTCTGCTTCCATCTGCTGTTCAGAGATGATCATTGATCAAGATCACATTTAAATTGTTGTGCCCTTGAAGGAGAGGAGGCTGTTAATGGCTCAGAAAAGGAAAGATTCCTTTTGAAGCTCTGAGACTGTCCAGATGTGATCTGGCTGCTTATGTAAATGTAGATTGGGCTTCCCTGGTGGCGCAGTGGTTGAGAATCTGCCTGCCAATGCAGGGGACACGGGTTCGAGCCCTGGTCTGGGAAGATCCCACATGCCGCGGAGCAACTGGGCCCGTGAGCCACAATTACTGAGCCTGCGCGTCTGGAGCCTGTGCTCCGCAACAAGAGAGGCCGCGATAATGAGAGGCCCGCGCACCGCGATGAAGAGTGGCCCCCACTTGCCGCAACTAGAGAAAGCCCTCGCACAGAAACGAAGACCCAACACAGCCATAAATAAATAAATAAATAAAACCCAAAAAAAAAAAAAAAAAAAAAAAAAGACATTTAAATGTAGATTGTCTGGATTCAAAGCAGGGTACTTTGGTGTGGCTGGAAAAAGGGATGATGGATGCAGATGGACCAAGAGTCATTAAAGTACCATGTAAATTAATCTCTAACACACTTTCAGTTAGAGGGCAATTGAAGACGTGTCCCAGAAGGAATGTGACCCAGAGCAGTGAATTTAGATAAACCTGTAGATAGAGAAACGGAGATGTGGGGTGAGGGCAAGGTCAGATGTGTGCACTGGGGCTGTGGCGTCGAAGTGGGTCATTTAGTGGGGTCTTTGCCTTGATGGTCACCCAGTGCCTGTCAGCTGAGGGTACCGAGGCTCACTGATTTGTTCAAATCATACGTGGTATATGGTGTTCATTTCTGGGCATTCTTTGTTAAAAGAGGCGTCAATGAAATAGGGATTATCTAGAACTTTACAGTACACAAGAATCGCCCTGGGGTCTCATAGAGATGCAGTTCTGTTCCGTGGATCTGGGGTAGCCTGAGACCTCCAACAAGCTCACAAGTGATGCTGGTGCTGCTGGTTCAAGAGCCACACTTAGCGTAGGGAGGAGCGAGAAGGGGATGATGGGTCAGGAGACCTGATCCTATAAGGATAAGCTTGAGGATTCTCGGATGTGAACTTCGAGAAGCAGCATTGGTACCACCTGGGAGCCTGTTAGAGAAACCAGAAGCACCCTGGGGGGAATCCTGGTACTTGTTTCCCATCTTTGGAAGTGGTGTGTCCTTCCCAGAGGGCAGATTTAGAAAAAAGGGGTGGAGGTGGAATTCTGGATCAACGTGGGGTGAACCTCCTCACAAGTTCATCTGACTATGATCTGGATGGTCTGCCATGTGAAGCTATGGGATCTTTTCCATCTTGAGATTTCAACCAGTGGTGAACGACAGTCTGGTGGGAAGATGTTGTAGACAAGTTTCCTGTTTGGGTGGAGACTTTGATGGTTTCAGAAGTTCCACACAACGTAAATTGGTGCAGCCACTATGGAGAACCGTATGGAGGTTCCTTAAAAAACTAAAAATAGAGCTACCATATGATCCAGCAATCCCACTCCTGGGTGTAGATCCAGAAAAGATGAATTCTCTAATTTGAAAAGATACATGCACCCCAGTGTTCATAGCAGCACTATTTACAGTAGCCAAGAAGCAACCTAAATGTCCATTGACGGATGGATAAAGAAGATGTGGTACATATATAAAATGGAATATTACTCAGCCATAAAAAAGACTGAAATAATGCCATTTGCAGCAACATGGACAGACCTAGAGATGATCACGCTAAGTGAAGAAATTCAGACAGAGAAAGACAAATATCATACGATATCACTTACGTGCAGAATCGAAAATATGATACAAATGGACTTATTTATAAAACAGAAACAGACTCACAGACTTAGAAAACAAACTTATGGTTACCAAAGGGGAAAGGGTGGGGGGAGGGATAAATTAGGAGTTTGGGATTAACAGAGGCACACTACTATATATAAAGTAGACAACCAACAAGGTCCTACACAAGGAACTATATGCAATATCTTGCAATGAACTATAATGGAAAAGAATATGAAAAAGAAAAAAAAAAAAATATATATATATATATAAACTGAATCACTTTGCTGTACACCAGAATCTAACACAACATTGTCAATCAACTATACTTAAATTAAAAAAAAAAAAAGTTGCACAAATACCAGAAGGAAGAGTTATTACAGGAGGATGTCAGTCATTTGAATTCAAGATTAAGATAAGAACTGTTCTGAAGCCAAGAATGTGAGGTGCCTGTTGGAAAACAAAAAACAAAATTCACACTGTCAGTGTGTGACCCTAAATGTAGTTAAGCTGCTCATGTAGGCGAAGTAAATGAGAAGTCTCAAGTCACACTGACAGCTCTGAAAAATGTCACATAAATCCCGGGACTTCCCTGGTGGTGCAGTGGTTAGGACTCCACACTCCCAATGCAGGGGGCCCGGGTTCGATCCCTGCTTGGGGAGCTCGATCCCACATGCAGGCCGCAACTAAGAGTTTGCATGCTACAACTAAGGAGCCCACCTGCCGCAACTAAGGAGCACACATGCTGCAACTAAGGAGCCCACCTGCCGCAACTAAGGAGCACACATGATGCAACTAAGGAGCCCGCCTGTTGCAACTAAGACCTGGCGCAACCAAGTAAACAAAATAAATTAAAAGATAAAATAAATTTTTAAAAATGTTACATAACTCCCGACAGCAGAGGCTGGAGACAGAAGAATTAAAAACACAGAACATTCTCACTTTCCGGAAGGAACAAATGACTCTGTGGATCCTAACCACCCTCGGGTTCTGCTACGGGTCTCATCATCCTGAGACTCAAAGAGAAAAGCTATGGAGACAAGAAGCAGCGTAATATTATTTTAGGAAGGCCATAAAATAATTTTTAAAAACAGATTTGGTATTTGAAAATGTATCCGTCAGCATCTGGACATTTAACATAATACATTTTCAAAATAGATAAAAGACCAAGTCTCCATCATGTTTCATCTGCTCCTGACTCAGTGGAGCCGGGTTTTGGAATCGGGGGTTGGGGGGATGGGGGGGTTTGAGGAAGGAAATGCTAGTCATTTTGCATAGGGATTCATAGTTTATTTTGGTGTATTCAATCAGCCAAATGCTTTTAATGCTGATCATTTGGTTGGGAATATTTACAAATATTTGTGAGGGACAGATTTTTTCAGCAGTCACCCAGCAAATGGGACTCATGTAGGTGGTCCATCTGGAAACTTAAGGCAGCACACATTTTTTTTGTCCTTGCCTTCCAAAGTAGATTTTCTAGTGTAAATTATTCTAATAATTACCTCTCCAGTCTCCTTTAGGGCTGCGTCTGTCTCGATACACAGACCAAAGCAGAAGTGTGTTTTAGTTCTACATCTGTGATTTCCATTAGGTTAGGTTAATTATGGAGATATTGATTAGATTGCCCAGCAGTGACTTGGGCTCAGTGGTTAAGACACATTCTGCTTACAGAGATGTAAACTCTCTGGCAGGAGCCAAAGCAGGTTTGGAGCACTTACCCTTGGCTGAGGAGATTGGGGAGTGGCTGCCCGCCCCGCATTTTCAGGTGTGGGTCTGATGCAGCACAGGGAGAACCGGAGCCCTGCCTAATGCCCTCCAGCCCCGCAAGTGCTGGTCGGTGCCTTGGGAACCCGTTCCAGTCAGGATGCAAGGGCGTGCACCTGCAGACAGGTTGATAATTTCTCCTATAGCCCTGGTGGCTCCAGTGAGTCTCACTTGGATGAGATCACCCAGGCTAATCCCAGTGAGTTTCCCATAGCGCTGAAATTAAACACCACTCAGCTCACCTTGGCCTGAGCCATCAGCTTCTACCATGAGATGCGGGCCCGGTAAAGCAGGGGAGGAGGACGGAGCCTTGACAGCAGAGGATGGACCAGGGCCGTGCCTGGGAAGGAGGCCCTCAGTTTGGATGAGGAGATCCTAAAAGAGGAGGAGGAAGATAGCAAGGCTGACTTTCTTTATCATTACTTCCTATTTTGCGTGAAGTCAGTCCTGCTCTGCAGAGGTGAACTATTGTGGAGGGTAAAATTATGATATTAATTCATTTAATCTTGAAACCCAGACAGCCCAGCAGATGCTCTGGAGGTCTTGGCCACACAGCAGAAATGCTCCCAGGGACACGGCCATCTCTCCCCCAAGAGGGACCACTCCTGGGCCCAGCACAGCCTGAGGGATTTACTGCAAAAGCCCTTTTGGTAACAACATGGTAAAACTCAGGGTCGAGAATGGCTGGCTGTGCCCCCTGATGGTGGAGGTTTGCCTCTGTTCCACCTGCTTCCGATTCTTTGGGGACCTTTGGATGAGACCTCCTCAGCCTCCTGCAACAGAAATAACCCTTTGCTGGAAGATTCGGCATCATACACCAGTTACAAGCACAGACTCTAAAGCCTAAGTGTCAGGGTTCAAACTCCAGCTCACCATTTACTATGTAACTGTGCCTCCATTTCCTTATCTGTAAAATGGGAATGTGCATGGCCTTACAGGACTGCAATGACGATTAAATGAATTAATATTTTGTAAGATGTTATAAACAGCGCCTGGCATCAAAGAAGCACGACAGAAGTGTTTGCTAGGTAAACCATATAATTTTAGCCTCCACTGCTTATTTGTCTACTTTTTCATTCCAATTCCCACTTCTTTTTCCTTTCTTTTTTTCCTCTGCTCCGACTTTGCATTACCCACAGGCATTTTCTAGTTCTCATTAAAGCTAGTCTGTGCTCAGAAATATCATTGATCCTTGTTCTAACTCAGTGCTGCCCAGTGGAGCCTTCTGTACTGATGGAAATGTTGTAGATTTGCACGGTCCAATATAATAGCCCTTAGCCATGGATGGTTATTGAACACTTGAAATGTGGCTAGTGCATCTGAGAAACTGAATTTTTAATTTAATTAGATTTTAATTTAATTAATTTAAAATAAATAGCCATCTGTGGCAATATGGTGCTACCATATTGGACAGCAGAGAAAATCTAACTCATTGGTTCTTTAGTGAGCACGTGTCACTGAGATCAAGTTGGATTTGTCAGTGTTGGGTTAATCTATAAGCTCCTGTGTTTTATTGTTTGCTTATCCTGAACTTGCATGGTTGTTGTCCTATTAGTTTTCCTTCTTTGTTCTCATCACAATTTTGGTGGTTTGGGGATTTTGATTTCTTACAGGTTCAGCGAAATGAGGACAAATCTACCACCTTGAAACTGGCTGATTTTGGTCTTGCAAAGCATGTGGTGAGACCTATATTTACTGTGTGTGGGACTCCGACTTATGTAGCTCCTGAAATTCTTTCTGAGAAAGGTAAGGGTTACACATTGCTCTGTGGGACTCCAGCTCACTTACTAACCAAGGTTTAACTTTTAACATTTAAATTTTACATTTTTCAACATGGAGCAGTCGAAAGTCTCAGAGAGTTGGCACTAAGCTTGTACTTGGATGTTAATGGAAATATTTGAAATAGGTCTTCTTGACCAAAGCATGAGAACTTTTTCCTCACCAGGGCTGCCCTTATTACAGAGAAGGGATTGTGGTATATGTGTGTGTGTGTGTGTGTGTGTGCGCGTGTGCACACGCACGCATGCACGTGTGTTGGCAGGACGGTGAGATGGAAGATGGTGGAGAATTGGGTGGGGAACACAAGCAAACAAGGCCATTTGGCCACTCACCCAAGGTTACCTCTAATGGAGACAGTTGGAACAGTTCTTATGGTAATTGGCTTAAAAATTCCTTTACCAACCTTGCATTTAAAGGAAAAGGAGGTCCCATTTCAAACCCAATGAATAATATTTATTACAGGCCTGTATATTGTATGAGGGTCCAATGGACTATTTTAGTGACACACTCTGTAAAGGATATACAAGGAAATCATTAGCATTATTATTATTATTATATGGCTCCAAGTATGTGAATGCCTATTTAGCCATCCTTGCACTCCAGGAGAAATCAGTTTAGCCACCCTATGATGGTTAAAGATGGGAAGGCTCTGGATGGGTTGTAGGGTTGGGGGTAGGGAGGAGGGAGAGATTTTGTCCCAGCAGCAGAAGCATCAGGGAAGCCAACATGCAGAGACTAGACTATGCATGGAGGTTGGGTGGTAGAGACATTGAGAAGACCAGCCTCAGTGGAGCAGAGGGAATTGCAGTTGGATGGGTAGGTTGAGTCTGGATTCCCCACAAGTGAGTCTGGACTCGGTGTGGCCAGCATAGTAGCTGTAGTAACGTGGTGACAGTGGGACAAGAGAGTACTCGACTATAGACATTTTAATGGAGGCACTACTGAGCTGGATAAGAGAGGAATGAAAGCAAATAGTCTACGTGAACTCTGGGAAGTCAGATGGTAGGGCTTGCACCAACTAACACAGGGTGTTGGAAAGGTAAGCTCTTTTGGGAGATGGGGATGGGGTGAGTTAAACTTTGAACACACTGACTCTGTAGAGATATTAAGGTGGATACACAGAGTTGTCTGGTGTGCTTTTGAGACCCCTCGATACAGAGATGGCAGCCAAAGTGGTGAGATAATGTGTCTCTGCCTCTACTGCACAGGTTATGGGCTGGAGGTGGACATGTGGGCCGCGGGCGTTATCCTCTACATCCTCCTGTGCGGCTTCCCCCCATTCCGCAGCCCAGAGAGGGACCAGGATGAGCTCTTTAACATCATCCAGCTGGGCCACTTCGAGTTCCTGGCTCCTTACTGGGACAACATCTCTGACGGTGAGACCTGAGTCTTCCCAGGCAGGAGGGAAGGGGATGGAGAGCTGGAGCCCCTCCGGGGATCAGGTCAGATGTGTAAAACGCCACCCAGAGAACCCGCTCTGGTACCTGGGCTGTCAGCATCTTGTGCTTCATCCTTTATTTCCTGCTAGATTGGTGTAGATTTCCATAGCATTCCGAACAAGACTTGCTTTGAGATACAACGAAAGATTCTCACCACCAGTTGTAGTCACCAAATACTTTTCCTGAAGCCAATTAAAGAACCTCAGAACTGAAAAATAAACTGAAAAATATCAGAAATGTGTAATCCTCATTTGGAAAGATCAAAGCCATCTCATAGGGAACTCCCTGGCGGTCCAGTGGTTAGGACTTGGCGCTCTCTCTGCCGAGGGCCCAGGTTCAATCCCCGGTCGGGGAACTAAGATCCCACAAGGCATGAAGTGCGGCCAAAAAAAAAAAAAGAAAAGCCATCTGCCATCTCACATACAGAAGTGTTTGGGAATTGGACAGACTGGAGATGCTTATTTTACCTGTGAATAATCAGGGTCCTATGGGGGCATACTTGGGGCACAGGGGCTCTGGAAGGTCAAGGGAGAAGGTCTCAGGTACTTTTTAGTGAAGCAGAAGCATGTGTGGTCCTCCTCCTTTTTGGCCCTTCCAAGTGGAATTTTCCCCCTTGTTTCTACTGATTTGTATGTACTACCCACTGCCCTTGTAAAATTGAGAACTAGATCATTGGGGGTTTTGAGTCTTTGAGTCTTTAGCTGAAAAAGTAGAATAGGAGTGATACCTTTTCCCCAGTTTCCCCTAAACACATCATCTAAGATAAGTTATTCATCTTCCCTTGTCCTCAGCTCTGGCTCCTAATCTGGGGTTGGGGCTTGCGGGAAGGGAAGAGCTTCATTTTTTTCCACTTAAATAAGGTGGGCAGAGGGTAGCTTGCTGCCCGTAGAGTAAGGGTCTTGAGCTGATCAAGGCAGTGGCAATTTGGGAATTGAAGGACTAAAAATCATTTTAGAAAGTTCTATGCAACACTGTTCTTAGATTTGGTTATGGTGGCCCCTGCCCTGAGTCCCATGCCTTAGAGGGCCTGCTCTGGTTACATCTCTCCCCAGAAGTGAGGACACTCTGGGGACAAAAGGCTGTGCCCCCCACCAGAGCCCAGGCTCCCCCTTCTAGACCACTTAACCGGGACCCCAGAATTTCCTGCACAAATGGCCCAAGCCCACTTCCAAGGCTTGTGAGACCTCTTTTCCCAGCCCCTCCCCACAGTGCCCTAGGGTGCCAAGGAGCAGCTGTTTGGGGGGCGTAGTGGGAGCACAGATATTGGTGGGGTGTCCAACTGTCCACACACAGGCATGTGAGACTGAGAATTCCGTTTAAACCTGGGCTTCTACCCCCTGAGTCCTCCGAGCACCTTGAAGGAGTGATGCTGGGATGGATGAGGAAGGGGTACATTGTGGGTGGAATTTGCCCAGTTTGAACGGGGTTGGGTAGGAGAAATCCTGTGGTCTCCGTGCTCAAGAGGTGGCTGGACAGTGGCCATACAAGCGGGGCAATTGGTGGGTGAACAGCTGACCTTGAACAAGAGGCATCCCCCAATAAAGGTAAATAAACATGGGTATCTTTTTCCCCAGGCATTCTTTTTTTTTTTAAATATATACATTCATGCCTTTATTACATCAGGTTTTTTTTTTCTTTTGGCCATGTTGCACAGCTTGCAGGGACCTTGGTTCCCGGACCAGGCATTGAACCCGTGTCCCCCTGCAGTGGAAACACGGAGTCCTAACCACTGGGCCGCCAGGGAATTCCCTCCCATGTATTCTTGAGTAATTGGTTAAGAGGCTCAGGGAGCTGGCCTGGGAGAGCCAGCGAGCCAGGGAGAAATCTCTTCTCCTCCCCGTCTGCCACCTGACCCACCAGCTGTCACCACATCTCTCTAGAATCAGTCATGGTCTTGGGCAAAAAATGAAATTCATTTTGAATTTGCACTATTTACTATTTACTTTGCCCATGTTTTTCAGTTTTGTCAATCTGGAGGTATATTTATCAATTTAGGAAGGAAGATTGGACATATTTTATTTAACAACTTGATAGTTTGATTTACAAGTTTTAAATATGTAGACGTATGCTATGTGGCCTCCATGTGTCCTCTTGGGCTGGGCGGCGCCATGGGTGTTAGTTGCAGGCCTGACCTCATGACTCTATGTCTAACATGGTAGCCCTTAGCTGCATGTGGCTCTTTGAATGTAACCGTAAATTAATTAAAAGTAAATGCAATAAGAATTCAGTTCAGGGAATTCCCTGGTGGTCCAGTGGATAGGACTCTGTGCTCTCACTTCCCAGGACCCGGGTTCAATCCCTGGTCAGGGGACTAAGATCCCGCAAGCCGCTCGGTGCGGCCAAAAAAAAAAAAAAAAAAAAAGTTCAGTTCGTCAGTTGCACCAGCCATATTTCAAATGCTCAGTAGTCCCAAGTGGGTAGCGCAGATATGGAAAGTTTCCATCGTGGCAGAAAGTTCTCTGATCCAGCCATGGTGCTAACAGGAAAGTTTGTGTCCTTATTTCCTGTATGGGGAAGGAAAACTCCAAACCACCTGCATCCATCTCATTTTTCCATCTTTCTCTCATTCCAACAGCTGCCAAAGATCTGGTGAGCCGGTTGCTGGTGGTAGACCCCAAAAAGCGCTACACGGCCCACCAGGTCCTTCAGCATCCCTGGATTGAAACTGCTGGAAAGACCAAAAGGGCAAAGCTACAAAAGGAGGGGCCCCCCAGCAGCGAGAACCACTTCCGGAGCCAGCACTCGAGGGCTGCAGAGCAGGCATCATAGTCACGGACTCAGCATTCGCTCAGCCCTCGGTTCTGCTCGGGGACAGAGAAAAGGATAGATGTCAAGGAGAAAAACAGTGAAAAAGCCTTCCTCCCATAACTGGAGAATCAGGGGAAGGAGAGAAGACACTCAGTATATTTTAAAGCTTATTTTAAAAAATAAACTTGAGTCTTAATGTTAAATGTTGTAACATATTTTTAGATTTGAATCCTTTAATACATTTTTTGGGGGGTGAGGGGGAGACTTGTTCTCAGTGAGGAATTTTTGGTAATAATGATGTGTTTTGCTTCCTCCTTGTAATCAAGTTCATAGTATACTACATGAGTGGTGCTTACCAGGGTCTAAACTCCCCCTGTGAGATTAAGAAGCTGAATCGTGGTCCTTCTGTGTTACTAAAATGTGCTCTGGATGACTGAAGTAACTGTATTCTGATTACTTCTTAATGCTGGTGATGAGAGCCAGGGAGTTATAGTTCAGACATGCCTCCCGAAACCACTGTGACTATGTATAAATCTGCTGATGGACCCTTGATGAACTGGCCAGGTCTGTTTAGGATGTGCTGGTCTTGGTCTCTAGCATTTTAGCCTTACTGAAAATCAGATTTGGTGCAGCCTGAAATGGAAAGAAGAAATCATTGGGGGCTTCCCTGGTGGCGCAGTGGTTGAGAATCTGCCTGCCAATGCAGGGGACACGGGTTCGGGCCCTGGTCTGGGAAGATCCCACATGCCGTGGAGCAACTGGGCCCGTGAGCCACAACTACTGAGCCTGCGCGTCTGGAGCCTGTGCCCCGCAACAAGAGAGGCCGCGATAGTGAGAGGCCCGCGCACCGCGATGAAGAGTGGCCCCCGCTTGCCGCAACTAGAGAAAGCCCTCGCACAGAAACGAAGACCCAACACAGCCAAAAATAAATAAATAAATAAATAAATAATTTTTAAAAATTAAAAAAAAAAAAAAGAAATCATTGGGAATTCCCTGCCGGTCCAGTGGTTAAGATGCCGTGCTTCCACTGCTGGGGGCACGGGTTCGCCTTCTGGTCAGGGAACTAAGATCCTGCATGCTGCTCAACATGGCCAAAAAAAAAGAAATCATTGATTTATTCCCACCCCTTCAGGACCCATTTAGACTGCGTTTCAGCCGATGATCCCTGAGTCTGAGTCCCGTCTACGTGAAGTTAGGCACTCGGGTGTGACTGTGTTAACATTTTCAGATCACGAGGGAGCCATCTAGTGCATTACTATGTCAGAAACGCAGTTGATGTGTTACACCCGGGCTGGAAGGAGCTCAGAATGTTCAGGCATGTTCCTATCTGCAGGGCAGACTGTGGAGGGCATAGGACGTGTTGGTTATTTCACTCCGGACTTCTGTACCAACAGATGACCCTGGGAGTATGTATGAGCTGATAGCAAAACATCATCCTGGTATTTCCCAGCTTGACCTTTCTAGGTTATATGTAACCTGGTCAATAGGACACAGAATCAGCCCCAAAGTGCAGGTTTCTCACCCCTCCCATCCCTTCCCTCACAGTGTAGGTGTCATCTCAGTGGAGGAAGTGCATCCGACAGGAAACAGGAACAGCACAAGAGTTTAGTATAAGGAATTGCTGGAACGGGTGTTGGAAAATGCAGAAAGCACACGGGAAGTAATTCAGAGATGGTAACTCCTAGATGAGGAGCCAAGGGAAGAAACTGGGGCAGTTCGAATATAGAAGCTTGGAGGAGAAACCCTTGCAGCACATTCTGACTGTGCCACCCAGATCCCCCCTCAGGGCTGAAGGGAATGAGCTGTGGGGTGATGCTGGCTGGTAGCCCTCAGCGGTCACCAGGGACAGGAACTGCCCTTAGCTGGCAGGAGTCACCTCACCCAGGATCACACGCCCCTCCTGGGAATAGGCTGCATGCAATGATGGGTCTATATAGGGCTCGGCCAGACAACACTGAAGGGCCATCCAGCTTCACAGCTCCCCGTGGGGGTTGGCTGAGCCCTTTGCCCAGTCCTGCTGCTTTCCCTTCTCTTCCAGACGTGGTGGCCCTGAGATCACTCCCTAATGAAACTTCTGCATGCTAATCGCCATCTCAGAGTTGGCTTCCCAGGGAACAGAGCCTGGGACACCCCCTAGGAACTTAGAACGACTGCAAAGAGGTACCAGCTGGTGCTTTGATCTCAGGGGTCCGAAGAGGGGCCCCATGGAGCTGGGACCCAGACACCTGAGGAGGGGGTGCTGTCTGCAGGCAGTACAGTAGGACTCATTCTGGAAATGGGGAAAGAGGCTGGAAGCTGGAACCAATTGCTACTGGAACATCTTTTGATAGTGTCACCAAAGGCACTAAATCCAAAAGAGAATTTTCAGACCTCATAGGGCATCATTTGATTCTACTGACCTCTCTCTCTTTGAATCATTTCTCCAGTTGGCTTCCATAAGTCATGCATTTTCCTGGTTTTCCCCCTACATCTCTTTTTACACCTCTGGGTCTTCTGAGTAGGTTTAGTCTTCCACTTGTTAAAAGTTGTAGCTCCATTATTAGTCACTAGGGAAATGCAAGTCAAACCCACAATGAAATAGTAGTACACAGCTATTAGAATGGCTAAAATTAATTGGCTAAAGTAAAAAGATTGACACTGCCCTGTATTGGTGAGGATTTGGAGCAACTCTTGTATATTGCTGTTGGGGATGTAAAAATGGTATTCCTTTTTTGGAGAGCAATTTGGTAGTTCCTTCAAAAGTTAAACATACACCTACCATATAATCCAGCTATTCCACTCCTAGGTATTTACAAGAGAAATTAGAGCATATGTCCACTCACACACATTGTACACAAATATTCACAGGCGCTCTATTTGTAGTAGCCTCAAAGTGGAAACAAACTGAATGTCCCTAAATTGGTGAGTGTATAAAAAAATTGTGGTAGGTCCATCCAATAAATACTCTTCAGCAATAAAAAGGAATGACCTGCTGATACATGCAACAGAATGGACAAAACTCAAAATAATTAGGCTAAGTGAAAGTGTAATTGGGAAGAACCTTTGTATCCTATTACAAGGTAATCACGAAAGGGATGTTGCCTGTAAGTTTAAATTATACATAATGGCCCATCTCTGGGAACCCTGCCTCCCAGGTAATGAGTGTTAAGCTAAAATACCCTTGTTTAACTCGCAGAAAACATCCTGACCAGGCCCACCTGTGAATGACCGTAGGAAGGAAGAAATTAAC
Source organism: Balaenoptera musculus (assembly GCF_009873245.2). Taxonomy (NCBI): domain Eukaryota; kingdom Metazoa; phylum Chordata; class Mammalia; order Artiodactyla; family Balaenopteridae; genus Balaenoptera; species Balaenoptera musculus. The sequence continues at coordinate 55,503,827 of NC_045795.1, forward strand.
ACATCCCCTCTGGAGGCCGCGGGGAACCAGGGAATGTTTAACTTTACTCCCTCCCCTTTTAGTATAAAAGAAGCTTGAATTCTAACTCAGGCAAGATGGTTCTTGGGGGTATGAGTCCACTTTCTTCTTGGTCTGCTGGCTTTCCTAATAAAGGCACTATTCCTTGCCCCAGTAACTCGTCTCTCGATTTATTGGCCTGTCGTGCAGCGAGCAGTACAAGCTTGGACTCAGTAACAAATTTTGGCAAGCCAGCCAGCCAGGAGCCTTTCTACTCGTGGCCAGCTGGCCCTGGTGGGGAAATTTTCAGGTAAGTCCCTAGCAGCTACTGGGACAACTTGTCCTGAGGAGTTTCCCTTCAAAATTCTCCGAAGCAGTACCGGCTGCCCTAGCTCTTGCCAGTTGGGGCAAGGAATCCACATTTGGTAGCTGATGGGCTTGATACAGCAGGGTAAGTCGTGCTGGTGTATACAGCCGGGAACTTTATTTCCTCTCCGTTTGGGGCTTTTTCTCCAGAAGAAGCCAATTTGTTCATGTACCTTGTTGGAGAGAGGAAAGAGTTATTGGACTTTTACCCAATTTGTGAACTTGTTCGTTTGTTTTTTTGGATGCTAGCATTTGTATGTGCCGTTTGTGTTTTATTTGTCTTGAAAAACAAGGAATGTTTCAACTATCCCTAAAGAAAGTCCTCTGAGCCGCTTTTTGGATAAGTGATCTGATTACAGCTATGAACCCATGGGTGAGAGGAAGATGATACTTTATATCATTGTAACCATGTGTGGCCATAGTACCTGTTAGGATCTCCACAAGGCATTTAGGCAGGGTTACCTTGGGACCCTATGCACCATGTACCCTTGCTGTGTTAATTATGTCGTTCATGGTCTCCTGTGTCATCGACATATGTAAAACCCAAGACCAAACTTGAAGGTTCATTTAGGATTTTGTTTGCCCTTTGGGTTTTTTGTTTCGTTTTGTTTGGTACTGTTTCTCCATTTACAGCCAAATCAGCTTTGTGATATTTTAAACTTTTCCTGATATCAAATGGCGGAAAGAAACAGACAAAAAACCCAAAAACCTGTCTGTTCTTGTTCAAGAATGGGACATTCCCAGGAAGAAGAGAAAGGTTCTACTTGGTTCCTAAAGTCACCAAATGCTACAAATAGAAATAAAAGTATCTTTTCCATGAATATTAGTAAAAAGGGTTTAGCCATCTGAACAGGTGACCTTGAGTTGTCCCATCTGCCAGAAACCCTGTTGAATCCAACCTCTTTTGTAACTGGTGGGTTTTACATTGCTATACCTGATTCATGGCTGACATTTTGGAATGGGAATTGAGAGGTCTCTGTGTTTGAGTTTGTACGTGAGTTATAGATGTGTGACATTGCCAAAATTGATTTTGGGGGGGCTCTATTTGATTGGCTTGAAGGAAATTATGTGCTTATATTCATACTCAAACATGGAAGAGATGGACCAGAATGACTTTTGGGTTCATGTGATCTAGGAAATATTCAGTATTGCTTTAATATCTGGAGTTAAAGTTAGCTGAAACTTGTTGGTTTAATACAGATATGTCTTTAGAGTTATCAACATTAAGTATCATACTTTCATTGTACCTAAGTTTACTAGAAATCAAATAAGACCTTTATTATTCCTGTTAAAAAGTTTGTCAGCAAGGAAAATAACAATATGAAAATATTTTTTTTAAATATTTATTTATTTATTTTGGCTGCACTGGGTCTTAGTTGCAGCATGTGGGATCTTCATTGCAGCATGTTTAGTTGTGACACACAGATTTCTTAGTTGCAGCATGCATGTGGGGTCTCGTTCCCTGACCAAGGATCCAACTCGGGCCCCCTGCATTGGGAGCATGGAGTCTTACCCTCTGGACCACCAGGGAAGTCCCATGACAAAGACTTTAAGTAAATAAAATAGAGGTAAATGAGGTAAGAGTTTTAAGTAAACTCTATAGGGATAATTATGTTTTGGGAATGTCTATCTAAAATAGTCTCTCTAGATTTTCGTAACTTTAAACTAAGCTAAATGAAGAGAATTCATTGACTATCTGGGTCATTTCAAATAGGATAAAATATTGGAACATTACTTGCTGGGCAGGTCTAAGTTTACCTACCTTTGCCTTCTCAGGAGAGGAAGACTAAAGCATAAGCTTGTTAGTCAAGAAATGCAGGTATGATAAACAGTTTACGATTGCTTGCTTCTTGATTTTCACTAGAGATTAAGGTTTGAAGGTTAAGAATTATGAGGGAAACATTTCAGTATGCAAAAATGTAGGATGTCTGTTTTCAGCAAAGAGCATGAGGAATGAAAATGCATTTTGTTAAAGGGAAAAACGTGGTTTTGTCCTAGAGCTGGTTATTTCTGAATGGAAAAGAAAGTGAGGGGCAGATTAATATGGACACAGAAAATTGTGGAAGGTTTGTGGAGGAGGAACACTGAAAGAGTCTTGTGCATGGTTGGGATTGGCTAAGATGAGATTGAACTTAATTAAGAAAATGAATTTTAAAGGTAAAGTACAGAACCTTAATTTGGTTCTCTAAGAAGACAAAGTTTTCTTGAAATATTGAACTGTGTTTGGTAATTAAGTTTCTTTAAGTGATCTGTATTTGTCATTGATCTTTTATCACTGGTTAAAGCTTTTTGATATTTCTGACAAACTTCCCAAAGATCAAACTCTAAATGAAGTTCATTTGACCTCTAGCTAATATTGAGGCTTTTCACAGGGTCCCTGGAAGCCCTCAAATTATTTGTGTTCTCTCCATCTCAGAAATAGTAAACTAATTAGGCTTATTTGGTATGTTGAATTACATGGGAAGCATTGTCAAATAAGTGGTGGTAAAATTTCCTAGATTGTATCACATGGGTAAATGTTATTAATATACACATTTTAGAAATTATATGGAACTCCTAAAATTCTTGCATATCTTGGTAAATGATATCAGTCATAATTTTAGTAATTATCTTAAATTGTTGTGTCACAGCAGTAATCAAGTACAATTACAGTGTAATGCCAGTGGGTTGATGCCAAAGCAAAAAGGCGTCCTTTTTTTGACAACATTTCTAGTTTTTTCTTTTTTAATTAATTAATTTATTTATTTATTTATTTTTGACTGTGTTGGGTCTTTGCTGCCTCACCAAGGCTTTCTCCACTTGCAGTGAGCAGGGGCTACTCTTTGGTGTGGTGCGCAGGCTTCTCATTGCAGTGGCTTCTCTTGTTGTGGAGCACAGGCTCTAAGCATGTGGGCTTCAGTAGCTGTGGCATGTGGGCTCAGTAGTTGTGGCTCGTGGGCTCTAGAGTGCAGGCTCAGTAGCTGTGGCACACGGGTTTAGTTGCTCCGCGGCATGTGGGAATCTTCCCGGACTAGGGCTTGAACCCACGTCCCTTGTATTGGCAGGCGGATTCTTAACCACTGCGCCACCAGGGAAGTTCCTCTAGTTTTTTTTTTTTTAATAGACTCTAATTTCTTTATAAATCTAGATTATGGAACAATGATTGTTGTTAACAATATTAATTCCAAAAGGCATCCTTTTAACGGTCAGAGATGATCAATTGCTATTTATGGTTTTACAGTGGCTTTTGAATGACTATAGCTATTTTGTGAAGAAGAAGGGAAGAAAGACGAAATCTTTTATGTGCAAGCATCTGTACTATTATCAGAGAAAATAAGAAAAGGAAGGGAATGAGAGTGAGATTTTGTTGCTTCAAACCTTCACTCCTCCAGCTGAGCTGGCTGTCCCAGCTGCTCTGGCCGCCATACCAATATATCTACCCCTTCATCACCTTCTGTTCCTATTCAGCCCCAATTCCTGACACTGGGGCTCAGGACTGTCCCTGCTTATACGGATCAATTAGAAAATCCTGTGTTAGTTTCTGGGGCACAGGGACTTGGTCTGGTATTGCCAACTAAGACCAGACAGGGCACCCAACTTGGGCCAGGAGCCACTCCCAGGGCAGGGAAATTTCCCTTCCCCCATTAACTCACAGGGAACCTAAATGCAAATGATCAGCCAGCTGGGTTTCTCAGACTTGTTTAATTTGAAAGATCATGACCCTCCTTATAGGGAGGATCCTCTACACCTGAAGCCCACTTGGCAGCACCCAAATCTGAACCAAATTGGGACCCCAATGAGGGAGGAATGCCCTTATTAGAGCATGACTTATGAGTGCATCTTGGCCGGGCTTTGAAAAGGGGAACCAAAGCAAGAGTTTGAACAAAATTCAAGAAATTCAGCAAAAACCCAAATGAAGACCCCTCTGAATTTTTGCAAAGGATTTATGACGGGCCTACAGATATCAACCTAATGCAGATCCCAAGGCCCCTGAAAATATTACAGAGGTTAAATTTGACCTTTTGGGGGCAAAGTGCCTCAGATATCAGGAGAAAGTTGCAAAATTTAGATGGTGCATTTGGAATGAAGCCCTCTCAATTGGTAGATGTTGCTTTTAAAGTGTTCAACAGAGAACAACAACAGAAGAAAGAAGATGCAAAACAAAAACGCCAATTTTCTGGCAGCAGCATTGGATTCCCGGAAGGTGAGTAACTCAAAGAGAGGTAAGTCCCCATTGGGGAAGGAACAATGAATGCACTTACTGTAAGGAGGAAGAACATTGGAAAACAGATTGCCCTAAAACAGCAGAACAATAAAATACGAGAGCCTCTCATATGGTAGAAAGAGAAGAACACTCTGAATGAAGAGGCCCAGGGGCTCCCTTGGACTTGAGGTGACTAATTCCTCACAGGAGCCCCAGGTGAAATTGTCAGTGGGAATGAGCTGATTAACTTTCTGATAGACCTCACCCTGAAGTTTTTCACCAGAACAGTCTGACCTCAGAGTCCCACCAGAACACTCTTGAAGCCTACAGATGGCACCCATGAAAACCCCAGGAAAGGAGACAGAGCTCTTTCCCCCAAGGTCTGCAAAAACATGTTAGTTTCATGTGTACAGCAAAGTGATTCAGTTATACATATATATATTTTTTCATGTTCTTTTCCATTATAGGTTATTACAAGATATTGAATATAGTCCCCTGTGCTATACAGTAGGACCTCATTGTTTATCTATTTTATATATAGTAGTTTGTATCTGTTTATCCCAAACTCCTAATTTATCCCTCCTTCCCCCTTCCCCTTTGGTAACCATGTCTGTGAGTCTGCTTCTGTTTTGTAAATTAGTTCATTTGTATCAACTTTTAGATTCCACTTATGAGTAGTATCATATGATATTTGTCTTTCCCTTTCTGACTTACTTCACTTAGTATGATCATCTCTAGTTCCATCCATGTTGCCGCAAATGGCATTATTTCGTTCTTCATTATGGCTGAGTAATATTCCATTGTATGTATAGACCACATCCTCTTTATCCATTCACCTACCAACGGACACTTAGGTTGCTTCCACGTCTTGCCTATAGTAAATAGTGCTGCTGTGAACATTGGGGTGCAAGGAAATCTTTCAAAGGAGAAAGTGTGTCCTATTCAGCCCTCTTCCGAGATTGCAACTATAGTGAATGTTCCAAAAAGCAAATCAAGTCATATGATTAGGCTTAAAAACCTTAAGTGAATTACCACTGCCTCCAGAAAAGGTCTAAGGCAATTGTCAGGGCTTATAAAGCCTTTCATGGATTGACCTCTGCTCACCTCATGCCAGGCCCTTCCCTGCTGAAGCATTTGCTGCTCCCCAAACATGCGGTGCTCTGTCTTCACACTGAGTCTTTATGCTCTTCTTCCTTTGCCTGGAACACTTTTCTTCCCCCTTTCTTCTGGAAACTTCGCATCAGTGATTCAGGTCTTGGCTGAGATGAGACATCCTCTTCGAAGTCTTCCCCAGGAATTCCCTGGCAGTCCAGTGGCTAAGACTCGGCCCTTTCACTCTTACTTACACTGCTGTGGGCCTGGATTTGATCCCTGGTCAGGGAACTAAGATCCCACAAGCTGCATGGCACAGCCCAGAAAAAGAAGTCTTCCCAATTCTGAGCTCCCCGAGCCCCTTGAGCTTCCCCCCGTGCTACAGTCTCACCAGTGTGGTAGATGCTACCTGTTTACCTTCTGTTTAATCCAACAGAGTACGAGTCTGTTGAAGGCAGGCAATGTCTCTCCTTCATTAGAACCTGAAAAAACTGTAACAGATATTTTTGAATGAATGAAAAAATAAAACTCAGCTTGGGACACGTTGAGTGGAGGTGTTTATGCAACACAGAAGGCAAAGGCACCTGGTTGAACAGTGATGTGCTGATTAGTGGTTATCTGCTGACTCTTGACAAAGCCCTGGTTGGTAGCCTTTGTGGAATGCCATGGTGTAAATTGCATTTCAGTTTCCATGTGGCTGATTTCAAGCTCCCAATGTGACATTGCAAAATAGAGTTGGGAAGAGATGTGTACCGTTGGCTCTCGTGAGTTGCCATGACTGGGCTCCAGTGCACCGCTGCCTGTGGGCAGGTGGGTGTGGGGAGTGGGATGTAGGCTGGAGAGATGGATTTGGTGACCATCTGTGGAGTGATGGTCATTGGAGCCGGGGAGCACCAAGATGACCCACAGAGTTGGCTCGGGGTCAAAAGAAGAAAAGAAGGATAGATTCTGAGGCGACACCAGCATTGACGTGGCCTGTAGAAAAAGAAACCTCTTTGAAGAAAGAGGCAGGAAGACCTGAAAGAGAAAATCAGTAGAACCGGGTCAGTATTGTGTCATGGAAGCCAGGCAACGGGAACCAAGGAGTAGAAATTCTCAAGATCCCCACTGGCAAATAAAGGAGAGTGATTCAATAATGGAAGTGCTACAAAATGTGTGTTGCATCTCAAACTTAGCAGGTTGGTGTTATTGAACCAGCGTTGTGAGAATAGCAGCCAGATTTAGAGAGGAAAATATTTGAAAAGAAAGTGTATGTGGCCAGCGAGGCTGGCGTTTTGGGTGTTAAATTAGTTACTGATATTTATTATTTCATAACAAATTACTCTACAACTTAATGTTTATTGTTGTTTTAAACTACTATCTCATACCCGCTGTGGGTCAGTGTTTCAGGAACAGCATAGCTGGGTAGTTCAGACTGGGGTCTCTCATGAGGTTGTACTTAAGATGCTGGCCGGTGCTGCTGTCATCCGAAGGCTTGACCAGAGCTAGAGGACATGTTTCCAAGATGGCACACTCATGGGATTGGCAAGTCAGTCCTGGCTGTTGGCAGGAGGCCTCAGTTCTTCCCCCATAAGGAACTCTCCATAGGGCTGCTTGAATGTCCCAACAGTATAGCAGCTGGTTTCCTCCAGAGTGGGTGATCGGAGAAGAGAATGGCAGAAGATGCAATGTCTTTGACATAGCCTCAGAAGACGTATGCCATCACTACTGCAGTATCCTACTGATCACACAAACCAGCCCTGATTCAGTGGAAGGAGTGACACAAGGGCACAGTTACCAGGAGGAAAGTTCATTGGGGACCATCTTGGAGGCTGGCTACCACAGCATGGGACCAGGCAAGCCAGGGTTGTGAGACCTGGTGGGATTAATTGGCCTCAGGGCTGTAAGAAGAACTCTGATATAAATCGGCTTCATGGAATCACAGGTGTATTTGGGTTCCCTGATAGTTATTAGGCCCTCAGTGTGAGTACATCTTCCTGTAGACTTGAGGCTGGTCCCCCAGCAATGTGGAGAATTTTTTTCTGTGAGGACCACAAACCAGCAGAGGCTGAGGCCTTACATGAAGGCCCTTGGCTGAGTCTTTTTCAAACACACAGCCCTCTCTTGGAAGGTACACAATGGCTGGACCTAGAAATCTGTGTATCAAGATAAAAGTAGCATCAGTATCAGAATGTACGGAGTGTGTTTACCCTGATTCAGTGTTGTGTTTACCCTGATTTGTGTAATCTTAATGATCAAGTTTTACCTCTTTCTACCTCTTAAGATTTCAATTTTTTTAGTAGCAAAATACACGATCTGGGGGAAATGTTTTGACTTTGCAAGTTTGTGTGTCATAAATCTACAAGGGCTTATCATGTAAGCACAACACCTCCTATAATGTCTGAAGATCTGAATCAAATCTGTGGAAACGGCCAGAATTTTCTATTCAGTCACCTTTGGGGGTGAATTCTCTGCTGCCATCTTGTGGCCACTTAGAATAATAACAACTAGAGCGTTGCCTTTGGTCCAGTGAATCATCCACCAGACAATGTCCAGAATTCCTCCTCCCATGTCCCACCCAAATGTCCTCTATTCTGGGTGAATACTTCCCATGCAGGGTGCCAATTTGCAAAGCAGTCTATACCTATGTTGTAAAGCTTTGATTATTAGAAAGTGCTTTCTGACACTCATCCAAATTCTGCCTGGGTCTAATTTCTATCCAAGCTGTCCTTTTTCTACTACTGTATTTAATTTTTAAATATTTGAAGGCATCTGCTCATCATATTTCCACACAATTTTTTTCCTAGACTAAATATTTCAACTCCTTCATCATCTCCTTATGTGATATGTTTTCCAGAGCTCCTGTCATCCTGTACTTCTCTCTCAGGTCAGGTTCCCTAGTAGCAGATATGAGGCAGGGATTCTAATGCAAGGGATTTACTGGGGGAGTGTCCTCAGGGCACACTTGTAGGGGCTTGAAGCAGGATGGGGGAGGGGGAAAAAGAAAAATGGAAGAGAAGATATTACCAGCTCATTCCCAATGATCAGTGTCTTGTGAGTCTTTAATCATGGCTGTCCTTCCAAGTGTATGTCAATTGTTCTGTATGCATAATTTTCATAATTTCTTTGAAATAACAATCTAGTAATATCTTAAGAACTCATTGTTCCTTTTATGTCACCTGCCTTAGTTTGGGTTTGCTCAAAAAGCAGGGACTTAGGAGCTAGCAGTCTTTTAGGGAGGTGATCGGGGAGCAGAAGTGAAGGAGTGGAGACAGCAAGACAAGGAAGGGAGAAAAACTAAGACAGGAAGAATACAATGGAACACTACTCAGCCATAAAAAAGAAGGAAATTTTGCCATTTGCAGCAACATGGATGGACTTGGAGGGTATTATGCTAAGAGAAATAAGTCAGACAGAAAGACAAATACTGTATGATATCACTTATATGTGGAATGTAAAAAATACAACAAATTAGAGAATATAACAAAAAAAAAAAGAAGCAGACTCACAGATATAGAGAACAAATTAGTGGTTACCAGTGGGAAGAGAGAAGCAGGTCAGGGATTAAGAGGTACAAACAATGAGGTATAAAATAAGCTATAAGATATATTGTACGACACAGGGAATATAGCTAGTATTTTATAATAATTATAAATGGAGTATAATTAAAAACTGTGAATCACTATATTGTACATTTGTAACTTATAAAATACTGTAAATCAACTATACTTCAATTCAAAAAATTTTTAAGAAGGGAATTCCCTGGCAGTCAGTGGTTAGGACTGTGCGCTTTCACTGCCATGGGCACGGGTTTGATCCCTGGTTGGGGATCCCACATGCCGTGAGGCGAGGCCAAAAAAACCCAAAACCAAACCTAAGACAGGAACATCAGCAGTGAATGTATAATCAAGAACTTCATTTTATTTTGGCTGCACTGTGCTGCTTGTGGGATCCCAACCAGGGATTGAACCCGAGCCCTTGGCAGTGAGAGTGGGGAGTCCTAACCACTGGACCGCCAGGGAATTCCCCAATAATTTTATTTTTGGATACACTAAATTTGAAATGATTATTTAGACATCCAATGAAGAAGTTAAGCAGGCACTTGGCAAGAAAAAAAAAAAAAGAAGAAGAAAAGTCTGATTATTCACAGTCAATAAATTCGAGCTGATCACTGGTTAGTTTCTCCAGCAACAAGTCTCTCTTCTGACATAATGTCTGTCACCTCCCAGGCTTTCTTTTCCCTGGCAATCGATGTTAGTTAACTGGAGACGGAGCATTATGTAAGACTCTATTTAGAGTTATTCAAAAGATAAACAGCTAGCCTTTACTGTTGGTGGCAGCTGCTTCCCAGATGCCAAAATCACCCCTAAGTTCTTTTATTACATTAAAAATGGCCCAGATGCTGCTTTCCACAAACTCCATCCTTATGTCTTCTTGGGTGTTTTTCAATGTGTTAGTCCACAGAGTGGAAGGCATTACCACGCTCATTTATTTTTCATGGAGTGTCGTAACAGGAATCCTGGATTCAACAAGTGAAGCTGGAAGCCATATTAATAATGTATGTTAAGTACAGCTGATCAGCACTCCTGTCATCGTAACATCACTGAGAGCATCAGAGCAAAGAGGCACACATGTGGCAATGTGGTCACGTACTGTATCCCTTCTGCCACAAGATCCGTAATGAAGTGACTAGAGGTGAATCTTTAGCTTTCAGCCTAAGTTAGTTGTTCTCCAGCGTTAGTGAGCCATCCCAGGGTGAATCTAACTCAGTGGGTCTCCATCTATCCCTCCCTCTCTTCCTTCCAACAAATATCTCTTAAGCTCCTGCCATGTATCGGACAATGCCTTAGGCCTAGGAATCTGCATGTAACAAGCTCTGTAAATGATCTTCATATAGGTGGTTCACGGAACACATTGTAGGAGAAGCTGGCCTAAAGAAACTTGTAATTGGTACTGTGGTTGTCTCTCTAGCACCCATTTTATCCAGCCCCCCACCCCCTCACACAGATGTATGTTGTGTTTAGGTGGCTCTGTTCTCAGCCATGTGCTTCAGGAGAGGCTGACCAAAGAGGCATACATATCATCGATGAAGATAGTCAATAAACAATGTGTAATAGGAATAGAAAAGAGTTTCCTGGGCTTCCCTGGCGGTGCAGTGGTTGAGAATCTGCCTGCCAATGCAGGGGACGCGGATTCGAGCCCTGGTCTGGGAGGATCCCACATGCTGCGGAGCAACTGGGCCCGTGAGCCACAACTACTGAGCCTGCGCGTCTGGAGCCTGTGCTCCTCAACAGGAGAGGCCGCGACAGTGAGAGGCCCGCGCACCGCGATGAAGAGTGGCCCCCACTTGCCGCAACTAGAGAAAGCCCTCGCACAGAAACTAAGACCCAACACAGCCATAAATAAATTAAAAAAAAAAAAAAAAAATCTGCATGACTCCAAAAACCAGGTTCTTAAAAAAAAAAAAAAAAGAAAGAAAATGGGGTTAGGGGGAGGAAGAACGTTTGAGAACTTTTGTATGTTTGCTTTTCTATTCCAAGCAACATTTATTAAGGGTAGTGAATAGCTAGGTGTGGCAGGGCCAGGGGCTGCCCTCTGTTGCCAAACCTCAGGCTGTGTACAGGGATATATATACAGGGAGAGGGGCTGGATGTAGGGAGAGCACCATGCAGGGGTGGCACACCGGTCTCAGATAGGTGAACTCTACTTGACTTGCTCAAGGCACATCAGGGAACATACTGGAAACCAGGAGGCAACGGCAGCCCACTGGTGTCACGAGCCCTCAACAACCATCACTCTAACAGTGTTTTCCTTTGCAGTCCAATGTCCTCCACCCTAGGGATTGTGAGCAAGTTTTAGGAATAGAGAAAAAGGCCAGTTCCAGAGGACAATCCATCTCTCTGCACATGAGTGATTCTCTCTGGTGGTTGTCAGTTAAGTCACAGATAAGTCAGTGTTATTGGGCAGTTGCTGGGTGGGGGTCAGAGGAGTTGTCCCCAACAGAAACCTCTTCATCTGGGAACAGGTTGGGGACAACTTTTTTTGGCCACTTCCATGATCGGTCTTGGTTAGGCCAGCTGCTGAGTTGTCACAATTGGTGACACTGAATGTCAACATTTTCACAGTCATCCCACACAGCTGAGCTACATCTCACCCTGGCATCTGTCCCTTGGCCCTGGGAGGACAGGCAATTCTTTCATATATAATGGGAAAAGATACAAGAGAGACACTGTCTTTCTCTCAAAGACTGTTCGAGTAGCGGGCCATTGCACCCTGAATAATGCCCTTTCAAAGGGAGAAAGAATTGGATTCTAGAATCACACACTTCCGGGACATTTAGAGAGGGCAGTTTACTGAGTATGATTTTTGCAAGATGATTGTGTAATGAAATGTAAGCCTCAAAGTCTGAGAGAAAGAAAATGTATTTATTCAGAATATCTCATGAGTGTTTGTATATGTATGTTGAAACCCATCACCCTTCAAGTGTCCTATGATCAAGACAGGGGATGAGAATTATACTGTATCTGGAAGTGCAGACAATGTTGAGGCTGAGAATGCAAGGCAGGTGGGGATTCCACACCTGGGTGTCCCTTTGGGGAGCTGTGGAACTGGTGTGCCAGGGGTGGTCTGAGGTGAGAGCTCTCCCCGGGGAAGGAATGCTTCTCTGCCTTTCAGCCTTTTACAAGCTGAAGATGCAGCTTGGCCTGGAGGTGCAGTGGGTGGAGGTTTTGACTGAGTCTAGAGGCCCCTGGTGTCTGCCCAGTGTGAGGGGAGGTTGACCCAGCACCTCCTGGCTGCCGTCGGAACTGTGGAGGGTAGCTGGTGGGTAATGACCCCTGATAGAAGGTGGACACACATGCTCTTTCTCTTCTGAAGGTCTAAATGGTGCAGCCGCGAGCATCCCGAACCCTCACAAATGTGTTCCACCTTTCCTTTTTCTCTGGGTGGAAAAGTCAAGCCTGTTTCTTTGAATTATGCCTCATTCACTTTCATTTTCTTCATCTATTCCTAAAGGAGCCTAGTGCCTGGAACCCCTGGTTAAACTAAAGATCCTTAGCTTACATGTTGAAAACAAATCTCCATGGTTAAGAAAATGTCAGTAAAAAGTCTTTATTTTTTAGCTCTAATTTTCTTAAATTAGAAGTATGATCCTTGGACTTTCCTGATGGCACAGTGGTTAAGAATCTGCCTGCCAATGCAGGGGACATGGGTTCGAGCCCTGGTCCAGGAAGATCCCACATGCCGCGGAGCAACTAAGCCCGTGTGCCCCAACTGAGCCTGAGTGCGCTCTAGAGCCTGCGAACCACAACTACTGAGCCGGCATGCCACAACTACTGAAGCCCGTGCGCCTAGAGCCCGTGCTCCGCAAAAAAGAGAAACCACTGCAATGAGAAGCCCGCACACCGCAACGAAGAGTAGCGCTACCCCGCTCGCCGCAACTAAAGAAAGCCTGCGCGCAGCAACGAAGACCCAACGCAGCCAAAAATAAATTAAAAAGAAAAAAAAAAGATCCTTTCAGGATTATCAATGACAGAAAAAGACTTAGTGTTTAGAATGTCCTCTCTTTCTCCAAAGGAGGCAGTGCCTAGTAACCACTTTTTTTGGCTAAGTGCAAAATCAACTTCCTGTCACAATTGCCTCTCCTGTCCAGGACAGACTTAAGTGATAGATGTGGGGATGGAAGACTGGTGAAGTGGGGCAGGGGAAGCGCTGCTTCAGGAAAGGAGAGACAGATTGCCAGAGGCCTTGGAGCTGGTAGAGGAGGGTGGGGTCAAACAAGGCTGAGGTCCACATGGGGAGATTAAGACACTGACCACAGAGCTGCAGGTAGGGTGGTTTGAGGAGAAAAGAGATGCTTAATAAGATTATTTGGAGTGAAATACTGTGCACTAGACAATGTAAACCATGACTTTTGTTCCCCCTAGAAAATCTAGACTAGAAATTCTAGATTCTGGAGTAAAATATCCACATCTTTGGTGCTGGGTGTTGTATATATTTTACATCTTAAATATTCAAAGCATGAAGAAACACACAAAGCAAAAAGCGGTATTTGCACTTCCCCTGTTTTAATTAATCCCAGTGTTCAGAGTTCACCTATCCAAAGCTAATAGTTTGATGTGTATACTTCAGTAGTTTTCCTAAGCATTTATGGACATATACATGATTATTAATAATTTGGCTCAAAAACAATGAGATTGATGGAGAGAAGGGAACCCTCTTGCACTATTGGTGGGAATGTAAATTGATACAGCCACTATGGAGAACAGTATGGAGGTTCCTTAAAAAACTAAAAATAGAACTGCCATACGACCCAGCAATCCCACTACTGGGCATATACCCTGAGAAATCCATAATTCAAAAAGAGTCATGTACCACAATGTTCATTGCAGCTCTATTTACAATAGCCAGGACATGGAAGCAACCTCAGTGTCCATCAACAGATGAATGGATAAAGAAGATGTGGCACATATATGCAATGGAATATTACTCAGCCATAAAAAGAAACGAAATTGAGTTATTTGTAGTGAGGTGGATAGACCTAGAGTCTGTCATACAGAGTGAAGTAAGTCAGAAAGAGAAAAACAAATACCGTATGCTAACACGTATATATGGAATCTAAAAAACAAACAAAAAAATGGTCATGAAGAACCTAGGGGCAAGACAGGAATAAAGACGCAGACCTACTAGAGAATGGACTTGACGATACAGGGAGGGGGAATGGTAAGCTGGGACAAAGCGAGAGAGTGGCATGGACATATATACACTAGCAAATGTAAAATAGCTAGCTAGTGGGAAGCAGCCGCATAGCACAGGGAGATCAGCTCAGTGCTTTGTGACCACCTAGAGGGGTGGGATAGGGAGGGTGGGAGGGAGGGAGATGCAAGAGGGAAGAGATATGGGGATATGTGTATATGTATAACTGATTCACTTTGTTATAAAGCAGAAACTAACACAGCATTGTAAAGCAATTATACTCTAATTAAGATGTTAAAAAAAATGAGATTGAAAACATTCTCTTTAAAATTTCGAAGGTATTGCTCCATTGACTACTTTTTTTTTTTGCATGTTAAAATTAATTTTTGAATAGTAAATACATGCGTGGGGGATGAATTTGAAAGATAAAAAAGGATACCACTAATACTTCCAGCTGCCTTGTTTCCTTCACTGGTGGCAACAACTGTCACTGGTTTCTTATGTGTATTTCCAGATATATTCTGTAATATCCATGTGTTTACAAATATACATACACACATATGTTGAACCATATTAAATTGCCATTTTTGAAGTTAAAAATCAGCAACTTCACGCAATTTAACCTAACACAGATATATATGAATATAATTTTTAATCACACTAATGATAGTGTGCTGTATACACTGTAGTGCACTTTGGTTTCTGACTTAATGAAACATCTTGAGATCTCCCCATAACTGTATGCATAGAGCTGCCTCATTCTTTTTTAATTTTGTGCCTATTTATTTGTTTTCATGGCAAACTGTTATTATTTTTAAATTTACGTATAGTAAAATTGAATTTTAATTTTGATGTACAGTTCTTTGTGTTCTAACATCTGTGTACCCACCACTACAATCAGGAAACAGAAATATTTCAGACATATCTATGTCATCACCACCAATGACAAAGAATACTACTGGCAGGCACCTCAAACCTCCCTCCCGATTGTTACGCCTTTCCTACACCCCAAGACAATATTTCTCTTGACTTCTAACACCGTAGGTTAGTTTTGCCTACATGAAATAAAGGAGTATACATTCTTTTGTTTGCCTTCTTTGGCTCAACATTATGTAAGATTCATCCATGTTGTTATGTGATTACTATAGAACAATGAATTACACAATATTTCATTATTTTATAGCATTTTTTTGGCATGCAGAATAAAAAAACCCCCTTTATTACAAACTGTTTTTTTGTAATGGTTTCTGGATTTTGTGCTATACTTAGGAAGGCTTTTAGCACTCCAGGGTTATAAAATAAATCTTCCAGTGTTTTCTTCTAGTAATTTAAAAATTTCATTTTTTCAGGTGTGAGGAATGAATCCAACTTTTTTTTTCCAAGATACTAACTTATTATCCAAATACTCATTTAATCTTCATGGGAAATTTATGATGGATACAATGACATGTCTTCATTTTACAGATGAAACTGACACATACAAAAGTTCAGTCATTTTCCCCCATCACAGAACTAGTAAATGGCAAAGATGCGACTTGAACCCAGTCAGCTGAGTTTAATGCCTTTGTGCTTATTCATTATACTACCCAGCCTTTCCACCCACACAGTATCTTGAGTATGAGGCAAGGATCCAAACATTTGCAAGAGTGAAGTTGTTTACTTAGGAGTCTGATTATCATATAGTTATTCAGTAGGAGCAGAGAATTTGACACTTCACCTCCAGTCCCTCAGCCCTTCTCTTTGTTACCAAGAGCCCTCATTCTTGAAATAAGATTTTTTTTTTTTCTCAGCCCAGTGTTGGGTTTTCCCTTCCAAGGACTCTTCTCATTAGATTGTTGAGTCATCAGCTGGGTAAACAGCCCTAGGACATGTGTAAACAATTACAAAACTGTTAAAAAATTGAGCAGGGTGTGTCTCAGAGAAGAGAAGGAAATGTGAAACATACTACAGTTGGAGACCAGGATAAAGGGCAAGAAGCCTGAGGTCAGTTTCCACTTCCATCTCTGAGATCATATGACTCCGGGAAGGTCACTTTTTGGCTCTTCGTTTTGCGATAGCAATAATAATGTAGCCCTTCACTTTTCCTTAGTTTCCTTATTTCTGCCTACAATGGGAATTAAATTAAAAA
Source organism: Balaenoptera musculus (assembly GCF_009873245.2). Taxonomy (NCBI): domain Eukaryota; kingdom Metazoa; phylum Chordata; class Mammalia; order Artiodactyla; family Balaenopteridae; genus Balaenoptera; species Balaenoptera musculus. The sequence continues at coordinate 55,520,266 of NC_045795.1, forward strand.
CAAAGATACCAAAAAAACCCAAACATTCTTTAAAGAAAAAGCCCCAGGCTGAAAAGTAAGCTAAATTCCTGGGAGAGTCACAGTCAAAGTCTAGACACTGATGTGCAGAACTTTCTTCGATGGGAGGTCTTCCAACTGTTTTATAACTTTAATTTTTTTAGTAAGTTTTTGGCCGTGCTACCTGGCATGCAGGATCTTAGTTCCCTGTGGAGTCTTAACCACTGGACTGCCAGGGAAGTCCCCATATAATTTTAATTTACATAGCCATAAGATGTTCTTTTGCAAAGTAAATATTAAAAACATACTGTGTTTCAAAGTGTTCCGGTGAAGTACATTAAAACAGGATAGGAATACAAGTATTTCAGTCCGCTCCAGATCTGTTACTTGCTATAGCCAAAATATGTACGCATATATATTATATACATATATATCCCCCCCAACCTTACAAATGTTGGCAAATCTGGTATGTGAAGAACAACACAGCTGTAGCACTTTCACATTTGTGGATAAGTGCTCTCAATGTACAAAATATTTTTTCTTTTCTTTCTTTCTTTCTTTGCAACCAGGAAAGAATATATGCTAGTGAGGACACTGGATATCAATCAGTAAATCATTTTGGAGCAAAGTATTGGAGGACATAGCGAAATCAATGTCAGTGGTAGTCTATGCCACCATGGTAAGGGATCCAGAGGCAGTGTGGGTGGGTGGTGTAGACATGGGCTTTAGAGCCATGAGAGCTCTGGGTTCAAGTGCTGCCTCCACCATGTCCAAGCTGTGTTACTTTGGGTGAAATTCTTAACCTCTCTGAGCCTCGGGTTTTTAATTTCCATTTTAAAGTTTTCATACAGTGAAGTTTAGTGTTTGTGGTATATAGTTTTCTGGGTTTTGACAAATGCACACAAAGTTGTATATCTACCACTATAGTTATGATATGAACTGTTTCATCATCCCAAAGATTCCCTCATCCTGCCCTTTTGCAGTTAACACCACTTCTACCCCAATCCAGTCCTGGCCCACTCAACTCCTAGCAACCACTGGTCCGTTCTCCCTCCCTATAGCTTTGCCTTTTCATAATGTCATATAAGTGGAATCTGTTGGGCTGCATCCCACAGGCCTGCAAGCCTTGTACTTGCCCAGCTTCAAGACCAAAGAGAGTCCAGAGTCAGTGACAGAGACATCAATGGTTTAATGGATGGGGGATCTTACATGTCTGAAACAAGGTCCTGTAGCGACACCCCACCGTGTGCAGCAGGACACGGCACTAGTCTTTGCTTCCAGGCAGAGGGGAGGTTACCAGTTATAGGGAGAATTGACTTCCGGTTGGCTCATCGGTTACCAAGGAAACCAGCAGAGGAGCGTGCCCCTCACCTCCCCTTTGGTAAACTATCATAGTGGCGAGATTCTGATCTAAAGAGGAGAACAATCACTAGTTGGAGCTGGGGGCAAGTATGCAGGCATTTACTGATGAAGGTCTATGATTAAGAGGGGAGGTCAGTCAAGTGAGTAGGGTGTAGGTGAGGCAGGGACTGTACAGACAGCAAGATATATATGTATGGCTTCTTTTGGGTCACTCATCAAAACTTAAGGAGATCCATTTAGGTTGTTATGAGTATCAATACTCTGTCCTTTATATTTCAGAGTAGCATTCCATGGTATGGAAGTACCACAGTTTGTTTATTCATTCACTGACCTAAGGGCATCTGGGTTTTGATAATTTGTGTCAGATATTCCCTTATAATATCTGTAGAATCTGTGGCAATAAGCCCTCTTTAACTCCTGATATTGATAATTACTGTTTTTCTTTCTATGAGTCTAACTAGAGGCTTACCAATTTTATTAATCTTTTCTAAGAACCAAATTTTAGTCTTGTTGGTTTTTCTCTATTGTCTGTTTTCTATTTCATTGATGTTTTGCTCAGTATCTTTTATTTCATTCCTTCTACTTACTTCGATTTTAGTTTTTTCTTCTTTTTCAAACTTCTTAAGGTGGAAGCTTAGATGATTGATTTTCAATCTTTATTTCCTTTGTAATACAAACACATAATGCTATTATTTTCCATGTAAGCACTGCTTTAGCTGAACCTCACAAATTTTGCTATGCTCTGTTCTCATTGTCATTCTTTTAAAATATTTTCTAGTTTCCCTTGTGCTTTGCTTTTTGGCCCATCAACTATTTAGAACTGTGCAGCATAATTTCCAAATATTTGGGGACTTTCTAGATATCTCTGTTATTGATTTCTAATTTAATTGCTTTGTGGTCGGAGAACACACTATATGATATTAAGCCTTTGAAATTAATTGAGACCTGTATTATGAATTAGCACATGGTCTATCTTGGGAATGTTCTATAAGTATTCCAAAAAACCCCGTGTATTCTGCAGTTGTTGGGTCTTTTCGAAAAAGATCAATTAGGCAAAGTTAGCTGATCCAACTTCTCTATATCCTTACTAATTTTTTTGTCTACTTGTTCTATCAAAGACTGAGAGAGACCCCGAAGAACCTGGCACTTAGAATTAAAGATTTTTGAAGGAATATATGAAAATATACGATTTCTGTGAAATAAAAGATAAATAAAGGCGATGTCCAAAGGACTGAAATCTTACAATATTGGCCAGAAACTTCTGGACCCTGGGAGCCCCGTGTCAGGCACTTCTTGAACCCTGGAAGAGTGCAGCGAAGGGAAGAGGGCCCTTCTGGGAAGCAGTAGGAGTACGAGACACTGAAGGCAGAGAATCCTAACCACAAATACTGAACAAAAGTACACTATCCTTCAGAGCCCTCGGCAGTCTTCTCGCACCCCGGACACCCACACATGCGGTTCTTTGCGGCAGGATTGTCAGCCTTGCGGTCCTCAAAAGAAGCAGCACCCTCCCCACCAGACTTCGCAGCGCCGAAGCCCCGGTGTGCGTCAGCGTAGCGTTCCGACGAGCCCGGGATCCGGATCTGAGGGCATCTAGGCACGCAGTGAGCATACGCAGCGCAAACCCCTGGATTTTCCGGGAGCGACCCTGGAGCGCGCATGTGCGGGCCCGACTTCCAGCTTGTCCCCTCCGGCGGTCCGTAGCGCTCCCTCGGCGAGCTCCACGTAGGCCGCGCAGGCGCCTTGGGCACACGCTCACCTGGTGCCGTTGTTGTCGCCGCCGCCGCCGCCGCAGGGGCTGGATGGGGGGCCGAGGCCAACCGGTGGCACCCAGAAGAGAGAGACGCGGCGGCGGCGACGCCGACACCCGCAGGACGAGTGTGCCGACCCGCCCGCGAGGCCAAGGAGGAGAGGCGAGGCCCGGCCCCCGCGGTTCCTGGTGTAGAGAACCCTCCGTCGCCGCCGCGGCCGGGTCTCTCAGAGCACTCGCCCTCAGGTCTCATTCACATTCAGGAACCCGCGTTGCGCCATGTTCAAGAAACTGAAGCAAAAGATCAGCGAGGAGCAGCAGCAGCTCCAGCAGGCGATGGCCTCTACTCAGGTACTATGGCCGCCGCGCTCCCCTAGTTCCCTGACCTTTGACCTCTAACCTGAGGCTTCCCCCAGACCCCGGACTGGGAAAGAGCTCAAGGCGGTCCAGGTCGCCCGTGACTCCTGACCCGGGTCCCCCAACCCAAAACTCCGTTCTGGTTGTGGGGGTGGCTGGATTTGTGACACCTGACCTCTGGTAATTTTCCCTAATGCCCAACCCGGTCTGAGAATAAGTGAGAAGGGCTCCGATCTTGCATGATTTTTGACCCATATCGAAGGTTCCACCAACTATCCGAGACCCCAACTCAAGAGTGAGGGCGGAATGGGAAAACCAGGGTCCCTTGTAACATCTGATCTCTCGACTGAAGTCCCCTCTCTGATCCCCGACCCGAGATTGAGTACGGAGGGGCCCCTGGCCCGTGACGAAGTCTAATTCCAAACCCTCGTCCAGGCGTGAGAGCCAGGGGTCGAGCCATTCCTGCCCAGGCTGCTTGCAGGAGCATTGGGACCTGAAAGAGGTGGCGGTGTGGCCGGCGTCCAGCGCCCGCGGCTGTCACGAGTTAGTCACTTCGCATAACTTGGTTGATCCGGGACGGGCGGAGGGGCTGACACTGTGCGGCCCAGCAGGGCTTGCGCCTGTCCATAGCTCGGCTCTGCTTCTTCAAGTCTCGTTAATATTTGTTTTTCACGAACGCTGTTGCTTCAGGAAATGACGGTTTTCAGGGAAAAGGGGGCGTGTTAGTAGTGTTAATTTAAAGAAGCAGAAGCAGTTTCCTAAGCAGCTGTGATTGTGTGTTTGGGTGCTGGCAGCACGTGGTCCCTTCAGCAGAGGGGAGGGCTTCTGCTAAATTCCTTCCCAGCCTTTCAGAGTCTCAACAGATGGAGCAAATCTCTCTCTTAACTTTAGAGTTTCTACAAGAAAGGCTGAGTTTTGACTAATTTGGAGGCATTTCTAAACATCTTTAACATAACATTTATCGTATGCAACTTAAATATAGCTAACTAATTAACAACTACTAAATCAAACAACTATTGAATTTATTCTGAAACTGTAAATTGAAGTTGTTCTCTAAAAATGTAAAGATCCCCTAGAGTGAAACAGTGGTTGAGATACATAGGTACATGGTACCGAAAGCTTGTTCATTCTCCCAAGTGAAACGTAAATAGTGATTAAGATTTCAGTACTAGAATTTTACTTTTCATACCATTTACCGCAAGCTTTTAAATTTTACAAAACACCATTATTTAAGAAACAAAGGAAAAACTAAAAATTGAGGTACAGATGAGGAATGTGGGGAAACAGGTGTGGTAGTGAATGTAAGGAACTCTATACATATCACTGATCCAGGATTCCACCTCTAGAAATTTATTCTAAGAAAATTTAGGATGTATTAAGCAGTTAGCCACATGGATTTTCACTTCAGTGTTGTTTTAATAGGTAAAATCTGGCCAAAAATGTTCAACGCTAGAAAATTGGTTAAACACGTTATGTTAGATAGTTATTCCGCAGCCTTAAAAAAATGCCATCATTTATTAGGTTCTTACTCTATGCTAGGCATTTTGCTTGTGTTATTTTGTTTAATTCTCACATAACTCTACAACTTAGAGAATCTTTCATACATGGAGTGAGGCTCAAAGGGGTTAAGTAACCTGCCTGATGTCACACAGCTAGAGTTAGAGCCTACAGAGACATAGGCTCTAACTTGTAGTAAAAGATTGAAAAAGAGTGTGTAGGGGCTTCCTTTGTGGGGAAAGTATGTATATAAGTGTGTATATATATATATACACACAGAAATAGTGAAAATAGTTTAAGAAGAATATGCTCCAAGGTGCTCATTCTTTTTCTTGTTTGTAATATTATCTTTTTTTCATGAGCTTTAACAAAGGGAGGATGTCTTTAGAATGATAGTAAAAGAGCTAGTTAAAAGATAATGTATTAGAGCTCCCAGTTTCTATGGGTTGATGCCTCTGGTGAGACAGTGCATGTGGAGCAAATAATATCACCTTGTATACAAAAGATTGAAAACAATCCTCTTTGATAACATATATTTATTTATTCAGAATGCCAGAGTAAATTGTTAGTGATCAACTGCTGATAGAAACTTGATTATTTTCTGGTCTTGATCCTCAGCTATTCAGAACCCTTCAAGTTGAGAAGTTCTGGATTTATTTGTTTATTTATTTTGTTTATTTATTTTTGGCTGCATTGGGTCTTCGTTGTTGCGCGCGGGCTGTCTCTAGTTGTGGCGAGTGGGGGCTACTCTTTGTTGCGGTGTGCGGGCTTCTCATTGTGGTGGCTTCTCTTGTTGCAGAGCATGGGCTCTAGGCATGTGGGCTTCGGTAGTTGTGGCACACGGGCTCAGTAGTTGTGGCGCACGGGCTTAGTTGCTCTGCAGCATGTGGGACCTTTCCAGACCAGGGATCGAACCGGTGTCCCCTGCATTGGCAGGCAGATTCTTAACCATTGCACCACCAGGGAAGTCCCGAAGTTCTGGATTATTGTTTTCAGAGTTAAGGATTTCTTTCAAGCATGAATTAAACAAATATTTTTTGATGGGACAGTCCTTTTATAACAGATTACGCATATCCTTGTTTTCTTGTGCAAAGGATCCTGAATTTGTATAATATTATCAATGTCTTCATTTTTGAGTATGAATTATTTTGTGATGAAGGCACCATGCCCTCAGGAATTTAATGGGGTGTGAAAGACAATTCCCTTTTACCCACTCAGGAGGATTTATTTGTTTTTGGTCTACTTTTTGTAATTACTTTGTAGTCTCCCTTGCTATCTGCCCAGTGTCGTTCTTCCAGCTTCTGAATTGTTTGGGCTTTAAATCAAGACAAGACACTAAACTTCTAAAATTTTGTGTAAAATAAGGGCAAGTACCTAAGAGATTCTTTAGTGTATATTAGTGTATTAACACAAATTTTGAGACATTTGTTTCGAGATTTTGGAGGCCTGTGTGTGCATACTTCCTGATTCTTAGCTTGCTTTCCAGAGGGGAGATTGCCTGATAGGGATGTTTCAAGTAGAGTGAGTTGTCAGGTGTTCATAATTATGGGAGAAATGAATGATTTGCATCATAATATTTGCAAAACTTTTCAGTAATAGTAATAGTGATGGTGTTAGTAACACTGTAAGGGTCCCTTAAGTTTTTGAAAGCATTCAGTAAAAGACAGCCTTCTGGGGCTTCCCTGGTGGCGCAGTGGTTGGGAGTCTGCCTGCCAATGCAGGGGACACGGGTTCGAGCGCTGGTCTGGGAAGATCCCACATGCCGCGGAGCAACTGGGCCTGTGAGCCACAACTACTGAGCCTGCGCGTCTGGAGCCTGTGCTCCGCAACAGGAGAGGCCGCGATGGTGAGAGGCCCGCGCACCGCGATGAGGAGTGGCCCCCGCTCGCCACAGCTAGGGGGGGCCCTCGCACAGAGGCGAGGACCCAGCACAGCCAAAAATAAATAAATAAATAAATAAATAAACCCATTTAAAAAAAAGACAGCCTTCTGTAGTCCCCAGTCACTTCTCTTTGGTTGGTGCTAAGATTATTTGAACCCTTCTTTGGCAGATATTATTTTAAGTAAACATTTGTTCAATTCTGATGATGACGTGAAGCCTAATCACTAATTAAGAATAAAATTTAAAAATTTCAAATCAAGTTCCATTTAATATATATATTTTTAAGATTTATTTATTATTTATTTTATTTATTTTTGGCTGCGTCGGGTCTTAGTTGCGGCACGCGGGATCTTCGTTGAGGCATGTGGGATCTTTTGTTGCAGCCCGTGGCTTCTCTCTAGTTGCGGTGCGCAGGCTTCTCTCTAGTTGTGGTGTGCGGGTTTTCTTTTCTCTAGTTGTGGCGCGCAGGCTCCAGAGCGCGTGGGCTCTGTAGTTTGCAGCACACGGCTTAGTTGCCCCCGCGACATGCTGGATCTTAGTTCTCTGACCAGGGCGCGAACCCGTGTCCCCTGCATTGTAAGGCGGATTCTTTACCACTGGACTGCCAGGGAAGTCCCTCCATTTAATATTTTTTTTAACAACAAATATCTACTTAGATTTTTAAATTCCTTACAGAATGAATTTGATAAAAATTATTAAAAAGTAATATAGAATACTTTCTAACTTCTTAGGATATATGTAGTGCCATGAATAAAAATATTTTTTAACATTTTCAGCCTTTTTCAAATATTACTGAAACTTAAAAATTATAAAAAGCACAGGCGCAAATGGACAATTGTATGATTCCACTTGTATGGGGTACCTAGATTAGTCAATTTTATAGAGACAAAAAATAGAATGGTGGTTGCCAGGGGCTGGAGAGGGGAGGGGGAAGTGGAGAATTACTGTTTAATGAGAACAGAGTTTCAGTTTGGGAGGATGAAAAAGTTCTGGAGATGGATAGTGGTGATGGTTGCACAACAGTGTAAATATAATTAATACCACTGAACTGTACACCTACAAATGTTTAAAATGGTAACTTTTATGTTATGTATACTTTACCACACAAAAAAAATTAAATTAAAAAGAAAGCAAAATGTGGACCTACCCCAAACCTGCAGAATTATAGCTTTTTTAGAGTGGGGCCTCAAAATAATAGTTTATGTAATAGAAATTTTTTAAAAATTCCACAGACAGCAGAGGAAAGAGTCGCCTTCTGAAGGAACATAGGCTTTTTGTAAATGCCACTTGGCAAAATAACTAGCCTCAATCTAAAAAGCATAACTCCCAGAGAGAACATTTAGATCAGAAAAATCAGAATGTCTTGAGTGTTTATAAATCTGTATTTTGACCAGGGAGCATAGAGTGCCTATTTGTATTACTTTATATAGAATATACATTAAGTTCTCATGTTTTAAATAATTTAAACATATATATAAACAAACTTGTTCATGTGATTTAAAAAATCTTTGTGAAACTTGAATAGGGTAAGGGCCATACAAAGTTCTCTCATCTGCTTCTTAGTTTGATAGGAAGAGCTGGAGGAAAAAAATTCTGAGAGGGTCTTTGTCTCTGTAGCTTTTGGGATGAATTAACCCAATTTGTTAAACTGTGATGTTCAAAGACCCCAAGACATAGATGCAAATTATACATACCTTAACTTTACATCCCACGGAAGCTGTAGGCAGATTCAAAAGTGCATCTTCCTGGGCCCAGGTGAGAAAGCAGGGCTGGAAACTTTGATGTAGAAATTCAGTTAATGTGTTGATAAAGGTCAGGGCTCTTAAAAGTATAGGATTTTAACTAACAGCATTTGGCTTCTTCACCTTCTAAATCACAAAATATTAGGAAGACGTTCTCACTTAAACATTTATTTGGCTAGCTATTAAATTCCGGGTTGAAAAATTCCCCTCAGACCGTTGACTGTTTTTCTTCCTTATCTTCTAGCATCCTGTGTGCAGATGAAAAGTCTAATTCCAAATTGTTCTTTCTTTATTGGTAGTTACTTGATCTTTGAATCTTTTCTTTTTTCCTTGATGCTAGAAAATTTCCAGTTTTCTTCTTCTATTTTTTTTTTTAGTCCCCCTCCTTTTTTAAAAAAATATTTATTGATTTATTTATTTACTGGCTGCGTTGGGTCTTCGTTGCTGCACGCGGGCTTTCTCTAGTTGCTGCGAGCGGGGGGCTACTCTTCGTTGCGGTGCACGGGCTTCTCATCACAGTGGCTTCTCTTGTTGCAGAGCACGGGCTCTAGGTGTGCAGGCTTCAGTAGTTGTAGCACGCGGGCTCAGTAGTTGTGGCTCGCAGGCTCTAGAGCACAGGCTCAGTAGTTGTGGCGCACAGGCTTAGTTGCTCCGCGGCATGTGGGATCTTCCTGGACCAGGGCTCAAACCCATGTCCCCTGCATTGACAGGTGGATTCTTAACCACTGTGCCACTAGGGAAACCCTAATCATATATTTAATTTCCACAAATAATAACACTAGTCAACACTGGATAGTTATTTTTAGCCAGGTGCTTTCTTGGTGCATTGCATGTATTAACTAAATTAATACATGAAATAATAAAAGGTGTGGATTTGTATTATACCCATTTTACAGATAAGAAATTGAGGCCTAGGGAGGTTAAGTAACTTGTCTGTGGTAGACAGCTAGTACGACACAGCTAAGTGGTAGAGCCGAGATATGAACCCAGGCAGTCTTGCTCTAAAGCCCATTCTCTTAACCAGAGTACTACGCTTGTTGCTTTGTTTCAGTTTTCAGTAGCAGCTTGTGTTTTAACGGAAACTAGAGCTTCTCAAAACTCTTGCAGGATAAGTGTTATATATTATACGTACATACATATTTAAGTTCCCTTCCTTGATTTATCTGATTGCTCTGGGTTACTTGTTATATTTCTTCATACTTGTCATCGTTTATCTTTTTTCTTTTTTTTGAGAAAAATGTCTTGTTATTATTGGTTGTTTGTTTATATTTATGAAGACCTAGTGGGTGGTTTATTTCGGTAGCTAACATGGGTTTTCTCTGCTCTTACCTGCTACTCTCCTGTGTGGAGGGCCAGCCAAAACACAGAGAGTCCTCCTTTGAAAGGTGACCATACGATTTATTATCCAAACGTTCTTATGAATGAACGGGGACGCTACTGGCAGTTATCTTGGAACATAAACTGGCATGAACTGGGTGGGACTGGGATTGCCTTGGTCAGACTGGGGTGTATTGTTACCCTGCTGCTTTGTGGTACCAGCCCCTGCTATTGGAGCGCTAACTCCTCCAAGGTATTGCTCTTTATATTTGGCTGTTACTGTTGTCTGGAGATCTATTTGGGTTGGGGGAGGCTGACCCCACGTACCTGTTTGTCTTGCAGACACTTAACACATTGCTGAGAGCAGTAATCTCCCTTTAGAGTGTCTAAAACTGTGATTTTTTTTCTTCCTGTTGCAGAAAGTTGCTGCTGCCTCTCCCGCAGCCTTCTGTGTGTGTTTAGGGTTATGGCTACCTTTGCCCTGATTTTTCCACCAGTTTGAATCCTTTTGCCTTTGAGTCTTCAAAAATTTATTTTCTTTTTGCCTGTGGTGTTCTCTCTCTTGTTCTAGAGTGTTAATCTGTCTGCTTTTCTAATTTTTTTTAACCTTCATTTCAATGGGTTTTGGGTTTTGGGGAGGAAGAGAAGTAAACAGTGTTTATTATTGCATTGTGCTGGACATCCAGTGGACGCTTTAAGTGTGGTGACTCCTGTGCTTAAATTCTTGGAAACTTTTAGGTATTATTTCTTTGATAATTCCCTCCCCTTTGTTTTTTCTCTTCTGTCCTGAAATTCCAGTTAGTTAGCTTTTGTGCCTTCAGGATAGATTCTCATTTATTATTTTTTACCCTTTATGGTCTATTTTTATTTTTTTGTTCTATTTTTGAGAGTGTGCTTCAATTTAACTCTTCAGTTGAATTTTTTGTTTTATATATTTATTTATTGAAGTATAGTTGATTTACAATGTTGTGTTAGTTTTCTTCAATTGAATTTTTAATTTTGGCTACTCTATTTTTAAATTTCCCAAGGCTGTTTCTTATTGTCTTTTGCTTTTTCATAGCATTGCTCTTGATGTACTGATATATCTTTTCTCTCTCTGAGAATAATGGGGATTTTTTTTCTTTTGTTTTCTTTTAATCTTTATTGTGTTAGGGTTTTTTTTAAAAAAATTGTTTATTTATTTATTTACTTATTTACTTGGCTGTGCTGGGTCTTAGTTGTGGTGTGCGGGATCTAGTTCCCTGACCAGGGATTGAACCAGGACCCCTGCATTGGGAGCATGGAGTCTTAACCACTGGACCACCAGGGAAGTGCCGTGTTTGTTTTTTGGTTTTGGGGGTTTTTTTCTTCTTGTTTTTGGCTCCCTCTTACATTGGAAATTTTCTTTATTGAGTGCTCTGGGCTATCTATTCATATTTGAGGGCGAGGCACTAACAATCTGATGCTATTTGGAAGTAGCATGTGATTGACACTGGGGCTCACTGGTGGGTGGCAAGCTGTAAACTGGTTTTATTGTTGGGAGAAATATCTACATGTTGGTAACCAGAGGCCTAGCTGCCAACTTTCTGGAAGCAGGTCTGAGAAGGACTGCTGGAGGTTCCACTGTTCACTGTGCAGAATATTGCCTAATCTGCTCAGTTTAGTCACACACTTTGCCCTTCTCTCCTGTCTTACTGTGGTGCTTGGTTTCACCCAGTTTAAAGCCTCATTGGCTCCAGAAAATAAACCTCTGTTTCTTCAGAGGCTATGTAAGGTGGGACAGGGGACCTGGGGACTCTTTCAGCCAATCTTTCTGGTTTTGATCCTGTCTCATCTTGCATTATAACTTTTGCTTTAAGTCCTAAGTCTTTTTAGGGTTCTGGGGATGAAAATAGGCTTCTTCTCATCACTATTCCCTTCTCCATGGGGTTGTAGTGGTGTCAGCAGTACTGTTACTTTAGTATTCTTTCATTCACATCCAATCTTCTGAAAATTGGTTGAAATTTAACTCTTTGGGAAGGAGAGAAAATAGGAACATATGTAGCCAATCTACTATGTTTAACTAGAAGTCTCCTTAAATTACTTTTGAATGAGTGGATTTCGCCACATTAAAGGGCTGTTTTTGAGAGGTAAGCATTTATAACATAAATAGCAATATTTCATTTCCAGCACTACTATTTAGATGTCAGGATGTGGAAGGTACTTTGTTACAGACATAATAGAAAGCTCTAATAATTTTGGTAACTAGTAAATAGAGGTTTATGTGAAGCATTAACTCCCAGTTACTTTGGCCATTCCTTTATAGCTGGGATGTCGGATGGATTTGGCAGAGACTTTCAGGAGTGCTGTGGTGAGAAGGAGTCTACGGCTATGTCCTTGCCATGATTGATTACCATGGGTGTGGGAGGGAGAAGTGAAGCCAGATGTTTGTTATGCTTGTGTAAGAATAACATCTCATCTATTGGGGGCATAACTTGAGAACTGAGTAGTGTCAAAAGGCCTCTAAGCAGCCAAAATTTTAACGTCACTAACTTCACATTCCATAGTTAATGTATGTTGTTCATAAGAATACTTTAAAAAATCCCTCACTTAGAGCTTCTTTATGCTTATTTTGTCTACAATTCCAATAAATGTAGTTATCTAGCTTCTAAACTAGTAGCAGGCTAAAATGGACAGAGAAGATATACTACAAGTAGCATATTGACAGGAATGACAACTGACCTAGAAAATGTTAAATTATATTCAATTTCCTTTTATATTTGAAAACTAGAATTAGTTATTTTCGGAAAGGTGAAACCTGATTTCAGAAAAGTGTAGATTCAAAATGATCAAACCTCATTGTTATCTCCAAACCCCTTCAGGTATTAGTGAGGTTTAACCATCTTGAATCTGTAACTTTAGATAGATCTAACAATTCAGCTATTTTGAGTAATTCTTTCTATGAAAACTCCCAGATAATAGAGCTCCTTATGGAATAAACTATGATTAACATAGTTTTGACTTTAGTGTAGAACTTCCCAGTAATGTGAATGTCCAAAATTTGTGTTTTTGTTATCTTTAGATTTTGTTGTTCAGCCTAGAATTAATGCTTTTTAATTTCTATTTTGTGGTATATTTAAAATATATTAGATATATTTGATGTATTCTAGATTTAATAGTTAGTGGCCATGTTTATCAACATTGTTCTTATACAGACAACATGGTATGATGAAAGCAGTTCAGGTGGGTTGTGGAATCTGTGGATTGGGATCAGCTTTTTTTTTTTTTTAAATGAAAGACTATATTAGGTCAAAATGTGGCATCTTATGTTGTAAAGGTTAAGGTTTCGTAAAACTTGTTTTAGAAGTGTCTGTGTGAAAAGGATGTTGTTGTTTTACTGTGGGTCCCAGTGAAAAAAATTTGAGAAACAGTGATCCAAAGAATACTGGGGAAGTGGATGAGGGGCTCAGAAGACCTGTTTGCTAACCCAGATGCTGCAGTATGCAACCTGATCAAGCCACATAAGCACTGTGAACTTCTTACTTTCTTGTCAGGGAATTGGGGATGATAACTGTCCTGTTTACCTTTCAGATTGGTTGTGAGAATCAAAAGAGAAAGTATTTGAAAGCATTTGTAGTTATAGAACACTTCTTTATTTAACAGAGCCTGCTAAGGTGCTGTGCTGGTGTTGCATTTGTCTTTGAAGTGTAGATGTAGTCTCTGTACCATAGGGTTGAGAGACAGTTACTCCTGGTGTGGTGGGAGTGTGAGAGGATCAGGGTGACATCTGATAGAGTCTTGATGGGTAATGAAAAGTCATGGTGTTCAAGGCTTATTATTCCTAAAGGTGACTGTACTAGTTTCCTAATGTTACATAACGCATTACCACAACCTTGCTGCCTAATAACCCAGTTATTGTTTCACAATCTGTATGTCAGAAGTCTGGCATGACATGACTGGCTTCTCTGCTCAGGGTCTCACAAGACTAAGATCAATTATTGTCCAAACTGTGTTCTCATCTGGAGGTGAGGGTCCTCTTCCATGCTCATGTGGTCGTGGTAGAATTTAGTCCTCTGTGGTTGTAGGACAGAGGTCTTTATTTCTTGCTGGCTGTTGAACGGGACCGCTTTCAGCTCCTAGGGCTGCCCACAGTTCCTTGCCGCTTGGCCCCCACAGGCCTTTTGCTTTCTTTCAGGGTAGCAGGAGTACATCTCTCTGCTTTCTGCTGCTGCCTCTGCACTCTGGACTCATTTGAAGGGCTTGTGTGATTAGGTTGGACCCATCCAGACAATCTCCCTTCAATTAACTCAGAGTCAACTGGTTAGTAACCTTAAATATACCTGCAGAAACCTTTTTGCTATGTAAGGTAAGATAATCAGGGCAGTGATATCTCATATTCACAAGGTGAGGGTCATTTGGGGTCATCTTCAAATTCTGCATACCACAGTGACTAAAATGGGTTTTTTTATACTGAAGTTGAGGGCTATGGTCAATTAATAATCAGTTAGTTGGCAATAAAAATATTAATTGTGAGCCTGGTTATAGCCATCAGGTTTTTTTGGTAAATAGCCATGAGAAATATGAAGACAGATTTCTAAGCTATGAGAATTAATTAGACCAGATTTAGTTTGAAGGAATCTAAATCCTTATATATTTTGAAGTGAGGATAGCCTGTTAAAGATCCAGGACTTTGGGATAAACACTCAAGTACAGTTAGTTTTTTATGCATGTTTTATACTTTACAGTCATATCCATTCCCTCATGTGTTCCTTACTTTTGCAACTCCAGAGGAAGATCTACAAGCCATCAGGCCAAACCTTGCCACGTGGTACTACTTTTCGGAGGACAGTGTGTGTTAGAACCTATTCTTTAACTTTATAAACCCCAACATTTGATTTTGCCGGTTTATCCAGGGCTGATGAGGCTCCAATTACGATTAGGCTCACATGAGGCCAAAGTAAAAAGACATAGTGCCACTTAAAAAAATTCACAGTGGAGGTGTACTTTTCAAGTGATTTCAAGGTCCCTGTCTGAAGTAGCCCTGTCCTGGCATCTGGGCATTTGGAAAGCTGAGTTATTAACCCCCAAATTTTTTGGATATGATGGCATCACAACAGAGAGGGTTAGCTAAGAGCTATATCCTTTAGCCTAGTATTACTTCTCTAATCACTTTCCTAACTTTTTGCCCTCTCAATGGCCCTTTTATTTTATTTATTTATTTTTTGGTCTATTTTTAAAAATATTTATTTATTTATTTATTTATTTAATTTTTTTGGCTGCGTCGGGTCTTAGTTGCAACCTGCGGGTTTCTCTCTAGTTGTGGCGCGTGGGCTCCAGAGCATGTGGGCTCTGTAGTTGGGGCACGTGGGCTTAGTTGCCCCGTGGCATGTGGGATCTTAGGTCCCCAACCAGGGATTGAACCCGTGTCCCCTGCATTGGAAGGTGGATTCTTAACCACTGGACTACCAGGGCAGTCCCGGTGGTCCTTTTATTAAAGGAGATATTACATACAACCATTTAAAAGTAGATGCAAATGGAGTTTCTCCCGGACATAGTGGTAGTGTTTGAAACATCTACAGCCTTTGAAGCTGGCATGGTTTGAAATTTATGGCTCTAGGTGTGGGAGGGGTTATTGCACTTCCCTCAACTTCAGTGAGAACTGTTTCTGAAGTGCTTTGAATACTTGTGATTTTTGTTTCAGTCCTGGGTAAACTCTGTCCAGTGACTGCTTTCCCTTCCCATTTTCTAAGCACAATGTTGGCTTCATACATTTTCTAGACATTTAAAACATTGATAAGCTTCAGCTTTATTTCACATTCAACCATTTTGTTGCTTAAAATTCTAAGGCCTTACTGTTTCTGTTTTATCTTGATTGAGAAAGGGATATCTTATCCCCTAAGGTAACTGCTGCACATAGCTAATTCCTTCTGTCACATGTTGATTTTTCTGGTTCATCTTTTAGAAGGTATGTGTGTGCTGGAATTCTACGC
The DNA here is from genome assembly GCF_009873245.2 of Balaenoptera musculus. Lineage (NCBI taxonomy): Eukaryota > Metazoa > Chordata > Mammalia > Artiodactyla > Balaenopteridae > Balaenoptera > Balaenoptera musculus. The sequence continues at coordinate 55,536,118 of NC_045795.1, forward strand.
TGTAAGCAACAGAACTCAGTCTAGCTAGTTAAGCAGAAAAGGGATCTATTAATGAATAGTTGGTGACTTACAGAATTTTCAGGAGGGCCTGAAAGTCTGGGCTGATTGCTCTGCTCAGCCACACTTGGGGGGCTGCACTAATAAGAATGTTGCAGCCGCCTCAGTTTGGCAGCATTGCATCTTGCACTGCACAGCTCTTGTGAACGACTGCATGAAGCTCCGTGTCTCCATGTTCACCAGCTGATGAACCTTATTAATTTTGCATGTCTGTTTTCTCATATTACCCACTTATGACTCAGAGTCTCGTGTGGGTATGTTCATTGGTGGAGTTCAGGTCACCTGCCTAGATGAAAAGAAGACTAGGGTGGTGAGTTTTCTGAATTCTGACTTAAGCACTTACAAGAGCTGTTTAGAAAAAAAGGTTATTAAACTTTGTCATGTTTTGTTGATGTTTTCCCCTCCTCCCAATTAATCTATTCCTTTTGATTTCTGCTTCTGACATAAAAATCTCTTTCACATTCAGAGATTATAGAAATAGACTCTCATATTTTCTCTTATATTTCAATTAAAAATCATTTAAATCTTTAATATAGCTTAAGTATGAAGTGAGGATCTGATTGATATTGCTCCCCCATATGGATGGCCATTTGTCCCAGCACCGCTTATTGAACATCTGTCTTGATTAGAAATGTTAGACTTATTGTAAACTGAATATGTATATGTGTGTGTAGAGTGTGTGTATGTGTGTGCAACATTCCTTGTGACCTCTCTGTTCTAGCATAGCCACAGCAGTATGTACTGACTTGACAGATTAGCGTTCCATTTGTTCATTCAGTCATTTATTTAACAAATATTTATTAAATGCCTTTTTAGGTAGTGCTGTACAGACTACAAAAGGGTAAGACATTGAGACATTTCTTTGTGGAGATGAGTTAAGATCTGTCTTGTTATGGGTGATGGGGGGTCTTGAAGTTTTGGTTTTACACTTTCTGGACTGTTTTTAGCTCACCTTAGAGTACACCTCAGACTCCTAGTTTAAATTTGGGGCCCTTTCTCCTGTGGGTTTCTGTATAGGAGTCATGTGTTCCTTTACAGAGCAAATGGACTGCCATCTCAGTGTTGGGCTATGGTGTGCATGGTGTTCTCAAAGCAAGGCCCTTGACTAGAGAGATGTTTACCTGTGCAGTTCATTATATTGAATATTAGAGCTGGATGGCACTTTAAAGATTGAATTGACAACCTTATTTTTTAATGAACTTTTAATTTTGGAATAATTTTGATTTATAGGAAAGTTGCAAAGATAGTACAGAGAGTTTTCATATACTTCTCACCTGGTTTCAGTTTCCCCTAATGTTATCATCTTTTAAATAAAAATTTATTTATTTATTTATTTTTGGCTCTGTTGGGTCTTCGTTGCTGCTCGTGGGCTTTCTCTAGTTGCGGTGAGCAGGGGCTACTCTTCTTTGCGGTATGTGGGCTTCGGTGGCTTCTCTTGTTGCGGAGCACGGGCTCTAGGTGTGTGGGCTTCAGTAGTTGTGGCACGCAGGCTCAGTAGTTGTGGCTAGTGGGCTCTAGAGCGCAGGCTCAGTAGTTGTGGCGTACAGGCTTAGTTGCTCCGCGGCATGTGGGAATCTTCCTGGGCCAGGGATTGAACCCGTGTCCCCTGCATTGGCAGGAGGATTCTTAACCACTGCGCCACCAGGGAAGTCCTAATGTTATCATCTTATGTTATCATCACAACCTTATTTTTGAGGTTAACGTTAGGCCTCAAAATGTTAATTTACCTCAGATCATAGTTCTAGTTGGTGGCAGAATCAGACCAAGGACCCAGTAGGTAGCCTGGGTCTGCTAGTTGATTATGTTTCAGGTATCCTTTTCTGTTTTTCATGTATTTGCTCTTTTCCTTCCTTTCACTGGGTTCTTTGGGCATGGACTGTGAGAAGGACTACCTAGTACGTAGTACGCTCATCAATGTAGTCTTTCTAATTTGTGCAATAATTTTTAAATCTAGGCTTCCTCCAATTCTTCAACGCCAACGAGAACCAGGAGCCGGACGTCTTCATTTACAGAGCAACTTGATGAAGGTACACCCAATAGAGAGGTAAGTTTGGAATTTCTTCTTCAATAAATCTTTTATAAGAAGCTTATTAATTTAAAATGTAATGTTACTGTTGATAACAAAATGGGAAATTACTTAGTTCCTAGGTATTTTTTTTTTAGTAACAATTTTTTCTTTTTGCAAACAGTAGTGTTGCTTTTGTAAAGTGTGTTTTCTTTGAATATCTTAATTTGAGAGGATAATATACTTTGCCTTTAATATTTGAAATTTTCTGAATGATTTGATAACAATTTGTTCAGCATAGCATTATGTGGGGAGAAGTCCTATATTTTCAAGCTAGTGATTGGAAACTGTGAAGTAACTCCTAATTCCATGTGACTTGGAGCTGGCACTATAACTCAGATTAGATTTTTTTCCAACTTTTTTTGTTTCTGTGAAGGATTATGAGTCATGCAAGTAAAACATAAGTACACAAATCAGGGTAAAAAGAGGGTAAAAGAAAAAAAGGGTAAAAAATAAATGCATAAATCAGTGAATTATTATGAAGTGAATCCCTATGTGACCACCACCCAGGTCAAGAAAAGGAACACTGCCAGCACTAGAGTGCTGCTTCCCTTCCCCACAAAAGAGTACCATCATCCTGACTTCTTGATATTTGCTTCCTTCTTTTTTTAAATTTTTTAAATTTTTATAGTACCACACTTAAGTATGCTTTCTGTTGTAAACCTTATAGTTAAACCTTTGGGTTGTCTAGTTTTTGGCTATTATGAATTATGCTGCTGTGAACATTATTGTATATTTCTTTTGCTACACATGTACCTGCATTTCTTTTGCTGTGTACTTAGGAGTAGAATCACTGGGTTAAAGGGTATACATAGTTTTACCACTTTAGAAGGTAATGCCCATTGTTTTTTAGAATAGTTGTAGAATTTTATCTTCCCACCAGGAGTTTATAAACGTTCTTGTTGCTCTAGATCCCTGCTAGTCTTTAATTTCAGCCATTCTGGTGGGTGTGTAATGTTCTCTTATTATAGTTTTAATTTGCATTTTGCTGATGACTAATAAGATTGAGCATCTTTCATCTGTGTACTGATAACTTCTTTTGCGAAGTGCTTAAGTCTCTTGCTCATTTTTCTATTGGTTTATCTTTGTCTTATTGATTTGTAGGAGTTCTTTTTTTATTTAGTTTGGATAGGAGTTTTTTTATTGGATACATGCCTTGCAAATATCTGCTTCCACTCTGTAGCTTGCCTTTTACTCTCTTAATGGTGTCTTTTAAACAGAAGTTCTTAGTTTTAATGCATTCCAATTTATCAATATTTTATTTTATGGCTAGTGTTTTTTGTTTTTTAGTATTCTTTTCTTACCCTTCAGAGTATTTCCCGTTATTATCCTGTTTTACCTTTCACATTTGGATCTATACTCCATTTGGAAAAGATTTTTTTCAATATGGTGTGAGGTAGGGATCAAGTTTCACCACTGCCCCCCTCCCCACATAGCTATCCAGTTGTTCCATTCTTTCCATACTGCTATACTGTGCTACCTTTTTTTCAGAAACTAAGTGTCCATATTTGAGTGGATTTCTGGACTCTTGTTTCTGTTCTATCATTTGCTTTGTCTCTGATCTGATCCCACACTGTCTTCATAACTATAGTTTTATATTAAATCTTGCCCTCATTAGAGCAGGTCTTCCCTGTCTTAGTTTTAAAACCAGAATTCCATAGACTGGGTGGCTTAAGCAACAGCCATTTATATCTTAGAGTTCTGGAGGCTGGGCAGTCCAGGATCAAGGTGCCAACAGATTCAGTATCTGGTGAGGGCCCTCTTCCTGATTTGCACACAGCTGTCATCTCATCGTGTCCTAGCATGGCCTTTCTTTGTTGCATGCACCTAGGGAGAGATGGAAGAGTGGGGAGGCAGCTCTCTTGTCTCTTTCTCTTTTATAAGGACAGTAATCCCATCATGAGGGCCCTGCCCTCATTACCTTTTAACTGTAATTACCTCCCAAAGGCTCTGCCTCCAAATACCATCACTTAATATCCTTGGGGGTTAGGGCTTCAATATATGAATTTTGGGGGACATACGCATTCCATAGCACTCCTACCTTGTTCTTCTTGAATGTCTTAGTAATTCTTGTACCGTTCCATATAATTCCATATAAATTTTAGAATCAGATTTTCAAGTCTTACAAAACAAACTCAAAACAAACCAAAATAAAATACAGCACTGACAACAAAGAAACAAACCTGTAGAGATTTTTACTGGGATTGCATTGACTCTATAGATTAGTTTGGGAAAAGTCTCAATATTATGAGTCAAATTTTATAATCTTTTCAATATTATAAGTAGTACTGGACTGAGCATTTTACATAATGCATAAGTTACAATGCTGTTATTCTTTAGGACAGATTTCTAAGAGTGGGATTGCTGGGTCGTAGGGTGTATGCAAATTAAAAAATTTGAAAGATTTTTCCAAACTGCCTTGATGTTACTTTAAAACATAATTTTTTAAAACCTTTATTTAATAGATGTTGATAGCAAAATAAACTTAAAAACTTCATAGTAGTTTTTGCATTCAAAGTTAATGGCATATATACTGTGTCTTCGGTTTATGTATTTAAATGATCTGACGAAGTACATAAGAGTATAAAGTATATGCATACTTTCTTTGAGATCTTATTTTCTTATGCATTATTTGCAATATTGCAATTCTTTAACTTTATGATTTCAAGTTTAATGTTGTTGAACTTAGTTTATATGTGTAACCAGTTGGAATGAAAGCTGCAGTACTGAGTAGTGAAAACACTTTTTGCAGTCAGTGTTAATGGCATCATTCCTACACTTACTATATTGGTTGATATTATGGTAATTGGCTTACATATAATATAGTAGAAACCTTGAAAACAACTTGTTGATTGTTACTATTGCTTTTTTAAAAAAGATTTATCTAGGATGCTTTAAAACATTAAAATTGAATATATCTTTACAAAATAATCCTTTCTGAAAGGGATGGTTTGAGCATTCTTTTACAGCAGGCTAAGTAAGCTAAAGGTTAGTTTTTATTTCTTCCCAAATTTCAATACTAGAGGTCCTGTGCTTATAGGTATAGTTTAAGAAATGGTTTCTGATTGAAAGCCAAAGCAGTATATCACTTTGTCTCGTTGCTTTTTAAGCATTTTCTAACAACTCTAAAAGATATTTTTGACCACAAAGTGAAGTGTAAACTTTAGTTCAACTTATTTTACAATAAATAAAGGACTTTTAAATTTCATGATCAACTTATAGATTAAAGGACATTACATAAAATTATCTTGTTATACAGAATGGACCTGAGGACATGCGGAGGGGGAAGGGTAAGCTGGGACGAAGTGAGAGAGTGGCATGGACTTATATACACTACCAAATGTAAAATAGATAGCTAGTGGGAAGCAGCTGCATAGCACAGGGAGATCAGCTTGGTGCTTTGTGACCACCTAGAGGGGTGGGATAGGGAGGGTGGGAGGGAGACACAAGAGGGAGGAGATATGGGGATATGTGTATATGTATAGCTGATTCACTTTGTTATAAAGCAGAAACTGGCACACCATTGTAAAGCAATTATATACTCAAATAAAGATGTTAAAAAAAACTAAAAAAGCTTGATGGATAAAGTCTAAGACAGATCCATCTTGTACCATAATCCATCTTAAGGTAAATGGTAAATACAGATGTATCATCTTAACCTAATGTAAAAATCCAGATTTACAAAACAAGTCAATGAAAATATAATTTTTTTTCCTGTTGCAAAAAAAAAAAAAAAAAACTGTTAGTCACTATGCCTCACTCCCCCCACCCCCTGCCCCAGGTTTTTCATCTTGTTAAACCTCTAAGATGGAAGATACTCTGTCAGTGATGGGATCCTCACTTTTAGTTTTAAGTTTCTTTTTAGCGAAATGTGGAAGTTTAATTCAAATTATAAATATTTGTCCCATCTCTCCAGTAGGTACAGTAAAGTCTATGTAATCTAGAATGCTTGGGAAGTAGAATGGTTTCATTAAGTTGATATTTCCATCAGTTAAATGTTTTACCTTTTTTCAGCTATTGCTGAAAATCCTAATGTCTATTTTCCCATATTAGTAAATATTATATGTAAATCTAAATAAGTCTGTCTTTGATTGCAGTGCCTCAGGCTTCCTTATAGGGCTGTAAAAAATCATCTATATGATTGTAGACTTTAAAGGCAAAGGAGAGTAGGGTGATGTGCACTGACCCTGAGGTCTGCGGGTCTCTGGCGCTCTTTCATCCTGCACAGATGGCAGATCTGTCCAGTTGACCTGGTACTCTCTCCTGGGGATCCTAGGCATAGCCTCATTACCCTCATCATAGGGCTTCCTTCCCCTTTGTGTTGCTTGAGATGAATCTTTTTTGCCTCTAGAGCTGGGTGCCTTTGAGCAATATGGAGTGTGGCATCATGTAAAAGGCTAACTAGGCAAATGACACTAACTGTCCTCCTGCCCTCTGCTCCACTCTGATTTTTTTTTTTAACTGAGGTAAAATTCCTATAACATAAAATTTACCATTTTAAAGTGAACAATTAGGTGGTATTTAGTACATTCACAGTGTTGTACATCCATCATATTTGTCTAGTTCCATGATATTTTCATTACCCTAAAAGGAAACCCCCTACTCATTAAACAGTCACTCCCATTCTCCCTTTCCCCCAGCCCCAGGCACCACTAATTTGCTTACCTACTGTGTGGATTTACCTATTTTAGATATTTCATTTAAATGAAATCACACTACGTGACTTTTTGCGTCTGGCTTCTTTCACTTAGCATCATGTTTTCAAACATCATGTTTTCAAGGTTCATCTATATTGCAGCATGTATCACTACTTCATTCCTTTTTATGGCTGAGTCTAATGATTTTTGTAAGAGAATGAGAATATGTTTATTTGTTTGGAGTAAGACCTGGAATAGACTAGTGAGAAGGGGTTGGTTTTTGGAGTCATCTGGATTTGCTGGCTGAAGGATCTTTGAAGGTTAACTTTTCAGTGACTGAGGTTTTCTCATGTGTAAGATGGGAATAATAATGCCTTCCTTGTGGTATTGTGGGGATTACCAGTAGTACAGCAGGTAACTCTCCTCACGTCGTGCCGTGCACGTGGTAGGTGCTTACTAAGTTGTTACTGGGGCAGCCACGGAAGACGGGAAGGGCTGCTCCACTTACTCTGCGTAGGTCCCCTCACGAGGGGAGGGAAACAGATGTACCATTATGTGGATTGGGGCCCTAGGGGTGTTAGTGCGCTGTCTTTGCCTGCTGAGCTTTCGAAGGAATGATATTTTCACTTTCCCTGCTACCCTGTTCTCTAGTTTGCTCTCTTGTGGAGGCACTTCCTCATAGATTGGGGGTCAAAGTGTTCATGTCCATTCTTTCCCTAGAAACTCATCTGTTCAAATTTTTCATATTATTTTAAAATTAAACTTTAGAAATCAGTTTATTTTCATATATGTATTTTGGCTAAAAAAATGCATAGAAAGAAATAAACTATTCTAGTTAATCGATGGATTCTGTTCTGTTTAGTAGATGTCTGTTCATATATACTGTATGCTTTTTTTGCTTCCCTACATGCAGAGAGAGAGCCTGGAGTAGTAGAAGGATCCCAGGATTCCATCCCTTACCTGCTGTGTGGCTTTGGGCAGCTTTCTTTAACTTCTCAGAACCTCAGCTCTCTCAACTTTAAATTGTAGTGAAATGAATATCTACTCTCACAGGGTTCTTGTGAAGGGCAAGTGAATTCAGAAGTATGAAAATACTCATAATTTGTGTATCACATACAAAGATCGTTATTATACAGAAAAGAAAAGGCTTCTTCTGTACTCACCAGCTCTTGAGCAGCATGGACACTGCATTTTGTGTTAAGAGTGACATTGTAGGGAAAGAAACAATGAAGCGTCAGGCTGCTTTGGAGTAGATGCTTTCCCAAGCTTCAAGAAAGGTGTCCCTTTTTCTTTTTTATTCTCTTAATCTGAGATATTTTTTAGAAGCAAAATGCTGCCTCTTACCTTAGTAGTTGTCTTTGTATTTCCAAGTCAATTTTCACTGTTCCGTGTGAGGACCCCTAACAGGGATTCTTGATACTCTCAGATTTTGACAATTCTTTTTTTGAATTTTGTTCGGTTTTTTGGAATTTATTCTTTGTTTCAGGGCTTCTAAAGGCGTCGTTCTTTAGGAATTATTAAGAAGTATCTTCAAAGTAATGGGTGAGAAATGTTTCTTCCTAAGTTTGGAATTAATTTTGCCCCTAAATGGATTGACTTTCAAAGCTGGATATGCTTTTTTTTTTTTGTTAGATGTTAGATTATAACCTACCTACCCTCTGTCAGTTAATCAAAGTAAAAGCCATGCCTGTTAGATTGTCTTTGGTGTCTATTCAATTCTCATATTTTTTCTTTTGATCTAATGATAGGATATGAATTATATTAATAGGTTTCCTAATACTAAGCCTTTCGTTCATTCCTTAAATCAACTCTGCTGGTCAGAGTGCATTTTTAATATACCGTTGTTCTCTGATACTCATGTTATTAACATTTTCTCTGACTCTGTTTGTAAGGAGAGGGGTTTAATAAATTGGAAACTTTCTATCTTCTCCTGCTGGTCCTTTCTTTTCCTTCTCCTCCTCCATTTATTTAGGTCTTCTTTAATTTCTTTCAACAAAATCTTATCGTTTTCAGAGTTTAAGTTTTGTACTACTTTTGTTAAATTTATTCCCAAATATTTTTTTCCTTTTAATGTTAACATAAGTTGAATTGTTTTCTGAATTTCATTTTCAGTTTTCTTGTTATTCTACAGAAATAAAATTGGATTTTTATAAGTTAATCTTGTTATCCTGTAACCTTGCTGAACTCATTTCGTAGTTCTAACCGTTCTTTCGTGGATTACTTAGTTTCTTCTTTGTACAAGATCAAGTCATCTGCAAATAGAGATAGTTTTACATCTTCCTTTAATCTGGCTGCCTTTTATTACATTTGCTTGCCTAATTTTCCTGGCCAGAACCTCCAGTTGAATAGAAGTGGTGAGAGCAGACATGCTGTCTCTCATTCCTGATCTTAGGGAAAAGGCATTCAGTCTTTTTGTCATTAAGTATGATGCTAGCCATGGTGTTTAATAGATTCCTTTTCTCATGTTGAAGAAGTCCCCTTCTGTTCCTAGTTTGTTGAATGTTCTTAGCATAAAGCAGTGTTGGATTTTGTCAGATGCTTTCTTTGCATCTTGAGATTGACATTGTGGCTTTGTTTTACTCTGTTGATACGATGTATTATATTAATTGGTTTTGGATGTTAAACCAGCCCCGTATAGGATAAATTCCACTTGTTCATGGTGTGTAATTTTATATTGCTGGATTTGATTTGCTGGGGGTTTTTTTGAGGATTTTTGTGTCTATATTCATAAGAGATGTTGGTCTGCAGTTTTCTTTTTTGTGTGTGTGTGATGTCTAGTTTTGGTGTCAGGAAAATTTTGGCCTTATAAAATGCGTTGGGAAGTGTTCCCTCTTGTAATTTGTGGGAAAATTTTGAAGATTAGTATTAGTTCTTTAAATGTTTGGTATAATTTACCAATGAAGCCATCTGATCCTGGCCTTTTCTTTGTGAGAAGTGTTTTGATCACTAATTCAATCTTTTCATTTTTTATAGTTCTGTTGATATTTTCTGTTCCTCCCTGCATCAGTTTTGGTAATAGGTGTCTTTCTAGGAATTTGTCTGTGTCATCCATGTTGTCCAGTTTGTTGGCGTACAGTTGTTCGTAGCATTGCCTTATAATCCTTTTTATTTCTGTAAATGCAGTAGAATTTTTCCTCTTTTATTCCTGATATTAGTAATATAATATGAATCTTCTCTCTTTTTATTTTACTCTGTCAAACAAAATATGAACCAGTGTTTGATTCCACTTTCTTTTTTTTTTTTTTAAATTAATTAATTAATTAATTAATTTATGGTTGTATTGGGTCTTCATTTCTGTGCGAGGGCTTTCTCTAGTTGTGGCAGGCGGGGGCCACTCTTCATCGCGGTGCGCGGGCCTCTCATTATCGCGGCCTCTCTTGTTGCGGAGCACAGGCTCCAGACGCGCAAGCTCAGTAATTGTGGCTCACGGGCGCAGTTGCTCCGCGGCATGTGGGATCCTCCCAGACCAGGGCTCGAACCCGTGTCCCCTGCATTGGCAGGCAGATTCTCAACCACTGCGCCACCAGGGAAGCCCTGATTCCACTTTCTTGATGAGTGTAGTGAGCATTCTCAGGATTGGAGTGGCAAGCTGATCTTTGATGACTTATTTTTCTCAAGTCCCAGATGCCCTGGGACTTAGCAGAAATTACTTGAATCTGTTTTGTTACTTTCCTGGCTTTCTGGCCTGATATGTGTTTTTTACCATCTTTATATAGCCTTGGTCTTTTCAGTGCTCGTTGGTCCTGTTTTGCTATCTTTTTTTTTTTTATTATTTTTTTAATTTTTTTTAACTTTTTTTTTATGCTATCTTTTTTGTTTAATGGCTTTGTATGTCTTTAACTTTATATATAGTGGAAATATCCATATAGACAAAATAGGGCCTTAATTCGTGACCTTAGATTTGATCAAAATGATTTAACCACAGTCTGTACTGCATATTTTCTCACCTGCTGCTACTACAGGCAGTTTTTTTCTCGTATCTTCTGCCGAGTATATTGAGTACTTCTTAAGGTATACATTATTGGGAATAAGAAGGAAGTGAATTTGACTCAAAAAAGTAAGTGTTGCTACTAACAGCTATATATAACAGTGTCTGGGAAGATAGAAACAGGACCTCTTCTCTTCAAGGCAGAGATACTAAAAGATACTAAACTTTTTAGGGTCCCTCTCCTAATAGGAGGTACATTAGTACGTAGGAGACATATTAATTCATTACATACAGTGGATGCTAGGTAGCAGATGCCTTTCGGCTGGCATTAGGATTTAATTTTCTCTTTGAACTCTGGTTGAGAAGGACTGGGAGGGTTCTGTGCTGCCACAGTTTGATTTGGTGCTGCAAGGCAGAGGCTAAAGTGGGGCTCATGGCACTGGTGAAAGGAGGTTGAAGAAAGCGTTTCCCAGCTGATGCATAGAGCTCTCTGTGGCCCATTGTGAGAAGCTGCTGTCTCTAGGGAGGCTTCATGACCAACAACTGAACAAACCTCGCATCAGCTTAGTGACTGAGTCTGTGATAACCTGTGTTGCGATAGGGCAGGAAACCCAAACTGGGGCCCAGGGAATCAGATTGACTGGATAAGGAGGGATGAGCACAGGAGGAAGGAGAAGGAAAATACCTTCCTCAAAATGAGCCTGTAAATGAAAATGCTAAAATAAATGCTAAGAAGACAGCCAATAAAAATAGGAATTGGGATATCAATTTATTCCAGGTGAAATTAGAATAAGTAAAAGGGCAGTCTGGATAAAACTTTGAAACAAGTATTTTCAGTAGGATAAGTGAAGTAATAGTTTTCTTAAAAAGAACAGAGAATTGTGGGGAAAAAACAGGCCAAAAAATAGACTAGGTAGATATGAAAAAGAACCAATTAGAAATCCTGGAAATTAAAAAAAAATGATATAAGAATGTAAATCAGAATAAAACTCAGACTGTCCCAGTTCAAGGGAAAATTAGGGAATTTGAAAAGAATACTGAGTAATCCCACCAAAAACACAGAGATAGAGATAGATAATTATCTAAGAGTAAGAGACATGGAGGATAGATTGAAAGCTTTCACCACATATCTGATAGGAGTTTTAGGTAGTCGTCATGAATGTTGAGATACATAAAACTTTAGTCAGTGTTAGTTCAACTGATGGGACCACACAGAAGAGGCGAATTAAATTCTTAGCAGATTTGGATTAGAATTTCAACAAAGTTTGAAAGAGTTGAGACAGACTTACTGAGGATTTTTGAGAACTGAATCTTGGGAGACTTTGATAGGCATAAGAAGCAAATGACAAGGACCACAAGTGGGGAGGAAGCCTCTTTAGGCTTTGAAATAGCTGTCAGTGGAAACTAATTTCGACACACTTTGCTTTTTTACTTGGGCTATGGCATGGAATGTAAATTGTTGTTTGGTAGCACCTTCTTTTGAAATGTTTGGTCAGCGTGTGTTTCTATACTGGTTTCTATACAGCTTTTGTGTTTTTCTCTTAAAATTCCAAATCTACTCTTAACTGTGAAATTTTAAATTATTTCCTTAAGTGATATGAAGAGTGACTTCATTTCAAAAATTAACTTTGGAAGCCTAAGAAGAGTGAATTTGTATAGCATTTAACTTAAGATAACATCCACTCAAAAGATGACCTTTCTGAGTTTCCGGGAGAGTAAGATTTTCAGCAGGAGTGGAAACTTGAATAGAATGATACCCTAGAGCCAAACAGGCATCTAGTGTATTTTAGTATACTACTGACACTAAATTTTAGGATTTAGTGTAAGATCAATTCTTGAATCCTACCCAAAGAGTATCAGTTATTAACATAACCAAAAAAAAACTTAAAAAAAAAATTTGTCTCATCTGTAAGGTGGCCTCTAATGTAGGACCAGATGAAGAGTTAGTGAAGGCTCTAGTCGTTATCCAGAACTCTAGAGCACTGAGATGAAAAGTGTCAGTTTTTAAACTTTTGCAGACATTTATTTTATGACATAATTCTTTATTATATATTATATAATAACATACATTAACTGCTAAGTTAATGTTTCAGAACTTTTGTTTTTTAAAGTTTTTATTTTGAAATAATCGGATTCATGGGAGGTTAAAAAATTTCTTTTTAGGGAGGCTCTGTGTACCCTTTATCCAGTTTCTCCCAAAGGTAACATCTTATATAACTATAGTACACTATCAAAACAAGGAAATTGACATTGGTAACCTCTGTGACATCCACAGAGCTTATTCAGATTTCACCTGTTTTATGTGTGTATGTGTGTGTGTGTGTGTGTGTGTGTAGCTTTATGCAGTTTTATCACATATGTATGTTTGTGTAACCCCCACCATGAAAAAGTTCATTTTAATTATAATTTCTTATACATCTAATTCATGATAACTAGTATTTTGGTGTATAGTATACAGTTTCTGAAAGAAAATTGAAGCTCAGAAGAGAATATATATCAAAAGAGCTAGTATAATAGAATTTATCCTTAAAACTTACTATAAATTTGTTTCAAAAGTTTCTTCTGTATGTATTGGAGAAAACTGTATTTGTATATAAGTAGAAATAAATGATTATTTAAAGTTTTATGTGTTTATACTCCCCATAAATTTCCATGCTGTCTTTTTGAATATATAAAAATGAGTGGCTCAATATTTGTTATACTAAGGCTTTGTGTTCTTTACCATGTATCGTTCTTACTGGTATAGGCTCTCATACTGAATTGCCAGATGTGCTGTGTGCTGTGGTGCCTGTTGCATATATCATTTGTATGCCAATAAGCAAGTTGGTTAAAGTTGAGTTTTGAGATCCAAAACAGCTCACCTCATCTCCCTTCCTGACCTTTCCCAGCAACTTACTGTTTCTATGGGTGGAGTGATGGGTGGCAGCAGTGGTGGTAGCACAAGGCCATTATAGCGTTGTGTGTGCTGTGCGGTGAGAACACGTTGCAACATGCCCTTATGATTTGTCTTTCATCCTTTGTTTTATTTTTATACCTCTGCTCATTGCACTGAATGAGACAGCTCCTAGCCGGGATGATAGCAGAGCCTGCTTTTCTCTCTGAGTATACTATCTTTGCTTTGGATTCCTCCAAGCAGCCTAAAACCCAGACTGACGGTGTGGTGAGTCCTTCCACCGCTTTCTGCATTCCCTTTGTGGGGAAGCAAAGTAATTTGGTAATTCTAGAAGCAGATCTCACGTTGCTTGTCACTTACCATCTCTCAAAGCATCTTCAGTGCCCTGTTGCTAACCTCGCTCTAAAAAATCAGAGAGTAAATTGCTGAATTCTGATGGCTGGTGTGTTTTTTGCTAGCTTTTTAACAGCAACAAAATAACACTGTTTTCATTAATGTAGTGAAGAATACTTTCACTTGGTCTAAACGCTTAAGTTTTCTCCCTAGGGAATGTTTGCTCATTAACTAAAAGAGGTATGCATTGCTAGGAATCTGTTGGTAGGAGGCCAAGAATATTTTGAGATGTGACTCACATTTTTAGGAAAGAAAAATGCATTGTATGTAAATCCATAATTAAACAACATTGAGTAGGCAGGTGGAGTCTACTGTAACAAGTAATTGCATCTTATTTTGGGAGAGTACCAGTTTTCTGTGTATTCAACATTTGAAAGGAAAAAGTTACCTCTTTATTTTTCAACTGACTGAATTCATACAATTTTGAATCTTGTATATATTGATAATTTCACTTGGGGAAAGTAGACTTTCTTCATAAAGTATCTAAGTTCTTAATTTAGCAAATTAAAACTTAGAGATGTTTGATTGCTTAGTAAGGATAGCTTTTGTTGTTAGAATGGACACCGACTGAACTGGGATTGAGGTTTTTTTAAGCAGTGAGAATTGGTTTAATTTATTAAGTGGCTGGTAATGGAGTTAGAACATTTCTGTATTTATCCATGCAGCCAGTAAAGACTTGGTCTGCATATGGCCAGTAGCAATCTTATATTACATTCTAAACTTGGTTTTAGAAACGGAGGCAGCTCAGAGTTCTCATAATGCCTTAGCTTGGTTCTCAGGTATAATGGTCTCTGCTTGGTTCTGGCTACAAGTAACACCTCACTGTTTTCAGTACTGGTTTGAGAGGGAGACAGGAGTCCCAGTTAGAAATAACTTACCAACTTATTTTAAAAACATAAAAGGATATTACACTTCATGTAGTAGTAATAGAACCTTAAAAAACAACAACAAAAAAGAGCTTCTCCTAGGCCCACTTCCATTAGAACATAAAATGATTTGTATTGAGTGCCTATCCTATTGTGAAAAATGCTAATAATTTTAAAATGGAGGCTTTAGAACTATTTAAAATAATTTAAGTAGGCTGAAAGTCTACGTTAATCTTATTTAAATTTTGTTTTGTTCAGATAAAAACTTATTTCTCCTCACATAAAACCATAGCATAACCTATAGTAGAATAAAAATTTAGTGAGCGTCTAATTCATTATTTTATTTCACCAACTGCTGACTTTTCCTTAATTCAGTTTTTTGAAAAATGCATCTCTTTACCCCAAATTCTAAAAGTTGCTGTATCCTTAGTGCTCGGTAGTCAAAAGTAGTTGTTGAAAGATTGAACAAAACTTAATTGAAGGGAATTCCCTGGCCGTCCAGTGGTTAGGGCTCAGCGCTTTCACTGCTGTGGGCCCGGGGTTCGGTCCCTGGTCGGGGAACTAAGATCACGTGAGCCACGCAGTGCGGCTGAAAATTAAAAACAAACAAACAAAAAACAAAAAAACAACACACATACACAAAACACCATAATTGAAGACAAACCTGGCAGGGAACCTGTGTGTGCTTTTCAGTTAAATGCACTTTAGAAATGTTTTCCTGTTATCTAAGAATTGCCTCCAGGAGAAAGTGTTGGTGACTGAATAGTGACATGTGTTGAGCTAGTTCTTTAGGCTTCTTTCTTGGGGGAGGCCTTCAGAAGTCTCCTTACACTGAAGGAAGTAACTGTATAAAGATTTAACAAGCAATTACTGAGCCTCTACTACAGTCAGGCAAAATGTAGGGTTCCTGCCCTCTGAGCGTTTATAGTTTAGTATGGAGACAAAGATGTCAGAATACACTTAACAATGCAAAGGAATTAAGTCTTCGTAGAACAAAATACAGGCATAGGAAATGTGTTAGCCCCTCAGGCCAGCCATATGAAGCTTCACAAAATAAGGGGCATTTGAAAGTTGAAAGACAAATAAGAATTTGCTGGGCAGAAATGGAGAAGGCATTACAGGTAGTGATAAAATCTCTAATTTTGTTTCTAGAGATTCCTAACTTAGATTTACATGGTAACAGAGGCCAATACTTTCCTTAGCTGTCTTGCATTTATTTAGATATATAGTATAACAAGTAAATTGAAATATAGATGCAGAGATGAAAAGTTTTTAAATGTTATGCTGTTTGTTTGGTAGGGTGATATTTCAGACAATTGTAGAATAGCTTTTTTTGTATGGACCACAATCATGTGTCAAGTAATTTACTTAAAATAGAATATGGACTCTCTTGCCACTCTTCTTCCTGACCTAAATATTTTATGGAGCCCTTTCATTTGCTTTCTCCATAATTTAACAGTAACTTACTTTTCGGTATACTGCCTGGCAGAGAGACTTGCTGATTTCTCTGAAGTATGTTTTTTATTTTATAGTGTGTAGTGTAGGATATTTTTAGGGCTGGAAAGCATTAATTATGATGCTACACAAATAATATGCCATGTATACGACTTCTAATTCTTTGAAATGGCAGACAGCAGGAAGATAAAAGTTAATTCCTATGTTCCCCCAACCGTTCTCCCCTATGTAACTTTAAGGAAGTGTCTTGGACTGATAAAATTTGATAACTCTTTTTATGTCAGAGGGAGAAGGTATTTAAACTTTTATGAGGAAAAAATTCAAATGTATTGCAAGAGTGAAAATAGTAATGAGTCACATAAGATTTCTTCCCCCTTCCCCAGTATCCATTATCCATTATACAATTAATGAGTCATGGCCGTCTTATTACCATCCCCTCATACCTCCCTAACCACACCACTCCCACCCTCCCCACACATGCAGATACCCTCTGCCCATTCCCGTGGGATTATTTGAAGCAAATTTCAGATATCTTATCTAAATATTTTGGTATATATTTCTAAAAGATAAAGACTAAAAGTATATAACCACAATACATTTATCACACCTAAAATTATTTCCTAGTATCAAATACCTAATGAGAGTTCAAAAATTTGAGAACACTTTTGCAAAGCTGAGTGCCTTCTCCACTTGTATTTAAGAATAAGAAGAGTCATATATTTGACCCTTTCTTGGTTAGCCCTAGAGTTGTAGGGGAAATGTATTTTCAAGTTACTGAAACATAGTGGCTAGTATTTGGTTGAATGCTTTTGTTTAAAACATGGAAGTTATTTTATCATGAGCTGCTTCTATAGCTTTAATTTTAGACACTTAGTGTATTATGAATGCAATGTAGAATTTTGAATCTCGAAGAATATCATCCATTATGGAACTCACGCCGGTATGATGTAATCAGTAGAATGTTGTGTAACTTGGAGCATTTGTCATACCAACAAAACAAAACAAAAAGCTTTCATATGTGGAAGAAATTATTTTTAATTATAAGTTTTTCTGAAAATTGTCATAACAATTTCATTTAGACTGCTGGCTTCAAATGAATGAGGCATTTCCATTTCTTGTTACCAAGATATTTTTCAGAGCTTAGCCCAAATAACTTTAAATATTATTTTACTGTAAGGAACAATTGACGTTACTTTTTCTGGATAGTTTTCTACTTGAATGAGTTTTGCTAATTGAATCCCTGATGTTAACTTCATATTGAGGGAAAAAACTGGGGAGATTGGAATGGGGAGAGGTATGTGATTAGCTTGAAATAAATTTGGCTGCATACTAGTCTTTGCTATTTAGTTACAGATATTATAGCAAAATGAACTTTCTAAAATACTTACCATACTAGTTTTGCCTTGCATGAAAAATTCTAATAAGTGAACAATTACTAATTTTGTTTAACAGATAAATGTATCTAATAGGTTTTGGTACTTGACCTTTCTTTGTTCTTAACAGTTTTAAACTTTTAGTTTTCTGATCCTTTCTTTACAATGTTTCTTTCTTTTTCTTAGAATGCATCTATCCAAGCCATGAAATCTCCCGACAGTGTTAATGGAAGTGAACCCACAACTCCTCAGGTCTGTTATTAATGTTATTTAAAAGAAAGAGCAAGTCATTTCAGGATGTCAGTCAATCTGTATTATTAGCATTTGACTTTACATTGAAACAGTGATGTCTGAACATTGATACAATGTCTATGGTAAATCCAGATTTGTTGGTGGTTTCTTGGAAAAAGTTTAAAATGAAAGCAATACAGGTATATATATACCAGTCATGTAAGATTCCATTATTACTCATTTAAAAAACTAATGGCACTGAAGAGAAAACTTCGGGAAAAAAGACTCTGATTTTATAGTAAAAGATTATGGAGTAAGTCATATTGAAAGACATGTTGAGTTACATATTCTAGAAGGGAGACGTGAAGAAAATGGGATTTCTTTTAAAGTTTGTTCTAATGCAGAATATCTTACTACCAGAGAATTTAGTTTATCTTTGATTTTAAAAAGTTATTTGGAGAGTGGGGCTCATGTAACATTCTTTTGACTCCTTCCAAAAAAGAAAGAAAGAATTTTTTTAATTCATTAAAAAAAATCTTAATGCTAGCAGTGTCTGAGATGAACATTTATTTTCTTTGGCTTTAGTGATTATTATTATCATTAACCTGGCTGTTCTCAACAGTCTCTGTGTAGAGCAATAACATTTCTGATTCTGTGAACCTGGAGCAGGAACATAGGCAATTTCTGAACTAACTCATGTAGATTAAACATTCTAAAGTATTGTCTAGCTTTCCATACTCCATGCACAGGTTACCTGTGAGCTGAGAGTCTCATTCTTTTCAGGGAGGCCGGTCAGGTTCTGGGCATAGTCCACGACGTCCCTGGGCCTTGAGCAGCATCCCCTAAGTCCTCTACAAATAAATCATTTTCTATTAGTGCCTTGAGGTAGGGGTAAAATATTGGGAGGCATCAATTTAAATGGTACTGGACAGATCCAGTGATCTTGAAGGAATATTAATTAGATAACCAGCTTTATGATCAAATTCAGGAGAGATTTAAGTTTAATTAAGGTGAAGAATGAACATGGGTGACATTCAGGAAGTTAATTGTGTTTATTGAGTTTACTGTGTGTCAGGCATTGTTAAGCATTTTATGTATATGATCTCATTTAATTCTCATAACAAGGAGACACCTTCACTCAGAGTCTGTTTACTTTTATACAAATTTCTGACAAGTTGGTTGTTGGTTGTTGTTAGCAAATTAGGAACGGTGGGTATCCCCAAAGCGGGTAGAATGCTTACTGTGGTTGGGCAGCAGGAAATCAGAGTTGATACCAAGGGAGAAGAGATGGTGAAAAGCAAGCCCAAGAGTTTATAAAGTGTAGCTGCCCGTGACCCCCTTACTACTGGGTAGAACATCCTCTGTAAACCAATAGATTTTGGCACACAGTGTAATGATTGTGGCGGGGGTGTCATTAAAAAGGGTTACTCACTGTCCTTATTTAAGAAGGCAGAAAAGTGCAGTATACCTATCTCAGAAAAATTTCTGTTAAATAGTTAACTCTTAAATTGTTTAATGCAGTACACAAAATTCAGCTAATCAAAATGATTCTTCATTCATTTCCAAAGGAATGCAGGTAGTTGACATTTTACCTCAAACAGACTCATAAAACTCAGATATTTGAAAATAGTGTATGCCACCATGTAATAGAGAAAAATATATTTTGCAAAACAGGTATGTATGAGCACTCATCCTTATCTGAGAAGCTGTGAAATAGTTTTATTGGATCATAGTTTTAGTGTTTTAGCAGTTTAGGATGAATCTAGGATCTAGTATTACCCTCTTATTGTGTAGATGAGCTATCAGGCATGAAACTTTAAATTATTTGCCCAAACACCAGTGGCTAGTTATTGATAGTGGGGTTATCATAGATAGACAAAAACATCAGTCTACCCCGCTGTAATTTTTTGCCATGTATTGCCTCATTTAAGTTTATACGCTGTTAAAACAAAATGAGAGCAAACTAGTGGTTGCAGGAGCTGAGGAGGGTGGGGAGGATGGCGAAATAGGTGAAGGGAATTGAGAGGCACAAACTTCCAGCTATAAAATAAATAAGTTACAGGGATGTAATGTACAGCACAGGGAATATAGTCAGTAATATTGTAATAACTTTGGTGTGTAATCTATAAAAATATCGAATTACTCTGTTTTATGCCTGAAATGAACATAACATTGTAAGTCAACTATACTTCAGCAAAAACAATAAAAAATAACAACTGAATTTTGTTAAATTGAATAGAGCAAATCATAGGGATTTAAATGACCATTCTCATATGCTATTATTTTTTTTAACTATAGGAAAAAGTCTGGTTTTGGAAATCATTTATGATTTTTTTTTAAAAGCAAGTCAACCTCTGTCAATTTTTAAAATTTTTTTTAATTTTATGTATTTATTTAAATTTTGGCTGCTTCAGGTCTTAGTTGTGGCACGCAGGCTTCTCTCTAGTTGTGGCGTGTGGGTTTTTTCTCTCTCTAGTTGTGGCACGTGGGCTCTGTAGTTTGCGGCACATGGGCTGTCTCCTTGAGGCACACGAGCTCGGTAGTTGCCCCGCAGCATGTGGGATCTTAGTTCCCCGACCAGGGATCCAACCTGCATCTCCTGCATTGGGAGGCGGATTCTTTACCGCTGGACCCCCAGGGAAGTCCCTATGAATTTTTTAAAAAAGAGAAATTATAGTAGTATAATTAAATTTTGAAATTTCTGTTGCCGTTTTTTGAATACTGCTTTTAACTTTAATTTTATTTTCAACAGTTTGTTATGAAAAATTTCAATCATACAGAAAAGTTGAAAGAACTTTATAAAGTGAACATCTGTATACCTACCACCTAGATTCTATCATTGATATTTTACTTTTCTTTTTTTTTTGGGCTGCACTGCACGGCACGTGGAACTTCCCTGACCAGGGATTGAACCCATGCCCCCTGCAGTGGAAGCGCAGAGTCTTAACCACTGGACCACCAGGGAAGTCCTGTACTTTTTTTTTTTAAATCACAAATCTGTCCGTATATTCATTCCTCTATTCGTCCCTCAATCGATTTTATTTTTTTGATGCCTTTCAGAGTAAGTCACAGGCCACAGTACTAATGTTTTAGTATGTATATCATTATCTAGAGTTCAGTGTTTGTAATTTCTAGTTTGAAGTGAATTTTATATAAAATGAAATATACAAACCTCAAATGTACATTGACTGATTTGTACATCGACACATACATTTGACAAATGTATGTGCCAAACCCATGCACAGGTTATAGAAGATTATCAACACACCAGAAAGTTCCCTTATGGTCCTCCCTCTCAGAGGCAACCTGTTGTAATTTTTTCCACCATACAACACATTAGTTTTGCTTATTTTAGAACTTTATATAAGTGACCTTATAAGTATGTGTTCTTTTGTGGAAGACTTCTTTCACTCAGCTTTCAGTTTTTGAAATTTCATCCATGTTGTGGTTATCAGTAGTTTGTTCCTTTCTATTGCTGTGTAGGATTCGTTTGAATGAATATTCTGCAGTTATTTACCTATTGATGGACACCTGGGCTGTTTCCAGTTTTCTGCTATTACAAATAAAACTATCATAAACGTTATTGTAGAAATCTTGTGGATGTATGTTTTCATTTTTTCCTTCTTGAGTGTTATTGATTATGTATTAATGCTTTTTGATGATTTCTAGAATAAGATATGCTATATATAAAAAGTGATACATATCATTTTGATCAAGCATTGAGTATTTAAAGATGTCCCATTAGATCATCATTATCATATTGCCAGGTTAAGGTTCAGCTGAACAAATGTGTACTAACTACCTACTTTGTGGAAAGCACTGAGGCAAGACTACAGAGTTAGAGAATTTGAATTCTGTTCTAAAAGCATAAAGTCTGGGGTGAGGGTGTGTGTGGCAGATATAATGATAGGAAAATGTATTTAGTGCTTCCTGCATATGAGGCACTATTTTAAATGCTTTTACTCATTTAATCCTCATAACAACCTACTAGAGTAGTGTTGTTTTATAGATGAGGAAATTGAAACAAAGAGGTCCTAAAGCTAGTAAATGGTAAAGCTGGGATTCAAATCATGGAGTTTTGGTCAGAGTCCGAGTCTTAACCACTGTGCTGTATTGTCTCTGTAGTTGTTCTAAGGCATAAACAATTCAGTTAGTTGTTACATCAGCAAGTAAGTAACTAATGGTGAGTCAGAATGCAGTATGTGCTCCAGTAGTGGTCCTGGTAAAGTGCTTAGGCCATTAAGAAGGGTTGTTTCTGATGGGTGAGATCTGAGGTTTCCTGGAAGAGCAGAAACTTGAGCTCACTTTTGAAGGATGTCTGAGTTTCCATGCACAGGGAAAGTTTGGGTGATAGTACAGAGGCACACAAGGATGCATTTGTTCAGGGAACAGGAAGTTACCTGTTAGAACTCAAGTTTTTGTTACATGAAGGGGTGGTTTTACGGAGAAATGGGTCTTGGGAAGTGGGAACCTTGAGTATAAGCTAAGGATTTTGAACTTTATATTTAGTGGGAGTTCAGTTTAGGAATTGGAATGAAATGATCTGAATTATGTTTTAGGAAGACAATCCTGGTGACCATGTGGCAGGGGCAGATGGGTAGATAAGAGATTTGAGGCAAGAGAACAGAAGGCTGCTACAGATATCCAGCTGGTAGAGGATAAAGGTCTGAACAACAACACTGTTGGGGAAATAAAAAGGAGGAATGCAAACAAGGTAAAGTGGGGGAGACAGAAAGGAGCTAAAAGTAACTCTGTGTTCATTTATTTTCGTTTATACATTTCTCCTTCTCTAACCCCCATCAGCTTTTTAAAAAATGAGTTATAAATCAGTGAATGTTTTTGGTACCAGAAACCTGACAATAGTTGGAGCCAATGGGAGTTTAGTTTTTCACAGAGCAGAAGGGCTAGAGACAGGCAGTCATTAAGGACCCTTCTCCGTTTGGCTTCTTGTCCCCCCCTCCTTTACCTTCTCATCCTCCCCACTGCCTTTCACCCTCACAGTTACAAGTTTGGCCTCCAGGAATTGCATCTCCATTGTTGACAGGACAAAAGGCATATTCCTTTTTATCAGGAAAATAATATCTCTCCTAGAAGGTTCCATCCGTTTTATTTTTGGCCACACCATGCAGCTTGTGGGATCTTAGTTCCCCGACCAGGGATTGAACCCGGGCCCCAACACTGAAAGCACGGAGTCCTAACCCCTGGACCGCCAGGGAATTCCCAAAGGTTCCATCCTTTAGATTCCCACTTATAGTGTACATTATTGGCTGAACTTAGGCACATGGCCCACTCCTTGCTGAAACAGAGTGTGGAAAAAGCTAATTAAAAAAAATCCTTTAATTGAAATGTAATATATCACAATGTAATAATGTATACAGAAAAGTATCATGTATTCCTTATACAGTTTACTGAATTTTCACAAACCAAACACAACTTTGTAACCAGCAGCCAAAATCAAGAAACAGAAATTACCAGCACCCCAGAAGCCCTTGTGCTCCCCTCTGCTCTCTGCTCTCACCTCCCCCCACCAGGGGTAACCACTATCCTGACTTCTAACTCTATAGATTAATTTTGCCTGTTTCTGACTTTATGTAAATGGAATCAAAAGTGGTTATTCTTTTGTGTCTGGCTTCTTTTGCTTAATACTCTGTTAGTGTTAGTGAGATTCATCTATATTCTTGCTTGTGGCTGTAAATCTTTAATTCTCATTGCTGTCTAGTATTCCGTTAGTGAGCGGATGACAGTTGACTTATCCCATCTGTTATTGATAGGCATCAGCAGTGGTTTCAGGTTTGGTGCTATTATAAACAATGCCGCTATAAACTTTCTAGTGTATATCTTTTGTTGAACATATTTATACATTTCTATTGTGTATATACTTAGTAGTGAAATTGCTGGTCTGGAGAGTACGTGTGTGTTTAGTTTTAGTAAATACTGGTAGTTTTCTGAAATGGAGTGCTCCACATCCTCACCAATACTTGGAATTTTCCATAGTTTTAATTTTAGCTATCCTGGTAGATATGTGGTAGTATCTCATTATGGTTTTTATTTGTATTTGAGAAGGTGAATGTTTTAACCTGGCTGTATTGTCACCCTGCACGAAACTGGCATCTGGTGGAAAGGAAGAAGGGAGGATTGGATATCAGGTGATAGATAGTATTGATTGTTCAGCTCAAACCAGTCATGATGCTAAGAGCTTCACATGTATTAATGTAGTACTCCTCACAAGCGCCCTACGAGGTGAGTGCTGTTGTTTCCCCCAATTAACTTACGAAGAAACAGAGGCACAGAGGGACTATGTAACTTGCCCAAGGTCATATTGCCGGTAAACCGTGGTAGGAAGACTTGAGCCCAAGAAGCCTGGCTGCAGAGCCTGTGCTCTTAGCTGCTGCATCTTATAGCCAGAAGAGTCTGCCACATAAGCTTGCGTATAACATTTTTATTTGTATTTGTCTTTTGTTTTGTTTTAGTCTTCATTCTCTAATAATAATGATAATTGTTAATGTTTATTGAGTATTTGCTGCATTGTAAGCAATTTGCATGTACATATTAACTCATTCAGTCCTTGTGGCATCCATATGAGGTGGGTGGTATTATTATTACCATCATTATTATTTTTATCACCCCCACTTTAGAGAGGGGGAAACAAGACTAGTGAGGTTGAGTAACTTGGTCGGTGTCACGGACATCGTGGTGGAGCTGGGATTTAAACTTAGGCAGCCTTACTCAGCAGCCCACAGGCTGAATCACAACACTCAAACTCCCAAGCAGAGTAGATGTGACAGTTACTCAGTTTATGAGCTTCTGCAAATACATGTCTTTGAAATTGTTCATTACCTCCTGGCTCACCCTAAAATAACTGTTTCTAGTGTTATTCAAACTTACCTCACTTGTTTCTCCTAAGGCAATTTACAAGGAGATTGTCTGTAAGAGCTGAAAAGCACTTTTTTCATGGGTCAGAAGTGGATGGTAATGGAATAGCGGTAAAGTGGTTCTTCAAGTTTTTGAGCATGAGGGTCCCTCCTCTCCCTTAAGACTTTCTCTACCCCATCCCAGTATAAAGGTAAAACTTGCACATTATGAAAGAAAAGTTTTGGAAAGTACAGGAAAATAGAAAAATGAAAATAAAAATCACCTAAAGTCTTACCACCCAGACCCACTCACTGTTAACTTTTGGTGTTTGTTCTTTAACAACTTGATTCTAAGGGTGTTTGTGTAAACATGCATACAAATTCAAAAGTATATGTAACTACGTGAAATCAAAATGAGTTCACAGTGCATGTGTTATTTTATAACCTGAGTTTTCCCATTAATAGTATGTCTTGAACCTCGTTACATACATTGTGGTTTATATAATGTATCCTCTAGTTGTGAACATTTGGGTTGTTAACCACTTTTTACTGTTATGAACGTCCTGTGATAAATCTGTGCGTATGCAGGGGGTGGGCCCCTCTTACTCCCACCTTGCCAAATACTATTATTAAATCTCTAAAATCTATGAGTAAAGTATTCCTGGTCTGATTTTTTTTTTCTTGTATATTAAAGAGAATCTTTTTGTTTTCCTGTAATCTTTGCCTATACATGACCTCAGTCTCCCCTGAGCATTTCATTCCTGGCATCTTTGAGATCTTGCAGTGACCCTATTGCACTAATGAGAATGAGTTTCTAGGAAACACCTGAAGTACTGACTGCTGTCACGTGAACAAAAAAATGCAGCTTACAATAATGCAGGTTATTGAATTATATTATTTTCCATTGCTATTGTTCAAAATAATGCATCATTATTAATATTAATATTCTAATTAAGAGAACAGCTCTTGCTTATCACTGTTTCTAACATCAGACTTACTGATCCGTGTAGAGGGACTCTAGCTCAGACTTTTTAATGGTCCTCCATGATTTTTTAATGCTTATTTTTATTGCCGGTAGACAGTGATAAGTAGAGCAGAGTTGGATATCCCTAGTCAGCTCTGCCTGGCATTCTGTTATTGAGCAAAATGGGTTCACTAAACATACCCTCTGCCCGAGAAGAGTGATGAGGAATCTGCACAGGCCTTCATGCAGACTCCAGATGCAGCCACACACTTCACACTTCACAGTACATACCCACATTTTAGGCACTGGGTGTATACTGGTGGTATAGATGACCACTGCCTCCAAGGGTCCTACAGTTTAGTGGACAGATCTCACAACACACCTGTGAGGTCGGCTGGGAAAGTATGGCTTCCTTCTTTTTACAGATGTGCAAACTGAAGGGAAGTGACTTAGTGAAGGTCATTCCACTGCTCGGTGACAGACCTGGGACCTACACCCCAGTCCTCTGACTCTAGGTCCAGCACCTTTTCACAAATAAACAGGTGTCTCCTGTTTTTCAGAAAACAGTGTATTGTGTAAAATGTCAGGAATGTAAATTAAATGTGTTAGCTTTCTATAGATTATTGCTGGTGATTAGGGAATTATAGAAGTCTAAATATGTATTTTAACCCACATGTTCTGATGCGTTTTGGTTGCAGTCAGGTGACATGCAGTCTTTTGCACAGAAGCTCCAACTCCGGGTGCCTTCCGTGGAGTCTTTGTTTCGGAGTCCAATGAAGGAATCTCTATTCCGATCTTCCTCTAAAGAGTCTTTGGTACGAACGTCTTCTAGAGAGTCCCTGAATCGACTTGACCTGGACTCTTCTGCTGCCACCTTTGATCCACCCTCTGATATGGAGAGTGAGACCGAAGATTCACTAGGGAATTTAGACAGTCTCAGCAAAGAACATTTGATCCAGTGGTTGCGAAGAATGGAACGAAGGTTGAATGGCTACAAAGGAAAATGTTCTGAGGTAGGAGCATGACTTTTTTGTTGGTATGAAAAGTTCCTCCTCGTATTCTCTAATTCATATTACTCTCTGGCCTTTATGCCTGTTGTTGGCTGAACTGTCGATTCCCTGGCTACGCTGGATACTGATGGTGGATAGTTTGTGGCAGTATCTAATTAAAGACCTTCAGTGGTACTGAGGCCCTTTGACAATACTCTTAGTAAAATTTTGGAGCAGATTGTTGCCCATTGCCTTTTGATTCTCACATGCTGTGCCCCTCTCTCCAGGGTTGCTTGGACACCCAGCTCAGAGTTCATTGTCTTTCCTCCTCACATCCCTTCCCTTGTTCATCTTCTAAGTGTTGTGGCTCCAAAATGACCTCTTCTGCCAACCAGATTCCATTATTTCTGACCCTAGTTATGTGCACATTTGGTGCATTCTCATTGGACCTACATTTACAATTTGCCTCAAGTGAATCTTTTAACTGCTTCACCCCTTGATAATGTTTGGTCTAAGAGAGGAAGGAAGTGGTGCTGCTCCTTCACTCCTTTCGTTCCTTTAGGAACATGGCGCCTTCCCTTTGGGCTGATTGTATTAGTTGCCCTCGCTGTCCTGTGCAGTTAAAACGTTCTTCCTCCGGAAAGCCTTTCTGGACAAAGTTGCCCGTGGCTTCCTTTTTAAAAAAAAAAAACAAAAAACCCCCAAAACCCCATGGGCTTCTCTGGTGGCGCAGTGGTTAACAATCTGCCTGCCAGTGCAGGGGATGCTTGTTCGAGCCCTGGTCCAGGAAGATCCCACGTGCCACGGAGCAGCTGGGCCCATGCGCCACAGCTACTGAGCCTGCGCTCTAGAGCCTGCGAACCACAACTACTGAGCTCGCGTGTTACAACTACTGAAGCCCGCGCACTGAGAGCCTGTGCTCCGCAACAAGAGAAGCCACCGCAATGAGAAGCCCGCGCACCACAATGATGAGTAGCCCCCACTCGCTGCAACTAGAGAAAGCCTGGGCACAGCAACGAAGACCCAACAGCCAGAAATAAATAAAAAATAAATAAAATTTTAAAAAGACCCCATAATGTTTTATTGTCTTAATGCTGATAAATCAGCATTGTAGTTAATTTTAATTAATGAATAATAAAGTTCAAGGTTAGAGTATAAAGTTAGCTATTACTTCTATTTCCAGTTTGGCTGTAATATGGGTAGTTTTACCCTGCAGCCAAAAACAACAAAAAAAACTCCTAGATGAAATATCTTTTTCTTTTTTTTTTTTTTAGCAAGGAATCTCTTCTTTTTTTTTTTTTAATATTTATTTATTTATTTATTTATGACTGTGTTGGGTCTTCGTTTCTGTGCGAGGGCTTTCTCTAGTTGCGGCAAGTGGGGGCCACTCTTCATCGCGGTGCGCAGGCCTCTCACTATCACGGCCTCTCTTGTTGCGGAGAACAGGCTCCAGACGCCCAGGCTCAGTAATTGTGGCTCACGGGCCTAGTTGCTCCACGACATGTGGGAACCTCCCAGACCAGGGCTCGAACCCGTGTCCCCTGCATTGGCAGGCAGATTCTCAACCACTGCGCCACCAGGGAAGCCCAAAATATCTTTTTAAAAGTACAAAGTGCTCCCCTCTCTGTCTTCTCTGCACTGGGACCAGCTCTCCTGCCGTGGCCTCTCATCCTCTGAAAACGTACTCTTGTGCCAAGTTCGTCTCCACCCGCTCCTTGATCAAGAGAACCTCTCCACTACTGAGCTGATCACTGTCTACAGCGATGCTGAAACAGCAGGAGACACTGACAGATGAGAGCCACAGCAGCTTGGCAGCCCCGAGTCCCCTGACCACCTCACTTATTTCTAGCCGCACCTTCCAAACCAGTGCCATTTCAAGGGACATTGACACTGAAACCAAGTTCATTGGAGCTGGGGCTGCCACAGTAGGGGTGGCTGGCTCTGGGGCTGGGATTGGGACTGTGTTTGGGAGCCTCATCGTTGGTTATGCCAGGAACCCTTCTCTGAAGCAACAGCTTTTCTTCTGCGCCATTCTGGGCTTCTGCACTCTCGGAAGCCATGGGGTTCTTTTGCCTAATGTTGGCCTTTCTCATCCTTTTCGCCATGTGAAGGAGCCGTCTCCACCTCCCATAGTTCTTTCTCCTTTATCTCGTCTGCCCTGTATGTTCCTTTTCCTGTACCTCCCCAGGCAGCCTGGGGAAAGTGATTGGCTCAGTGTTTGACAGAGGGAAGACAAATGAATACTGTATTAATAAGAAAAAAAAAAGTACAAAGTGCTGACAAAATAGGAAGGAATTACTAGGTTGAAATCTGTTGGCTAGCTGGAACCCAGAGATGTACACAGGGCATTAAGGCCACGTATCTCATAAGGCACATGTGGAATCAGGCAACTTTTTTCTTTAAATTTTAAAAAAAAATTTTATTTTTTATTTCTATCAAAGTTAATAATGGTCCTGAATTTTTTTGTTTAGATTTGTTATTTTCACTAACCCATGACTTTTAAGTTTGAAGCTTGGGCAGCCCATATAGTTAGTATTTAAATGTACAAGACACTGTGCATTTTATGTTTATGGTGTCATTTAATTTTGCACCATCTCTGTGAAGTAGATATTTATTAGCTCTGTTTTGCAGAGTAGAGATTAAAGACTCATAGAGAGTTACTCATAGAGATTAAGTAACTTGCTTATAGTCACACAGGTAGCAGTTGACAGACTCTGCATGGATTCTAGGTCTTCCTGGTTGTTTCCGCTCTTCTGTACTACCTCAGGTAAAGCTGTGAGGCTTTTTAGGGATGAAAAGAGCCCATCATCTTTGTCTCCACCTTTCCTTGCTACTGTAGGTACCTAGGATGGTAGTGCTGTAAGTGCCATCTGATTGTTGTGTTACTCTTCCACTCCCACTCCTCCCCCCACCCCTCACCCCGACGTTGAGTACCGGTTTCCTAACTGGTCTTAAGTAATAAGAAGGGGAGGATCCTGGTTTAAGGCCGAATTTTGTTTTTTTACATCCTTATCCCTATCACTGGACTCGCCTTCCATTGCTGCCTGCCTCTTGACTCAAGACATCAGTAGACACATTCGAGGGCACACAGCAGCCTTCCAAGGAAAATGGCAAGGCCAGAATTGGGAGTGCTTTCTCCTGAAGCTGCAACCTGTCTCTTCAGAGCCCACTAGCACCTCTAAAGTGGGTCCAAATAATGCGGTGGAGCCATGTGCTTAGCCTTCCGATGAGAAATGCTATATAATTTATAGGTTTAAAGGTTTATTACTCTGTAATTTCATCAAGTTTTGCTAGAATGTTTAAATATCATTTTTAGGTTAAATGGTTAAATATCTCTTTAGGACCTGACATAGCAGT
The DNA here is from genome assembly GCF_009873245.2 of Balaenoptera musculus. Taxonomy (NCBI): domain Eukaryota; kingdom Metazoa; phylum Chordata; class Mammalia; order Artiodactyla; family Balaenopteridae; genus Balaenoptera; species Balaenoptera musculus. The sequence continues at coordinate 55,566,177 of NC_045795.1, forward strand.
TTTCCTCTGTGGTTGTGAGTTGCTTCCCTTCAGATTTTCATAGAGCCGCAGTCACAGGTCCTACACCAGAGGAACTTTTAGAGATCAGTTACATGGTCTGTTACGGCCCAAAGCAAAAAATCAGCTGAGGAGCTAGTCAAAACACACATTGTTGTCTCTCCGCCCTCCCTCTGCTTCTCATTCAGTTAGTTTGGGGTGGGGCCCAAGAATTTCTGTTTCTAGCAGGCTCCCAGGTGATGCTTTTGCTAATGGTATTGATCTGTGACCACAGTTTGAGTAGCCTTTAAGGAAGTTGTCTCTAATCCCCACCTATAAATTAGGTACTGAAATTTAAAGAGGTGTGTGTGTAAGGTGAAATCAAATGGAGATTTAATATCTTTCTTTATAGAGTCATTACATTTTATTTTTTAGAAATATATTTCCTATGTTATTTAGTTTCAACTGCATATACATCTAATTGGGTTGAATTGTCTATAAAAGGATTGCTTTGATTTATTTTCTGACTTTCATAATGAGATGTTTTAGCAGAGTTTAGAATAATTAATTGCATTTATGTAGGAATGACTGATGTTATTAGTGACTTTTTCTTTATTTTAGCTTGTTACAGCTTATCAGACTCTTCAGAGAGAGAAGAAAAAGCTACAAGTAAGTGATTTGTTGTCTGTTATATTGATTCATATATAATTTTAAAAATAGAAGGGATCTTTTAATAAGATAGTTCTAACGCTCACTTTTAATAATTCTTCATATGACCAAAGTATTTAAGCTGTTTTCCCATTGGGGATTTTGATAAAGAGAATGAGTGAGAAATCTCAGATATTTAACCTCTGGTAGGGATGGGCTTCCTTGAGTTCTGGATCCCTGCAGTGTGTAAGAGGTTTGGATTTAAGGCATGTTTGCCTCTTTCAAGCATCTTTCCTCGTGTGCCAGTGTGCAGGCTGCATCTTTGTTTTAGTGGAAAAGAGATGTACAACTTCGAAGCTTTCCCTTCTACTTTTTAAAAACCTGCAGAGATCTCTGTTTCTTATTATATCAGGGTCCAAAAATACGCATCCTCTCTACTTCCTGAGGCTGCTGCTTGTAAAGCCCTTGGTTAAGTGTGTGGAGAGAAGAAGCTATTATAGCTCTTCTGGTGACTCACCTCCACACCTCTATGTCATCCTGTTCATGACTGGAAATTTCCCAACAGGCATCTCAGGTGATAATTCACATGTCAGAGCTAAGGGGAAATACCCACTCCAGTTCACATGGTGCTGTGTTATTTATAAAATGCAGATAGTCTTATTTTTTACAATAAAAGTCATTTAAAACAGTTTAGCGTCTTGTCCCATTTAGAGACAGTAATTATATAACCAGAAAGTTATTTGTAAAGTGAGATTTGGTAAAATTAATTTCCCCGTGTACATTATTTTAAAATACCGAATCTGCCATAAATATTAGTCTCCTTTGAGTGCAACACTAAATTTTCTGGCTTTGGTCTGGAATATAATCAACTGAGAATGATAACACCAGTTACTTATTGCTGATTCAGTGTTCTAATGGTCCATAACAAGTGTGAAAATTAGATTATTACAAATAAAGTTTTTAGTTTAATATTTTCTTAAACATGTGGTCTATAGAAATTGGGTGTAGTTCCCATTTAATCCATTGTACTATTAATATTCCATAAATTCATTCTCAAAAGGTCATTTTATTCCTAAATTCTTTGAGTACCTTGCTTGTGTTCCTATGAATTGTCTTACAGATTTTTATTTCGAGATGTACATAATTCTACCACTAGGTGGCAGTAGAGAGTTTTGGTTGCATAGTTGCAAAAGTAAAGGGTGTTGGAGATAAAATTCAATGATTTGTGATCTTTTAAACTTGCTTTTCACTACTATGTCATGTGGGTGTTTGAACCAGCTTCTTTTTCCTTTTAAATTAAAGGGTATATTAAGTCAGAGTCAGGATAAAGCACTTCGGAGGATTGGAGAGTTAAGAGAGGTAAGTTGTGACTAGTACTTTGAGAAGAGTAACTCAATCTCTCATATTTATCAGAACTATTGTATGTATTCGGATAGTTTCATATCTACTACATTAGTTACAGTGAAAATTAACCAGTCTAAGCTACAAGAACAGGGATCAATTCTTATAGTTTTTATTTGTGTGGTTTCCCTAACATCTGTTGGTGGAATTACAGGCAGACCTAGTTTTTTTTTTTAACATCTTTATTGGTGTATAATTGCTTTACAGTGTTGTGTTAGTTTCTGCTGTATAACAAAGTGAATCAGCTACATGCATACGTATATCCCCATATCTCCTCCCTCTTGCATCTCCCTCCCACCCTCCTTATCCCACCCCTCTAGGTGGTCGCAAAGCACCGAGCTGATCTCCCTGTGCCATGCAACTGCTTCCCACTAGCTATCTATTTTACATTTACACATAGTGTATATATGTCGATGCTACTCTCTTACTTCGTCCCAGCTTACCCTTCCCCCTCCTCCTGTCCTCAAGTCCATTCTCTACGTCTGTGTCTTTATTCCTGTCCTGCCCCTAGGTTCATCAGAATCTTTTTTTTTTTTTAGATTCCATATATATGCTAGCATACGGTATTTGTTTTTCTCTTTCTGACTTACTTCACTCTGTATGACAGACTCTAGGTCCATCCACCTCACTACAAATAACTCAATTTTGTTTCTTTTTATGGCTGAGTAATATTCCATTGTGTGTATATATATATATATATATATATATATATATGCCACCTCTTCTTTATCCATTCATCTCTTTTTTTTTTTTAAAATTTATTTGTTTATTTATTTATTTTTGGCTGTGTTGGGTCTTCGTTTCTGTGCGAGGGCTTTCTCTAGTTGCAGCAAGCGGGGGCCACTCTTCATTGCGGTGCACGGGCCTCTCACTATCGCGGCCTCTCTTGTTGCAGAGCACAGGCTCCAGACACGCGGGCTCAGTAATTGTGGCTCACAGGCCCAGCTGCTCCGCGGCATGTGGGATCTTCCCAGACCAGGGCTCGAACCCGTGTCCCCTGCATTGGCAGGCAGACTCTCAACCACTGCGCCACCAGGGAAGCCCCTCCATTCATCTCTTGATGGACACTTAGGTTGCTTCCATGTCCTGGCTATTGTAAATAGTGCTGCAGTGAACATTGTGGTACATGATTCTTTTTGAATTATGGTTTTCTCAGGGTATATGCCCAGTAGTGGGATTGCTGGGTCGTATGGTAGTTCTATTTTTAGTTTTTTAAGGAACCTCCATACTGTCCTCCATAGTGGCTGTACCAGTTTACATTCCCACTAACAGTGCAAGAGGGTTCCCTTTTCTCCACACCCTCTCCAGCATTTATTGTTTGTAGATTTTTTGATGATGGCCATTCTGACCGGTGTGAGGTGATACCTCATTGTAGTTTTAATTTGCATTCCTCTAATGATTAGTGATGTTGAGCATCTTTTCACGTGTTTGTTGGCAATCTGTATATCTTCCTTGGAGAAATGTCTATTTAGGTCTTCTTCGCATTTTTGGATTGGGTTGTTTGTTTTTTTTGATATTGAGCTGCATGAGCTGCTTGTAAATTTTGGAGATTAATCCTTTGTCAGTTGCTTCATTTGCAAATATTTTCTCCCATTCTGAGGGTTGTCTTTTCATCTTGTTTATGGTTTCCTTTGCTGTGCAAAAGCTTTTTAAGTTTCATTAGGTCCCATTTTTTTATTTTTGTTTTTATTTCCATTTCTCTAGGAGGTGGGTCAAAAAGGATTTTGCTGTGATTTATGTCAGAGTGTTCTGCCTGTGTTTTCCTCTAAGAGTTTTATAGTGTCTGGCCTTACATTTAGGTCTTTAATCCATTTTGAGTTTATTTTTGTGTTTGCTGTTAGGAAGTGTTCTAATTTCATTCTTTTACATGTAGCTTTTACATGTCCAGTTTTCCCAGCACCACTTATTGAAGAGGCTGACTTTTCTCCATTGTATACTCTTGCCTCCTTTATCAAAGATAAGGTGACCGTATATGTGTGGGTTTATCTCTGGGCTTTCTATCCTATTCCATTGATCTATATTTCTGTTTTTGTGCCAGTACCATACTGTCTTGATTACTGTAGATTTGTAGTATAGTCTGAAGTCAGGGAGCCTGATTCCTCCAGCTCTGTTTTTCTTTCTCAAGATTGCTTTCTCTATTCGGGGTCTTTTATGGTTCCATACAAATTGTGAAATGTTTTGTTCTAGTTCTGTAAAAAATGCCATTGGTAGTTTGATAGGGATTGCATTGAATCTGTAGATTGCTTTGGGTAGTATAGTCATTTTCACAATGTTGATTCTTCCAATCCAAGAACATGGCATATCTCTCCATCTGTTTGTATCATCTTTAATTTCTTTCATCAGTGTCTTATAGTTTTCTGCATACAGGTCTTTTGTCTCCCTAGGTAGGTTTATTCCTAGGTATTTTATTCTTTTTGTTGCAGTGGTAAATGGGAGTGTTTCCTTAATTTCTCTTTCAGATTTTTCATCATTAGTGTATAGGAACGTAAGAGATTTCTGTGCATTAATTTGTATCCTGCTACTCTACCAAATTCACTGATTAGCTCTAGTAGTTCTCTCGTAGCATCTTTAGGATTCCCTATGTGTAGTATCATGTCATCTGCAAACAGTGACAGTTTTACTTCTTTTCCGATTTGGATTCCTTTTATTTCTTTTTCTTCTCTGATTGCTGTGGCTAAAACGTCCAAAACTATGTTGAATAATAGCAGTGAGAGTGGGCAGCCTTGTCTTGTTCCTGATCTTAGAGGAAATGGTTTCAGTTTTTCACCATTGAGAACGATGTTGGCTGTGGGTTTGTCATGTATGGCCTTTATTATGTGGAGGTAGGTTACCTCTGTGCCTACTTTCTGGAGAGTTTTTATCATAAATGGGTGTTGAATTTTGTCAAAAGCTTTTTCTGCATCTATTGAGATTATCATATGGTTTTTATCCTTGAATGTGTTAATATGGTGTATCGCATTCATTGATTTGCATGTATTGAGGAATCCTTACATTCCTGGGATAAACCCCACTTGATCATGGTGTATGATCCTTTTAATGTGTTGTTGGATTCTGTTTGCTAGTATTTTGTTGAGGATTTTTGCATCTGTGTTCATCAGAGATATTGGCCTGTAGTTTTCTTTTTTTGTGACATCTTTGTCTGGTTTTGGTATCAAGGTGATGGCAGCCTCATAGAATGAGTTTTGGAGTGTTCCTCCCTCTGCTATATTTTGGAAGAGTTTGAGAAGGATAGGTATTAGCTCTTCTCTAAATGTTTGATAGAATTCTCCTGTGAAGCCATCTGGTCCTGGGGTTTGTTTGTTGGAAGATTTTTCATCACAGTCTCAATTTCACTGCTTGTGATTGGTCTGTTTATATTTTCTACTTCTTCCTGGTTCAGTCTTGGAAGGTTGTGCTTTTCTAAGAATTTGTCCATTTCTTCCAGGTTGTCCATTTTATTGGCGTATAGTTGCTTGTAGTAATCTCTCATGATCCTTCGTATTTCTGCAGTGTCAGTTGTTACTTCTCCTTTTTCGTTTCTAATTCTGTTGATTTGAGTCTTCTCCCTTTTTTTCTTGATGAGTCTGCCTAATGGTTTATCAATTTTGTTTATCTTCTCAAAGAACCAACTTTTAGTTTTCTTGATCTTTGCTATTGTTTCTTTCATTTCTTTATCATTTATTTCTAATCTGATCTTTATGATTTCTTTCCTTCTGCTAACTTCGGGGGTTTTTTTTGTTCTTCTTTCTCTGATTGCTTTAGGTGGTTTATTTGAGACTTTTCTTGTTTCTTTAAGTAGGATTGTATTGCTATAAACTTCCCTCTTAGAACTGCTTTTGCTGCATCCCATAGTTTTTGGGTCGTTGTGTTTTCATTGTCATTTGTTTCTAGGTATTTTTTGATTTTCTCTTTGGTTTCTTCAGTGATCTCTTGCTTATCTAGTAGCATATTGTTTAGCCTCCACGTGTTCGTATTTTTTACAGTTTTTTTCCTGTAATTGAGTCTAGTCTCATAGTGTTGTGGTCGGAAAAGATACTTGATATGATTTCAGTTTTCTTAAATTTACCGAGGCTTGATTTGTGACCCAGGATACGGTTTATCCTGGAGAATGTTCCATGAGCACTTGAGAAGAAAGTGTATTCTACTGTTTTCAGATGGAATGTCCTATAAATATCAGTTAAGTCCATCGTGTTTAATGTGTCATTGAAAGCTTGTGTTTCCTTATTTATTTTCATTTTGGATGATCTGTCCATTGGTGAAAGTGAGGTGTTAAAGTTCCCTACTATGGTTGTGTTACTGCCGATTTCCCCTTGTATGGCTGTTAGCATTTGCCTTATGTATTGAGGTGCTCCTATGCTGGGTGCATAAATATTTATAATTGTTATATCTTCTTCTTGGATTGATCCCTTGATCATTATGTAGTGTTCTTCTTTGTCTCTTGCAACAGTCTTTATTTTAAAGTCTATTTTGTCTGATATGAGAATTGCTACTCCATCTTTCTTTTGATTTCCATTTGCATGGAATATCTTTTTCCGTCCTCTCACTTTCAGTCTGTATGTGTCCCTAGGCCTGAAGTGGATCTCTTGTAGACAGCATATATATGGGTCTTGTTTTTGTATCCATCCAGCCAGTCTGTGTCTTTTGGTTGGAGCATTTAATCCATTTACATTTAAGGTAGTTATCGATATGTATGTTCCTATTACCATTTTCTTAATTGTTTTGGGTTGTTCTTTATGGGTCTTTTCCTTCTCTTATGTTTCCTGCCTAGAGAATTTCCTTTAGTGTTTATTGTAAAGCTGGCTTGGTGGTGCTGAATTCTCTTAACTTATGCTTATCTGTAAAGGCTTTAATTTCTCTGTCAAATCTGAATGAGATCCTTGCTGGGTAGAGTAATCTTGGTTGTAGGTTTTTCCCTTTCATCACTTTAAATATGTCCTGCCACTCCCTTCTGGCTTGCAGAGTTTCTGCTGAAAGATCAGCTGTTAACCTTATGGGGATTCCCTTGTATGTTATTTGTTGCTTTTCCCTTGCTGCTTTCAATATTTTTTCTTTGTATTTAATTTTTGATAGTTTGATTAATATGTGTCTCAGCATGTTTCTCTTTGAGTTTATCCTGTATGGTACTCTCTGTGCTTCCTGGACTTGATTGACTATTTCATTTCCCATGTTAGGGAAGTTTTCAACTATAATGTCTTCAAATATTTTCTCAGACACTTTCTTTTTCTCTTCTTCTTCTGGGACCCCTGTAATTCGAATGTTGGTGCGTTTAATGTTGTCCCAGAGTCTCTGAGACTGTCCTCAATTCTTTTCATTCTTTTTTCTTTATTCTGTTCCCTGGCGGTTATTTCCACAATTTTATCTTCCAGCTCACTTATCCATTCTTCTGCCTCAGTTATTCTGTTACTGATTCCTTCTAGAGTATTTATTTGTTTATTTATTTATTTATTTATTTATTTTTGGCTGTGTTGGGTCTTCGTTTCTGTGCGAGGGCTTTCTCTAGTTGTGGCAAGTGGGGGCCACTCTTCATCGCAGTGCGCGGGCCTCTCACTGTCGCGGCTTCTCTTGTTGCAGAGCACAGGCTCCAGATGCGCAGGCTCAGTAGCTGTGCCTCACGGGCCTTGTTGCTCCGCGGCATGTGGGATCTTCCCAGACCAGGGCTCGAACCCATGTCCCCTGCATTAGCAGGCAGATTCTCAACCACTGCACCACCAGGGAAGCCCCTAGAGTATTTTTAATTTCAGTAATTGTGTTGTTCATCACTGTTTGTTTGCGCTTTAGTTCGTCTAGATCCTTGTTAAATGTTTCTTGTATTTTCTCCATTCTGTTTCCAATATTTTGGATCATCTTTACTATCATTAATTACTCTGAATTCTTTTTCATGCAGGTTGCCTTTTTCGTCTTCATTTATTTGGTCTTGTAGGTTTTTACCTTGCTCCTTTGTCTCTAACAACTTTTTTTGTTTTTTTTTTTTTTTTTTTTGATGGCTGGTGCTGTATTCCTGTCTTACTGGTTGTTTGGCCTGAGACATCCAGCACTGGAGTTTGCAGGCAGTTGGATAGAGCTGGGTCTTGGTGCTGAGATGAGGACCTCTGGGAGGCCTCACTCCGATTGATATTCCCTGGGGTCTGAGGTTCTCTGTTAGTCCAGGGGTTTGGACTCAGACCTCCCACCATAGGAGCTGGGGCCGACCTCCAGCCTGGGAACCAAGATCCCACAAGCTTCGTGGCATGGTAAAAAAAAAAAAAAAAAAAAAAAGAAAGAAAGAAAAAAAGGAGCAGTATAATATCAAAGAATAGAAGACAGAATAAAATTAGAAAGATAAAAAATATAAGAGGAAAAATAAAACTATACTTGAAACAACTGCAACAAGGTAAAGTAAAACCACAACAGAACAAAGAAAAAAAACGGGGGGTGGTGACAAGCCAAAAGGAGAGATCACCGGTCGCTGGGGGTTCCTCCTGTCCCCTTAGGTGTCCATGGTCCCCAACCGGTGCCTGGTCAGTGCCCCAGTTGTGAGGAGACGCGAATTCTGTGTCCTCCTAGTACGCCATCTTGAGTCCACCCCACCAGACCTAGTTTTATTGCACTTCACTTTATTACGCTTCAGAGATCCTGACTTTTTACAAATTGAAGGTTTGTGGCAACCTTGTGTTGTCAGATGATGATTAGTATCTTTTAGCGATAAAATATTTTTTAAATTAAGGTTAGTTAGTACATTTTTTAAAAAGCAGAATGCTGTTGCACACTTAGTAGATTATAGTGTAAACATAACTTTTATATGCACTGGGAAACCAAAAAATTTGTGTGACTTGCTTTATTGCAATACTTACTTTATTGTGTTGGTCTGGAACTGAATCCACAGTATTTCCAAGGTGTGCCTGTAATGATCCAAGAATGTCTTATTTAGCTATAGAGTATCATTCGCCTGCATAAACAGTCACTGACAACTTCTAAGGCTAACCTGTCCCTTCTGTTAGGTATTTCAGGATCTTTTTGTTTTTCCTAACCAACAATCTTTTTGGTGAAGTAAAATGAAAATTATGTTCATTGTAATTTGGGGGTGGTTAACAGACTCTTGCAGCTATAGTGGGGGTAGGGATAGAGGTGGTGAGAAATGGTCAGGTTGCTATCTACTTTGAGGGTTTGCTGATGATTGGACATGGGGGAAAAGAGAGGAGTCAAAATTGACCCCAAGAATTTGGGCTTGAGTGATGGCAAATGGTGGCATCGTTTGCTGAGACAGGGTATAGTGGGAGAAGATTAGGTTTGTTGGGAGAAAAATCAGGGTTTGATTTTGCCTGGCTTCAGAGTTTGGAAGTACTATCACATGGAAGAAGGATTAGATTTGTTCTTAGTGACCCCAAGGGTCTAATCAGAACTTCCTGAAAGTGGAAGGTAACCTCATATGGTAGGGTCTAGTTCTGGAGCTAGTGAAATCTCTATCATGGTGGTGTTGGACAGCTGGCTAGCTAGCCTGTGGGCTGTAGTCAGGATATAAGTTGACAGTTCTTAAGTTCTTTTATAACTGTGGTCTTTATTGTTTATGGAGTACTTATTGGTTGAATAGTCTAATGTAGCAGGAGGAGGGAGAAGGGGACATGATTAAAAGATGTTTCTGGGGAATTCCCTGGTGGTCTAGTGGTTAGGATTCAGCGCTCTCACTACCATGGCCTGGGTTCAGTTCCTGGTCGGGGAACTGAGATCCTGCAAGTCGTGAGGCAAGGCCAAAAAAAAAAAAAAAAAGATGCTTTTGTTGTATCCAAGGACTTCTTAACCTAAGATGAGGAGATGAAAACATTCAAAACCGGAAAATCATAATATAAATTGAGAAGTTTTTGTGGGCTGGTAGGGATGCCATGTAACAGAGTCTAGTATGGTAGAATGTAGGAAATTATTTGGAAGAAATGAATTTTAAAGAAAGTAAAGGACTGCATTGCTATTAAGGAGATGTGCAGCTGGTCCTTACTAAAGAATTGGCCTGTGCAGAGTCATGGGTGGGGGGACAGTGCTTTCCAGACTTTTGGATTTCAGAGACTGAGAAATTACCTTCCAGTTCCTTCCAGAAATGGGGGAAAGGAGACTTGTCATAGGACTACTTTTATTTTTTTCAAGTGAGGACATTGAGAATAAGGAACCAGATTCTTCTATTGTCATTATTTCACGCGAGAAAGTTTTTTTTTTAATAATAAAAAAAATTAGGAAGGACACAGTCTCAGAATAAAGTACAGTTGTTTAGATGAAAGAAATTTAGATCTAAGAAAAAACATGTCTTGACCTGAAGAACAGCATTTGGAGACTCCTACTGCCGGGGGAGGTCAAGCCAGGAGTCCGTAGTGAGAGGAACAGTAAATGTGCTGAGATCTTGGGACCATGTGGGTGTGGGGGAGAGTAGAGGACAGTTAGTACCTCAGTGTTTTGAGAATTAGTAAACTTGAAACAATTCAAGAAGAAGACGTTGCTTATAAGTCCTTGAAAGTAGTGTTTGAGGAAAGTTTTTAGCAAATGTGTGAGGGATGGATTAAATCAGAGGTAGACTTGAGGTAAGAATTCTCTCTAGAAGGCTACTGAAGGAAATTAATCATCAAGATTATTAGAGATTGGGATTATGGTTTTGGATGTGGAAAAAGGACCTAAACATTGTAGAGAAAGTAATGAAAGAATTTGGTTATGTGCAGAGGTCAACAAAAGATAAGTAAAATGTGACTTTGAATATTTTGAGCTTAGAGAATTAGAAAAGTAGGAATCCCAGAAAAATTGTGGGGTTTTGATGGGATATCCACTATGTTCCAGGTGTTAATCTGCACCATTCTAATGGAGCAAGTGTAAGGGAGAAGCCCTGAGGACACAGAACTGAGCCCAGAGGGATATTTGCTGAGAGAATCAGTGAAGGGCACAGTGGAAACTCTGAGAGACAGGAATATAGGTAGGAGCCCTGAAGCCGCAGAAAGCAGGTACCTCAGTTGAGGAGGTGATTATTAGTGACTGGTGTAGTGGAGAGGTAAAGACCATTGGATTTAGTTAGGGAGGCTCATTAATGACTTAAGGAAAGCAGCATGTCAGGAAGTTGAAATTTCACTGTTTGGTGATCAACTAGGTCAACCTTTTCATTTGAGGAGGCTTCTGATTTTGACTGTTGATCACTTTCATGTATTGGGAGGAGGAGGGTTCTATTGATTATCTATTTAGTATATAACAATTCCATTTTAGATCAAGTGAATATAAGATAGCGCAAGCAGTAAGATGTCTTAAAGTAGGATAAAATTTTACCTTTATCTTAAGTAACTAATTTTTTTAATCCTCTCTACATAATTATCGATTCAGCAGTGATTACAGATCTATAAGTATACTTTTTCTTCTTGGATTTTCATATTCTTTAAGGAACAGAATTATTTGTTGGGGTAAGTACTAATGTTTTAAATGCTGATTATTCTTTAATTATTGTTGCTCTTACCTTACCTTAAGACTAATGCAAATCTGGATTGATGAGTTTTTAAACTTTGAAAATTTCAGGTTTGTATTTTTTGTCTTATACTGAAAACTGCTTATGAATCCTTTACCTTTTAGGAGCTCCAAATGGACCAGCAAGCAAAAAAACATCTCCAAGAGGAGTTTGATGCATCTTTAGAGGAAAAAGATCAGTATATCAGTGTCCTTCAGACTCAGGTAAAAAAAGAAGTGTGGAATTTTTGGATAAAGAAAAATAAAGGGGTTTTGATGGGATATCTAATAGGTTCCAGATGTTTAAAAAATGGCCTTTTAAAACATTTATTTATTTATTTGGCTGCATCGAGTCTTAGTTGTGGCATGCGGGATCTTCATTGCAGCACGCAGGATCTTTCGTCGTGGCGTGCGAGCTTCTCTCTAGTTGTGGCTCGTTGGCTCCAGAGCGTGCGGGCTTAGTTGCCCTGCGGCATGTGGGATCTTAGTTCCCTTACCAGGGATCGAATCGAACCCGCATCCCCTGCATTGGAAGGCGGATTCTTAACCACTGGACCACCAGGACGTCCCAAAATGGCCGATTTTTAAAACTCTTTGCTTTTCCTCAATTAATTTTAAGGATAATTTTTTTTTTTTTTAAGAGCTAAGGGTCTGGCTTTTTTTTTTTGAATTTATTTATTTATGGCTGTGCTGGGTCTTCGTTTCTGTGCGAGGGTTTTCTCTAGTTGTGGCAAGTGGGGGCCACTCTTCATCGCGGTGCGCGGGCCTCTCACTATCGCGGCCTCTCTTGTTGCGGAGCACAGGCTCCAGACGCGCAGGCTCAGTAATTGTGGCTCACGGGCCTAGTTGCTCCGCGGCATGTGGGATCTTCCCAGACCAGGGCTCTAACCCGTGTCCCCTGCATTGGCAGGCAGATTCTCAACCACTGCGCCACCAGGGAAGCCCCTTAAGGATAATTTTTGATTTATTGTATCTTCTGGCTAAGCTATCATTGAAAATAGCAAATATCAAAATCAGCAGCATTAGGAGTAAATTTTTTATTTTGATTTCCCCCCCTCCCCATTATAGCAAAAAGGGTATCTTTTACTCTATTCTTTCTCTGTTTCAAGGAAAGCCCTACTGCCAAAGTTTCTCTTGGTTTTTTTCTAATGAAGGACATTTTTTTATTTTAGGTTTCTTTGCTGAAACAGCGGTTACGAAATGGCCCGATGAATGCTGATTTACCAAAACCACTCTCGCAGATGGAACCAGAGGCTGAAGGCGTCACTAAAGAGGACACAGATGGTGATGTAGAGCCAGTAGGTAAGCTTCAGCTTGTCAGAAGGTTACGTTAAAAACTAGAGGAGGATGGTGAGTGATTCTAGGGCAGGAAGTAGTAGACATGGACTGAGGTAGAAGTAAAGTGTCCCTGACCCTAATATTTCCAGAAAGATTCAACTGAGTCAATTTTAGAGATCTTATTGACGTAATTAGACCATTCATGAATCAGGCAGTACCCCTTCTAGCAGATAGAAGAGAGCTCGTGGGAGCTGTACAAAATGAAAGACTTTCACAGGCAGAAGGGAGTGGGACAAGGAAGTTATAGTAGCAAAAAGTGAATTGATTGTGACAAGGTCCCTTTCCTTTAGGGGATGCAGGGGTCTGTCAGGCATGTGACCTCCCTAGTGTTGACCAGGTGATTCCTGATAGACTGGTTTCAGATTCCATTTCTGGGAGAGGCTGAAACTGTAATTAAGTCTCAATTTGGTGATGTGGGGCTTAGCTTAAGCCTCCACTTTGGACCTGTTTTTAGCAGATGCAAGAGTTTTGATGGTTTTTTGGGCTCTTTGTTTATTGTTTTCCAGGAGAAAGTGAGTAATTGTTTTGACACTTGAAAGTCTGTGAGTAGCACCACATTTTCATTGTAATTGAAATTCATTATGTTATACTGTTTTACTGGTAGCAGTAGCTAGATTTCATACAAAAAGGTTAAGTCTGCTCAAGATTAAGGAATATGCTCTTTGTCACTATTTGTCTCTTTTAGTTTTTAAGTACTATTGCTTACGTATTTCTACATTCAAAGATGCCAATATTTGCCCTATTATTTGCTTTGTAATTGTAAAAGAAGGAATAGTTAAATTATGTTTTAAAATCCAATTGTAGCCCTCCCTACTCTTTGAGGCTTTGTGGTACCTATTTAGTAAACTTCCCACTTTTTATTTACTAGCTTTATCACAAAGAGATTTGTGATAAACTTTTGGTCCCGCCAGTGCTGGAGTAAGGTGCTGAGCAGCCATTTATCTGAGCAACCGACCTGTAAGGGCTCCTGAAACACCCCTGGGCTATGTCATAAGTGTAAGGAGATGGAGAAAGCTGTACTTGCCAGAACTCCTCTCTGGATGAGATTAGAATGCTTTGGAAGGAATACTTTAGTGATCCTGTGGGGATTGGCGCTAAGACATGGGAGGCACTTGTAAATAGCAAAAGATGGTCATCAAACTGTCTTTGAAGGAGGGTGGATTCAGTTAACGTTAGTTAACTCTTGAGTGTTTTGTGCCATTTGCGTTGGGGTTGAACCACAGAAGAAGAGGTGAATGTACTACACAGCTTCTTCAGCAGCAGATCACACAAATAGTGGCAGAGTAGAGGTTTGGAAGGGCACCCCTCTCTTCTCAATCTGGCTCAGAGTATAGCAGAGTGTTGGAATGAGAATACAGTCCTGTGCACTAACAGAGTAGCTGTTCCCAGGGAGCCCTTAGATTCCTCACTGACTGCCGCTGCTTATGCTGCTTTATTAATAGTGGGAGATGGAGCTTCTGCTAAAACACTGGAAATACTTCAGCAAAGAGTTAAGCGTCAAGAGAATCTACTGCAGCGCTGTAAGGAAACCATTCGGTCGCATAAGGAGCAATGTATGCTGTTAACCAGTGAAAAAGAAGCCCTGCAAGAACAACTAGATGAAAGACTTCAAGAACTAGAAAAGATGAAGGTAAAAGAGAAAATGATTGTGGTTTAACGCAGCCCTGTGCTAGATCCACAGGCCCCAGCGTGGCCTGCACCTCCTCTGGAAAGCCTTCCCCCTTCCTCCGTAGACAGCATGGAAAGGGCTCCTGAGTGCCCTGGGCTTCATAGCATTTACCATCCTTTTGACACATCCTGTGTTCTCTTCTCCTATTAGACTTGTAGGAGTATTCAAATTAGAGAAAATGTTTAGAGTTCTCATATGAGGAGAAGCTTTATTAGAGATGGAAATGAACTTTTAAAATTTTTTTAGGAGCTTCATATGGCTGAGAAGACTAAACTTATCACTCAGTTGCGTGATGCAAAGAACTTAATTGAACAGCTTGAACAAGATAAGGTAAAACAACAAAACTTATGATACTAAAATTTGTCAAGGGGCACCCCAATTCATTTTTGGAAGCAATTGGAAGCATTCAGACTTCTGCTTTCCAAAATTATTACAGCTGCTTCCATGAAAAATCTTTTTGTTTTAATTTCTAGATTTATATAACCATTAGCATTAGTTTCGTATCATGTGAAGCTGAATCTGTGATTTCTTGATCCCAGTCAGCATTTTGATTTATAGATTAGAATACTGTTGCAAAAGAAATTTGTTTACAGAACATAACTACTTTTTAGAGAAAAGTTAAATTATTTACAGTTAAGCCATTGCTAAATGTGAATGATATAAGTATTGTCTTTCAAATATAATGGAAACAGATTAATCTCACAGATAAATTGCCTAAAAAGTAAAGAAGTGGTAATGTATACGTTAGCGTAAACAGAAATTTCTGCAAATAAACTTTAGAATGTATAGGTGAGATTGGCAGTTTAGAGTTGGAACAGAAACTTTAGCTATGGAAGCAAAGACAGCTAAAAAATTCATGGGCAAAACAGTTTTGACCAAAGCCTTTCAGCACTGGGTTCGTGGGTCCTTTTTTTAAAAGTAGCTTCCAGTTAGTTCCACACCATCCACCGTGTTCTTTAATATGGTACTTTATAGCTGCAGTATTTTAAGTGACCATGTAATTAAGAACATGTTAGAGCTGTTCTGCTATTGAAATGTATTGGCAGTTTTTTCATCCTATTCATTTTGCTGGATTCTATTCCATAAACTTCATGAAGGCCCTCTTTAAAAAAAAAAACAAACAACTTTTTATTATGAAAAACTTAAAACACTTACAAAAGTACAAAGATTAATAAAAGGAATTTCTATGAACCCATCACCCAACTTCAACAGTTAACATCTCCTGGCTAATTTTGTTTCATGTGTACATTCCCAGCCCCCAGTACCCTCATCCCAGGCTTGTTTTAGAGCAAATCTAAGAAATCTTACCATTTCTTCCATAAGTATCTTAATGTATATTTAAAATAAAGGTCTTTTTTTAAATAAAAATATAACCACATTATCATGATCACATCTAAAAATTTAATAGCAATTCCTTTGTACAATCAACTACCTAGACAGTTTCAGATTTTCCCTCTTGTCTCATACATTTCTTTCCCATTTTTATGAATCAGGATCCAAATGAGGTTCTTTCATTACAGTCGGTTGATGTGACTCTTAAGGCTTCTTTTAATCTATAGATTCCACCTCTCTCTCTCTCTCTCTCTCTTTTTTTTCCATTGTGCTTTGGTTTTTGAAGAAACTGAAGGCCCACAATTTTCTTTTGGAATTTTGTATAATAATGCCCCACTTACCTGGTTTTTAATCTGTTCATTAATATTAGCCATCTGAAAGAGTCATACCCTAAAGCAAGGGTTGACAAACCCTGGAAGTAAGGTAATACTCTGCTTAATATCATAAAATAGCTGTCACAGAGTCTTATGTTTCAAGAGACAAGTTGAACCACCCATTTTTTGTTAGTTGCAAATGACTGATTTAATATATACTATTTGATTATATTTTCCCCCTAGCGACCTTCATTTCTTGTGTAGATTATCCAGAGAGTGGGAAGACAGTAGCAATTAGCAAATTGGAGGAATGCCTCACTGACAGTAATAAGGAGTGGTGTTGGGACCAGAGACTGTCACAAGAGGAAAGAGAAAAACCAGGTAGCTCTGTACCGCAGTCTTGGTCCATCCAGTGTGGCAGCAGTAACCTTATACTCTCAGCAGCCTCTGGGGCTTTCCCCATGTTACAGCGCAGTTCAATAATTGTAGTTCATGACTGGTTCTGAGCCAAGTACTAATGGCTATATTTTGTTCAATGTAAACTGTTTACTAAGATAGGGAAAATTATAGTAAACATTTATAAAGATTATAAAATAAATCTTTTAACTAAAATATGTTGTTAATAATTAAAAGATTAAAGTTATTATTAAAATAATTTTTTCTATTAAGAATACGCTGATATGCCAGGTAACTGAAGTTATTGTAGTATATAGTGTAGTATATACACAGGACACAGACTTAAGTTTGTGAAATACTAAAATAATTCGTATGTTGTACTTAGTAAGAGACATTATGTTTTCTGCCCTTTAAAGTAAGTTTGATATGTGCTATTGATAATGCAGTTTTGTTACGCAAACGCTTTAGAGTCTGCACTTCTGTTTAGGGGATGGTAATAGCAGAGACAAAACGTCAGATGCATGAAACCCTGGAAATCAAAGAAGAAGAAATTGCCCAACTTCGTAGTCGCATCAAGCAGATGACTAGCCAGGGAGAGGAATTACGGGAACAGAAAGAAAAATCTGAAAGAGCTGGTAAGAACTCAGGGGTTACTTGTTTTATGTTAGAAATCAAAAGTCATGTAAAGTGCTTGACCAACCAACATTTAGAAAAATTAGTTAAATATGGATAAAAATGTTTAACTGTAGAGACTCTTTATAAAGACACTGGGACTGTTCCTCAGAAGAGGCAGGGGTTGGTAAACTATGGCCTATGGGTAAAATGCAGCCCATGCCTGGCCTGTTTATGTAGAGCCCTGCAAAGCCTAAAGTATTTATTATCTGGCCTTTTATAGAAAATGTTTGCTGACCACTGCCATAGACTATCAAAATTCAGGTTTACAACTTTGAGATTCCCCAGGTAGGCACAGCATGGTACATCTTAAATAACTGCTACCTTTTGGATGCTCTAGGGTAAATAAAAAGTATAAGATGTAGTCTGCTTTTTAAGAGAATGATGGAATAATTCAGTGTTATACATAACTGCATTATGTTTTGACCCAATAAATGCTAGACTGTAAAGTGTAGAGACCAGTATTCAGCAAGGTATGATACTGAATGATGCTCGGAAAGAAAGTAGAGATGCTAGAAAGAGGAGAGAGCAGGGTGAACTGGTGCCTTCAGGTTAGTGAGGATGTGAGTTGACTTGGGCCTCAGATAATGAATAGAATGGGCCTAAACAGAGAGATGGGGGCAGAACATATTTCAGATTTAAGATCATAAATGGGCCCAGTGACCATAGGGGGTGTGTGTGTCAACTGGAAACCATTCTTGCTGAAGTGGGAAATGAAGTTGGATTGTGAAGGAACTGACTGTTAAAGTCTGTAAAAGTGAGTAGCTGAGTTTAGACTTTGGTAAACAAGGAAACCAGTAATAGGAAAGCATAATGTGATGGAAGCCAGTGTTGTATGTAGAAAAGAAATGAAGTGGAAAGTCAAACTTAAAGGCAAGGGTAGAAATACAGGCTTTGGGAACTGAGAGCTTTGGCCACCTTGACTAGGATGGTGGGTCTGGGAAGGAGAGGAAGGGTCAAATTTGCAGAATTTGGTATCCAGTTAACTTGGAGGGGCAGAAGAAAAGTAGGAGTCCAAGATGACGCCAGAGTTTTAAGGTTAGGAGACCGAATGAATCAGGTGAAGTCAGAATAGGAAGTCTAAATGGGAACGCTGAGGAATAGAGTGAAATGGTGAGTTTGCTTAGATTCTTTGAATTTGGGCCTATCATGAGGTTTCCAGATGGAATTGACCTGTAGGAATTTGGAAATAAAAAATCGGAACATCTTTTAGGAGTTGTTAGCCTAAGGTTGAAGCCTATGGTTCGATCTGTAGAAGAGGCTGATTTCTCTGAAAGATTGTTTTACTGGTAGTAGAAGCGGTGGTAGCTTTAGCGGCTGCTGCTACTAATAGCCAGCACTTACTTTATGCAAGGCTCTGTCATGAACGCTTTGCTCGTATTCACTTGTGTATGTATTTGTATTTAATCCTCAAAATTTCTATGACTTGGGTATTACTATTATCCTCATTTCACAAATAAGAAAGGAGACAAGAAAACATAGGAACATAGAAGTTAAGTAACTTGCTTACATTCACCCACAGAGAGTAAATGTATAGTCAGTATTTGAATCCGGGCATTTTGAGTCCAGAGCCTGTGCTCTTAATACAGAGATACTGAGTTTGGCAAAGAGACATAAATGAGAACAAAAAAAGTAATCTGAGAAGTCAGAGGAATTGCGGATACTTATGCTTCTGGGGGAATATAGGAGGCATTTCCAAAAGTTGGGGAGGTAGGATGAAGATTTTTTAAATGTCTTTTAGTTTGCATGAGGATTTGATTCCCAGGATGCAGTTTCAGAAATGATTTTAGAAACCAGAGTGTAAGGTTTAAGGAAAGGAGTGGGTCTGGATAAGAGAGGCAGTTGGTTGTGCTCATAAATATCTCCTCATCTCCTTATAGTTGTTTTTATTTATTTTTTAAAATTTTTATTTATTTATTTTTAAATACATAAATTTATTTATTTATTTATTATTTATTTTTGGCTGTGTTGGGTCTTCGCTGCTGCACACGGGCTCTCCCCAGCTGTGGCGAGCAGGGGCCACTCTTCTTTGCAGTGCACGGGCCTCTCATTGCGGTGGCTCCTCTTGTTGTGGAGCACGGGCTCTAGAGCACAGGCCCGGCAGCCGTGGCGCACAGGCTCCGTTGCTCCACGGCATGTGGGATCCTCCCGGACCAGGGCTCGAACCCGCGTCCCCTGCATTGGCAGGCGGACTCTCAACCACTGTGCCACCAGGGAAGCCCTAGTTGTTTTATTGACAAGTGGCTGGGAAATTTAGAAATTTGCTCCCCCAAAGCCTAAGATTTCCCTTCAGAGAGCATTAATAGGTAGAATCTCTCAGATTCTAATCTCTAAAGACTTCACTGAAGCAGCTGTAGATTCGTGAGATGCTGTTAAACAGGTTTGCTTTCCGTGAGCAGAAAACCTAATGCAGAGTCTCAGCTTCTCATGTCAAGCCTTTTCATTTTTAGGACTGCTTTTGTTGACTCTTGTAGCCAGCTGAGAGAAAATAATGCTGGTCAGGGATTACATTTCCTTTTAAAATTGAGGTGCATCTTGTGAGGAGGTAGAAACCCATGAATAACAAGTAAAAAGGGGCACATGATTGATAAAAAGGCAGACAAAATATACAGTTAATTCATATGTAAGGTAAAAATTTCCCAGGCTGCTGTTCCAGTCAACTCTTTTGTAATACAGTCTTCCTTCTCTTGCTTCACCAAAACACAGATGTATTTTGTCTTTATTTATTTATTTTTACAATTGAGGTATAGTTGGTGTACAATATTACATAAGTTTCAGGTGTACAACATAGTGATTCACAATTTTTAAAGGTTATACTCCATTTATAGTTATTACAAAACATTGGCTGTATTTCTTGTGGTGTACAATATATCTTTGTACCTTATTTATTTTATGCATGGTAGATTGTACCTCTTATGTATTTTGTCTTTAAATGTGATTTTCATAAAACTATATTTTTGTAATATTTCATAGCCTATAAGTTGAGAAACTTATCTGTTAATAATACTGTCAAAATATTTAAAGTTAATAAATACTTAAAGAGAGAATTAAGATTTACAGTTATTTAATAGATATATTTATTTTGGAAAGTCTTTGGATAACACAGTTATGAGTGCTTTTATAGATATTTTCAAAATTATATTTGTAGTCGTAATTATTGAGGTTTATGATAGAAAGTTGTAACAGACTGATTCCATATTGAAGATGTTGCCCTTTAAATCTATAATGAAAGTTAGTTTTGTGCATCAACTGAATTTCATCTAATGGCTTTAGTTAAGTCTGAACAGAATTGTTCTAATATAATGTGATTCTTAGTTCAAATATAAAACGCATATGCCAATTGACAGAAAAGTCCCAATTTAGTACTAAAAGTACGAAAAGGTCTTTGTAAAGGAAATAGAGTTTTCATAAATTTTTATAAACATCATTTGGCTCTTGGAGAATTCAATTGCTCTGTTAAATGTTTGTCTTTCTCTTTCTTAGATTTAAAATTCAAAGGCTAAAAAACACATAAGAGCTGGCCATGTGAAGGAAACACTAACATTAAAGTTTGTGGTTGTTAAGGTTTTTAGAAGTAAATGTGTCTACATAAAATAATTATCAAAGGATCTGAACTCTCCTAATGCATTTTTTATTGTAAAAAATTTAACTCATATATTTAGCAGTTCTTGACATGTGGATATTAGTAGACAAATAGCTACTTTTGGGGGCTCACTTATTCTGGAGATCAAAATGCGGCTCAAATACATTCCTCACTACTTTTCTTAGAAAACAGTCTATTGCACTGCTTCTCATAGTTTTTCTAGACAAACTGTGATGCTTCTCATATGTTGGAGGACAAAGGAAATCTGAGTGTCTCTGATTTTAAAAAGAATAGTTCTGTCATAAAATACCAAGACTATGGGAATATGGTAACATGCCTACTTGATGCTGTATCAGCTTGTAGTACTTAACTCTACTCTACAGTGGAACTGGTAGGCATGTTTTCTGAAGTACAATACTCTAGCACTTTTGTTAAAATTATTTCAGTGAATAAAGAAAACCAAAAATAAATATATTTGTTACAAGCATTTTACTACAGCTGTTGATAGTATTCCTTTCTAGGTGTTACTTAAAAACAGATGGTCATATCTTCAAGCAACCAGATTTTAAATTTGGAGAATTCTGGTGATTCAGCTTAAGTATGTGATGGTGCTTTTTTAGGTACTAGGTATTATTACTGATTGTCTAGAATATTACCTCTTCAATGCAGCACCCGTGCAGAATGTTAATGCTGCTAAAGTTCACGCTAGGTCTTGGGTATTCTTTGTGTGCATGTGTGTGTATGTTTTACCTGGGATATTAGGGAGAGTAGCTGGCTAATCATTAATGTAGTATATTACCCAAAAATTGGAAAACAGAGGAAATGAAAGCACGTTGCTGTTGTTTCAGTACACTTCCATTTAGTCTTTTCTCAATCCTTATTTTATACGATTGTAATCATAATTGTCCATATAATTTTGTATGCTCCTTTTTCTTTATTTAACATTATATTAGGAGTAGTTTTACTTGTTGCTAAAGTACTAACATTTTAATGGCTTTGTCAGAATGCATGTACATCATTAACCATCTCCCTATTGATCATCACCTAGATTATTTTCTACTTTCACTTTTCTGAAGAATACTATAACAACTTTGTAATACAGCTTATTCCATCCTTGAATTGTTTCTCCGGATAAAGTCTTACCCATAGACTTTTAGTCTTTTTTATTAATTGCCTTTAAGAGATTTAAATATAGCCATTACAAAAAAGAACCCATATCATAGTATTAATACCCTGTCCTTAAAATGCTCTCGCCCACAACTGTGCAAAATGAATAAAATATTCTGCTCGGATTAGGAAAGTTTCCAGAGTGCACTGACTTTTGTAAACCCTGTTTCCCTTTCATGTACCCTGGCTTTGCTGAAGTTCTGTGTTTTATGTGATTGGCTGCATTTTAAAATGTAGATTAATTCACAACATTCTTTGCTTTTTTATTGTCATGTTGTGTTTGTGCAGGAAATAAGTTTCTTTTTCATTTGTATAGTACAGACCTGGTATACCAAAGACATTCAGTGGAACATTTATTTGAAGGACCCTTTAGAATAGAGTTTATTTTTAAATAATGTATAAGATTTATGCATATTTATATAACAAACAAAAATCACATGTGTATTTAAGTGCTTTGTTAGTTGTTGATAATTTATGTAACAGAGTTTTCTTGGAGTCTTAAGTCTCACAAAACATCTTATTTTTGTGCATCCACACATGCCAATAAGTGAATCATGGTGCCTTTCCCAAGCCTTGTATGAACAGGACTGGGGTAAGGGCTGTTTTTTCTTATCATGGGTACTTAGAATAAGCTTTACAAAGAAAATTCCATGTTTCTCAGGCAAAAAAGTATGAATTAAAGTTGAATTTAAGTATGCCATGTTAGGTGAGTAGTATGTACACATTTTGGCACTGAATGAACACCTGTTGGAAAATTTTATTATTTTAAATGGAATTAGATTTTAATTTAATATAGGTTTTTTATTTCATAGTCGTGTATTTGTAGGTGCTTGATACATTTCTACAATAGTAGCTGTACATACATACCTTTAGAAAGTCATTGTCAGCCTGCACTTATTTATGTCCCTGGAAATGTCACTGTTACTGGAAAGTACCAGCAGCTAGAGGAACACATTTCTTTGCTACAGAATCATATTTTCCATTTAATTAAATTTACTTAGCTTTAGCCTTATATTTTTAAAGATCATCCTGATGTTTTCAAAGTATTTGATAGTTAAATTTGCATGGTTAATGTAAGGAGTGCATGAAATTTGGATAGATCTGTAAAAATTTTAAAGGTCAAAGCATAGTTAATCCTTAGAGTGAATCCTGTTATGTATTTTGGGAAGTGGCTTGAAAAGTAGATTTCCATTGCACATGTGATATTTATTAAATTTCTGAAGGCCCCAACTTATAGGTATTGCAATATCTAGTTTATGCCACTGGGTGGTAGCATTATTTTATTTTCATTTATGTAAACTCCAGACCAGTGGTTTTCAAACTTTTTAATCACAGGGATCTCCTTACACTCTTAAAGCTTACTGAGGTTTCCAAAGAGTATTTGTTTGTGTGGGTTATATGGATTGATATTTATTATATTAGAAATTAAAACTAAGAAATTTTTTTAAAGTTCATTTTAAAATAACAATTATAAACCTATTACATGTAAGTATTGAATACTTTTATGAAAATTACCCATATTTCCCAAAACACAATTTAGTGTGAAGAATGGCATTATTTTACATTTTTCCTTATCTTATTGTTTGGCTTAATAGAAGATAGTGGGATTTTCATACCTGTTTCTACATTCAATCTGTTGTGATACATTATCTTGGTTAAAATATATGAAGAACATCTGCCCTGATGCAGATGTGTATCTAGAAACAGGAGGACCTCATAGACCCTCAGAAAGGGTCTCATGACCCTAGGATTTGTGGACCACACTTTGAAAACTGCTGCTCTAGACTTTTGCTTTTATTCACAAGACACTTGATGATTGGATGGGAATTCTGATAAATCTTTTTGTTGTTTTTTTCTGTTAATTTGCATTTCATTCATTTCATAGTACTAGCTGTGTTGTTTTGGTTTTATATCACATGCATTTTAGCAGCTTTTTTGCTGGGATAAAGAAATAAGCACTGGCTTACTTATTCATTCTTGATGTTATTAATTAGCTTTTTAATCTAGAGGTGGCAGCCTTTCCACTTTTCTGCCTCTTTGCTTCTTCCCTGCAGGGGGAGTAGAGTGGGTCTTGTTATTTTTACAGTAAAGTGTCCCCTGGGACAGTGCAACAAAACAATAATGCTGCCTAGAATCTCAGAATTCCGGCATTGGTTATTTATTATGATTGGTTAGGACGTTGAGGATGAGGAGGGGGAAAGACAGTGAAGTGGCACAAGCAAATGCCACATTCTTCCTAGCTTAGCCTGACGATTAGTTCTTTTATACACCTCTCCCCCACCCCCCGCCTGCCTTATTACTTCAAGTGTCTTTTTGTGAAATATTTTCTTTATATCACCCAATGCCTAACATATGCTTGGCAGATGTCAAACATCTAATAAATATATGATGAATGAATGGTTGGATTATTGAGCTGTAGATTGCCACCCTTTCTCATGTAACTCATATAGTGAGCATTTGTCCATTTTCATAATTCCCATGGACGTGAGTAAACCTCATCTGAAGGGGAAAGTGATGAGCCAGCAATAAAAGGTCTGCCCTGTGTTTTTCTTAACTGATAGAGGACCATTCTTAAGGTACATTCAATTTTTTCTAGAAATATTTTCAAAGTTTTTTTTTTTTTTAAAGCAAAAATTGCCTGAGATACATTGAATTTTGCTTTGGAAGAACACAACGTGTTCTTGCAACATTTGGCGGCAGTTCGTGCTTAGCCTTCCTGTTGATGTGTGCTGTGACCATGGTTTCTCTGTGCACTCTTGCATGTTGGCAGAAGACTTGTCAGCTGGGGCTGATGCACGCTTTCTTTCTCCCCACTCACTTACCCTGTGTTGGTAATTGGAAGACAAATTATGTAGACATTCAGAACATACTTCTTTAGTACTCAACATTAAAATCCTAGCATAGTTTTATTTTGGAAGGAGTGGGGAATTCACTTGAGAATATTACAGGCTAAGGACACCACTTTACTATGTCTGGTGGTTGCAAGATCAGAAGGTGAGATGTTTCTGGTTAGTAAGTAAGCTCTCAGTATATCCTCCTTCAACATTGAAATGGGACTCATTGTTGGACGCAGACTTCCTGTAAATGAAGTGGCTTCATTTGTGGTAGAGTGTAGAGTGGGTTTGAAATAAGTTTTCTGTATGTGGATATAGAAATGTGTTTTATTGCCTCTTTAAAATTGTATTTTATTTTGGGGGGACTTAACATTTTCATAAAGCAAGATGGAGATGGATAGCAGTGAGTTTTTGTATGTCTGTCAGAGGTATAATAACATGCTGCATTTTGTTGAGAGTTAGAAGCCATCAGTAATTGATTGGTTCAGAAATTCTGGTTTAGTAAGGTATATTATTGCTCAGCTGAGCTTGATCAATGTCAGCATTCTTAGTTTTAAAAAATAATGCAAGTTAAGGATTGTTCCTTAAATCCTGTATATTTAAGTTGATTTATCATCTGAAGGAGAAGTTGGATGACTCAGTTCTTGCATTTGAATGAGGACATCTCAAAGGTGTCTTTTTAGGTATAAAATTATATGGTTCTCTGACAAGGTGGCAGAAAGTAGGAAGAAAGGATTAAATTTAGATGAAAAGAACTTTGGAACCAGATCTGTCCTACCTTAATCATTATGTCATGGGTAATCAAGTGACTTAGGAAAGCTATTTTGGAGGATTAAACACTAAAATTAGAATATAATATAGGAGAATATACTAAAATTTACTGAGTATGGTTAGAAAAGTTAACTATTGGAAAATTATATCCAAATAGGAACTTTGTGGCATAGATTTTTTTGTTGTTACTTGAGAAAGTGAGAGCACCACATCTATTTTTATACTATATTGGATTCTGGAATTTAAAGAAAACAATGAAAATTCACTTGGTATTGACTGTGTACAGTTTTGTTTTATTTTGCTTAATTGACAAAAGTTTTTCATTTAAAACTCTGTCTTGCTGGAAGAATATCAAAACTATCTTCAGGTTCTCTAGAGCCTGATTTAAGATATTTCTGTGAAGTGCTTAGAAGCGCTAATGTAAGTGCAATCTTACATGCCGAATATTAGCGGTAAGGAAAGATTGTGATGACATCTAATAAGCATTTAAAATGTCGTCATTCCTTTTTTCCATGTTTTTCTTTCCCAGATTTAAACCTTCAGCTCAAACTAAGCAGTAAGCACTCTGTTACAGAATTTCTTTCCTGTAATTGATCAGTTTACTCCACTCGTTTTTGAGAAATTAGGAAACTAATTTCTTATTCCTAGCAAGAGATGCTTCTTAATGCTCGACACCAGAATTTATAGTAAAAGAATATCTAACTAAAACAAAGAGCATTTCCCTTTAAATACTTTATTTACCAACATATTTATGTCTAAGGATTATCATCTTGGTGTTTACAGCCAAATATCAGTAAAGTTGGAGTAGGAATCTTTAAAAATAATTTCAGCTAATTAATATGCCTTTGAAATTTAGACCTTATTTGAGCTATAGTTTTATACTTTGCGCATATAAAATGAATAAATTGGGTAGATTTTTTTTTTTTTATAAAGCAGGTAGGCTTTTTTTTTTTTTTTTTAAATTTATTTTTGGCTGTGTTGGGTCTTCGTTTCTGTGCGAGGGCTTTCTCTAGTTGCGGCAAGCGGGGGCCACTCTTCATCGCAGTGCGCGGGCCTCTCACTATCACGGCCTCTCGTTGCGGAGCACAGGCTCCAGACGCGCAGGCTCAGTAGTTGTGGCTCACGGGCCCTGTTGCTCCGCGGCATGTGGGATCTTCCCAGGCCAGGGCTCGAACCCGTTTCCCCTGCATGGGCAGGCAGATTCTCAACCACTGCGCCACCAGGGAAGCCCAAATTGGGTAGATTTTTTTAATATCAAAAACATGGTTGCCAGAGAAGTGTTTTTTTTTTTTTTTTTTTTAACGTAGTGAGCAAAGTAAGTTGTTGTTTCCCAGTTGTTACCAGAATTCAACCTTTCTCTTGCCTTTTTCTATACCTACTACAGTTCATCATTAAGAAAATGCTTTAGAATACGTGTTTGCTTCAGGTATGCAATTCCTTTGCCCAAACCACTGTCTGTTAAGTCAAATTGTGGTTAATAAAGGGGCTTTTAAATGAGATATCATAGGTTGAAGTTCCACAATTCTTATACCACTGGGAGTGAAAATACTACACATGTCAATGAACTGTCACCTCTGGATATTTGTTTCTTAAAAGGATTAAAACCCATCTTGAAAATTGATGTTTTATTTATAGTTCATCTCTTTGGTAAAGGGAAGTCTGGTGTCTTCTAGTCTGTGAGGACTAAAGGAAATAGTCTAGGATGATAATAGCCGTAGGATTTTCACAGGATACTATTCTGTCAGTAGAGAGAGAAAGAAGGGGAGAGAGAGGGAAAGTGTATGTTTGCACACATATGCAGTGCACACATGCATACACAAATACATATATACACACACACGCATATACACACAAATATACATAAACACACACACATATATTTTTGGTGTCAAGTTACCCAGCCCTTGCACCCATCATATCTGATTTTGTTTGATACTGGGTGAGCTGTCCTTAAAGATCTTACTACTCTAGCCTAGATGATTGTTTTTTAAGGGCCTGAATTCTTACTTATTTCACCCAAGAACTCCCTGCTGGTAGTACCTTTTTATACACGTTGACTCAGGTAAAGATTTCTTTCTAGTTAACTACACTAATTCGAAACTTACACAAGTAGTAGGTTTCATATCAAAATACATTGTTTAAATATGTGATTCAGACAGTAAATATTTAAAAAAAACCAATCCTGCTGTTATCATATGGTTAAGAGGTTTTTAAAAATAAGATGAGTCAAAGAATGATTTTTTCATTCTTAAAAATGTCCTAGTGAGTATACAATAGTATTACCTAATTATTGATAATAATTAGATAATTATTAGATAATTGATAATAATTAGATAATTAGATAAGAACTGCATCACAAACAAAAAAGCAATTGGAATTATATACTACAGAAGTAGGTACAAGTCTTCATTTCTTTGAATTTGCTATCCATAAGGACCACTGTGGGGGAGAGTAGGCAATCTTTAGTAATTTAATATTTTTTCTAACTTCTGAGTCTTAAGTTCATATAAGCAATCTTAAGATCTGAATCAGAACTCAATGACAAATTGCTTTCAGTGACTGGACATTTCTGTGGCTTTTAACTACTCAGATAATCTCTTGGCTTAAAACAGTGATGAGTTTTTTAACCTCTTCTGCTACTGCTGCTCTTAGTTCCCATAAATTGAATGTAAAACACTTTAGCTCAATGATAGTATTTCTTGAGATACTTGTTTTCTGCTGTTTTCATTATAGCTTTTGAGGAACTTGAAAAAGCCTTGAGTACAGCCCAAAAAACAGAAGAAGCACGGAGAAAAATGAAAGCAGAAATGGAGGAGCAAATAAAAGCCATTGAAAAAACAAGTGAGGAGGAGCATAACAGACTTCAACAAGAATTAGGCCACGTGAAACAGGAGGTGATTGATGTAATGAAAGTAAGAATAATTCTGGATTGAAATGGGCTACGGCAGTGTTGAAACTTAAGTCTTATGCTTTTCCTACATCTTTGATAGTAAAGAAGAGTTAATTTGTATTTTGTTTGAGACCTTGATCATTTCGTGATGTTTAGGATATAGGAAAAAAGCACTTTGATAGATAAATGAATGTGTACCTTTTTGGCTATACTTCCCAGAGATAGTCTCTGCATATAATTTCTCTCTTATGTTTTCTAATCCTCTCTTTAATTAATTAACTAAGTTATTTATTTGGCTACATTGGGTCTTACTTGCAGCACGTGGGATCTTCATTGTGGCGTGCAGGATCTTCCGTCGCGGTGCGCAGGCTTCTCTCTAGTTGTGCTCGAGCGCGCAGGCTCAGTAGTCGCGGCACGTGGGCTTAGTTGCCCCGCGGCATGTGGGATCTTAGTTCCCTGTCCAGGGATCAAACCCACGTCCCCTGCATTGGAAGGCGGATTCTTAACCACTGGACCACCGGGGGAGT
The DNA here is from genome assembly GCF_009873245.2 of Balaenoptera musculus. NCBI lineage: Eukaryota > Metazoa > Chordata > Mammalia > Artiodactyla > Balaenopteridae > Balaenoptera > Balaenoptera musculus. The sequence continues at coordinate 55,595,112 of NC_045795.1, forward strand.
CTCTTTATTTTATTTTTTTTTAAACACAAATGATGGCATGTTATTTTTACTGATCTGTATTTTGCTTTTCCACTTAATAATCTGTCTTGGAGGTTGTTCTTTATTATTGAGTTGATAATGATGCCCCATTTGTTTTAAGGACTGCTCAGGACTTAATTGTATGATATAGCTCATAATTTAATCAGTCTTCTGCTGATGGATATTTAGCCTTTCATTTTTTACTGTTGGAAATTGTGAATATCCTTATCGTATTTGCTCACATCTGTGTTTCTTTAGAATAGACTCCTAGAAGTGGAATCTAGGAAAAAATTACGTGTATTTTTACTTATTGGATAGTTGCTACAAGCTCAATGGAGGACAGTTTATACTCATGAGCAATGTATTAGAATATGTTCCCCCCCCCCCCCACAAAGATGGTATTACCTGAATTTTTTTATCTTTCCAAGCTAAGTTAAAATAATGACATCATTGTAGTTTTTTTTTTAATACATTTATTTATTTGTTCATTTATTTTTGGCTGCATTGGGTCTTCATTGCTGCGCGCGGGCTTTTCTCGAGTTGTGTCGAGCAGGGGCTACTCTTCATTGCAGTGCACGCGGGCGTCTCACTGCAGTGGCTTCTCCTGTTGTGGAGCATGGGCTCTAGGCACATGGGCTTCAGCAGTTGTGGCACGTGGGCTCAGTAGTTGTGGCTCGCGGGCTCTAGAGCGCAGGCTCAGTAGTTGTGGCGCACAGGCTTATTTGCTCCGCGGCATGTGGAATCTTCCCGGACCAGGGCTCGAACCCATGTCCCCTGCATTGGCAGGCGGGTTCTTAACCACTGCGCCACCAGGGAAGTCCTGTAGTTTTAATATGCATATCTGTTACCAGTATGACAAAGGTGTTTTTGTGTGTTTACAGGAATTTACAGTTTTCCTTTTTGAGTTGCCTGATCAGATCCTTGATTCATTTTCCTCTTGGGCTGTTGGTCTTTTTCTTACTGATTCGTAGAAGCTTTTTACTTATAGTAAGAATTAGCCATTGGATATAAGGTGCGTTTATCCAAATAATTTTCTCAGTTTGTTATTTGTTGTCTTTGTTTATGATTTGCTTTTGTTTTGGGTTTTTTTTGGCTATGCAGAAAGTTTTCTTTTCCTTAAATGCTATCTGGATTTTTGTTCTGCTTTAAAAACACATTCTCAGTTGAGATTAAAAATTTTTTTTATTTTTCTCATCTAACACTTTTTTTTTTTTTTGTATCCTTTGACCAACATCTTCTCATTTCTCCATCCCCAGACCCTGGTAACTTTGCCTTCCATCACACCAAGTTTGTTGTTTTTTTTTAATTAATTAATTTTATTTTATTTATGTTTGGCTGTGTTGGGTCTTCGTTGCTGTGCGCGGGCTTTTCTCCAGTTGAGGTGAGCGGGGGCTACTCTTTGTTGTGGTGCGCAGGCCTCTCACTATGGTGGCTTCTCTTGTTGCAGAGCACGGACTCTAGGTGTGCGGACTTCCGTACTTGTGGCTCACGGGCTCTAGAGCCCAGGCTCAGTAGTTTGTGGTACACAGGCTTAGTTGCTCCGCAGAATGTGGGATCTTCCCAGACCAGGCTCGAACCTGTGTCCCCTGCATGTGACAGGCGGATTCTCAACCACTGCGCTACCAGGGAAGCCCTCTCATCTAACACTTTTGTGTTTTCATTTTTATGGTTAAATCTTTGATCCAACTGAAATTTATTTAGTGTGAGGAGTGAGGTAGGGATCCAACTTAAATTTTTTCCAAATGACTACCTAGTAGCCTTAAATCATTCTTTAATAACCCATGTTTTCCCTTCTGACATGCCATACTAACCTTTATTACATACTAAATTATTGTAGTGCTACATATGGGCCTTATGGATTCTCTGTGCTGTTCCACTGCTTGTCTGACCATGTGCTGGTATTACACTAATACCAGTTTTATAATATTGTTTTAGTTTTATAATATTCTACTATTTGGTAGCCTCTCCTTTTACTCTTATTTTCAGAAGAGATCAGCTATTCTTGCATGTTTATTTGTCCAGTGGGGCCTTCCCTCATTTTGTTTTATTTGATTATATTAAATTTGTGAATATATTTAGGGGTGATTTGACATTTTTATAAGGTTGAGTCCTCCTATTCAAGAAAGAACAAGGTCAATACTTTTTAATAAGTAGTAGTACATGCCTGGAAAGCTAGGCATAATTAGATGGGTGTAGCCAGAACACCTTGACCATGGTGGAGTGCCCTCTCTGAGAGCATCCTTATTCCCCCTGCTGTGCTTCCCTATCCTGATTGGTGGGGAGCATCTTTGTATGATGTGAAATTGGAGCTTCAAGCCCATAGGACTGACCGTTGCAGCTGCAGCTCTCCTTGTCTTAAATGAGGAGCAACACTTTACTGGTTTTTCTTTTAACTCTCAAGAGTTTGGTGACTTTTGATTTATGTGGGAAATATGTTCCAACTTTCCTCTTAAGAAGCTATTAACTTAATTATATATAAAGTATTATTTAGTTGTAGAGTTACATATTTATTCTGGGTGTCTCACTTTAACTATTTGGTTGCTGTTCAGAATCCTCAGAACAAATTGCAAAATTACAGAAGCTTCATGAAGAGGACTGGCCAGCAAAGAGCAGGAACTGACGAAGAAAGTTTCAGACCCAAGAAGAGGAATTTTCAGGAGCAAATGAAAGTAGCTCTTGTAAGTACCTATTTTGGTTGGCCACATTATAGAGTTGTCAGCCCCTCACCCCTGCCTCCAGCTTGAGTCACGCTACTGGCAGTCCTTGACATTTGAGTATGCAGAGAGGGGTTTGGCCGTAGGCAGGATGAGGCTTTCACAGCTTGCTAATTTTAGTATATCTGAAAATTAATTTTCTCATCCACCAAGCTTTCATTAAGTCAGTTTGTTTATCATTCCTCTCACCCTGGCTGTAGGCTGTGATTAGGAGAAGTAAAGGGGAACACAGGGGTAACTGGAAGCAGCGACTGCGTAACTTAGGAAGAATGTCTAAAAACTCAACAGACTGAATGTATCAGAGCTTAAGGTTCAGAGAGTTTGCCTGAATGCATTTTAAAGAAGACAAAATGAAAATAACCAAGTAGTTTTCATTTTAAGTAGAATAATTTCAGTAATTTTCAATCCATATGATGTTTAAAAAGATAAAGTAAAATGAGAAAACTGACTGAACTAACTAAAACAATAACCAGAAAAGCAAAGATAAGAAAGATTTGTTGGAATAGTATAATTTGGAAGTTTAAAGCAAAAAATTTTTTCTCTTGAACTGTGAAGTATTAATGCTGAAAATGTAGTTTACTGTGTTTATATGAAGCTAATATCCATGAGATAATATGTATAATTTAAAAATGCTTTTAGTGTGAAAGGATGAGAAATACTTTTTATAATTTTAATCTCCTTTTTTTTTTTTTTTTTTTTTTTGGCTGCATCGGGTCTTCGTTGTGGCACACGGGATCTTTGTTGAGACATTCGGCCTTCTCTCTAGTTGTGCCGTGCAGGTTTTCTCTCTCTGGTTTTGGCACGTGGGCTCTGTAGTTGGCGGCACGCGGGCTCTCTTGTTGTAGCGCGCAGGCTCAGTAGTTGTGGCATGTGGGCTTAGTTGCCCCCAGCATGTGGGATCTTAGTTCCCCGACCAGGGATTGAACCTGCGTCCCCTGCATTGGAAGGCAGATTCTTTACTACTGGCCCACCAGGGAAGTCCCTTTAATCTGCTTTCTTTTACACATTTTTTTTTCACTCTCAGCTGGACCTGGGGCTCTGAGGATTTCCAGCAGCTGTGATCCTTGAACTGAGTCAGGGAGTTCTCTAATCTCTGTGGGGCCAACAGGCACATGGTTTGACAGTGCTGTTGGCTGAGGTTAGCGGTTTAGTCCGTGGTTTTGTGAAATGTACATCTGTATGGGTACATATTTGTATTCTTTGTTGGTCCAAAAAGGATTTAAAGTTGTTTACAAGAGTACTTAAAACCTATAACACGATAGCATACATTTAAAATAGGGACAAGGAAATAAAGGAATAAAGTGGGACATTAAGGACCTAAATGAAGCTGGGAATGGTGCTAAAAATTCAAGTCATAAAGACCTGCTGTGGGTTTTCATGCTAGAGTAATTGGGGGCACTGAGCCTTGAACATTGGCCTTGTTAATACTGTGTTCTGGGAACTGACATATTCAGACATATTCCCACTAGCGAGCGCAGGACACACGTAAAGTACACGTATGTGCACATGCTCTTGCCCCCTTCCACTCCCCTTCCTACCTAGTTTCTCAAAGGAGTTAGCTTGGAGTTGAGAATCAAAATTCTTCAGACTATTAAAATTTCCTCTTTTATATTTATGGACATATATAGAGATGCATTTAACATATAGTTTACATTAAACAATATAACATTTTTAAATGATGTTTTAAAATTGATGTTATAGAAACTAATATTTTATTATCAATCTACTTATAATATGGTACAAAATCTTTACTTAAGGCAATATGCTTCACCAGAGTGAAATGGACTGAAAATATTACTGTTGGCCACATGAACCCTAAGCAATAGGTGTAGATAAATATACTTAATTGGAGTCTAAAGTCACTAAATGTTAAAAGTGCTCTCTGGAGCTTCTCTTTTCAAAACAGTAAACAGTATTAATATGAATGCTGACATACACTAAGGACAGTCAAAGAAGAAGCTTGTCAGGGCCAGGCCATCTGAAGAGTTATGTAGGCTTTTATAAATATTTCCTTGATCTAATCCATATATTCACATGTAATCTTCTGATTTTGATTTGCTTTTCTGTGTGGGGTTCCCTATTATAGTGAGGTATTTCTCATAAATCACATAAATTTCTCAGCCTAGAGTTGAAATACCAAACTGGCATGCAGAGAAGAGGTAGTAACAATTGTGTGACCCTGCACATTCAGTGATATTTTGCAAAACATTTTAAGTAGTGAAAAAATAGCAGACATAGTAGGGTTACTGGAACAAAATTTTTCACATCAATAGTGATTGTGGCAAAGATTGGCCAGACCATACGGAAAAAACCACAGTACCTTATTTCTGCAGACCAGGGTGTGGGAAGAGAGGTAATGATACTGCCTACCTCGCAGGGCTGGTGTGCAGATCAAATGAAATGAATGATTCCTGTGGCAGTGCTTTGGGAATGCTGAAGATCTACGTGGGTCTAAGGTGGTGTTACTGTTTTTGGCACAGGAAAAAAGTCAGTCTGAATATTTGAAGATCACTCAAGAAAAAGAACAGCAAGAATCTTTGGCCTTGGAAGAGTTAGAGCTGCAGAAGAAGGCAATCCTCACAGAGAGCGAAAACAAACTTTGGGACCTTCAGCAAGAAGCAGAGACTTACAGAACTGTAAGTTTAAATACTCTTCAGGTTCCACAGCTGTGGAACTGCTTGTATAGGAAAACTGTTGTTATCTCTGCAGTCAATATAAGGTTGTAGAGAAGCTTTTGTTTTAGATTTACATATACGTACACTCCATTCATTATTAGGTAGTAAGAGCTGTTCATGGGAGTGGTTTTGATGTCTGCTACATGGTGCTCCTGACCTGCCTTTAGTTGGCTGTATTTCTGTCAGCCATTCGCTCCGATTCTTTGCCCTCAGGCTGTGCAGCATCTTTGCTCCACTGCTTATTCACCTTTCATCTTTAGGAAGTGGCCTCATTTTGTACGCAGCACTTGCCCTGACACCTTCCTGCCTGTTCAGCTTCATCTCGTGCCACGCCCTGGACATAATTCATTCTCTGTTTATATCACAGTTCAGTTACCCCATTGCTCTACTTTGACATTTAACTTTTCCCCAGTTTTCCCACATTAAAAATAGTCCTATGGTGAGCATGTTAGTATATATATCTCCATGTGCACATTTTTAAGGCCCTCTCTCCTTCCCCTGAACAGTGTATGAAATGTTCGACCTATTTTGAATAAACTGACTGATGTTATTTAGACTTTTTATCCTTTTTGCTCTGATTTAGACAGTGACACAGTCACACTTCTTTTTTTTTTTTAAACAACAGCTCCTGTTTATTTATTTATTTATTTATTTATTTATTTAATTTATGGCTGTGTTGGGTCTTCATTTCTGTGCGAGGGCTTTCTCTAGTTGTGGCAAGTGGGGGCCACTCTTCATCGCGGTGCGCGGGCCTCTCACTATTGCGGCCTCTCTTGTTGCGGAGCACGGGCTCCAGACGCGCAGGCTCAGTAGTTGTGGCGCACGGGCCTAGTCACTCCGCGGCATGTGGGATCCTCCCAGACCAGGGCTTGAACCTGTGTCCCCTGCATCGGCAGGCAGATTCTCAACCACTGCGCCACCAGGGAAGCCCCAGTCACACTTCTTACCCCTATTTCTAAACTGTATTTTATTTTCCCACTTACAACATTTCTGTAAGGTGGCATGGTAGAGAGGAATGGGTACTCAGGAGGCCTAGATCTTTCACTTACTAGCTTTGTGAATTAATTATACCTTAATTTCCATACCTGTCACCTGAAGAGATTGATATTTGGTAATTTCTTAAGACCTTTCCAGCTTTGACATTCCTTGGCTCTGCCTTACATTCCTTACAATGCCTTGACATTCCTTAGCTCTTTTCCTTTCAGTCAAGATTGATATTTTCATGAGATAATCATTTTACTATTACTTTTTGTAAATTACTTTGGTAAAATTTGTGTAAGTTCCTTCTTTTTGAAAAATATCTTCTAAGTAATAATTTTTGGGGTAAGAGCCAGATACGTTACTTTTCTTCCAAAATTAAGTTATGAAAGTAATAGAATACTATTATAGGCCTTTTTAAAAAACAGAAAAAAATACTCATCTTTCTACAAGCAGTTACTATTATCTACGTTATGACTTATTTCTTTTTCACTATCCATTCAGAATATTCTTGAAAAAACAGATAGTTGAAATAGCTACCCAAATAGGTAGAAAGAATCTGGTATTATGAGTTGTGTAAAAAATAGAATCTTTTCTTTATTATATGATTCGTTTAGGAATTGAGCACAGATTCTTTGTCCTTTCTAGTGTTTGGTAAGATACGTAAAGTCGTTTATTTAAATTTTAATCTTTAAGTAGGTGTAGACATCATGTCATATATATCATTGCTAACAAATATGTACTTTAATAAAAACACATCTGTTTTCATTAACAGAGAGTTCTTGAATTAGAAAGTTCTTTGGAAAAAAGCTTGCAAGAAAATAAAAATCAATCAGAAGATATAACTATTCAGTTGGAAGCTGAAAAAAATAAGCACAATAAAGAAATTACAGTCATGGTTGAAAAACACAAGACAGAATTGGAAAGTCTGCAGCATCAGCAGGATAACCTTTGGACTGAAAAACTCCAAGTCTTAAAGCAACAGCATCAGACCGAAATGGAAAAACTGAGAGAAAAGTGTGAACAAGAAAAAGTAACATTGTTGAATGACAGAGAGGTTCTCTTTCAGGCCCACATAGAAGAGATGAATGAAAAGACTTTAGAAAAGCTTGATGTGAAGCAAACAGAATTGGAATCACTATCGTCTGAACTGTCAGAAGTATTAAAAGCCCGTGACAAGCTAGAAGAAGAACTTTCTGTACTAAAGGATCAAGCAGATAGAGTGAAGCGGGAATTAGAGGCCAAGCTGGATGAACAGAAAAGTCATCACCAGCAACAGGTTGACAACATCATTAAAGAACAAGAGATGTCTATCCAGAGAACTGAGAAGGCATTAAAAGATGAAATTAACCAACTTGGGCTTCTTCTGAAGGAAAAGGACAAGCATTTAAAAGAGCATCAGGCTCATGTGGAGAATTTAGAGGCAGATATTAAAAGGTCTGAAGGGGAGCTCCAGCAGGCGTCTGCTAAGCTGGAGCTCTTTCAGTCACTGCAGAGCACCATGCGTGAGCAGGTAGAAACATATGAGGAGCAGTTGGCCCAGTTGCAGCAGAAGTTGTTGGATTCGGAAACAGAAAGAATTCTTCTTACCAAACAGGTAGCTGAAGTAGACATTCAAAAGAAAGATGTTTGTGCTGAGTTAGATGCTCACAAAATCAAGGTACAGGACTTAATGCAGCAACTTGAAAAACAGCATAGTGAAATGGAAGAAAAAGTAAAATCTTTAACCCAACACTATGAGTCCCAACTTAAAGATAATATAGAGCAGGAACAGACAAAGCAACTCTTAATGGAAAAGGAAAATGTAATTTTACAAATGAGAGAAGGACAGAGCAAAGAAATTGAAATACTCAAACAGAAATTATCAGCCAAGGAGGACAGTATTCGTGTTTTGCAAGAGGAGTATGAAACCAAATTTAAAAATCAGGAGAAAAAGATAGAAAAAATTAAGCAGAAAGCAAAGGAGATGCAAGAAACGTTAAAGAAGAAACTGTTGGATCAGGAAGCCAAACTTAAGAAAGAGCTCGAAAATACTGCTCTGGAGCTCAGTCAGAAAGAAAAACAGTTCAATGCGAAAATTTTGGAAATGGCACAGGCTAACTCAGCTGGAATCAATGATGCAGTGTCAAGATTGGAGACAAACCAAAAGGAGCAAATAGAAAGTCTTACTGAGGTGCACAGGAGAGAACTCAATGATGTCATAGCAGTCTGGGAGCAGAAACTTAACCAGCAAGCTGAAGAACTTCAGGAAAAACATGAAATCCAGTTACAGGAAAAAGAACAAGAGGTAGCAGAACTGAAGCAAAAGATCCTCATATTTGGGTGTGAAAAAGAAGAGATGAACAAGGAAATGGCATGGCTGAAGGAAGAGGGTGCTAAGCAGGATGCAGTGTTGAAGGAATTACAGGAACAGTTAAACCAGAAGGCTGCTCACATGGTTTCTGTCTCACAGAATGAAGCTAAACTGAAAGCTGAACTTGAAAAGCTGGAGGTTGACCTGAATCACTCTCTGAAGGAAAATACTTTTCTTCAAGAGCATGTAGTTGAACTGAAGATGCTGGCAGAAAAAGATAAGCTTAAGGTCTCTGAGTTGACTGAGAAGCTGAAAACCACAGATGAAGAATTCCAGAGTTTGAAATCTTCACATGACAGAAATAAGAAAAGCCTAGAAGACAAAAGCTTAGAATTCAAAAAACTGTCCGAGGAGCTAGCAGTTCAGCTGGACATTTACTCCAAGAAAACGGAAGCCTTATTACAAGCTAAAACAAGTGAGCTCATCAATATTAGTAGCAGTAAAATTAATGCCATTCTCTCTAGGGTCTCCCATTGTCAACACCACACAACTAAAGTTAAGGAGGCACTACTTAGTAAAACTTGCAAAGTTTCTGAATTAGAAGCACAACTGAGACAGCTAACAGAAGAGCAGTACACACTAAATAGTTCTTTACAACATGCTACACATCAGTTGGAAGAAAAAGAAAGTCAGATTAAGAGCATGAAGGCCAATATTGAAGGTCTTGTGACAGAAAAAGAAGCCTTACAGAAGGAAGGAGGAAATCAGCAACAGGCTGCCTCAGAAAAGGAGTCTTGCATCACTCAGTTGAAGAAGGAGTTATCAGAAAACATCAACGCTGTCACCTCGATGAAAGAAGAGCTTAAAGAAAAAAAAGCTGAGATCAGCAGTCTTAGTAAACAACTAACTGATATGAGCACTCAACTTCAGAATAGCATCAGCCTAACTGAAAAAGAAGCAGCCATTTCATTACTAAGTAAGCAACATGATGAAGCGCAACAGGAATTGCTGGATCAGGTGCGAGATTTATCTTTGAGAGTTGAAACTCTGAGTAAGGAGAAAACTTCTGCTCTTGAACAGGCCAACAAATTCTCAGAATGGAAGAAGAAAGCACAGTCAAGATTTACACAATATCAAAATACTAGTAAAGAATTGCAGATGCAGCTTGAGTTAAAAACAAAGGAAACCAGTGAAAAGGATGAGCAGATAACTTTACTGAAGGAGGACCTTGATCAGCAAAAGAAGAGATTTGAATATTTAAAGGGGGAAGTGGAAGATAAGAAGAGCAAGATGGAGGAAAAGGAACGTAATTTACAGACGGAGTTAAAAACTCAAACAGCAAGAATTGTGGAATTAGAGGAGCATGTTACTCAGAAAACAATTGAAACTGAGTCCTTAAATGAAGTTCTTAAAAATTACAATCAACAAAAGGATATCGAACGGAAAGAAATGATTCAGAAACTTCACCACATTCAAGAGTTAGGAGAAGAAAAGGACAACAGGGTTAAAGAGGCTGAAGAAAAAGTCTTAAGCCTTGAAAAGCAAGCATCTTCCATGAAATCTGAACTTGAATCTATGAAGAAAGAATTGGAACATGTGAATTCAATTGCGAAAAGCAAAGAAGAGGAGTTAAAGGCATTGGAAGATAGACTTGAGCTAGAAAGTGCTGCAAAATTAGGGGAACTGAAGAAAAAAGCTGAACAAAAAATTGCTGCCATCAAGAAGCAGTTGTTATCTCAAATGGAAGAGAAAGAACAGCAGTATAGAAGAGACAGAGAAAGCCATCTGAGTGAGCTAAATACAAAATTGCAGGAAAGAGAGAAGGAAATTCACGTCTTGGAAGAAAAACTTAAGTCGGTGGGAAGTTCACCACAATCAGAAACATCAGTTGCACCCAGATCGGCAGAAAATGAAGCAGCATGTACTGAGCAAGAAGAAGCAGATTCCCAAGGCTGTGTGCAGAAGGCATGTGAAGAAAAAATCCGTGTTTTACAAAGAAATTTAATTGAAAAGGAAAAGCTATTGCAGAGGCTAGAGCAGGAAAAAGAAGACACAATTTCTTCTCATTCTGAAATGCAGTGCAAATACCAGGAGCTCTTAATAAAGACAGAACAGGCTGAAGCAAAGCAACATGAGGATCAAGTGATGATAAAGCATCTTCAAGAAGAACTTGAAGAAAAAAACAAATACTCCTTGTTAGTATCCCATCATGTGGGAGAAGAGGGAGGTAAAAATAACATAGGGGCAAAGCAGAACTTGGAGAATGTGGTTGATGGTGTCCAGAAAGCCCTCCAGGAGAAGGACTTGACCTGTCAGATCTTGGAGCAAAAGATAAAAGAGCTGGATTCCTGCTTATTGAGAGAGAGGGAAGGACATAGAGTTGAAATTGAAGCATTGACCTCAAAACTTGAAAGATTACAGGCTCTACAACAACAGATGGATGGAAAAAGTAAACCCATGGAAGTTTTGGAAGAAAGTGCTGAAGAAAAGTCCAAATCTCCTGTGGTCCAACCCAGCTTGCTTCGTAACATGGAGGCTGAGCACAATGACCTGGAGTTTCAATTGGCAGGGGCGGAGCAGGAGCAGCAGAAGCTGAGCCAGGAGGTGGTTAAGCTGCAGAAAGATCTTCGAATGTTGCGGAAGGAACATCAGCAAGAACTGGATATAATAAAGAAAGAGTATGAACAAGAAATGGAAGAGAAAATCAAGTAAGTTTTTTTCAGTATGAATATTTTTAAGGCAGTCCTCCTTAATGAAATCTCTCTTTTTTGTGTCTAATACAGTTAAGTTTCACAACCTAAATTTGTTAGTATCGAACATAAATATAATGTTAAATACCGAAGAGAAATAAAAACAATTTAAGGAAAGAGGCAGTGTTATTCATCAGTTTAAGGGGAAAAAAACCTTTTCTTGCCTATGAGATCATGGTTATTAGGTACATATCCCAGTAATTATTTTTAAAATTATTTTTATATTGTTATTATATAACATAGATGTGTATGGTGAAAAATTTTAAGTCGAAAGTAAAAATTCTCAAATCCTCAGGACCATTCCCTACCTACAGTTAATCATAATTTACTTACCCTTCCAGAAGTTTTCTGTGCCTGGAGACACGCACACGCACATGCATGTGGATGCACACTCCCTTAAAAATGGTTGATATTGGTGAGGTCATACTATATACACTGTCGTGAAGACCAGGTAACTCTTTGCAGCTTGTTTTTTGTATGACAGCAGTTAGCTCTTCCTATTTTTGGTACTCAGACAGGAGCAGGAAGATCTTGAGTTGAAGCACAATTCCACACTAAAACATCTGATGAGGGAGTTTCATACACAGCTGGCACAAAAGGAACAGGAGCTGGAAATGACCATAAAAGAGACCATTGGTAAGTAAACTTTTAAATTCAATAAAAAAACAAATCAGAATCAGCAGAGACTATTTATAATTTAAGCTTATTCTTTTCACACTGTGCTAAGTGCTTAAAGTAATTATAAACTGGAGAAAAAAATGATTCTTGCCCAAGAAAGTTCTCTGATGGGAAACTGTGCTGCCTGAAAGTGGCTTGCCTGTCAGAGGGGAGGAGCAGGTGGAAGAACCTGAAAGCATTACCTGATTAATTACCTAATGAAGACACTTCTGCTCCGTGAGAAGGGTACATTTGGTCAATTTGGTCAATTGATTTTAATCAAATTTAATTTGGAACAAGGGTTCTTACAGAAATTGGGATACAGATATTAATTCTTAACCTAATGTGTTTTCTTGTATGTGTCCATTTTTTATTTATTAGATAAAGCCCAGGAAGTGGAGGCTGAACTTTTGGAAAGCCATCAGGAGGAGACAAATCAGTTATATAAGAAAATTGTAGAGAAAGAAGATGATCTAAAAAGAACAGCCAAAAGATACGAAGAAATCCTTGATGTACCTTATTTTCTCTCTCTTGAAATTTAGCTGTAATAGATTTCATGGTAGTGCTAAAGAAGATTGGCTGTCAGATTTCCTGTTTTTTCTAGTGTAGAGGGTTTTTTTTGGGGGGGGGGGTTCAATATTATTCAAATTAGTATTTCTCTACTGTTTGCAGATTTATAAGGAGCCTAATTGATTTCTGCTAGGATTGTAGTTTTCTGATCAGTTTCTGCTAACCAGGCATATAGGCCACTTGAAGCAACAGTGAGTTAGTAAGGGGAAGAATGGATTCTCTTCTATGTCTTTCTCCTAAATTCAGACCAAATTGTGAGAGCACCAGACTAAGAATTGAGAGCTTGTGCTTGGGACAGGTAGTGTGTGTATGAGCTTTAGCTGGGAACTTTCCAGGAGGGCCAGTTAACTTTATTTCATCCCTACCCAATTTGCATAGGTTTTGTTGCTCTCAAGGGAGAAAAAAAGATAGGAAAAAAAAAAAAAAAAAAGGAATACATCAGCCAAATCTTTTATATGTAGTTTGGAAGCTAAGTTCAATGTACTTATTCTTCTAGTGGTAGATTAGTATTGTCATTTTTGTGTATGAAGATAAGCCATGAATGCTAGTGAGTATTTGGACTGCAGAACATTTTTTAATGTAAAGCAGTGTAAATTATTCTTTGCTGGATTGCAGATTCTTTTTTTTTTTAATATATAATATAATATTTATTTATTTATTTTTGGCTGCGTTGGGTCTTCATTGCTGCGCGCAGGCTTTCTCTAGTTGCGGCGAGCAAGGGCTACTTTTCGTTGCGGTGTGCAGGCTTCTCATTGCGGTGGCTTCTCTTGTTGCGGAGCACGGGCTCTAGGCACTCGGGCTTCAGTAGTTGTAGCACGTGGGCTTCAGTAGTTGTGGCGCATGGGCTTAGTTGCTCCGCAGCATGTGGGATCCTCCCAGACCAGGGCTTGAACCCGTGTCCCCTGCATTGGCAGGCGGGTTCTTAACCACTGTGCCACCAGGGAAGCCCTGCAGATTCTTTAGTTACTGCAAGCCTTATTTCACTATGTGCTAAAAACCATTTGATGGTTAGGAATGTATAAATTAGAGAATCATGCCTCAGCTGACTATGGCAGCAGTAGACGTCTGAGCCAGGAACAGATTCTAGTAGTAATTATTTTATTTTATTTTATTTTATTTTATTTTATTTTTTTATTTTTATTTTTTTTTTCCTAATTTTATTTATTTATTTATTTATGGCTGTATTGGGTCTTCGTTTCTGTGTGAGGGCTTTCTCTAGTTGCGGCAAGTGGGGGCCACTCCTCATCGCGGTGCGCGGGCCTCTCACTACCACGGTCTTTCTTGTTGCGGAGCACAGGCTCCAGACGCGCAGGCTCAGCAATTGTGGCTCACGGGCCCAGTCGCTCCATGGCATGTGGGATCTTCCCAGACCAGGGCTCGAACCCGTGTCCCCTGCATTGGCAGGCAGATTCTAAACCACTGCGCTACCAGGGAAGCCCCTATTTTATTTTTTTAAGTTTTATTTATTTATTTATTTTTGGCTGCGTTGGGTCTTCGTTGCTGTGTGTGGACTTCCTCTAGTTGCGGCGAGCAGGGGCTACTCTTTGTTGCGGTGCGTGGGCTACTCTTCATTGCGGTGCGTGGGCTTCTCATTGCGGTGGCTTCTCTTGTGGCAGAGCACAGGATCTAGGTGCGGGGACTTCAGTAGTTGTGGCACATGGGCTCAGTAGTTGTGGCTCGCGGGCTCTAGAGCGCAGGCTCAGTAGTTGTGGCACACAGATTTAGTTGCTCCGTGGCATGTGGGATCTTCCTGGACCAGGGCTTGAACCCATGTCCCCTGCATTGGCAGGCGGATTCTTAACCATTGCACCATCAGGGAAGTCCCAATTATTGTAAATATATTTGAAAAAGCTGAAATTACCTGATACATAAATCTAAATGTTACCTTCGTGTAATTTTTGAGCTTTAGACCTCACTGTGAAGGAAAATTTGAACGATTTCACATTTTCCTATACTTCCCTAGAGTATATTATGCGAAGCTTTAAAAAAATACTGTTGTTTCTTGAATGCTTAGAGAATGTTGGGATTGGAAGATACATTACAGCTAGTTTAGGTTCATCTTCTATTTTTGTGTTTTTTGTGTGTGGCAGAAGCAGGAGAGTGAGTTCAGCATAGTCAAATGATCTCCCTAAAACTACATATGGCGAGTGGTAGAGCACTGATTCTTCATTAGCTTCATATATTTTATAAAGGCTTCTCCCTAAGGAAAGAACTTGGATAGTTAAGTCAGGGAGCTTCGTTCACAGGGGATAAACTGTGTCACGGCTGTAGTGTTCCCTTTTGTGAACTACTTCTGTCTCTGAATGTGTGTATATGGGGGTGTGGAGGTAGTACACAGTACACTTTCCAAGGTCACAACAAGCCTCTGTAGGTGGAGGGGTGAGTGAACAGGGAGACAGGTAGCAGTTAATCTCTGGTATGGTTCCTCCTGGAAGATCTGCTGTTTATTAGAAAATAAATGGTCCTCCCAGCTTCAGGCTTGGAGTAAGTAGAGCAAGTGGGCAGGAAGTGGAGGGTGGGCCAGAGGACTCAGGTGGACTCTTCCCCAGGCCCCTTCCTGCCCCTTAGACCAGCACTGTCCATTAGAAATACAATGTAAGCCACAAACGGGATTTTAAATTTTCTGGTATCCACATTAAAAAAAAAAAAAAAAAAAGAATCAGCTGACTTCAATTTTGATAATAATGTTAGCTGACCCGTTATATCCAAGACATTATCATTGCAAGATGTAGTCAATATAAAAATGATATATGTATTAATTCTCTGAGATTCAGTGTGCTTCTACGTTGGCAGCCTGTCTCAGTTTGGATTAGTCACATTTCAAGTGCTTATAGCCAGAGTACAGGGTGGCCAGTGATTAAATCAGCAGTCCCCATCCAAACACCCCAAATATATATTCTGTCTTGAAGAGTTTTTTTAAAACAGCATATATTGCTAAAAGCGATATTACCAATTCTAGGTAAACACCATATTGCTTTGATTCTGAGACATATTCTTTTACCATTCTCCCATTTAAAATTTTCCAGATTTGGAGTTTTATATGGATTTGTATGTATTATGTAGTACTTTTTTTTCCCTCTGAAAAAGCTGTTATCAGATTGATGATTTGTCTTAATGATGACATTGTAGAATGCTATGTTTTTCTCATCCATTAAAATAATTCCATGATTTGTTAATAGCAAAGTGGAGCACAGAGACATTTTCATTTTCTTGCTTTCACTGTCTTAGCTCACATTCTTACCGTTGCTTGGAGGAAACTGAGAACTTTGTCATCCTCGATTCATGCCTCCCGTCTTCCTCAGCCCCTCACACATCCACATCCACACACTTTTTAGGACATGAAATCTGCTTATCTTCCCTGATTTCCTAGGCAGAGAAATCACCTTTCTCCCTTTAATTGTGGATCTCCAGCACATTCTCCAACATGTAACAGACTCTCAGCTGTACTGTTTCATTGACTCCCATTGCCCGCTCCTCTCCTCTTAACTCCACCGCTTCTGCCATGGTCTAGGCTGCCGTATTCCATTTGGTCTGGCCTACTGTATTAATTTCCTGCCTGGTCTCCTTGCTCTTGTTTTTTTTCCCTGTAAAGTATTCGTCTCTTCCTGTCAGAGTTATTGTCTATCTGGAAACAAAAGTGGGATCATATCCCTTCTCCTGAACACCTGCAGTGGCTTCCCTTGTCCCAGTGCCCCCATCCTCCGGGTCATTCTGTGGTCTAGCTGAGCTCAGCTTTAGCTCCTTCTTCCCTGTATTTCACCTCTGCTTACGCTTTTCCTGGTGCTTCAAGAGTACATTCTCACACTTCATGAGTTACTGCAGCTGTTGTCATCTCTTTTGGCAGTTTTCTTTAAAAGTTTTAAATTTATCTTGTATTCAGAAAAAAAAATTTGAATCAAATAAAAAAAAAAAGTATACTTGGAGAATGGTCTATCATGAGAATTGCATCCAAACTTTTCTCTGTATTCTACACCCTGTTCCCCTTCTCCCTCCACAGGTAACCATTCGTTTCTTATGTAATAATATTCCCGTGTTTCCTTATGCAAACAGAAACAAAAATGAAATATATTCTTGTTTTTTCCCTGTCCTACCCCAGAGTTAGCTTTTTGAATATGCTTTTCTGCATCATATTGTTTTCACTTAGTTTTTTTGAAACCCCTGAAAATAGAATTAATTGCACCTGTCTTCCTTTGGTACTTTATTACTTCACTTACGACATGTTACTTTTGTCATACATACATATGTGTGTAGGAATGTATTAATGTGTCTGTCCTCTCCTCTAGACTATTAGCATCTTGTAGGCAGGGATCTTGCTGTTCATCTCTAGTCTTGAGGACCTAGCCAAATGCTTGGCACACACTAGACACTTGGTAAATTTGAAGGAAGTGACACCTGGTAGGGCAAAGGGAGCATTCATTCGGGGAGAGGGGCTGGTGACATCTGAAAGGAGTTGAGTCTCACAAGTAAGGGAGCTGACTGCCTTCGTCCCAACCTCAGAGCAGTCTCACTGGGAGGGAGTAGCTCCTACAGCTACATTAGATACAAAACTGGTTTCTTTTTGACATTTACTGTATTTTAGTGATTTGGTTTTGGCATAATAGTCTTTAAAACATAACTTTCATGTATGTGCATAAATATTCAATTTAGTTTTTCTTATTGTTTTTACTTCAGAGCAAGCAGTATTGCTTTCTTTCCCCCTTCAAGAAGACAGAAAGCTTTTACAAAGGAAATTATAGAACTGTTTCTTAAATTAGAAACAACGCATCAAGGATTCTTTTCCAATTCTTAGAGGGCTTGCTTTCTATTGGTATCTCCCAGCTGTCAAAGGCAATGTCAGACATAGCTGATTGTCATATCAGAATCTGGACCTAACTGAATAAGTAGCTGTAAGAGGTGATCCTTTCAAACAAGGCTAGACCACATTGACACAGACATCCACACAGGATATGTGATGGTAGAATAAAAACAGTAAGTAAACCAGGATTGCAGGCAGTTACAGATTTACAGTAGTTTCTGATCAGTGGTGTTTTAGGGGGTGGAGGCTGGGTTAGAGTGCCTTAGTGGGCAGATGTTGAAGGAGGCTATTTACAAGAGACTTTGCTTATGTTGAGAGAAGGGGTTCGTTCTTTTTTAGTTGGTCTAAGTTTCATGACAAGTGGTATTTAAAGTTAGATTTTCGAGGTGTCTTATGGTTTTTTGCTTTATTTTGTGCCTTGGGGCCTCTTTTTGTTTTTGAGAATGATGTTTCTTGGTTCTGGCAAGTCAGCATCTGTTAAATCAGATAGCTGCTTGTGGCTGTTTTCCTGTTTAGTCTCTTACTTAGCAGACACTTGTCCTGTCTTCATTACTCAAATCTGATCAATATTCCAATGTCAAATGTTCTTTTAGCACAAAGGTTATTGCAAGATTTATAAGAGCAAGGAGAGGTCTGGACTGCTTTGTACAACAAATGATGGCAATTATCAAGACAAATGAAAAAATTTAAGGGTGGGCAACAGCCTTTTACCAGGGCAGTCAGAACAGAAGAGAGAATGATTTGTATGCCAAATTTTATAAAAAGGATTTTTGAACCAGTAAGTCATGTATTACTTTTGCAGCCTTGTCTGTTTTCTGCAAAGTTCAGGGCAAATGGATACGTTACGTTAGTTACCAATACATTGGACAGTAATTTTTTTTCAAAAATGGATTTTAGTTGAACATTTTACTCCAAAGAACCACTGGTATGGTTTGCAGGCAGATGTGAAGGGGACGTACAGGTTTGCTAACTAGGACAAAGAACTATCTTGATTTGTGCAGCCCTTCCCAAGGGGCTGAGAAAAAACCTCCACAACTTCTTGTGATCAGTTAAGTTGCCAGCTGGTTGAGCAGTGCTTTGCATAAAAGTAGTTTATATTGGGTATTTTCTGGAAATCAAATCCTAGTGTAGAAAAGGCCAAAGTCTTAAAACAGAGATTCTGTTTTACAGTTTTGTCACAACGCTGTTATACACCTAAGTGTTGCTTAAACCTTGGAACCCTAGTTTAAGGGGAAAGAAACAGCTTGATGAGCTTTATGGGGTGGGGGCAGGAGGACTGAGGGTGGGAAAAGTCATCCTAGGAAGAGTGAACAGCTTTAAAAAGGACTTGGAGTTAAAAGTGGGGCATGGGGGCTTCCCTGGTGGCGCAGTGGTTGAGAATCTGCCTGCCAATGCAGGGGACACGGGTTCGAGCCCTGGTCTGGGAAGATCCCACATGCCGCACAGCAATTGGGCCTGTGAGCCACAATTACTGAGCCTGCGCGTCTGGAGCCTGTGCTCCGCAACAAGAGAGGCCGCGATAGTGAGAGACCCGCGCACCGCAATGAAGAGTGGCCCCCGCTTGCCACAACTAGAGAAAGTCCTCGCAGAGAAACGAAGACCCAACACAGCCATAAATAAAAAATAAATAAATTAAAAAAAAAAAAAAAAGTGGGGCATGAAGGAAGGTGTTTAGAGCACAGTAATGAATTACAGTAAAAACAGTGGTTTGTGTTTCCAAAAATGTGTAGGTGTTGGTTTCTCCTACAAAGGTAGTTTTCTCTAGATCATGTTGCCTCTTTACTGCATACTTTTTGATATGTTTGTTAATATTTTTTTTATTCTAAAGGCTCGTGAAGAAGAAATGACTGCAAAAGTAATAGATCTACAGACTCAACTTGAGGAGCTGCAGAAGAAATACCAGCAAAGACTAGAGCAGGAGGAGAACCCTGGCAATGATAACGTGAGGGGAACTGGACTTGGCTCCATACGTTCCTTGAAAACATTGTCGTTTTCATTGGCTCGCCTACTAACATGCCTATCTACCTCATCTAATCCTAACAAAAGCCTTTCAAGAGGGAGATTCCTGCCTCTCTTTTATAGACAGTGAAACTGAGGTTCAAAGAAGTTAAATAAAATGTTGAAGCTCACACAATAAATATTCTATTGGGAATATAAACCCAATCTTCCAGACTTCAGAGCCTAGGGCGTTTCTGT
The DNA here is from genome assembly GCF_009873245.2 of Balaenoptera musculus. Taxonomy (NCBI): domain Eukaryota; kingdom Metazoa; phylum Chordata; class Mammalia; order Artiodactyla; family Balaenopteridae; genus Balaenoptera; species Balaenoptera musculus. The sequence goes on from NC_045795.1 coordinate 55,614,758, forward strand.
GATACCAGTGCTTCTCAGTCTTTCCCGTGGAAAGAACAGCAGAGGAGAGTTAACCTCATAGCCCTGGGGCAGAGCCAAAAATGGTCCATAGAAAGTATGATAATTTTAGATTTTTATATTTTGAGCTAAGAATTCATATAAATTTTACATTCTCTATAACAGCAGTCCCCAACCTTTTTGGCACCAGGGACTGGTTTTGTGGAAGACAATTTTTCCGTGGGGTGGGGGTGGGGTGGGGGGAGGATGGTTCAGGCGGTAATGTGAGCGATGGGGAGCAGCAGATGAAGCTTTGCTTGCTCACCTCCTGCTGTGAGGCCTGGTTCCTAAGAGGCCGTGGACGGGTCAACGGCCCGGGGGTTGGGGACCCCTGCTTTATAATATATCTTTATTTGTAGTCACATAAAAATGTTTTTAGTTGTATACCTTTGAGAAAAACAATGTCTGCTTTTCTCCTTGGTTAACAGACCAGTTGTAGATGCAATGGGCTTATTTTGGAAAATTGCACTGAATTCAAAGGAATCTGGAACTCCATATCCAGGCTTTTTTTTTTCTTTCTTTCTTTTTTTAATAATCCCAATCTTTAAGTAAAAATGATGCTATGAAAGGCCATGTTTACCTTGTGGCTTCCTGTCCTGCTGTGCACCCCAACAAGTGCACACCCGCAGGGCTTGTGGGCCCCCATTCAAGAATCCGGGCAGTGTACTGTTGTACGTCTAAAATGTTCTCACTCATTCCAGTATGGTCTTCATAGCTCTGTCATGAGGGTCTTGGGAAAGGTGGACACATTCATGGCTTCATCCTTTAGTTATAGAGGATTCATTAGAGAAGTCAGTGACCAGATAGCAATTTTCTAGACAACCAATTACATGGATCACTTTTCCAAAATGGAGAGAAGAGGACTTTATAAAAGGCTTTGCTATGCTGTGCTGCTTGGTACATATATCTTGATTATTAGCAATGAGCAAAGCTGGGTAGACTCTCTCTTTCTTTACTAGCTACTAAGTTAGTTCTATTGTTTTAGTTTTTTTTTTTTTTTGCCATTTGGTCACAATATGAATATACTTGGTGCTATTAAATGTTGCTTCCTATGAGCCAAATAAGTGTATTCTACTCTGTAACATGTTCTTTTCCTTAGTATCAAATTAAGTATTAATGTTGCATAAAGTGGCACTGAGGCCTGTGTCAAGATGCCATAGAGTATTGAAACATTATGAAATTAATATTCAGGAGGTCTTTTGAGTCCTTTACCTTGTAGCATAAGAAAGGAGAAACTATCCTTAACTTTTATTTCTACTCTAAAAAATATTTTTCTATTTTATTCTTTATGAATTTTTATTCTTTTCCTTTTTGAGCATCTTTTGGTGCTTCTGGGATATCTTGAACTACATGTCAGTGTTGAGTTCAATGAAGAATAATTTGTGATTATTGTGTAGAGTGGATTCCCAGAAATGGTCCTTTAGAATTTTCCCTAAAGGGCCCATATGCTATAAATAGATGTTAATATGTTTAATTTTTTGAAATTGCACAAATAATAGATGAATATATTCTTGTTAAAAAAAAAGAAAGTCAGATAATACAGAAGTATATAGATAAACCCTTCCTGGTGGGTACCTCCTTTTCCCAAGTGGTAATCATTGTTAGGAGTTTGGTGGGTGACCTTCCAGTCATTTTTCTTTGTGTTTACCTATCTTTATGTATATTTACATTTTAATAGTTTGTATAGCAACATAGACCAGGTTTAAAAGCAAATATTTAAAGTTGTCTCATCTCAAATCTAACCACTCTCTTAAGACTGTAACACTAAATTTTTGTTTCCTTGTAATTTCATATTGCTCTATTTTATTATTTCTTGTAGATTTTATTATATGCACTAATTTTTTTTTTCTTTTCCATTTTTAGGTAACAATTATGGAGCTACAGGTAAGACTAGTTTTTCACTGAATTTGAGTGAAGGTAGTCCATTTTCAGGAGCATTCTGTACTTTAAGGTTAAAACATAAAGAGACTTGTTCTCAGGAAAAATTTACCAAGCAGTATAGAAATGTGTCCAGGCAATGATGAAACCCATATGCATCTCAGATCTGACTTCTTGTTCTTTCAGACACAACTAGCACAGAAGACTACTCTAATCAGTGATTCAAAGTTGAAAGAGCAAGAGTTCAGAGAACAGGTACAGGTCTAATTGGTGCCTTTTATTTTGAGATGACTTCCTTGATTTCTGTTCGTATGTTCTTGGAACTCATTTAGCTAGTTTTTAAAAAAGAATGGATTTAATACTCATTTATTAATTGACTTTGCAATCTTGTCTTACACAGGAAATTTTATTCCCAAACCTGAAGGTGCTAGAACATATCTTTATAAATTTGTGATCACGTATATTTAAACAACATTTGCATTCCTATTATCTAGTTCCAGAACATTCCATCACCCCCAAAAGGAAACCCCATACCCATTAAGCCGTCACTCCCTACTACCTCCTCCCCCTAGCCTCTCACAACCACAAATCTGCTTTTTGTGTCTGTGGATTTACCTATTCTGAGTATTTTATATAAATAGAAATAATACATGAGCTTTTTAATCTGACTTCTTTCACTTAGCATGATGTTTTTAAGGTTCATCCATGTTGCAGCATATATCAGTACTTCACTCCTTTTTATGGCAGATTAATATTTCATTGTATAGATATACCACATTTTGTTAACTCATTCATCAGTTGATGCATGTTTGGGTTGTTTCTACCTTCTGCCTATTGTGAATAGTGCTGCTAGGAACATTGTTTACAAGTTTTTGTTTGAATACCTGTTTCCTTCTTTGGGTTATGTACTCAGGAGTGGGATTGCTAGATCATATGGTAATTATATGTTTAGCTCTTTGAAGACCCATCAAACGGTTTTACATTGTGGACACCATTTTACATTCTGACCACAATGTATAAGAATTTCAACTTCTCCACATCTTCCCCAGCAAGTGTTTTGATTATAACTATCCTAGTTGGTATGAAGTGATATCTCATTATGGTTGTAATTTGTACTTCCTTAGTGACTAATGATGTTGAGCATCTTATTATTTGTATATCTTCTTTGGAGCAATGTCCTTTGCTCATTTTTAAGTTGGGTCATTTGTTTTTTGTTGTTGTTGAATTATAAATGTACTTTATATATTCTGGATATAAGTCCCTCATTAGATATATGATTTGCAAATATTTTCTCCCATTCTGTGGGTTGTCTTTTCACTTTCTTGATAATGTCCTTTGAGGCACAAACATTTTATATGTTTTTTCTTTCGTTGTCTCTGCTTTTGGTATCATATCTAAGAAACCATATGTATTAATTTTTTTTTTTTTGCCTATATCCTGTATTCAGCGTTAAGAAAATCTAGTGGCTACAGCAGTCTTTTTTTTTACATATGATTTCCATATGAATCTTATGATATGATTGGAATATTTGTTATTTTTAGATTCACAATTTAGAAGATCGTTTGAAGGAATATGAAAAGAACGTATATGCAACAACTGTGGGGACACCTTACAAAGGTAGGAGTGATCTCTCATCATGTTATCTATGGTTATCTTGTATTGGTGGACTTCTGGATGATTTTCATTTTTGTCTTTGCTAATCTCATGCTTTACAAGGAATATATTTTACCTTTGTAATTCACCAGTAACAACTAGTTTTATGGAAAGAATGGTAGTAATCTAAAACAAAATTAATGTGTATTTATTGTTAAAAAAGAAAATGCTGCCATGTTTAAGTGAAACTGCAAGTTCCTACTTCATTGTCCACTCTCCAGCTGAACCTAGTTTACAATTTACATATATTTTTCCAGACTCTTCTGTGTGTATCCAGACATTTATGTAATCCACTACACGTACCCATACAAACTCAGAGTTACATATTTTAGATGCTTCTGTTTTTTACTTTTACAATAATGCTGTAATTGCTATTTTTTAACCAGGATTTAAGGAGAAAATAATTCATAAAGATATTTATTTCAAGGTGGCGAAGGATGATTTGGAAGTATTACTCTGTTGACTTAAGTTACGTATGCCACTTACAAAGGATTCTAAAGATGAGCTTAAGTCTTTATGTAGTTGTTCCCTTGAAATAGTCATGACTTCGAATAATCTCTGAATAATCTAACAATTTCCCATTCTCAGTTTCACTGCCTCACTGCATTAAGAATAGTTTTATTTTGCTAAATGTTTTGTAAACTTTTCTGCTTTTTCATGGAAGGCACTGGGGCATGAACCTAAGCCATTTCACATTCTTTTGTGTTTTTGAAAGCTCTTATTGTTGTGAAATAACATAAGATATTATACAGTTTTTAATTAAACAAGGACTTTCTTTAGATTCCTTCCAAAACACACTTCAAAAAGAAGAGAAAACCAACTTGGAAGTTTCCTATGGCTCATTGCAGGGAAAATTCCTGCTACAAAGACTGTTTGCCATAGCTAAGTCAACATATGTGATTCTTAGCATAGAACTGCTAAATCAGTGCCCAGCAGTGCATAGGGAATAGTATTGATTCTTTTTTTAGTTTTTATTTTTTAGTTTCAACTTAAGAATTCATACTTAATTTTCCTTTTTTCTCAGTTTTAAATTGTAAAATGAACACATATGTACAGTTTTTTAAATAACTGACACATATATAATACTAAGTGTCAGGCACTGTTATAAGACACATTTTGTCTATCAACTCATCTAATCCTGTCAACAATCCAAGCAGTCTGTTTGAATTTGCACATTAATCTCTTTGCTATGCTTTTAGATGTTTCTTGGTGCAGAAGGCTTTTCAGATTACCTAGTGTGCCATACTTCTGGAAGTGGATGCAAGTATAGACTTCACATAATGCATAATTATGAATTCATTCAAATTAAAGTTTGTCACAGTGTGACTTCATATACCTGAACTGTATTTTTTCTCTATTTTTAGATTGAAATGGAGCTTGATTAATAGATGAACTGTAAATTTTATGACAGTCTTTTTTTTTTTTTTTTTTTTATGACAGTCTTTTTAAGATGTTGAATCAAAGTATTTGAAAACCACTATATTGGCATTATTATTTCATGCATTTTCAAGTTATTTTATCTACCTTGTGTTTCAGAACTGTTTAGAAAACTTGATCTAAACTTCAGTGCTTTCAGGTTTGGAATACTAGAAAATCTAGAATACTATTCTGAGTTACTAAACTCTTAAAATAAAAATGATTGTTCATTTTAGTCATTGCAGGATATCTGAAGCCAACCACATAATATTTAGGAAAGAAATAACAGTTCTGAGGAATCATTGTATTCCCTAGGTCTAGTCTTTTTAAATTGCCATGCCAGAAAGATGAAGAAGAAGAAGTTTGAGGATGGGGGGAATGTGAGAAATAAAATTGCTATAATAATTCTTGTTTTCTCTTCCAAGGGAAAAATACCAATTGGAATGCTTAGTGTATATGTAATGTAATGCAGTACAATACATACAATATAATACAATTAATACAAGATTGATGCCTCTCTCTTTGTTCCTTTGATTGTCTTTTAGTTTGTCTTTTTCTAAGTAATAAGTAGCTTATCTGGTTTTGTCTTTACAGTTTGATCTGTTTTTTTTATTGACAGGTGGCAATTTGTACCATACTGATGTCTCGCTCTTTGGAGAACCTACCGAGTTTGAGTATTTGCGAAAAGTGCTTTTTGAGTATATGATGGGTCGTGAGACTAAGGTATAAATCATGTCTGGTGATTTGGCATGTGGTTTAATTTAAAAGGAAATATGTCCCATTTTTAATACACATATTGATGTTGTATGTTTACTATTAGCAGACCATACATGCTGATAGTAGGCAATAGGTAATTGTGTTATTGCTCTTTGTGTGCAAAAGTGAATTGGCAGATCTTGCTTACATTTGTTACATTTATAAAATATTAATTTAGAAAATACTGGTGGATGATGCTAAAAAATAAAAATCAAAATTTCATTAACTTAATACTTTGTGAAGCATGTGCCTATTTTTTTGACTTCAAATCCTAAAGGTAAGAGAATAGATGGAGACTATTTCATGGAAACTTGAGGATAGCGTGGCTATGGTCCTAATTAAGAATGACTATGTAGGGATATTTAGAAATATTTTACTTTAGTCACTGTAAGAAAGTTACTCTTGCACATATGGAATATTGACCGTTTAAAAATAACCACAAAAAAAAAAAAAACAAAACCGTACTGTGTAAGTAATAATGCTTGGTTAATTTGTTTTCTAGAATGTTAAATTTATTATAAGGTCCTTGAGTATAGAGTCTTGTCTTACTGTTATTTGTATCCCCAGCAGTGTTTTTAAAAGAGCCTTGTACCAGACATTTTGTAAATATATCTTTAATTGAATTGATTGCATTTAGGGAAATTCATGAGCCTTTTCTCAAAGTTTTTCATTTGAAGCAATTTCTGTTTCTGATATTGTTTCAACTTTTTACCTTCATGAACTTTTACATTGTCCTTATATGTTGGCTGAGAATGGGATAATGAGTTTTCTAAGAAATTATCAGTGTTTTAATTTATGGGTCTGTGGGGGTTACTGAGTGCTAATAAGCCAGTTCAGGGATTGATTTGGTAAATATATTTAAGACCTAAAAATTAGGACATAAGAAAATCTCTTAAGAATGTTATGGGGACTTCCCTGGTGGCGCAGTGGTTAAGAATCCGCCTGCCAATGCAAGGGACACGGGTTCGAGCCCTGGTCCGGGAAGATCCCACATGCTGCGGAGCAACTAAGCCCGTGTGCCACAACTACTGAGCCTGCATTCTAGAGCCCACGAGCAACAACTGCTGAGCCCACGTGCCCCAACTACCGAAGCCCACGCGCCTAGAGCCCATGCTCCGCAACAAGAGAAGCCACCATAGTGAGAAGCCCGCGCACCGCAACGAAGAGTAGTCCCTACTTGCCGCAACTAGAGAAAAGCCCGCACGCAGCAACGAAGACCCAACACAGCCAAATAAATAAATAAAATTTATTTAAAAAAAAAAAAAAAGATGTTATGAATCGTAGATTCAGCTAAACACCAGGAGCTATAAGGCTAGAAGTCGTTTGAATCCTTGACACTATAGAAGTCTAATTTCACTGTATCAGATAGTTCAAATTAAAGTAATATCTAGTGTGATCCTGAACATGAATCATAGGTGGGATATATATATATATTTTTTTAAAGTGTATGTCTGTATTATTTTAAATTTTTATTTATTTATTTATTTATTTTTGGCTGTGTTGGGTCTTTGTTTCTGTGCAAGGGCTTTCTCTAGTTACGGCAAGTGGGGGCCACTCTTCATCGCAGTGCGCGGGCCTCTCACTATCGCGGCCTCTCTTGTTGCGGAGCACAGGCTCCAGTCGCGCAGGCTCAGTAGTTGTGGCTCACGGGCCTAGTTGCTCCGCGGCATGTGGGATCCTCCCAGACCAGGGCTCGAACCTGTGTCCCCTGCATTGGCAGGCAGATTCTCAACCACTGCGCCACCAGGGAAGCCCGGCGGGATATATTAATTCACGGTAATTCAGTACCTTTTTTTGTTAAGGACTTTTTTTTTTTTTTAATTCAGAGGATAGCTAAAACTCATTTTCTCCTTATCTTTAAAAAACAAAGCCAATGAAATGTAACTTTCTCTTACTATGCCCTGATTGGATAGCAGCCTGTATTTGAGGTGGGGTAGATAGTTTAAAGTTACCTTGTTATTGCAGGGAAGGGGGAAAGGCATTTCTTTACGAAAAATAGCCTCTCAGGAACTTCAACTACTCTGGTTTATTCGTTGAGTCTAAGGCTATCATCCCAGAGTTGTTGCTAAATAAATTATTTAGTCTTTTCTCAATCTGCAAAATGAAGAGAGTGTGACTGCCTCAGCCTGTGTCTTCTGGATGTTGTGAGCCTGTGTGGGGTGAGATCCCTACAGAGTTTGAGTCCTGGAGAAAGGCCCAGCCCAGCATGAGATACGTTCTGGGGTGGTACCAGTTCAGCCAGGTCTCAGGGCTCTGCATTTCCTCCTAGGCTGTGACTTGGGAGACAGCTAGAAGGGATGCTCTTGAGGCACGGGCAGCCCCAGCTAACACATGGCTGGGAATCTGTGCTGAGGCGGCTCTCTCTGATCTTTATCTTCAGCATTCAGTGTGCTTTTCTGGTTACTAAGACCGAGTAGTCTTTTATTCTGCCATCACATTTTATAAGTCAATATTGAAAATTGACAGTAGATATTCAGTTTAATTTACTGCATATTTATTGAGCACTTACTATATGTGGTCCTTTGTTTATCACCATGATGGATAAGGAGATGAAAATTGACACCATCCCTAACTTTAAGGTGTTTACCATATAGTGAGGAAGTGGAGCTGTTTACTAAGCACAGTATGATGCAGACTGTAGCACAGTGTCCTCATGTTTACTTGTGGGAAGGTCAAGGACATCATGGGGAAGGAGATGTATATACAGGCCTTTACAAGGGGGCATAGATTTTGATAGATGAGCTCAGACAGGAGGAAAGCCCAGACAGAAAGTCCAAGACAGGAAATTGAGTGTGGGCTTTGGAATGACAAGTAGTCCGCTCCAACTAAAATACCAGCTCTATGAGGTGGAAGTGACTCTGCTTAGGGCTGCAGGGTGTGGAGGGCCTGGAGTGTTCTCAGAGTTTTACCTGTAGGTTGTTGGGGGGTAGCCCTGAAAATTTTTGAGCAGGGGTTGACACAATCAGAGCTATTTTTAGACATTTCTTTTGTTGATTTGCCTAATTTCCATACATTCACAAAGAATTTGAAATGGAGACCAGGTTGTGGTTTTAGAACGAGCCGGAGTATATTGTGGCCTTTGTGATTTGATCACCATCTGCCATTGTTTCTTGTCCAGTAGGATCTGTATGTCATCCCACCTGTCTTTCTTCATCTGCTTTTGCACAGTGTTCCCTATTTGATGAGGCAGATGATTTTCTTAAGACCACATATGTGATACACATTCTTATAGTACGAAGTTAAGTAAACTCCCCTTCTTTCTTCTGTCCTTGCACTTTCTTTTTCTTGGGTTTTGAGCCTCCATGCTATTTTTGATGCTTAAATTCAGCCTGTTCTCCTTTTCAATAGAAAGTGTTTCTCATTCTACCCTTTACTGACTCCTCTCCCTAAAGAAAACATGGCAGGAGAGGCCACTTCTAAACCAGGTGGCTCATTTGAACTTTTCCTTACTTCCCAGGACCTAAGGATATTGTATGTAGAGTAGACAGTCTGATTTCTTTCCCAAGATTCAGCAAAGAGCCTGGGCTTTCCATTAAAGTGTTTTCTGACAAGCCAGGGAAGAGCTTTTAAGTCTTTACTAGGTAATCAACTGCAAATGCGGCATCAGTGATGAATTTAGAGGTGGGTTTCCCATTTAACGCTGTCTAGAAATGTGAAGAGGCAACTAGCCACAGTTGGTTTTATTTTTTGTTTTCGTTTTTTGTTTTTTGTTTTTGTTTTGACAGACATGTTTGTGCATAGATGTGCACTATGCAGTTTCATAGTGAATATAAATGGGCTTTTGGGTTTCTGAACTTGATAAGCTATTGAAATTAAAGAAATGTTCCCTATAATTGTGAATCCCTGAATTTTAGATTTTTGGTACTTCCTAAAAACAGTCTTCATAGGTAGTATACCAGAAACCATTTAAAATTTCCAGAGTGCTAATAAAAAGAATATTGAAATAGTTACTACTTCATATTTCTCTTCCCATTTCATGCCACATATACGCTTGGTTTCTAGACTTCAGTTTAGCACAGAAGATTCTGTTCTATCTAGGCAATACAATTTAAAGGATGAGGGTTTTTGTAAAATGCCTTTGGAATTCTCCAAGAACTAAGTTGTTTTAAAGGTATTTTTTAATCATCAAGCTGGCAGAGGCAAAGATAAAAGGAAGGAAGGAGGGCTGAAACTAAAGTCTTGCTCTTTATGGGGTTTGTGGTTGAGGAATAGTATTAGTTGATCTGTTAGTTGAAATAAGTATTAGAAATATGTAAAGTGCCTTGCCTAGGCTTAGCACATAATAGGAATTTTTTTAAATGTTAGTTCTTTTCCTTCCTGGAAATAATTATACTTTTTTTCTAATGATGTATGTTCCTAAAATTTTGGTTAACTCTATTATGTCATCTTTTGCTCAGTGACCTTCTGCAGTCACATACTCTTCCCCGCCCTGCCATACACACACACAGTCTTGTAACTATGAACAAAGAATGTTAGAGTCAGCTTTCTGGTGAGCCTTCCATCCTCTGTAGCACTACAGTAAGTAGTACTACTACTAATCCTCAGGAGAGCACTAGTACCTGAATTTGTATGTAAGCACTGAACTTGTTATCCTACTTATTTCATAAGTGGTATCTTCTTTCCTCTCTGTCTCCCTCAAACCATCTCATCTTGATACAAAATAGGGAATTTCAACCTTTGAGGAGAATTTTCCACGAGCTTATGGGTGACAGTCTGACTTACGGTATATTTATTGAGATCTGCACAGTTTATGATCTTGTTTGCAAGCCACCATGTGTAATGTTTTGATTCATCCTGTTTTCTACCAAACAAAACATCTTGTGTTTATTTAAAATGTAATTTGTATTTCTATTAGGCTGATGTGCTGCATGTATTAAAAAATACCTATTAAGCATGTTCATGTTCATGCAGTAGCCCGTGTTTATGAGATATATGATGTGATTTAGTTCAAGGTGAACTTGGGAGTCTCTAAATCTGATTGTTTAGAGCATATGTTTTGGCAATACATCACTTACTAGGTAGATTTCTACAAATAAAAAGCCTTATAAAATGAATGAGTAATAAAGTTTCATTTTAATAAGACAAAGGGCCAAGAGCATTAGAACTGTGTATAGCTTCATGCTATTGTAAATACATCTTCTTAAAATAATATCAACCCAGACCTTGTGAGGGATCCTTTCAAATTGAAATTCTAGCATTGGCTGTTATTTCCTTGACCAATACCTTCACATCATACTTCTTTGGTCGTGGCTTCCATTGAGAGCACTAAAGAATTCCACCAGCAGAACATGTCAGAATTCGGTGAGACCCATCTGCTCCACTGTCTAGTGATCGTCTCTTGTCTTTCTTGTAGACCATGGCAAAGGTTATAACCACTGTACTGAAGTTTCCTGATGATCAGACTCAGAAAATTTTGGAAAGAGAAGATGCTCGGCTCATGGTAAGCTTTAAGAATAGGCTACAGATAGAAGACAACTTTATCTCATCTGTTTACATTCTGTCTCATTTACAAAGACTTTGAGTTGGTAAGAGAAATTTAAAAGTTTTCATCTTTATTGTACTATAGCCTGAAAAATGAGAGTGAAACTACATTAAGAAAATTAAACTGAGGGCAGATCTGAATGGATGCCCTCAAGGAAAGAACAGTCTTATTTAATAGTATATATGAGGTTGACACCAGTATGTGCTATATGAGATTTCTGGAACTTGAGCTCTTTATGGGAAGGATGGAAAAGGCATTTGTTCTGGTATATCCAGTAATAATTTTTTAAACCGAATTATATCATGATGTTAGGTATTTTGTAGATTACAATTCCTTATTCTACTTCAATTGATTTCTAAGTAACAATAATTCTGAGTGAAAGAGTTTAAGCATTTTTTGAGCTTTTGACATATACCCTGCAAGGGAAATGTAGATAACTGAATTCTTAGAAACCTTTGTGTGAAGTCAGCTGTGACTGAAATGAAACAAACACACACTTCATAAATTATGCAAAATTCCCTTTGCCTAACTTCTTTTTGTGCTGAACCAATAATACAGTAAGAAGATCCATTCTAAGCACAGTATGAAATTTGTGCTGTTTTCCTGTCTGGCCCTTAGCTGTCTCTTTCTGCTTCCTTTTCTTGTCTTGCTAATAGCCTGTAGCTCTTCCACATCTTCCCCCCAATTTCTTTACCTATTTCATGATCCCAGTACTGCTGTTTTTTTCACTCTCCTATTTAAAGCAAACAAAGATCTACTCTTTAGTGATGGGTTAGCCCATGTCTGAGTATCTCCAGTAGGAAGGACTAAGTCAATAAGTAATTACCCTTAAGAATCCTATCTTATCTCTACAGACTGTGTGTTTCTTACAAAAATTCTGGCTTATCTTGATCCCAAGTCTCCCTTTCTGTTGTGGTCACCAACCTGTTCTGGTTCTAACCCATGGAACTCAACCAAGAACCCACAGATGGCCTGGATGAAGGGCTTTTACCTTCCAGGCTAAATAACCCCAGCACTTATCAGCCATCTATGAAGTTCCTCTCCTTTGACCCATTGCATGTTCTGACCTCTTTCCGGCTTCCTCTAAGGTCATCCCAGCATCCCTGACTTTTGTCCCAATACTCCATTGTATACTGTATTATTTACCTATTGTATATTTTCTGGGACAGTTGCAGTTCTTTTGGTTAGCCTTTAATTGTTTTTTTTGGTGAAGCATTTCTCCCTGGTATCTAGTGGTCTGAAAAATACTGTCATACCTCTGTGGTTATTTCTGGTTATAGATATTTTTGATAAAGAAGTATGTAACTATAATGTATGCCCTTCATCAGTAGAGAGAATGTTGTTTTAAATTACAGCAAACATCCAATTCTATAATCTATAGTCCACTCAGAGTGGTCTTCCTCTTCACTGAGTAAACAACTGTGTCTTTGTGAAAATAAAAATCTCCAATGCAGTTTGAGCCCATTGACACAATTCTAGTCCAGTCATTGTAGTCCAGTTTAAGAAAATATTTTAAAATGATGGATGTAAATAGAAAGCTTTTATTATCTTTGTTCATTCTCCTGTAGCCTCTTTTTTATCTTGATGTTGGGATATAGCCAACCTCTCATCTTACCGTTGGGCTACATTTTGTCAGGATTTAGAATATAATATAGACTCATCCTAAGTCACTGCTTTGGCAAATGTGGTAGGAAACATTCCCCCTCACCCCACACACACATACAACCTTAGATTGGTTTGTCTTGAAGGAAACTAATCGAATTGATTACATGTAAATAGTGAACCATCTAAAAACCTTTTAAGGTGGATGGAAAAGTTTCTTTCTTAAGTTTAATTAAAAAGAAATCTTTGAAAAACTTAACACTCCTCTTTCATGAATAAAATGGTATTCATTCTAGATAGGGATGAAGTGGTGACTGACTTCCTGAAATAATCCTTCCTTATCCCAGAGGCTGACCTGCCCAGAAAGAAAGTCCCACCTTTCCACTACTTTTTTTTTTTTTTCCCCCTACTATTTTAAGCAAAGTCTCATCCATCATTATCTTTTGCTTAATGAATGAGTTCAGTTGACAGTCACCTACTGCTCTTCTGTTGGGTTGGCCAAAAAGTTTGTTTGGGTTTTTTCTGTAACATCTTACTTGTTACGGCAAATGTAGGAAAATTGAAGACATGGATGATACGATTGTTGACCCTGTGGAACCTTTAATTTTAGGGGGAAGGGGTAGCATCCATTCATTCATACACGAATAAAAGATATGCTTAAGTAATGTAATTCAAATAATAAAAATAGGTGCTTAGGAAAGATGAACTAATTTATAGTGAGCATGAAGTGAGGGAGATCCCAAAGATGACTTATCAATTTGAGTCACCTTTTGTCAGCATAAAGAGATTTTTGGTACAGGATAGAGTGACTCATGATTGTTTCCTTATTTGATGGAAAAATTAAGATTACTGTTGATTGAGAAAGTTGAAACGTAAGTCACATTTGCCTTATGATTGCTGTCATTCATAAAATAAGTGGTAAGAATCACTGTCTTTGAACAAGCCTCCTAAAGAAATTATAACTTGTTTCATACCCCAATGAACTGTAGCTGATTAGAGCAAAACACTGCTAAGAATAGTGACTTCTCTTTTTCTATGGAAGTATCCAATAGGAAGATATCTATATGTGTAGAAAGCAGAGCTTTTTAGGGTTTTATTAAATAATTGTTTAAAAGCTATTTAGTCACATTAGCTTTAAATATGTGTTCCAGATGGACCATTTCTGTAATTTGTTGTAACTGCAGCTACAGTTTCCCCTCTGTTAAAAATCAACAGTATTGACTATTTTGTTATTTTAGGTTTGGGGGCTACAAAGCTGCTATAAGTAAACCGAACAAACCCCGTCACGTTGCCGAGCCCCCTCCCCTGTCCGTTAGTCTTTGGGATGCTTGAGAGAGAGCGTGGGCGGCACTTTTTGCTGAGAGTGTGCAGCCACGTCAGCATTTGTGTTATTTAGCAGGTATGAGAGGAGGAATACATTCTAAAAACTTTGCTTTATGACCCTAATGATTATACGTTTGCTTTGTGGCATTGATTGAAAACTGTCCACGACTGCTGGTAAGGTATTTTTCAGTATGTCCCCTCTTTACCGTATCTCCCCTCTCCTTAGTGACTTTTATACTGTTTATTTGAAAAACCCCACTACAGAATACAACAGTTATTATTTAATAAGTGGTTTCAGAGTTTAACCTAATTTGAAGAATGTATTTCATAGATGAGAAACCATTATCTGTCAAGTAAGAGTAAATTATAGAGCATAAGTAAAGTCTGGTTTATTTGAGGGTCACAATGTGTAGAGAAGGAATCCTAGTCCTTCATTTGACAAGTCTCAGAGCCTCTGTTTCTTCACAAAAGTATGTTGGATTATTCTATCTCTAAGGTTCCTTTTCCTCTAAAGTATTAAATTAGTTGTAAATTTTAAAGTTTTAGATTTCTTTCAAGTGGGAAAAAATTGTCTTCTATGCAGGAGGTAGAAAGAAGTTAAAGAAAGTGCACACACAAGTCTCAGAGCCTCTGTTTCTTCACAAAACTAACGTTATCTTGTTAGGATTGTTGGAGAACCAGAGTATGTATAGTGCCCGCCCTGGGGTTTTGTGATCGTGGTGGGGCTGGTGGTGGTGGTTCCTGAGCCACCATGTAGTGATGAGTAGAACGAGTCTTTCCTAGAAGGTGAGACTTGGAAAGGTAAACTAATAATGTGTGTAAGATACATCATGAAAGACCTCACTACAACAGTCAGGTCACTTTATAGGAATGAAACCAGCTCAAAACGTGTCCCGTCTCCAGTTTCAGCACCTCTGAGTGCCACCACATGCAGCTTTGCTTGGCGAGAGCTAGCTCTCAACAGCTCAGCCCCTGTGTAACTTTGAGCAAACCTTTTTCATATTTCTGGCCCTTATTGGTAAAACAAGTATGTTGGATTATTCTATCTCTAAGGTTTCTTTTCCTCTAAAGTATTAAGTTAGTTGTAAATTTTAAAGTTTTAGATTTCTTTCAAGTGGGAAAAAATTGTCTTATATGCAGCAGGCAGAAGTTACAGAAAGTGCACATACCAAATGCACATACCTTTGTGTTCCCTAGAGCAGCCTTTTCCCTCCTCTCAGTTTTTAGCTTATTGTGCCTGGTTTGTGATGGTTTAGGTAGTGTAAATGGCCAGAGTAGACTGGATGTTTGAGTTTCAGGGTGGGAGCAAGAGTGAATACGAAAGTCTTTTTTTTTTTTTAATTAATTAATTAATTAATTAATTAATTAAATTTATTTTTGGCTGTGTGGGGTCTTTGTTGCTGCGTGCGGGCTTTCTCTGGTTTTGGCGAGCGGGGGCTACTCTTTGTTGCGGTCCGTGGGCTTCTCATTGCGGTGGCTTCTTTTGTCGTGGAGCACAGGCTCTAGGCGCACAGGCTTCAGTAGTTACGGCATGCGGGCTCAGTAGTTGTGGCACTCAGGCTCTAGAACGCAGGCTCAGTAGTTGTGGCGCACGAGCTTAGTTGCTCCGGGGCATGTGGGATCTTCCTGGAACAGGGCTTGAACCCGTGTTCCTTGCTTTGGCAGGCAGATTCTTAACCACTGCGCCACCAGGGAAGTCCCAATATGAAAGTCTTTAGCTTGTCTAATTGAATAAGACTGCCCTGGAAGTACACCATCAGATTTTTTTTTTTTTAAAGAGAGTGTTATTTATTTAGGATAATTACAGTAAGAAAGTTTATTTTAATCAGGTGCTAAATCATCTCTTGGAATTGAGAGGTTCTTTTGTCATATAGCAATCTTTTTAAAAATGTGTTTCTAGGAATATACTTTTCTCTTTAGAGTGTTAGCAAACTTAATGACGCTTTTAAACTAGATGACTGTTTTCTTGGTGACTCATTAAAAGAAAATCGTTCTATTCTGATGAGAAAGATTTGGCTTGTTTTCATTTCTCATCCACTTTAGTCATTTTTAAAGATTGATCTTCTGTTGACTTTGTTATTGCTTTGCTTTCATGCTGATCCTTTGTGTTGTGTCAAGTTCTTGATCAGTCCTTACCCTAGACCAGTCTTGTACTTAAGTTAATGTTTCTGACTTCTCTCCCTTTGGCTGAAATTTTAAAAATCTCTTCCAGATTAATAAAATCATCAGAACTTTTCAGCATCGTTAGGTATAAAAGTTCTCCATTCTAGTTGAGGTTTACCTTTCCCTTTGCGTGGGCTCAGTAGATGCATGCAAGGTGGATTCAAGAAACAAACGCACATAAAAATGATGCATAGTGAAAAACAATGCACATGTAAAACATACATTTGTTATCTTAAAAGTGGCTTTACCTCTTGATTTTGTTAGAATTACATGATGTGTGATCATTGCGAAAAAACATTGCAAACAGTTCAGAAACATTACATAGAAAGGGAGATAGAGCTTCATGATTTTCAGCCTCCCAGCTGTCTCCACCTTGCCAAGGTCATGTTTGCTAATGGTGTGGTGAACACCCCCAGCTTTATAATTATGTATTTATAATTATTCCTTTATCATTTAAGTATTTTATTTTATAAAAATGAGAGTATGCAATGGCTTGCTTTTTTCACTTATTTTTATATAATTCCACCTCATTACAAACTGATTTACCTTATTCTTTTGATTGGTTGATTATATGGATGTCCTACAGCTGAGTTCATCAATTTCCTATCCATGGACACTTAGATTATTTCAGTTTTTCAGTACTTAACAAGCGTAGACACAGGGAGCATACATATATTTCACATGCTTCTGCCAGTTTTCCAATAGGATGTTAGCCTTATGGTGTTGTGTGTTGCAGATATTTTCTAATTTGTCTTTTGATTTTGCTGCTCCTTACTAACTGTACATTAAATATAAAAGATAAATAAAATGATGCTTCTGAGGTTGGTTACACTAAGAATAGACTCAGATTTTATAAACAACTGTTTTTGCTGATGCTGTTTTAAAGCAAACCAGGAAGCTAATTAATAATCTTGGTTTATGACCATGTTAAATAGGACATAGAATTTATTTAAGAAGGTTGCTACAGTAAAACTGTGTTTGCAGAGATTGGGTCCCCTTGAATAGAAACTTTGGTTTGGGTTATCATTCCTGAAACCAGTCCTGATATACTGTTGATATATAAGAGTTATTCATTGATAAAATTGACATATTTTAGGAATGATGATTCAACATATAGACACACTGTATTCACATTCATCAACATTTCCCCCCAAATTTTTGGTGGTGTTCACATTCATCAACATTTCCCCCCCAATTTTGGTAAATTGAAATTATGTAAATCAAATTGTAATGTGTGCTTTAATGGAATTATGAAAGAAATCCTTTTATAAACCAAATAATCATGACTTAATTATGTCTAGCATATAAATATGTACTTAAAATGTAAAGTACATCTATAATTGTATTGTTTAAACTTTTAAATTAAAGTTCCAAGTAAAATCTCCACTACATAGTGTTATATTTACTTAGGATGGGAGGGAGCTATTACAGATTCCTTAGCCTGTCCTCCCTTGATTTGGGGAGATGTGAGAAAAATTTAAGTACATTCTGTTTAATCCTTTGAAGTTCATATACACATATAATCTCTCTGTTATGTTGTCTTAAAACTAATCCAATAAGCTTTTTTTCTTCCTGGCTTTGTAGTATACTTCACCTCGCAGTGGTATCTTCTGAGTAAACCGTCAGTCTGTGCTTAGTTAGCATGTGGTGAGTGAAGAATAATATGTCTTTGTGTCTTTTGTGCAAAAATTAAATGTATTGCATGATACTAACCATTATGCTGGAGTTCTTTTGCTCTTTTGTTTAATGAAAATATGATTATGCTATGGGTTAATATAGGGATTTTCTGTTAATTTTGCTTTATAGATTAATAATCACCACCAGTAAATGTTACGTAATTCTAGGAAATTTTAGTTCTTTAAACAGTAGTTGAAAGTTTCAGAATTGCTCTTTGAAAATTTGCTGAAGAATCCAAAAAAATCTTTATGTATTTTACATTCCTTTTTGTTTTTTATTTCTCAAGAATGGTCTTTGAAGTTAATAAAGATTGTGAGAGAAAAATGAAAAATCATTTTCTAGATAAAAGTGATGTATTTCACGAATCCAGAATGTAAAATATTGTAAAGCCTTCTTAGAGTCAAGGCTAATCTGAAATAATGAGCACTAGTAAAATTGATTTTAAAATAAATGACAGTTTTAGTACTTCCTGGGATCATGCAGTATAACAAAGTAGCACATTTGTCCTGAGGAGACCCTTAGGCAGCCGGCTCTAATTGAATGTGGCTGTTTCTAATTAACATATTATTACAATGAGGGGGAGGCATCTAAAATATTTGGACACAGTTGGCTGTCCTCACATTTAAACACCCCTCCCATCACCTCCACATATTATCCATGCTGTTGGTGTGATTTAGCACCCCTAAAAATTTAGGGTACATCTTTACCTCAAACTTTGCAAGAATTTTCACAAGTGGCAAATAAGCTGGATCACAATCTATAGAACTTAATTATAATTAAATTAAAGGTTCTCTGATTATTAATTAAGCTAGTGTTCAACCAACAGTATCAAGTTTTAAAATGTTAATATATAACATTTTTTTAACCTTTTTGCTTTAAATATCCTTTCTGCCTATATTTGAATCTCATTTTTATTTTTAATATGTCAGTTGCCTTAGTGATTATCTAAAACTGTCATTAGTCTTGTAAGTCCCAAATCTAATTCAATAAGTCTTAACATTTACCTTTGTTTATAATATTATAAATGCTGTATCATGCTTGTTATTGCATTTAAATAGTATCATTTATCACTTGAAGGGTATACTCTGTAGCATTTCCGTTGATTGATTGTCTCCTCAACTTTTAGTTTGAAAAATTTCAAACAAAATTTGTAAAAATAGTACAATGAACATCCATATACCCTCCACCTACATTTACCAGTTATTAACATTTTGCCACATTTTCTCACTTGCTCTCACTCTTGCTTTCCTCTCCATATATATTTTTCCCTCTGTGACATTTGACAGTTGCTTGCAAACATTGTGCTTGCAAGCATTTGACAGTTACTTGCAAACATAAACTAAATACTTTACCAAGTATCTTTAAGAACAAGGTCCTTTTCCTACATACTCACAATACAGTTACCACTCTCAGGAAATTTAATATTAACACAATGCTGTTATCTAATATATAGTAAATATCCACATTTTCCCAGTTTTCCAAATAATGTCTCATAATTTTTAAAATTCCAGGATCCATTGAAAGATTGCACATTGCATTTTGTCGTCATGTTCTTCAGGTCTCTTTTGAACTAGAAAAGTTCTCCCAGCCTTTTTTGGGTCTCTCATGACATTGACATTGTGCAGCATTATTGAATCATGCATGAACTTCTTTTCCTGCAACAGTGCAAGCTAACGTTTGAAAATAATAATAATAATTAAATGTCATAGGAGATCTTTTTCTTATCTTCTCTACGTTTCTAGGACTAACGTGAGTGTTGAACAAGTTTTATAAATAGTAAACTCTTGGAGATAGATCATGAGTGGTGTATTATATTGTTCATTTACAAGTTGAGAAGACTTTGATACTTTCTCTAGAACTAAAATATATTTGAAAAGTTTGTCTCTATTACTTAATCTTTTTTGGTATTTTATTTTTATGCATTTTTAACCTCATACTTGATTTGACCACTGGCTTTTAGCATCAATTAGAGAAACCTTTTTAGGAAGGTTTAGCATCATGTTTCATAGCATATTACGGTTTTAAAATTAAGTTTGTTAACTTCACGAGGCATACATAGCTTTTTCACACCAGAATGCTGTTGTCCTCTGCCACCATGCCTGGCATCCTGGGAGAACTGCAATATGTAGAAAAATCATTACATTAGGGAAAAAGGAAAAACCTTTTCTCCTCTTAAATCCAGTCTGCATTCTTGTGAGATTCTGCCATGTCAGCACGTTTACTCCTGGCTTTCTCTAATCATGACCTGGTAGCCTTCAATATGTGCTGAAAGGTTGCAGTTCCAGATTTCACTTAAAAATACTACTTTCCAGGACTGCTGACTATAAGTCAGGTCATTCCAAGAAGAGTAATTTTTAGAAGATTCCTTTAGGATTTAATATTTAGAATATTTCTGCTTTAGTCCTCAGACCATAGAATATAATCTTGATATAGTTTAACTTGAAAAAATAAATCTCACAGAAAGTTAGCTTTAAAAGTTAGTTTTTTCTTTCTCCCTCCCTTTCTTCCTTCCTCCCTCCCTTCCTTTCTCCCTCCCTTCCTTCCTCCTTCCCTCCCTCCCTCCCTCCTTCCTTCCTTCCTTTCTTTCTTTTTAAATTCTTATTGGAGTATAGTTGCTTTACAATGTTGTGTTAGTTTCAGGTATACAGCAAAGTGAATCAGTTACACAGATACATATATCCCCTCTTTTTCAGATTTCCTTCCCATTTAGATCACTACAGAGCATTGAGTAGAGTTCCCTGTGGTATACAGTAGGTTCTTGTTAGGTATCTATTTTATACATAGTAGTGTATATATGTCATTTTCTTTCTTTCTTTGTCCTCACCCTTTTTCTTTTCCAGTCATGGCTCCGACCTTCATCTTGAAGAAGTGGGGAGAGTGATGTTGGGCAAGCCTGGAAAACTGTGCACGTTTGCTGTTCTTAGAGAACGAAGCTGTTATTCAGGGCCCCTCATGTAGCCAGAAGACCAAGAAAAATCTGACATTGGCCACAGAAAGATTGCAGACTGCCTTTAAAATAGATTATATCAGTGGAGAAACGGTGATAGTTTTTTGCGGGGGGATTCTTCAGTTTTTCTGTTGGGAAGAGTTTTGTGTTGTTTAAAAGATACTTTGAATAACTTGACCTGATTTATGGGCTCATTTAATGTTCCTTTCTTTCATTCTTTTTGTCCCTCTTTTTAAAGAACTGCTTGCCTTTCCTATTTATTTCTAGGGTGATTTTTTAAAATGACTTGTGCAATACATTTTGAGGTGGAACTTAGTGGATTTTTTTCCTGATATATTAGAGCATTTAATTGACTATTTTATCCAGATTGATTTGTTGAATATTTGCTAAAGACTAGTTCTTTAAGCTATGACATATGATAAATCCAAATGGCAGTACCTCATTGTTTACTTAGCTTTTGTACTTATATTTTTCAGAGGAAAAAATACTACTGTAAATTGTAAATAGTCAATACATAACTGTATCGTATGCAAATCTGTGACTGTTGGCAATGTCATCTCAGAAGAACAGATAAATAAAGTTTATTTACTATATAAAATGTGCTTATTGTGTTTTTTCCTAAATTGAAATCTATTTCAAAACAGTTAAGAATTTATGGTGTATCTGGGTGAATATAATGAGGAACTATTTGTCAAGAGAGCTGAATGGCTAAGCATTTGGAAAGATTTTTTTTTATGCATTTAATTATTGAGTATTTTTCTAATGTGTGAATGGATGAACGGAAGAATAGGCCGTGTGTGTGTATACACATAACTACATTTATAATTCTGTTTATATTAAGGCCCATTAAAATTTCTGTGAAAACATTTTTAATTGCCTAATATTTTACCCTCAATATTCCATCATTTAATGCCATGTTCTCTACTGTTGAACATTTAGGTTGTGTGTAATTAGTCACTTTCATTCAGTACTCCATGAGGGTCTTGCTATTCATGTTGTAAGCACACTGGAAAGAACAATACAGGACCAACCTGTCTTTCTCTCAACAGCCTTTGGTTGCCAAACACGGACACACTTCAGAAGACTGTGTGCCAGGTTTGTCTGGCACCCTTTCCCCAAACATTCCAAAGATGTGACGCATGGGTGAGCATTCAGAGTCAGTACACTCTTAGAACATTACGTTTCAAAACTGGGCTTCATCCATATTTGGTTAAAGTGTTAAAAGCTGCATTGAAATAGCTATGCCTGAAGCATACTCTCCATGGTGGCAGTTGGGGGGCAGGTGAGGGTGCAGGCAAGGCCGCGACATTCCTTCCATCCTCTGGCCATTGTAATAATAACAATTTCCTGGTGCCTTCCTTTGGGATCCTCTTTAGTCAGGCTTTGTTGTTGTCATTATGTTTTTCAGAAATGTCCAAATGCCAAACATATGTGAACCTATGACACTTAGTAAACAATATGGCCATTTAAAATTTTACTCTGACGATTAAATGCAGTTAAAATGCAGCTACGGGTACATCTCTTATAATTTTCCAATTGCTTATTCCCCTGCTGCAGGCAGGCGGCTTCTTGCTTATCTCACACCCAGATTGGGCTGCCCTCCCCTTTTAAATGGGGAATGTGTAGTGTGTTTCCATGTCTGTCATTTCTCTTTCCACTACTGTATGTTGGGAGTAGGTAGGACAGATCATTTGTCTTTTTCATTCCAGGTTTCCAAGAAAAGTTAACTCAGGATCCGGTGTGGCTCATGAGATCCTGGACATTATGTCTGATGCTATGATTGGGTGAGACTTTTGGGAAGTCTTTGGGAGCATTAATTAATGTAATGTAATTTACGGGCAACCAGGAAGGAAATGAATCCTTATGACCCAGTGAGCAGATTGTGGTAGATTGGATCGTTGTTTCCAATTCTTCTCTCCCTCCCTATATTTGGATTATGCATCCACATACTTCGTTATCTGACCTTGAAGTACCTACTATTGGAGCGGGTGGAAATACATTTCTCCACCAACACTGAGATTGGCTGTGTGACTTTAGTCAATGAGTTTTGAGTGGACATGACTTTGCCACATCTGAGCAGCAGTTTTAAGAGCCCTTGCATAGTTCAGCTATTGCTGTTTTATCGCTGCCATGAGACTGAGATAATGGGTTCTCCCTTAGCTTGGACACTGGGATAGTGACACATCGACCAGACGTGTAACAGAGTGAGAAATTATTATTATTATAAGCCACTGAGATTTGGGAATCATTTGTTACTGTAGCATAACTTAGTGAAAACTGACACATGCAAAAAAAAATTATTTTTGCAGGATAAAGTGATGTCTTTAGTTTTTAGAAGTTTTGACTATGTAGTGTCTTGGTGTGGATTTCTTTAGGTTTATCTTAGGGTTTGCCCAGCTTCTTGAGTCTGCAGGTTTATGTCTTTTGCCAAATTTGGGAACTTTTCAGCCATTATTTCTTTCCTTTTTTTTTTTGGTTTTAAAAAAATATTTATTTATTTATTTATTTATTTATGGCTGTGTCAGGTCTTAGTGCGGTATGTGGGCTCTTCGTCATGGCATGCTGGCTTCTCTCTAGTTGTGGCGTGCAGGCTTCTCTTTAGTTGTGGCATGTGAGCTCTGTAGTTGTGGCACATGGGCTCAGTACTTGTGGCATGCGGACTTAGTTGCTCCGGAGCATGTGGGCTCTTAGTTCCCCGACCAGGGATTGAACCCACGTCCCCTGCATTGGAAGGTGGGTTATTAACCAGTGGACCACCAGGGAAGTTCCCAGCCATTATTTCTTTGAGTATTTTTTTAGCCCTACCCTCTTTCTCCTCTCCCTGCTCTCCTTCTGGGGCTCCAATGACACGTTAGATCCTTGGTTATAGTCCCACATGTCCCTGAGGCTCTGTTCATTTTTTTTCCTCCAGTCTAATTTCTCTCTGTTGTTCAGATTGAGTAATTTCTCTTGTTCTATTTTCAAGTTCACTGACTCTTTTCTCTGTCCCCTCCATTCTGCTGTTGAACCCATCCATTGAGTTTTTAATTTCAGTCATTGTATTTTTCAGTTCTAAAATTCCCACTTGGGTCTTTATATCTTCCATTTCTTTGCAGAGATACTCTGTTTCTTTGGTGAGACCTTGTTTTCTCATTTATTTCAAGCACGTTTGTAATGCTCATTGAAGAATATGTAGGCTGGCTGCTTTGAAGTCTTTGTCAGATAAAGGATGGGATAGAAATCCAGATTCTCTACTAGGCCTTCATTGACACCCAAGGTGGGGAGGGTCTCCTCATCACTGCTGGGTGGGGATGTAGAGTTAACAGTTGCCCACTAGACCTCCACTGAACCATGGGAGGGGTGGTAGGGAAGGAGACCTCTTTACCTTTGGGTGGTAGTGAAAGTCCACTCTCCCCTGGGCCTCCTCTCCCTCCACCCCAGCAGGAAAGGGGATTATATGTTCTTTACCCACCAATATGTAAGAAATATGAGCTCCGCGGCATGTGGGATCTTCCCGGACCAGGGCTCAAACCCGTGTCCCCTGCGTTGGAAGCAGGGAGTGTTAACCACTGGACCACCAGGGAAGTCCCCGACCTTCCCTGTTTTCACTCCTACTCTGCTAGATGTGTTTTTCTTTTGGGATTGAGCCATGTTGGATTTGAAGATTAGTTTAGGCCCAGGGAAAGAATCTGTCCAAAGAGCTTAATTTCCCCTGATCTCCTGGGGAGGTGACATTGCATGCTGGCTATGAGTGCAGGCTCTGGGGCCAGCCTGCCAGGCTTCGAGTCCTGGCTTGGCCATTTACTCACCATGCCAGAGATCTGAGATGGGCTGGGACCTGGGACCCTGTGCTGCAGTGCTTGTACCTGGACAAACTCTCCTCAAGCAACAGAATACAAGAAACTATAAGGGACTAAAAATAACTGTGTGCATGAGCAGTTGGGGCAAACTATGAACAATGTGATGCAAAAAGGCCAAAACCCAACTGCCCCTTCTGAAGTGCCAGGAACAAAAGCAGGGTTCTGTGCATGCCCCCTGCACACAGCACCACCAAGGGGGTGGGCAGACCACCTGAGCCACCCCTCCGGCCCAACCCACCAGTCTGCCCCTACCCTCACCCTATTTAAGGGACCAGCCCCCCTTGTGAGCAAGGGCACCTTATTACTTGCTTTCGCTCCCTTGTGCTGCAGCACGAGTCCCATTAGAGCCTTGCCTGAAATTCTCATCTGGCCTCTTATCAATTTCTACTGATTGAATGAGTCCAAGGACCCTGGTCGGTAACAAAGGTACAGATGCAAGAGCAGAAATGGCAACCTGCAAGCCCTTTTGGAAGCTTCTGCTTATATCACAACCTAAGCCAAACTCAGAATTAAGGGGTGGGGAAAATCACACCATCTCTTGAAAGGAAGATTCAAAAAGTCACTTTATAAGGGTGTGACTGCAGTGAGAGTGTGAAGATTTGGGGCCCTTAATGCAAACAATTTATCAAAATGCTTATCAACTCAGTACGGCCACTACCAATCAGTTGAGTTCATACAGGGTATCAGACCTGTTTGCCATCACAACTGTAAGTTTCCCTGACGGGGGTGCTTCAGGGAACCCGGTAGGGGCAGGGGTGGGACAAAAAGGCAGGGTTCTGGGCCTCCTTTCCACTTAAAGCTGCTTGACTTTTATTTGTTTTATATATTGAGGTTCTACATTAGGTTTTGTTTGAAAAAGATTCTGCCATCAAAAGGCTTTAAAAAGTTTTCTCTCTTTGGATGTATTCAGACCAACAGGAAGAGCACGCTTAGCCCATGTTTCCTTGGTCCCTGCAGAAGTGCTTTTGCTCACCTGTGTTTCAGACTGTGCCTTAGGCTTTACTCAAAGGCCACCATAAGAAAGAACTTCAGGGAATCAACGATTATATGTTCTTTACACCTATTTTACGAGTCACCAATATGTAAGAAATCTATTTTACAGACAAGTGCCGGGGAAAGTTTCAGTATATTTTCTCTTTTGGGCAACAAGAACTATTTTATGTATCATGTAACATGTTTCCCTTTTCGCTTTGGCCACGTGGAAGCTTGGTGCCAAATTTAGGTCCCATGTTTCGTAACTCTTAAAACTAGGATGGCCCAAGGAGCTTTTAAAATACAGATTCCAAGGCTTCAACTGCAGAGAGTCTGAGCAACTGGGCTGCCCCTGGTGGCTTGATTATTTCTGTTCTCTTTCTCTGCCCTGGACTTGCCTTCTGATTCTAATACATGTTTCCTCTGGCCCCGATTGTTCTTTCATACAGTAAGTCAGTTATTCCTAGGTCCAAACTGGAAGTGTGTGGGAGGCTGCTCCCAGGACCCAGTGAAGGCACTGAGAGGCCTCTGGCCAGTCTAGGGGCCCAGCCTGGATAGGGGGCAGATCCTCAGCAGAGAAGTGGTAGAGGCACCAGGGCCCTCCATGTCTTCGGGTTTGAGAAGTCAGGTGTCCTTCCTAGCGAGCAGCCCTGGGGGAGGCCTATTCTGGAGCTGGGGGCTGGGCCTGAGGGTCAGATGCCAAAACACCCTGGGCTCTCAGGGAAGCAGGACTCGGGCCGAGAAAGAGCCACAGCCCGCCAAGTCCCCTGCAGCATCTGAACACCTGCTCGCACAGTCTCCACGCTGAGATTTTCACCCTATCGGACACCCCCAAGTTTAGGAAGAGAAACCAAGTCTCCCACAGCTTAATTCAACACTCAGGCTTGGCCAAAAATTGTTTAGAAGGACATGATCATTCTCTAGGATGATTCTGAATTTAGAATTGAATATAAATGTCAAAGTGAAGCAAGTTCATGGTCCTAATATTTTGGGGTTATTTGTATATTTTTTAAAATTTATTTATTTATTTATTTATTTATTTATGGCTGCATTGGGTCTTCATTGCTGCGCGCAGGCTTTCTATAGTTGCGGTGAGCGGGAGCTACTCTTCGTTGCGGTGCACGGGCTTTCCATTGTGGTGGCCTCTCTTGCTGCGGAGCACGGGCTCTAGGCGCACAGGCTTCAGTAGTTGTGGCATGCGGGCTCAGTAGTTGTGGCTCGCGGGCTCTAAAGCACAGGCTCAGTAGTTGTGGCGCACAGGCTTAGCTGCCCCCAGGCATGTGGGATCTTCCAGACCAGGGATCGAACCTGTGTCCCCTGCATTGACAGGCGGATTCTTAACCACTGTGCCACCAGGGAAGTCCTGGGTTATTTGTATTTTTAAGATAACTTGGCATACTAAATTAGCTAATAAATTAGCCTTGGATTCATTATAAAAGTTATAATTGAAGAATTGATTTAGATTTGTGATTTTAAGCTGAAACCTTATTAAGTTTATAAACAACGTTAGAATATTTAAGATAAAAGATACATATTATTTTAAGTTTTATCAGTTAGATTTATCAGCCTTGGTTAAATAAGGAAATAAGTACTTGGAAGGTTTTTGGAGCCAGGTGAGTACATGAAATGTATAAATTTTATTTATAAAATAAATTTTATAAATTAATGATTATTTGATTAATGATTATTATTAATGATTATTAATAATTAATAAATAAATAAATTAATTTTATAAATAAATTAATGTAGCAATTTCAAATATAAAGAGAATTTAATGAAGTTATAAAAATGTTCTGAAAATAATTGCTTGAAATTTGGTAGATTTATAATTAGAATAATGAGATTAATAAGCTGAACTTAAATAAGGTTCTACATTTGTGATGTTAATAAATTCAGTATTAATTTTTTTAACTGAAGTAGTCTTCTAATGAAACTTACTCTTAAATCTCTCTGAAAATACTAATTAGAATTAAAAAAAATTTTTTTTTCCTTCTTTATCCTACAGCTCTATTTTCTTTGGGGCTAGTTGTCCTGTTTGTGAATGTTTTTCTTTCTGTTGGTGGGGTTCCTGGTGGCTGGCAGTCCTTGGTTGACCATCAAAGGACCAGGTAGGTTGCCCTCGTGGCTGGAATGAGTTTCCCTTTGCATTTGTCTAGATCTGTTTGCGTGACAGGTGTGTCCCTGAATGAAAGGGCCACCTCTGCATCCCGTGGAAGTGGGCAGGGCTGATGTCTTTCCCTTTGATTGCCTCTCTCTGTTTCGTTCTCCCTCCTTCTCTCCCTCCTGCTCTTACAAGACTATTTGCCTTCTCTTTTACACACGCTAATAGCTAATGTTAGATTCGCTTCAGGGCACCCACAGAGCTCACTACTCCCCTTTAAAGAGGGAAGACGGAGAAGGAGGAGGAAGCGAGCATTTATGGAGCATCTTCTCACAGCATGAGGGACTCAGGACCCACTGACTCGTTCAAGCCCTCCCAGGGGTGTAGGTGTTGCTGTCCCATTTGACTCATTAGGATTTTACCTTTAGTTGTTTTAAAAGGTGAAACTGGGCTTTACTGAGCCGTGACAAGGATAGAAGCTTGAGCAAGAAAATGCTCAAGGATCAGAAAATGTCAGGAGCCTCATGGTCTTGTGGTGGATGATATACAATTGGGTTCTTTCCTTGGGAGTAATGGAATCTGCTAGCACTGCATAACCAGAGATGGGGTGGGGAGGGAGAGGAGAGAGAGTGCACTCAGGATACAGAAAGAGCAGATAAGATGGTCATTGAAACATTTTTGATCATCAGAAGTGGTTGAAACTTCAGGTGTCAGAACAGTAGGATGGAAACAAATTGGCCCTGGCTGACTCGCTTTACACTCCGCACTGTGCATGCCTTATTTTCTTCAACTTTCGTGAACAGGCAGAGGTGAGGAAACTGGGTCACCATGGACGTCAAGAAGCTGTAGGCCAGTAATCCAGGAGGCAGAATTTGAACCCTGGACTTAATGATTCCAGACCTTCCACTGGGCCCTCTCAAATTCACACTAAATCGTTAGCAAAATCACCGATATCCTCCATCTCTGCTCTGAAGTCTCCTTTTGCTTTCTTGATTTAAGTGAAACCCTTACTCTTGTCTTGTGACTCTGATTCCCCTGCAGCTTTCTCCAGCTTGTGTTGGCAGTGGGAGGGGGGGTCGGGGTGTTTTTCCCCACGCCCCTTGGATGACTGGCCTGAAGGTCCACCTTGTTCCTCAGCGTAGCTTCCAGACTGCAGGACCATGGCGTCCAGACTCTGGTGAACAGGGGGCCTGTGACCTCTTGAGAAGGGGTCATCTGGGGTTGCACTGGTGATGTGAGCTCCAGGGAGCTCCTGCCTGTGTGTGTTGGGCTGCTGGGCAGAGGCGTGGGGTCGCAGGCCTGATCCGGGGTGTGGTTCGGAGGGCTGCCCAGGCGTGCCGTCCTGCATGTGCACCTCTAGGCCCACCCCACCCTTGCTGGTCCTTCCCTCGGGGCTTTGCCTTCCATTCCCACTCTTGGCCTCAGCCCACACTCTCTTGTGCCAAGAATCGAGGTTTAAAGTCTTATTGAATAATCCTTCACCAAAAATGTGTTGTCAACCAGCAGTGACTGAATTCTTCCTGGTCACCTATGGACATCGGTTGGATGTATCAGTTAATGTTTGCTGCTTAAAGCAGCCCCACTTATCAAGCTCACAACTCTGCAGGGTGGCCCTTTGGGCTGGGTCCTCTGGGCATTCTTCCCATCTCAGC
Source organism: Balaenoptera musculus (assembly GCF_009873245.2). Classification (NCBI taxonomy): domain Eukaryota; kingdom Metazoa; phylum Chordata; class Mammalia; order Artiodactyla; family Balaenopteridae; genus Balaenoptera; species Balaenoptera musculus. The sequence goes on from NC_045795.1 coordinate 55,644,255, forward strand.
TGGGCTCACTCATGCACCCGGAGTTAACTCTGTGTCTGCTGAGACTGGCTGGTCCAGGGGCCAGGGTGGCTGGTCTCTGCTGCGTGGTCAGCCTGAGTCTAGCAGGGAGCGCGTGCTTGTTCACGGGCAGCATAGTAGGGGGCTGGGAGCAGGTAAGAGCCCGCAGACCTTGAGGCCCAGGCTCCCACCCTGCACGCCATCGCTTCCACTACATTCTGTTGGCCAAAGCAAGTCACCGGGCCAGCCTGATTGAAGGGCTGGGGACACAGGCTCCACTTTAATGAGAAGCATCGCAGAGTCATGTTGCAAGGAGATATGGGTAACTGTGCCCCCTTTTTATTTTTTTAACAAGTGCAGTATCGCCATAGGCCAGCATGCAGATCCTGCAGCTGTAAGGAGAGAGGGAGAACTTTTATCCCTGGGCCATCCCATCTCTGGGTTTTGTATAGGTCCTGCCAGTTGTGGTGGGTTCTGTGGGGTCCCCTGTCCTCTGACCTTGGACGGCTGTGAGTGAGCAACGTGGCCGCTCTCAGAGAGGCTTGGTGGAAGCTCTCAGGGGCGTGCTGGGGCTTAAGAGCCTCCCGATCTTCCCAGGCAGCTGTCAGAGCTGGAGCTGGTTGGCAAGGCCTCAGCCGTTCATATCTAATCTGGGCGCTGATTGATGGAGGTGGTTTTGCTTTGATTGTCCCTGGGAGGCAGGAGCTGCTCCAGGTCTGTGGCCATTTACGGGCAGAGCCAGAGGCTGGTCCTCGCTGCGTAACACGACGGAGTTGGTGGTGGGGATCACATTCTGCCCAGCGACCTTTGCAAGTCACCATCCCAGCCCCCGCTGACTGCCTCCCGAAGCGTCATTTCCCTCCTCATAGAGGTTATATAATTACACCTTCTCTCTGGCCATCTTGTTTTCCCCTCACTGCTGGATCATCACCATCTGGGTGCTGATACCGCTCCTGCGTCAAAACATAAAGTTCGGGCTTCCCTGGTGGCGCAGTGGTTGAGAATCTGCCTGCCACTGCAGGGGACATGGGTTCGAGCCCTGGTCTGGGAAGATCCCACATGCCGCGGAACAGCAGGGCCCATGAGCCACAATTACTGAGCCTGCGCATCTGGAACCTGTGCTCCGCAACAAGAGAGGCCGCGATAGTGAGAGGCCCGCGCGCCATGATGAAGAGTGGCCCCCGCTTGCCACAACTAGAGAAAGCCCTCGCACAGAAACGAAGACCCAACGCAGCCATAAAAATAAATAAATTTTAAAAAATAGATACAATAAAAAAAACAAAAAACCCCGAAAAAACATAAAGCTCTCGGATTCCGCATCTTCCCCCACTTACCGCCCCGTTTCTCTATTCCTCTTTAGGGAACACTTTAAAAAGAGGTAACTGGGACTTCCCTGGTGGTGCAGCAGTTAAGAATCTGCCTGCCAATGCAGGGAACACGGGTTTGATCCCTGGTCCGGGAAGATCCCACATGCCACGGAGCAGCTAAGCCCGTGTATCACAACTACTGAAGCCCGCACGCCTAGAGCCCGTGCTCCGCAACAAGAGAAGGCACCACAATGAGAAGCCCGCACACCACAATGAAGAGTAGCCCCCACTGTCCGCAACTAGAGAAAGCCCTCGGTCAGCAATGAAGACCCAATGCAGCCAGAAAAAAAAAAAAAAGAAAAAAGAGAACTATACTCACTGTACCTGACATGTTTGCTTCCATTCCCCTGAAACCCCTCTTGGAAACTGCTCTTGGCCAGGTCCATTGCTAAGGCAGGTGGTCTCGCTGGGTCTCACCTGATTCACACCTGTGGCCCCTTTGTCTTTCAGAAACCCCCTCCCCTCACTTGGAATCCACTTCTCCTGCCTTGCTGGCTGGGGCGTCCTCGCTTCCCAGACTGCTGACAACCTAGGGCCCTGGGGTTCAGGCTCCAGGCTTTTCCTCCCTCTTATCTGCATCCCCTCGGTGACCTCATCCTGTCTCATGGCTTTAAACACCCACTACGTGCCAACGATGCTCGTTTTATATCTCCTTTCTGGTCCCCAGACTCACCTAACTGCCCGTTCAGCATTTCCATTTAGATGTCTAATTGCACCTCGACTTTGGCGTGTCCCAGACTGAATCTTGATCCCCCTAGACCTGCTCCTGCCACGTCACCCCCTGTCAGTTAAAGGCTTTCCTTTTTCCCTTGCTCACCAACTCCTCATGATCACTGAATCCTCAGAGCTCTGCCTTCAGTTTGGGGGTTTGCATTTTTTCCTTTCTGATGTAACTTTATTTTTGAATATGTTAAACATTTGTGCAGTTCCAAGTCAAAACAGTATTAAAAGGTATCCTTAGAGAAATCTCATTTCCCTCTCGACAGTCTTTACCCCATTTTTCAGTGTTTCTTCTGGCAAAAATAAGCACGTGTATTTATTTCCCCCTTTTTCTTACACCAAAGTTGGCATACTATATGCATTGTTCCATCTCTTGCTTTTTTCACTTAACAATATATTGTGGCGATCACTCCATTGCACAGAGAACTTCCTCATTCTTTTTACAGCTGCATCAGAATTTCATTGCGTGGATGTAATTTATTCAACCAGACCCCTACTGACAAACATTTGAGTTGTTTCCAGTTGAGTTGCTATTACAAATAGGGCTGCAATGAATGGCCTTGTGTATATGTTGTTTGGTGCTTTGGAAGGATGTTTTCAGGGTGGATTCCTGGAACCATGGGGGAAGGACGCCATCAAGAGAATCTGGGAGGTGGCACAGGGTTTGTGTCCTAGTGCAGCCCCAGGGAAGGCACAGCCAGCAATGGCCGACCTAGATATGGCCAAGGAGGACAATGGGGAAGGAAGCATCCCCCAGAGCATGGGGCCAAGATCCCAAAAAACAATGTTTGGGGAGCCCCTTCCAGGGGGCAGACCTGGGGCCCACTCATGGAACATTCTGCCTGCTCTGTGTCTCCTATTGTTCGCTTTTGGAACTGGCCTCTTGGTGCTGTGGAGTTCAGCTACATTCTTACTACCTGCTGGATCCGTCCATTTCTAATGGAGGAATGTTGAAGTCTCCAACTCTGATAGTGGATTCATCTACATCTTTATCTTTGATTTTCTGCAGTTTGAATACAATATGCCTAGACGTATGGTTTCTTTTATCTTTTCCTTTTTCTTTTTTTTTTTCTTTAAGGTGTACACTTTATTGAACTGATCAAGTCAGTGTACAGGTAAGCCCTGGCTGTCTCCACACCTTAGCCTGCTCCCGGGGGACTCATTCTCTCTTTCTCTTCCTTCCTTCCTTCCTTCCTTCAGTCCTTCCTTCCTTCCTCCCCCCTCCCTCTCTCCCTCCCTCCCTTCCTTCCTCTCTTTTTTTCTTTTGGCATTTTTCCTTCTTGGTGTTCTCTGAGCTTCCTGGATCTGTGGTTCAGTGTCTGACATTAATTTGGGGCAATTTCTCAGTCATTATTACTTTAAATTTTTCTTCTGTTCCTTTCTCTCTGTCTCTCCTTCTTCTGGTACTTCCATTATATGTATATTACACATTTTGTAGTTGTCCCACAGTTCTGGTTATTTTGTTCCTTTTTCTTCCCTGGTCTTTCTTCTCTTTAATTTTCAGTTTTAGAAGTTTCTGTTGACATATCCTCCAGCTCAAAGAGTCTTTCCTCCGTCATGTCCAGTCTACTAAATGATCCCATCAGAGGGATTCTTCATTTCTGTTACAGTATTTTTGATCTCTCATTTTGCCATCATGGGAAATCCTGGAACTTCTAGGTTGACTGCATGAATCCCAAAGAGAAAGCCAATAAAAAAGCAGGGAGGAGAAGGAGAAAATCTGTCACTGGGGATATCTTTTACAGTTGCTGGATCAAGTCTCACTTGAAGCCAGAACTAAATCTGGATTTTTAATTGACATACCCAGTAAAAATTCTTTTATATTATGAGTCAGCTTGAAGTGAATTTTCTGTCACTTGTGGCTCAAAGAGTCCTCACTGACTCTATACCTAACTCATAGGCTTATTGTGAGGTTTAAATAAAATTGCCCTTAGCGAACGAAGCATGGCACACAAATAATACTCAGTGAATGGTTACCAATATTGTTATTATGATATATTTATTTTTACAGAGTTATGTGTGCTTTTTATTCCATATCCTAACATTGGCATGTTTCTGTTTCTCTTTTTGGTATTATTCCATTTCTACCCCCAAAGGAGAGAGGCTGAGGGAGGGGCTTGATCAGCCCTGGGCTTCTGACCACCAGCTTCAGCCTCGGGTCCTCCTTGCAAAACCACAGCTGGGGAACGACACAGAGACCACGTGGTGTGGTTCTAATTCCTCTGACATCTCATTTTCATTCTTCAATGATATTTATCTGCATCCAGCTTACACATAAATGTTTCCAGTAAAATGTTCCAAGTGCCTTTTTTCAGAAATCTGAATCCACATGAAAACAATGGCAACAAGAAAAAGGTGTAAACTTTCCAGAACAGGCCCAGATTTTGAAAATGTGATAAAGAGGTTATTGTGCGTCCGAACTTTTCACACAAGAATTGGAGGAGATTTAACACCAGGAATAATAAACTGAGGAAAACCAGCTAATGCAGAGCAGATGGGCCTGCAGGGCAGTGCTAAGCATTTCAATGTCTTTCCTCTTGGACCTTTGGACTCCAGATGACTGACTGAGTGCTGGTTTCTCTAGCTCCAAATAAAGTTAATGCAATTGGGGAAACCATCAGTATGGCTGGTTTGATTTCTGGAGTGATTAGTGGATTAAAGTTTTTCGAGACTGTACTATGTGGTGGGCATTTGACATTCACTACTTGAATCCTGACCACAGCTCCATTTTACTGTTGAGAAAACTGAGGTTTTAAAAGCACGAATCACTTGCTGAAGGGCACATAGCCAGTATGAGAGCCAGGATCAGTCCTAGGTCTGTCTCATTGCATATGCTATGGTTCTGCAAACTGGGTAATAAGAGAGCAGGGAAAGGGGGTCGTGGTCACATAAATTTGAGAAACTCTGTGTGTGTATGTGTGTGGGTGTATATCTACATAGTAAAAGCCTTACTGAGGTATACTTGATCTGCAGTAAGCTATACATGTTTAAACCATACAACTCAATAAGTTTTGACCCATGTCTATCTGCATGAAACACCACAATCAAGATAGTGAACATCTCCATTACTTCCAGTAGTTTCCTCGTGCCCCTTTGTAATTCCTCCCTCTTTTCCCTCCCACCGTTGATCCCAGACAATTGCTGATCTCCTTTCTGTCACCATGGATTAGTTGTACTTTCTAGAGTTTTATATAAATGAATCATACCGGATGTACTCTTTTTTTGACTGTCTTCTGTCACTTGGCATAATTTTTTGAGATTCATTCATGTTATTACATGTTTGTTCCTTTATAGGACTAAGTGGTGTTCCATTTATGAATCTGCCACAATTTATCTACTCATCTATAGATGGACATTGAGGTTGTTTCCAGTTTGGAGCTATTACAAATAAAGTTGCTATGAACATTCGTGTTCAAGTCTTTATATGACATAAACTTTCTTGGATAAATACCTAAGAGTGGAAGGGCTAGATCATATGGTAGGTATATGTTTAACTTTTAAAGAAACTGTTTAACTGTTTTTCAAAGTAGTTGCACCATTTTACTAGCAGTGTATGGGAGTTCTCGTTCCTCCTCATCAGCACTTGGTGTGGTCAGTCTTTTAAATGTTTACCATCCTAATAGGTATGTAGTCATATCAGCTTTTCTTATGGTTTTAACTTGCATTTCCCTAATGACTAATATTATCGAGTATGTTTTTATGTGCTTGTTTACATCTATATATCTTCTTTAGTTAAGTGTTTGTTCAAATGATTTGCATATTTTAATAGAATTGTTTCTTACTGAGATTTGAGAGTTATTTATACTTATTGGATTCAAGTCTTTTAATAGAATATGCTTTGCAAAGATTTTTTCTCCAAGCCTGGGCTTGTATTTTCATTCTCTTGCCAATGTCTTTTGAAGAACAGAAGTGTTTTTTTTTTTTTAAACTCTGGTGAAGTCCAATTTATTTATTTATTTTAAAATTTATTGAAGTATAGTTGATTTACAATGTGTTAATTTCTGCTGTACAGCAACACCTGTACAGTTACACATATTCAGTTACACATATGTATATACCTTCTTTTTCATATTCTTTTCCATTATGGATTATCACAGGATATTGAATATAGTTCCCTGTGCTATACAGTAGGACCTTATTGTTTATATCCGTTGAAGTCCACTTTATAGTCCACATTTCTTAACTTCTACTTCATATTTTTAAAACCTTAGGTACCTTCTGGAAGAATTCTTGGCTTGATTTTACAGCTCACAGATTTGCTCTTTGGCAACCTATTCTGCTCTTCAGCCTATGTGTTGAATTTTTTTCAATGATCAGATACTTAAAATAAAAATCATTCATCATGTTTGCAACATGGTAATCTTACATCTCCCTGAGAATAGCAATTATTCAGTTCAGCTCAGTCTATGAGCTTTGTTTCCTCGGCGTAATTGTTACACTTGGTAAGAGGGTGACATCTTTCTTGCACAGCTGCTTGGTGATGCTTAGCTGAGGAGTCATGTATTTGAGGACCCCTGTTGGCTGGTCTTTGCCTGTTGTGCCCACTTCGAGGATGAGGAGTGAGAAGCAACACAGCACCACCAGAGGGCGCTTTCTTGGGTGCAGGAACTCCTCACTCCTCCCTGGTGCAGTCAGCCACCTGGGACACTGTCTAAAGACTCATACTCCATGGTCCTACATGGAAGCAGACACCTCTACTGCTGCTGCCTAGTCCCAGGGGCAGTGAGGACAGGGCACAGACCTGACAGCTCCTTCTCAGGTGCCCCAGCTCGTGCCCCGTCAGGGGCTCCAAGCTGCTCTTTTCCTGCTCTCCCATACATACCTTCAGGCTTTGAGTATCGTTGGAACCACCACCCAACTTCTATCTACTTCTATGCAAGAGTCCTCTCCCATGTGTACCTAAGTATAGGATTCCTTTCAAAATCTGATTAGGCTGCCTTCCATATTTCAGGGATTTTAAATATTTCTTATCTAAAAGGAAACCCCTTCCAATTTTCCAACATTATTATGGATCAAAAACACATTTATCTCATTTCTAGAGACTTGTGATGGGAGGAGAGGCTGTAACTGATGCTTCATTGTCCAACCTGAATGGAACCTGTGGGCAATATTTGCATCTGTAGAAGAATCTCAGTATTTGAAAGGCCACCAGTGCAGACCACATATGCTAAATGTTGTCATGACAATTTGGTTTGCAACTTTTTTCTTTTGGCCTCCCCACGTGGCACGCGAGATCTTAGTTCCCTGACCAGGGATCGAACCCCTGCCCCGTGCAGTGGAATAGCGGAGTCTTAACCACTGGACCACCAGGGAAGTCCCTTGGTTTGCAACTTTGATGTTTGCATGCTGGGGAAAGTTTACCAGGGCCCACCATCTGAGGGGAACGCATGACCATTGTTAGAAATGAAAATCTGCCCATTTCTCTCCATGCTTGAAGGGCCACGTGTCTGTGCTACTGTTGACAGTCCCACCCGAGCCCAGACTTTCAGTCATTCCCACCAAAGCACCAGACGTGTGAGTGAAGCCATCTTGGATCCTGTAGACAAGCCCAGCCGCCAGGTGAGTACCACTGAGGCCCTCAGGTGATGCCACGTGAAACAGAACTGAAGAATTGCCCCGCCAAGCCCCAATTCCTTAGCAGGCTGCTAAGTGCTTGAGCTGTAACAGTGAAGCTCTTCTGGAGGGCAGTCTAGTGAGGGAAGCAGATGACAGACCAGTTAATAACATTATGAAAGGGGTTGAAATGGGAGATGGCTGGCAAAGAGTGCTTTAGGAGCACCGAGGAAGGGTATCTTTTAGCTGCACGTACACAGGCACTGCACACAGTACACTTAAACCCTGTGAACAGTGGGTAGCAGCTGCAGGAAATCTCTACGGAGGACATTTCTGGAGTCTTCACCAATGGCTCACATCTGGGAAACTGGTGAGAGGCAGATTTGACAATTTGCTACAGTGATTGTAGAGAAGGAAGCCCAGCTGGGGTGGGCCGCTCACGTGAGGCTGAGGTCGTGGCTGCACCACTGTGGGTTACGTCTCAGCCTTCCACAAGCTGTACCTGAAGCACGTGAGGATGTGAGGTCTTGAACTTTTAAGCCAAAAAAGGCTCTAAAATGGCTCACTTAACAAGGAAGATACTTTAAGAACAGTGTTTTGATTTTTTTCTCTTTTAATCCAAATGCAAATAGCTGTTTCTAAGAGTAAAAGAAATTGCATAATAATAATGATTAAATTGCTAACACTTACCACTGGCTTCCCACGTGCCAAATACTGTACTGTGTGCTTTAGGAGGCATTTTTCGCTGAATCTCCCACAGCAGTCCTCTGTGAGCCTCTCTTTACAAATAGGGAAACTGAGGCTTGGAGAGGTTAAGGAACTTCTCAAGGTGACATACATGATGTTACGGCTGAACGTGTGTGTCCTCCCAAAATTCATGTGTTGAAGTCCTAACCCCCAGCTTGGCTGTATTTGGAGTAAGGAAGTAATTGAAGTTAAATTAGGTCATAAGAGTGAAGCCCCATCCCAATAGGATTAGTGCCTTTATGAGAAGAGACGCCAGAGAGCTGCCTCTCTCTCCATGTGTTTGCCCAAAGAAGAGGTCGTGTGACACATAGTAAGAAGGTGGCTGTCTGCAACCCAAGGGGAGAGTTCTCACCAGTCACTGACCCTGGTGGCACCTTGATCTTGGACTTTCAGCCTTCACAACTGTGAGGAAGTAAATTTCTGTTGTTTAAGCCACCCAGTCTGTGGGATTTTGTTATGGTGGCCCCAGCAGGTTATATACCTGACAACCCACCACACTGGGATTATGAGCACCAGAGCCCCTGGCTCATCACCCTGAACTGCCTCCTAGAAATATCATTTGAAAAGTTTTACATTTTGTAAAGTGGCATGCTAGTTTTAATATTTAAATTGACGTGAGACATGTTTTCAAAATGACATTTTCGGGACATCCCTGGTGGCGCAGTGGTTAATCCACCTGCCAATGCAGGGGACATGGGTTCAATCCCTGGTCTGGGAAGATCCCACATGACGTGGAGCAACTAAGCCTGTGCGCCACAACTACTGAGCCTGCCCTCTAGAGCCCGCAAGCCACAACTACTGAGCCTGCGTGCTACAACTACTGAAGCCCGCGCGCCTAGAGCCCATGCTCTGCAACAAGAGAAGCCACCACAGTGAGAAGCCCGTGCACCGCAACGAAGAGTAGCCCCTGCTCGCAGCAACTAGAGAAAGCCTGCACGCAGCCAACGAAGACCCAAAGCAGCCAAAAATAAAATAAATAAATAAATAAACAAATAAAACCTTGGCATTATCTATGTTAACATTGATGGTTGTTACTTAAAGCAGTTTCACTAAATTTGGATCTCTGGAAAAAACATTTTTTTGAGCATGGAAGCAGGTTGGAAATATTGCACCCAGTAATAACAGTGGGACTTTTGGCATATGAAATACTTCAGTGGGAAAGTATTTGCTTAAATCTCTGCCTGCTATTATAGTTGAAGGTTTGGTGATAATATTTGCCCTTCCCATGAACTTTCTGGATTTCAAAACCATGTGGAAGTGTAGCTTGTCTTATATGAAAAATAAAGTCGGAGAACTTTTAAAGAATTAACATCAAGAAATGCATTAAGCTAAGTATCAATTATTTAGAGAATGATTATCTGGTGTGTGAATGATCTTGGTCCTTTTATTTCTCCCCCTCCTTTGACAATACCATGAGGATACTTTTCTTCCACAGGTTGGCTGCTCTCCTTCTTAACCTCTACTGGGAGTGCAAGCGGGTGTCAGCCCCTCAGCAGAGGCCAGGCTGTTCTAACAGGCTTTCACTTTGATAAATGCTTTGGCTTTATGGATGGAGCATCTTTTACATCCACTGCTGGCTCTCTGTAGACCATTTAAGCAGTACAAAAGGAAAGATAGATGATGGGTAAGTAAGTAGGTAGATGGATAGATGATACATAAATTAGCAAGAACAGCCCACAATCTGAACTATAACCATTACAGGTTATATATATACATATTATATATATAATATATATATAAATGACATATAGGTATATAACATATATATATAATATATATAACCAGTTTTATATATATATATATATATATATATATATATATATATATATATGAACATATTTCAGGTAAACATCCAGACCTCTTTTTTTGGGGGGGTTATTAATTTTATTTATTGCTTATTCATTTCCTATTTCATCAATTTCCTCTGTATTATTTCCATTCTTTTTTCTTTTTTAAAAAATTTTAAAAGTTAATATAATTTTAAAGGTTATACTCCGTTTAGTTATTACAAAATATTGGCTATATTCCCCGTGTTGTACAATACATCCTTGAGCATATCTTACACCTAATAGTTTGTATCTCCCACTCTTCCACCCCTCTATTATCTCTCCCCCCTCCCCACTCAGACCTCTTTTTATGAGCATGTATACATATAGATGCATGAAAATCTACATATGTCAGATCATCATATTTTGAGCATATTAAAACTTGTAGGATGCAGCTCAAACAGTGCTTACAGGGAAATTTAGTGTATGTGTATACACATGTATTATATATAGTATATATTTTATATAATATATTTATTATATATTATACAAAATGTATATAATAGAAAAGAATTAGAAAAATAGTAAGGCTAAAAATCTAAGCAATTATTTCAAGGAGCTAGAGAAAAGTATTGCAAATTAAATCCAGAGAAAGTAGAAGGAAAGAAATAATTAAAAACAAATCAATAAATAAAAATTTAAAATTAAAAAGTAAATGCATTATAGAAAGAAAACCACCAAAGTTAAAAGTGGGTTCTTTGAAATAATTAAGAAAATTAATAGCTCCTACAAAGACAGATCAAGAAATAAAGACCAAAAATACAAATTACAAGTAACAGGCATGAAAAACCTGACATCACTACAGATTCTACAGACATTAAAAAGGTAATGATTCTGATAGTGTGGTCAAGGAAAGACAAGGTCTTGAACTGAACCCAGTAGATGAGAATGAGTTGATGGATTTGAAAGCTTGAGGAGGTGGAATAAACAAACTGGTTGGATTGGGTGTGGGAGAGAAATAGGTGTAACAGTTTGTGCTGAGCTCTCTCTTAGGTGACTGGGTGGCCAAGGGGCGCCACTAGTGAGGCTGGGCAACTCAGATGGAGAACGAAGCTTGGTGAAATTTGGCTAAAACCAACTTTTCCCAATTTAATTTTATTGCTTTTTTTACTTGCTACCTAAAAAACAAACAATCCCCCCCCCAAAAAAAAACCCCAGAAAATAACAAGTGTTGTGAGAATGTAGAGAAATTGAAACTCTGTGCACTGTTTGTGGGGAGGTAAAATGCAGTGCAGTCACTGTGGAAAATGTGGCAGTTCCTCAAAATATTAAACATAGAATTACTATGTGATCCAGCAATTCCACTTCTCGGTATATGCCCTAAAGAATGGAAGGCACTTATCTCCAACAGATAACTGTACACCTATGTTAATAGCAGTATTATTCACAATAGCCAAAAAGTGGAAACAAACCAAGTGTCTTTCAAAGGATCAACAGATAAAGAAAATGTGGTGTGTTAAGTACAGTCTTTGAAAAGGAAAGAAATTCTGATGCGTGGTACAACATGAATGGACCTTGAGGGCATTATGCTAAGTGGATTGTCAAACATGAAAAGACAAATACTGTATGATTCCACTCATGTGGGGTACTTAGAGTAGCGAAATTCACAGACAGAATGGTTGCCAAGGGCTAGAGGGAGGGGAGAAAAGAGGAGTTACTGTTTAATGGATATAGAGTTGCAGTTTTGCAAGATTAAAGTTCTAGAGATGGCTGGTGGAGGCCGCACAATAATGTGAATGTACTTAATGCCACCAAACTGTACACTTTAAGATGGTTAAGATGGTGAATTTTATGTTATGTGTATTTTATTCAGTTAAACACACACACATACACACAAGGCTGGACCCCAACCCAAGGTTCTGATTCAGCAGGTCTGGAGTGGGATCTGCTGATTGGCCTTCCTATTGGCATTCTATTGTATTCAGTAAGTTCTCAGGTGATGCTGATGCTGCCGGTGTGGAGGCCACACTTAGGGATAAGTGGTTAGGAGGCCTGGTGAGTATCGTGTGGAGGGGTCCTCTGCTTGCTCCCTTGCGGCTATCGTTGTTATTGACAACAGCCGGCGTTTATGGAGGGCTTGCCTGCTACAGGTTATCTCACAGTTGGGTGAAGGGGCAGCAGATGGGCAGGGCTAGAGTATATAAACTTCACCCGGCTTCCTTTGGTGCTTGGTGTGAGTGTAAGGCTGAGAGGGAACCAGAGACGCAAATAAAGACCCAGTACAGTAGAGCACACAGCCGCGGGGAGAATTAGGGTCGCCTAGGGACCGAGCGCCCAGGGCGCGATCTGGACGGGGACGTGGGGCGCCCGGGCAGGTCTCCAGGCTGCTCCGCGGCCGCGGGAGGCGGTGGGGCACTCGTGGCCCGCAGAGGGCGCTGCCGCGCCGTCCCGCCGCCTGCCGCCCAGGCCGCCCACCCCGCGGGCGCGCCTCTCTGCAGTCCAGCGTCGACCGGCCGGGGACCCGCTTGTTCCGAGCGCGCACACTTCTCGGCCGGACGGAGCACGCCGCCAGCTCCTGGCCGCCCCTGTACTCGCCTGCGGCGGCAGCTCGGCCGACCGTCCCCGGCCCGGCACCGCGTCGCGCCCGCGTCCGAGGGCAGAACTCCAGCCCCCAGGAGCCTCCCGGCCGTCGGCGGACCCAGCGGCCCCGCCGCCGGCACGCTCGGCGCCCTGCTCGCGGGGCACAGGGGAGGGCGGCGGCCGGCTGGTGATGGGCGGCCCGGCGGCGCGGAGGGGCGCCGGGGGGCTCCGCGCGCTGCTCCTGGCGCTGGTGGCCGCGGGGAGTCCCGCGGGCGCCTACAATCTGGACCCGCAGCGCCCCGTGCGCTTCCAGGGTCCCGCCGGGTCCTTTTTCGGCTACGCGGTGCTGGAGCACTTCCACGACAACACGCGCTGGTGAGTGCCCTCCCTGCCCGGACCCTGACCCCGGCCTGGCTGGTCCCGCTGCAGCCGGCAGGCCGTCGCTGCCGCCGCCTTTCCGGCCTCTCCACGCCGCCGTCCCGAGGGGGCGATTTAAATGTCTCCGTTGTGCGTAGCCCGGCCGCCGAGGAAAGGCGGGGAGGAGGGAGGACGCCGGTTCCCGGTCCAGCGTACTGCCCGGTGGGCGCCCGAGTCGGAGGGGGCCGGGCGCCTCCCCGCCGGGCTTGCCCCTCGCTCGGCCTCCCAGCCAGACTCGGCTTAACTCTCTAGGTCGCAAAGTAACTTGGTTCTTCTGCCCCGTGGGCCCCAGGCAGCCCGGCCAGAACCCCGAAGGCCCCGGGCTGCGGAGACAGACTCCTCAGTTTGGGGAACTCTTGGTGACACCCCACCCGCCTTGCCCGGGCTTTAAGCCTCTCCTGCCGGCTCTGCGCAGGAAGCGGAGTAACCCCGAGATGCGAGGGGAGTGGGCTGGATGTGCGTGGGGTCGGGGGGCGGGGATGCCGACTGTGTGGTCCCCTCCTCGCCCACCAGGCCCTCTGCGGAAGCAAGCTGAGAGGGTCCGGAGGCAGGGAAGGGGGGTGGTCCTGGACCCCAGTGACAAGTCTGGTGGGACCGGTGGGTGATTTCTGGGGCAGCTCCCCTGGAGACCAGTAGAGGTCAAGGAGTCCAGTTGCCCCCTGAATGCCCCCTTAAGAGTCCCAAGAGGTGGGAGCTCTCCCCATGAGGCACCACCTGTGAAGGGGCACGGAGCTTGAGTGCCCAACCCCAGGGGAGAAGCACCAGGGGAGGCTGGTCTCCCCTTGGCCCTTTCCTACAGACAAGAGCAAATGAAACAGCCACAGGAGGGGTCAACCCCTCCTCAAAGAGTTAGGGTGTGGGTAGTTCCCCAGTGGGGCCCCAGATGACAGCTGGTCTGGGCCTGGTTTTATTGTGTGGTCACCAGTGTGGACATCCTTGGGGGCTGCAGGCTGGGAGGGCGAGGTCAGCCCTGTGTGTGTGCTCAGCATGCAGTTCTGCTCGGAACTGGACAGAGGCTGAGAGAAAAGGGAGGGTTTGTAGATTCGAGTCCTCTGGCGTTCCTGGAAAAGTGGGGACTCCGTGACCAGCCAGCCCTTTAACAATCATGCTGTTTAGGAGAGCTGCCTCCAGGAGAACAAGTTTTTAAGGTTTTTGTGTAGCTCCTGTCCAGTTCCCTCTCTCCCTACCATTTACCCCAGTTGCTGAGTTTAAGAGCAGCTGTCTTTTCTTGCACTTGCCAAATCCCCCTTTTAAAGCAAAGCAGGCTCACGCCTTTTCTGTGTCCTCTGTACTCAGCGTCCACTGTGGACTTTGGTAGAGAAGGTAGCCTGGGCAGGAGCAATTGGAGAACACATCCCAGGATCCTAGGCCGGGCTCCCGAACTGTGTGACCTTGGCACAAAGCATGTGGGGAGGGCTGTTAAAAATAGAAGGGCTGGGACTTCCCTGGTGGTGCAGTGGTTAAGAATCCGCCTGCCAATGCAGGAGACACGGGTTCGAGCCCCAGCCCGGGAAGATCCCACATGCTGCGGAGCAACTAAGCCCGTGCACCACAACTACTGAACCTGCACTCTAGAGCTCGCGTGCCACAACTACTGAGCCCGCATGCCACAACTACTGAAGCCCGTGCGCCTAGAGCCCGTGCTCCACAGCAAGAGAAGCCACTGCAATGAGAAGCCTGTGCACCGCAGTGAAGAGTAGCCCCAACCATAGAAAGACCCAACGCAGCCAAAAATAAAAATAAAAATAAATAAACAAATTAAAAAAAAATAGAAGGGCTACTCTGGGCAGGGGGCTGCTGAGGAGGGGCAGGCAGGGGAGCTGGAGCACCACATGGGGTCTGCAGTTCCGCAGCCTCAAGGGTCTCTGAGCTCTTTGGGCCACGGGTAAAAGCTGCCCCATTTCGGAAGCAGGGGGAGTCAAGAGCAGATCTGACTTGGAAAAAGAGTCCAGCCTGCTTTGTTTTAAAAAGGTGATGAGGAAAGGCTGTGTGGTATGAATAAATTTGGCAAATGCAAGAAGAGACCCAGGGTGAGTGGCAGGAGGTGGTGAGGACGGTCGGTTGTGCTGGGGCGTGGCCTTGGTGTCAGTGGAGATGTGGGACAAGTATTTCAGGAGTCCATCCACAGCCAGGCTTCCGGTCTCAAAAGCGTCTCTCTGCTTCTGATACTGAGTGGGCTGCTCTTTTTATTGGAGTGCTTGTCCCTATAGTTTTTCAAGTACCAACTAATCTCTACTGCAATCTATTTAAAGCAACTTTTCTTATTCCCTGCCCCCCACTGCCTTAACTCTGTCTTAGTTTTTGCTTATCTCCTTGTCTTCTGTCCTCTTGTTATTTCTTCCTAGCATCTTCCTCCCTATTCTTTTCTCTCTCCTCTCCCTTCCCCCCAGTATTCTTGGTCTTAGACCTTGAAGGTTATTCTCTGCTGATTATGCTGCCCAGTCTTGGTATGCCAATGGTCTTTGAAGCAAGAGACTTTCAGCATCTCCTATTTTCTCCTTCTTTTCTTTATATCTTTAGAGGCTAGGCTTACTATGAGGCTAATGAAACTTCCACCAAAGGCTTCTCACTTGCACAGGCCCCTCCCTACCAAGGCCCTGTGCCTAATTCTATATTCGTAATTTTGTATTAATTTTCTTAAAGGTAGTTGCCCTATATTTGTAGGATTCAGGCCCTGTGGAATCTGGATCTACCCTAGGTCTCTACCTTAACTCTGGGGTTGGTTGATTGACTTAGTGACTGATTGTTGGTCTCTTCCTACCAGGCAGTCCTTGGGCCCTGGATCTTTTAGCTTTGCTTGAGGAACATGCAGGTTGTTTCCAATTATTCACAATTATAAACAGCAACAGGGTAAACATCCTTCTAACAGAAGCCTTGCGGACATCCTTAATTATTTCCTTTGAATAAGTTCCTGGGCTTAGAATTGCTGGGTCAGAGAGGGAGGGAGGTTTTAAAGCATTTTCTCTGCATTTCCAGAGTGCCGGTGAAGCTGAAGTGTGCACTTTAGGGAAATGTATTTAACTTTGGAGTAATTTACCAAAGGGCTGCTCCAGTCCAATGGAAGAGCATAGCCACCTACATGAGGGGGACTTAAAAAAGATCACAGAGAGTCAAACTGGGTGTGGGAGGTAAGTGACAGACACGAAGAGGACAATGTTTTAGGACTCTGAAAGGAAAAGGAGGCAGCGTTCACTAAGCCTTGTATCTGCTGTCTTTCTTTCTGAGCAGAAGTTACTCTTAAGCTTCTTCATTCAGTCTTAGTGGTTCAGTAGTTTTGCTTCGTGCTAATTAAACACCTCTGTACAGGTGGAAGGATTTGTTGCGTGTAGGGTAAGGGAGGGAGGAGAGCGTGCAGGGGGAGGGGCAGGGAGAGAGCCCAGGCACGACAGTCTGCAGGGGCCAGAACTGAAGGGTCCCCAGGTTAAGGGGACCCGAGGTGCACATCACAAAGCTCCTGCATATGCTCCGTCAGTAGGACTAGTGCTTCTTCTCTAATCCCATAACTGAGCATTCCTAGCAGTTCTTTTTTAAGCAATAATTGTCACTGATCAGAGGTCCTATCTCTCTGTGTAAGGGATGGGGTGGCCTCGCTTTCTGAGCCCTGGGGACTGCGTCTGGCATATGCAGTCATGTTGCATTGGGAACAGAGTCCTGGACCCAGGCTCTCTCCAAGGGTTTGGCTTGAGTGGCCTCTGCTGTCTGTCATGCTCTGGGCAGTGAGCGTTGTCCCCATGGCCAGGTGGACCAGAATATGGCAGGCAGTGTGATAGATGTCATTTGTATCAGTTTGGATGCAAACATGCAAGTGACTCGGTTTCTTTTTTTCCAGTGACACCCCGAGGGCATCTCCCTGCCCTGAGCTAGCGTCCTCCCCTAGACCTCCCACCACCTGGGTCTTCTTGCTCCCTTTGAACAATAGCAGGAGGTGCCAGGGAACATGGACAAAGCAGATTTCTGTCCCCTTCCTTTAGACACGGACTGGTCCCTCAGCTGCAGGGCAGACAACTGTAACACCCTGTGAGATAAATAAATGCAGCCCTGCTGGCTGGCGTAGAGCCCCAGAGCGGGTTTCTTTCACACCCTCCCCTTCCCTCCTTCCTCTTGGCCCCAGACGCCCCGGAGTCCTAGGCGGTTGGGTGCATTGGCTTCCTTTCTGGAGACGTGCTTCCTGCCTCATCTCCCGGGACGCATCAAGACGGCTGTGCTCGGGCCCAGAGCAAGTGCTCGGAAATAGAAGAGGCGCCGGCGTTTTGCTTTGTTAAGGTTGTTAGAGCATCACTCAGTGAGGAACAGGAGGTGATTCAGAGCCGAGGGGACCATAGCATCCTCAATTTGCATGAAGGTTGAGAATTAAAAGAACAAGCTAGATGGTTTGGCACTGCCAGTGTAGTTGCCGTGAGCCAGATGTATTGCTGTCTAAATTAAAATTAATTACAACCAAATAAAATGAAGAATTCAGTTCTGCAGTCATACTAGCCACATTTCAAGTGCTCAGTGGCCACGCGTGCCTCATGGCTACTGTACTGGATAGTACACAGAACATTTTCACCATCGCAGAAAGTTCTGGTACTGGTTTGGAGCAATGACTTGTGTCTTAAAGGGCTAGCTAGACAGGGACTTCCCTGGTCGTCCAGTGGTTAGGCCTCGGCGCTTTCACTGCCATGGGCCTGAGTTCGATCCCTGGTCAGGGGACCAAGATCCCGCAAGCCGTGTGGTGCAGGTGCCCACCCCCACCCGCAAAAAAAAATAAAGGGCTAGACAAAGATCAAAAGGCAGTGTAAGAAAAGTCGACCCTTGTATTTGAGTATGAAAACAGAAATGAGGGAGCTTAACTAAAAATTAAGAGTGGGCAGCCTCTTTTCATCCATCAAACTTTGGAGTGCCTGCTCTGTGCTAAGGGCTGGGTATTCAAGAATGAAAAATGCACTCACAGTCTGATGGGCGAGAAGGTTGTGGGCTTCTCGTCTTGTGTGTCAGGCAGAAATAAGATGTGGGCTCCCATGGGGGAAAGGCTGGTCCTGGGGCAGCCACGGGGAGTTGTGATGGGCAGAGGAGAGTCCCGTGAAAGTAAAACCTTCAGAAGGGGGACCCTGGGATCATGGGCCCTGCTCCTCACCCCCAGCCCCACCCGGCTTTGTGAGGAGACACCCAGAAATGATGGTGGTAGCCGGGCCTTCTCATAACCTCTGTGGTGACCTCTTTGCCGCGTTCTAGCCCATGTCAGGCTCTCAGGCGGGGCTGTAGCTCCACTTCCCCATATGGATTTTCTGGAAGTAGTTTTTTCAAACCTCGTTCCTGGTTCTTACTGGCCCTGCAGAGCCTGCTTTCTCAAAGCACTCAAGAAGGGATGACACATGTATGAGGCCCGAGTTCTAAGGGGACCCGGAAAGCGTCCCTTGGGGTTTCCAGGACGTTTCCCTGAAGATCTCAGGAAGCTGGCGAGGGTGCTGTTTCCTGAGCTAGTGCTGAACGCTGGCCAGGGGAGAGGCAGCTGTGTCACTCAGGAGAGAACCTTCCAGGGCAAGAAGGCAGACTCTTCTCAGCCAGTTTCTAACAGCCCGGAGTGTGAGAGTGTGAAGGGCCGGGCCCTGGCCAGCTCTGAGTCCCTGGTGACCTGCTGCTGGTCAGGAAATGGTCTCCTTCTGATAACTCCCATTGTGATTTGTCTGGGGAAAATGCCATATTCACATTTGTTAAAAGCAGCCATGGTGTTCTCAGAAATCATTTGTTTTCAAGGAAGTAGCATATAACTCTAAGAAATCAAAATGGGGACTTCCCTGGTAGTCCAGTAATTAAGACTCCGTGCTCCCAATGCAGGGAGCCTTGGGTTCGATCCCTGGTCAGGGAACTAGATCCCACATGCCGCAACTAAGAGTCTGGAACTAAGATCCCGCATGCTGCAGCCAAGACCTGGTGCAGCCAAATAAGTAAATAAATATTCAAAACAAAACAAAACGAAATGAATGATCCCATCAGATAGGATTTGCTGGGCATCCACAAGAGGTCCAGTGCTTTCACAAGCGTAATAGTCCCCAGTGGGATCTTTGGGACAACCTAGTGAGTGGTTTTCAGTTTGCCAGGTAGAGAACAAAGGCTTACAGAGTTACACACCTTGTCCAAGGTCCATCCCAGCCTTGGTGATGCATGCACATTGGGGGCCTGTGCAAGAGAATTATGGGGGTGGGCGGTAAGGCCGGTGAAAGAACTGGGGGTGGGGGAGGAGACAGGATGGGGCAGGGAGAGCCTCGGCCATCTCAACACGGGTACCCCCACCCCATGATTATAATCAGTCCCTGGGGCTGCCTGGGAGATGCGTGGCCTCAGCTTGATTGCCTGGAGGGGGCTGCAGCTGGAGGCTGTCAGCTGACTGTCCTCTTGCAGCCAGAAGGCTTCAGGTGGTGCCCACCTACCTCCACGGTGGCCATGGAGCCCATCGTGTGTGAAAGGCTGTGTTCGGAGATGTGAGGTGTGTTCCTCGGCCTGCGGTGTGGCTGGGATCATCTGTGCCTCTGCTCATCCCGCTGTATCAGCATGGGGGGCGCTGGGGTTCTGGGCTGTTAAAATTGGCCCCGAGGCAGACTCCCATGGTGCCTCTTCCTGACCTTTGGGAAGTCTCAGGTGAGGGACGGAGGAGGAAGAGAGCTCCCACCTTACCCTGAGCCATTGAGTCACTGACGAGCGCTTGACTGGAGGGAGCTGCCAGACCTCAACCCTGGTACCTTGTGAACCGCAAAGCCTCAAGCCATGTGGATTTGGCGACCAACCAAAGCAAAGTGTTTGAGCATCACTTAGGAAGTGAAAGTGAATCCAAGATTGGGAAAAATCCAGTCTTTGAAACCACAGGCTCACTTGGTCCCCAGTGTCTGCTTTTTTGGGAGAACAAAAAGGACTTGTGTTGTGAGTTTAAATTTGCAGCAGCAGCGGCGGCAGCAGGAATACACTTACAGAGCGCTTAGCCCGTATTAACTCACTTAATGTTCCCTGCAATTGCTTCAGCTGGTTATCATTGTAGCCCCATTCATGAAGGGGAAAACTGAGGCACAGAGACGGTGTTTGGCCAAGTCACATGGTGACACAGTGGTCGAGCTGGGGCCTGCACCTTTGCCTCTCAAGAAGTCAAGAGTCTGAGTTTGGAGCTGCAAGGCACCCAAGCATCTGTGTCATGAGATTCTGTCTTACTTTCTTGGAAAAGTTATGGAATCACGGTCGTGGTTGCTTCCCTGTGACACCCTTTGCAGATGCTTATTCAGGACCCACTGGATACCTGTGCAGAGATCCTGAGGTTCTGCTTTCCAGAGATGCTTGATCACTCAGTAAACAGGGACCAGTGATTCCGCCAGGGACGTTTGTAGGTCCTGCTGTCATGCTAAGTCTCTGTAAGACAGAAGTGTCCTAGGAAAGATGGAGCATTCTGGACTATTCCGTGTGTGCATCCTAACTTCCCTGGGCTGCTTTTGTTACCATCCCTCCACCTGCTCCATTGAGTCCTCCGGGCTCCCACGGCTTATTTAAGAAGCTCTGTTTGGAGAGTAGATGGGAAAGGAAGCCATGGA
Source organism: Balaenoptera musculus (assembly GCF_009873245.2). Classification (NCBI taxonomy): domain Eukaryota; kingdom Metazoa; phylum Chordata; class Mammalia; order Artiodactyla; family Balaenopteridae; genus Balaenoptera; species Balaenoptera musculus. The sequence continues at coordinate 55,664,955 of NC_045795.1, forward strand.
GGGCCGTGTTTAGGATTTACCCCTGGGTTTGTAACATCATTAAAGAAACCCACACAGAGTCAGAATTTCTGTACGGGCGGCCAACAATATGACAGCAAATCTGAGCATAAAAAAGCATGGAATGAATTTCCTCTATCTCAGCTCATCCCTTGGTGTGTTGAAGCCCAGGTGACCTCTCCCACCCATTCTGGACTGTTTAGTGTTAAAATGCTGCAACGTGCACAGACGCCAGAGCAAAGTCGGCCGTGTGTGTGGCACACCCCACAGGCAGCACTGCACAGAGTCCTGGCACCTCTTCTCCATCAGGCTGGGTCCTGGAGTGGATGCTCCAGATGCAGGGGAGGGGGGTTCTACCTGGCTCTGCCTTCATTGTGGCCCCTGGTTCCCCAGCAACAACCAGATCCGTGGTCTGTGCCATAACAGGGGGGCCACCTGACTTCGCCCCCATTTAGGAGCTGTGTGTTCTTGGCAAGTTACTTCAGCTGTTTGAGCCTCATTCCCTCCTCTACAAAAGAGGAATAATGAGAATTTGTCCCTCATCACATTGTGGGGGAGATTAAATGAGATGATGTCTGCAAAGGATGGAATGGAATATAACATGCAGAACATAGTAAACCCTGGATAAATAAGAATAGCTATTTCTATTGCTACTTTGATCTGACATTTGAAGCTAATGGTCTTCATCCTGCCTTTAGATGCTAAAATTTTGCTTTCAGTACATTTGTTGATCCATTTATTTATCAAAATTCGCGTGTCAGCACTCAATACAGAAATGAATGACAGAGTCTTGCATAAGACACTATTATGTGTGGTCTCTAAAATTTTGGTCATGCTCTACATAAATCTGCATTTCTGTGTATTCATTTGTATGTCTACTTCCAAAAGGATCTGAGATGGCTGCTTTAATTGGAGACCTGTGGGATTGTAAACCCTAGAGTTTTTAAAGTCTTTTCTAAAATTCAAGTATAATTGATTTACAATATTATATAAGTTTCAGGTACATAACATAATAGTTCAAAATTTTTATAGATTATATTCCTTTTGAATTTATTATAAAATATTGACTATATTCCCTGTGCTGTACAATACATGCTTGTAGCTTATTTATTTTATACGTAATAGTTTGTATCTCTTAATTCCCTTCCTCTGTCCTGCCCTGTCCCCTCTTCCCTCTCCCCCCTGTTAACCACTAGTTTGTTCTCTATATCTGTGAGTCTGCTTCTTTTCTGTTATATTCACTAGTTTGTTGCATTTTTAGATTCCACCTATAAGTGATAACATATTGTATTTATCTTTCTCTGTCTGACTTGTTTCACTAAGAGTAACACCATCCAGGTCCATCCATTGAAATTTTGCTATTTGCATTCTTTTTTATGGCCGAGTAATGTTACATTGTATATACACCACATCTTCTTTATCCATTCATCTGTTGATGGACACTTAGTTTGCTTCCATATCTTGGCAATTGTAAATAATACTGCTGTGAACATTGGGATGCATGTATCTTTTTGAATTAGTGTTTTTTTTTTTTTTCTAGGAATGGAATTGCTCGGTCATATGGTAGTTCTATTTTTAGTTTTTTAAGGAACCTTCCTACTGTTCCCCATAGTGGCTGCACCAATTTATTCAATATATTCCCACCAACAGTGTAGGAGGGTTCCCTTTTCTCTACAGCCTCACCAACATTTGTTAATCTGTGGTCTTTTTGATGATGGCCATTCTGACAGGTATGAGGTAAATCCTAGCATTTTGCATGCCTCTTCCTTTTCTCAGCGAGCAAGCGGGAGGTCACTTCTTTTCTGGGGAGCTCTGGCCCTCATCCCAGGCTCCAGGTAAGTCTGGGAGGTAGGTCCACACTTCCAAGGTGCTGGCGAGAATTTTAGCAAAAAAAAAAAAAAAGTAAATGTGGAAGTATTGACCTGTTTTTCTTGGAGAAGAAAACTTTCACGTGAAACCAACAGGAAGATTTCAAGACTCAGGTCTCCAGAGCTCTGCAGCTTGCTCTGCCTCTTGAATTTTAATGTTTACTTGATGCTCTCAGGTGGGGAAGGAAAACCTCGGCTCTTTGCCATGTTTCCTTCTCCGGGTACATCTACCAGGACCTGAGCCCCTGGCCGGGACAGCAGCCTCTGAGGACCCTTTACTCCCATCCAGGGTGGCCAGGGGGGCTAATTTCTCTCCGAGGTGGGACCCTCCCCGTGACTCTGTTCTTTCCCTGTTGGTCGTGGAATTTTACCTATTTCCTTCTCTGGGAAGTGAAGGATTTGGCATGGTAAGGTGGCTTTCCTGGCACTGGCTCTCACACTGCTCAAGTCTTGGCTGTGTTTTGCCCAGTAAGGGATGTGGAGTGATTCCTGGGGTTTCCCTGAGGTGTGGTGGATACGCAGTGATTGAATTCCACTCCTGTAACTAAAACGTGGGTCCCCAGGGAAGTTTTGGTTTGGGGATCAAATGCCTGAAAGCAAACCTAATGGGTTTAAGATTTTTAATCCCCAGTTGCTGTCCTCGATCTGGCTGTAATTTCGCCCTGCAGAATCACTGCTGTGGTATTTGTGGGAAGGGAGGGAGCCCTTGGGACGATGTCAGTTCCGAGCCTCCCCCGGGGAGGTAGCTGTGGTTCAGCCCTTTTCTGCCACCTGCTCCCGGGGGAATTGACCCGTGGTTTGCTCTCAGGAGGTGAAGGATGGGTTCAGAGTAGGATGGGAGGCTGGACTGGAGCCTTGGTAACCTGCTTCCCCACACACAGGTCAACCAAGGAAGTGGCTCTGTTGGAAATATGGAGTGCATTTAAACTGCCACAGTAGGAGGGAAGGACTTCCCTGGTGGCCCAGTGGTAAAGAATCTGCCTTCCAATACAGGAGACGCAGGTTCGATCCCTGGTCAGGGAACTAAGGTCCCACATGCCGTGGGGCAACTAAGCCCGTGAGCCCCAACTACTGAGCTCACACACCTCAACTAGAGCCCGCGTGCCGCAAACGACAGAGCCCACGCGCTCTGGAACCCGTGTGCCACAACTACAGAGCCCATGTGCCCTGGAGCCTGCGTGCCACAACTAGAGAGGGAAAACCCACACGCCTCAACTAGAGAGAAGCCCGTGCGCCGCAACGAAGAGCCTGCGCGCCGCAACTAAGACCCGATGCAGCCATAGATCAATAAATAAAGGTGGGAGTCCAGGGGGACTGGAAAGAACATGCCCTTGGACATGGACACCCTGGGTTCAAATCCCAGCCACTTATCAGCAATGTGACCCACCATTTCTCAGTAAAGTGTACACTAGAAGCTGCCTGACAGGATTGCCTTGAGCAGGAAATCAGGCAACCCATGAGCATAACTGGGGCTGGCAGATGAACGGTTGGGCCCACATTTCCAAGTAGGTGCGTGAACTGCTCATTAAGAGAGGCGGCACCTCATTATAGTTTTGATTGGCATTTCTCTAATAATTAGTGATGTTGAGCATCTCTTCATGTGTCTGTTGGCCGTCTATATGTCTTTGGAGATATCTCTATTTAGGTCTTTTCCCATTTTTTGATTGGGTTGTTTGTTTTGTTGTTGTTGAGTTGTATGGGCTGTTTGTATAGTTTGGAAATTGAGCCCTTGGTTGCATCATTTGCAAATATTTTCTCCCCGTCTATAGGTTGTCTTTTCGTTCTGTTTATGGTTTCCTTTGCTGTGCAAAAGCTGATAAGTTTTATTAGGTCCCATTTGTTTATTTTTTGCTTTTATTTCTATTGCCTTGGGAGACTGACCTAAGAAAACAGTGGTATGTTTTATGTCAGAGAACGTTTTGCCTGTGTTCTCTTCTAAACAACAAGGTCCTATTGTATAGCACAGGAAACTATATTCAATATCTTGTGACAAACCATAATGGAAAAGAAAATGAAAAAGAATATATATGTATAACTGAGTCACTTTGCCGTACAACATTTTCCATCAACTATACTTTGATAAAATACAAAGAGA